>NC_052627.1:41380013-41995430 GCF_016161935.1 Mauremys reevesii | reverse complement strand
GCAGAGCCACTTCTACCATCACATGCTCTTTCTTGTTTTGTTTTTATTGTTGTTTTTAATTCACTGCATCTGGAAGGAGGGAGTGGAGAGGAAGGGCAGAGTGCTGGCAGCATTACTCTGGTTACCAAAGAAACCAGTTACTCACTTTAGAAAAGGATCTGGAACACATCAAGAGACATAGCTGATGACATGTATTAAAAAGCAATGATTTGGAGACAACCAATAATTGGCTTTACACTAGTTGCCAAAACAGTATCACTAGTGAGAGGTGAGGAAGCTTGAGAAGGCTCTATTTAAGAGGAGAAAATAAATAAATAAATATAAATATATGGAGATATACTTATCGCATAGAACTGGAAGGGACCCTGAAAGGTCATCGAGTCCAGCCCCCTGCCTTCACTAGCAGGACCAAGTACTGATTTTGCTCCAGATCCCTAGGTTTGAACTCACAACCCTGGGTTTAGCAGGCCCATGCTCAAACCACTGAGCGATCCCTCTCCCCCAGAAACTGAGTAGATCATGGGAGGGGAGTCACAAAGAGTGGCAGTTAAGAGGAAAGGGACCAAACTTCACTGAGAAAGTTGCAGAAAAACAAAGAGAATAATCTGACACACACAACAGCAAATGTCAACTGAAAATAATAAACTTGGGGAAAGGACAGGACAGAAAAAACACTAGGGGGGGGAAAATCAACTGGAAAAGAAAAACATTGTGGGGACAGAGAGGAGTTCAGAAAAAAAGAGCAGAGACAGAAAAAAAACCCTACAAGAATCTTAAGTTGTTGGTCTACACGAAAATAAAAAGTCATTCCTCCTCCTCCCTGAACTGCTTCCTAGCATGCACCAGCATGATGTTTTACAAAATAGTTTGTCCTGAGACTATTTACTCTCCCAACATCTGTGTGTTTTTACGTCCAACAGGAATTGAGATGTTGCTTTTATGATTCTGAATTATTTTGTGTTCAGGGTAAAAATGTTTATAGTTTTTGAATTTATGATTTATCTTAGTTTACTGATAAAAATATCAAAAATAGCATTTCACTCCAAATCAATCTTATTAATAATCACTTAAAAAGGAAGGAGCTGAGGACAGATCCCTCAGGATGGCCAAATAAATAGAAGATGATGAGGAGTCAACAAAGAGGACACTAAAGAAATCAGTGAAGTAGGACAAGAACAAGGAGAGTACAGAAATAGATAAAACGATAAGAAGTGATCAATTGCATCTGAAGGCAGCAAAGAGGAGGAAGGATCAGAGAAAAAGTTGGAGAACAACAAATTGGGTAGCGAGAGTAGGCAGCTTGATCCAGGATTTGGAGACAAAGGGGAAGGCCAGTTGGACACTGGTTTTATAGGCAGAAGAAATAAAGAAAACATTTTTCAGGACAAAAACACAACAGTGCAGTTGTAATCCTTCAGAAAGGAGCCAAGGTTAAAGATGAGGTAGTGAATGAATGGAAGAGCTAAGAGGGACAAGGACCTGGGTCAAGGGATTATAAGCAAACAAAATGGAGATATCAGAGTTTGGGATGAAAAAAGAGAGGGTGAAACTGGAGTGGAGGAATGGTGTGGAATGATAAGAGATGAGGAAAAATTTTGCTGGACATTGTCCATTTCATTGTTAAGTATCAGAGGGGTAGCCGTGTTAGTCTGGATCTGTAAAAGCAGCAAAGAGTCCTGTGGCACCTTATAGACTAACAGACATATTGGAGCATGAGCTTTCGTGGGTGAATACCCACTTCGTCGGATGCGTGTGAATGTGTGCATTTTATTGTTGTTTTTTTAAATGGCAACATACTCAGCACAGTAAGAGGCAGAGAAAAGAATCTGAAAAGAGTGCTTGAGAAGAAATGACAGTACAAGAACTGATCAAGGTGGAAAATACAGTCATTTAGAATAGAAGCAGGAAGAATTAAGAAATGACAGAATGAACAGAAAGTGGAAGATGTTCTTCAAATGATGCTCAGTTCCACAAAAAGAGGACGAGAAGTCGCTAATGTGTGGGGGGGGGCACTAAGATTAGTGACAAAGGGAAAGACAGTGCGATGGAAGAGGCAAGTGCAGAAGTAAAGAGTAGAGAAAAAAGAGTTTTTTTATTAAAGGACATACAGTCAACAACATGAAGAAAGGTGAGGCTGAAAGCAACAGAGAATTTTAAGAGTTGAATAGACTGGTAATGCCAAAAGGAATGAGTGACAAGACATGAGAGTGTTAGCAGAGATGGAAAAGAAGAAGAGAGATAGAGAAAGACTTCAAAGAAAAACAGTGTTTGGTACAGACTAGCTCAAAAAGAGTGAAATGGTGAATGCAAAGATTTAATCCAAAAACAGGGATCAAACAAGGTGGTTAAAAAGAAGGACTCACAATGCAGAGGAATTTTGAATTTGAAAACAGAACAATTGCATTGTGTGGTTGCAGAACAGTCTCAGGTAGCTTAAGCATAATGTATAAACTGACCTGTCTTTCAAAGCTACAGTGACTGTAATCCAATATTTTTGGTAAAATACCTACTGTTATATCATCACCATAAATGTGACCATTCCCGTTTCTCAAATAATGCTTTTCATTCTCAGCAAGAAGTCCAATTTACTTACATAGCTTATTGGAAAGAAAATAACCCTTAGTATTTGAATGCATGAGAAAAGATAGAGATTAACACAATTATTGAAATATAAATTCAACACAAAGTATTGGCTAAATTCCAGCATAACTGTATATATTCAAATTCATCTCCCACTCTTTGAGACTGCAAATGAGTAGCTCGGGGTAGACTTTGAAGACAGTGGGGTTGTCCAGGAAGAAACCTGGTCTACAGAATCCACATTATCATGATGCCACACAGATGGAGTTTCAGATCCCAAGCTAAATTTGCAGGGCTGACAGTTAAAAAAATTATAAAGCATTTTTTTCACTTGTAAACCGAACATATTTGATATGAAGTTTTTGAGAGGCAAATACTAGACAAACCAGAACTTCCACTGCCCTTAGTGCAGTTATAAGAACTGTTGAAACCATCTAGAGTCAAGTGTAAGATATATTTATCCTCTATAGATGATGTATCAGTTATAAATCTGTGACTACCAGTTGATTCTCCTCTTCTAGTTACTATTTATATTTTATAATAATTTAACGGGAGACTGATAACTGAAGCTGATTTTTAAGCCGTTTTTCAGCAATATCAATGATTTATTATCAAAACCAACTTTAGTAACAATGGTTCTAACACCTTTAAAACCACTAAATGATTTGTGAACTACAGAAAAAAACAACTGTACAAGACAATGCTTTTCTTAAGAAAGTTCCCCAAAGTATTCCAAAATGTACTGAAAATGGTTCTACTCTACATTTCTTAGACTGCCACCTCTGCCAAGCATTAAATTTTTGCAGGTCCTTTTAAAGTAAGTTTTACTGTGATAAATCAAACATTGGAGGAGGGGAGGAGAGTGCATTATTCCACAGAACAAAATGTTTCTTTTGCTGCAGATACAGTAGTCTTAAGACTCACAGATTTCTAACCTAATTAGTACCAGACATGTTTTTTAAACTACTTCAGAAGTATTCTTTGGTGTTATAAATGTATTAAATGATTTATATTTAAGAAAACAAAAAGATAAAATCAAGTCACCAGGTAAGCATGAGGGTAGAAGGTAATACAGAGTGCTAAAGGCAATGAAAAATATGTTTACGAAAGAGTTACAATAAGAAGTTTGTAGTTAAGATCTAATTAATACTCTTATTTTCTTCTGTGAACTTCACTGTGGCACCAAAAACATGTGAATTACAACCTGTAACCATCTGAAAGTTTTAGGTGGGCTTTCATCCTTGCAAGCTGTACTGCAGACACAAAGCCCTTGTGAGGATTTCATTTCACTATGAATTAGTGTCTAACATTGAGAACGCCTTTCATCATCGGCTTGTATTGCCTTCAGGTGTCTATAAATTCCTCTCAGTCTTTCCATAGCACTTGTCTATCAGACCATGTCATCAGTTTTACTGCAGGCAAGAAACAGACACACCTCTTCCTGAGACACAGACAACACAACAATTACCACTGCCACTCTTGCATTATCATTTCATATCAGCTCATCACCAACTGATAATCACTGAAGGGTTATTACAGAAAACATATTTCACTTTCCTGGACCTCTTTGCCTTGTTTTATGGATGCTGGAAACTGTGTATTCTAGGAGGGTCTCTCACAACAGCAGTAAGTGTACTAGTCACTCTCGTGTCACCTACTAGAGCTTATTCAAGTCATAAGCAGTCTTACTACATACAGTAGTGTTCTTCTCTGAGAAAGTAGAAGAGGTTTTTATGTCAAGTATCAGAGGGGTAGCCGTGTTAGTCTGGTTCTGTAGAAGCAGCAAAGAGTCCTGTGGCACCTTATAGACTAACAGACGTTTTGCAGCATGAGCTTTCGTGGGTGAATACCCACTTCTTCGGATGCAAGCAGTGGAAATTTCCAGGGGCAGGTGTGTATATATAAGCAAGCAAGAAGCAAGCTAGAGATAACGAGGTTAGATCGATCAGGGAGGATGGGGCCCTGTTCCAGCAGCTGAGGTGTGAAAACCAAGGGAGGAGAAACTGGTTCTGTAATTGGCAAGCCATTCACAGTCTTTGTTTAGTCCTAAGCTGATGGTGTTAAATTTGCAGATGAACTGGAGCTCAGCAGTTTCTCTTTGGAGTCTGGTCCTAAAGTTTTTTTGCTGTAAGATGGCCACCTTAAAATCTGCTATTGTGTGGCCAGGGAGGTTGAAGTGTTCTCCAACAGGTTTTTGTATATTGCCATTCCTAATGTCTGATTTTTTATGACTTTCTTAGCCAGTAAGGGGGATATAAACAGATATTTCAAGTCTCTGTGGGAAAGACAGGCAATACTGGCAACTACTTCAATCTCTGTGACTCTTAGGTGGTGCTGCAATACAAATAACTAATAATAAACAATAACAGACCCCAGTTAAAATATTTCATTAATAAAATCTTTGTTAGAGTATGAAAATGAAGATCAGAGTTGTTTCTGTCACTCTAGTAATAATACACAGAATTCCTGTCATTTATATATAAAAAACAAATTATTTTGTAAAAGAAAACGGCATACTAAAATACTTTTCCCCCCTTTGAATGTCCAACATTTTAAAACACCCATGTGACCACGCTTGTCCTTCTGGGGACAGGACAACTCAAGAAACTGGTAATAGGATATGGAGCCCTTAACCTCTAGGGTCACTGGTCTAAATTTGCCCAAGGTCAGTAGAAATCAAATGGCATTATCATCGGATGGCTGTTCAATTAAATGTGATGGTGCTTGGTTCCCTTACTAGTGGGCAGAAATTCACACCATCACTAAAACTATTACTTACAACTGATACAATTGTGAGCTGCCTCACAAGAGATGCAGGACGTAATGAGCATGGAAACAATGGCCATGTCTACACAGGACAGTTTTTTCTGTATAACCTAAAAACATAAACGTAAACCGATATAGCTATAACAATATAACCTCCGAACGTGGACATTCTTAATCTAATATAAGTGTAGCTTCTTCAGGTTCGCTTATGTTGCTCAGAAGGGAGTTTAAGCAAAACCAAAAAAAGTTATTTTTATATTGGAATGACTGTCCATACAGGGGGTTATTACCGATCAACTTTCCCATGTAGATAAAACCTCAGCCATACTGTCAGCTACTGAAAATAATTGCTTCCCGTCTAGATTGAGGAACATAAGCAGGGCAGTGTTAAGAAGCCTCTTCTCAATACACACAACTAAAGTTCTCAGCATTGACATCTTACATCTTGAAGAACTTAAAACTAAATCGACAAGATTTTTTTTCATGTGACAATGACAACCACTGCTATGTGTAATAACTATATATTCCTGAATGTCCTCAGGAAAATGCCACAATTACTACAAGATGCAAAGTATCAATGCCACCAGCAACTACAGTTCTAACAAAAATCTTATACCAACTTATTACACGTGATACTGTATTAACATAACAAGATACAGCTAATTCACACTGCCAGATTCCTTTTTTCCTACATTAAATAGAGGCCTTACTATAAATGTTCCAGAAGCCTAGCTTTGTCGTCGTCTTTAATTATGATAATGTATCCAATGCACAGATGAGTGCCCTACTGTTTTTCCAACTTCGGAAGTTGGCACCCTAACAACTGTTCCAATCTTTCCACCTTCTCACCCCCAACTGTATGAACAAACTAACGCATACCACTAAATTATCCTTATGAACCCAGTCAGCCTTCAAACTGTTAAATCCTACCCAAACGTGTACTTCGCTTCTTTGTCAGCCCTTTGATTTTGTTTCATAGGAAGGAAGGGATGATAAACAAATTACAGCACAAAGCATGTGAGCTCTGGCAGGCAGTTATAAAGCTATTGACAAAAAACCAGTCTATTCATGGCAAGTGTCCTACTTTTACAATCTCTCTTTCTGATCAGGATGCAGGAGAGAACTAATTCAATAGTTCCTGATGGAAAAATATCTCGTGGGCGTGTCTGATTTCCAGAGACAATGGTTTGTCAAGTGGTGTTTCTCTCTAAAAACACACCCTGAATGAGTTGTGCTGGAAAAATGTAGTAATATTGCAGTTACACAAGTGCAACT
Source organism: Mauremys reevesii (assembly GCF_016161935.1). Classification (NCBI taxonomy): domain Eukaryota; kingdom Metazoa; phylum Chordata; order Testudines; family Geoemydidae; genus Mauremys; species Mauremys reevesii. The sequence continues at coordinate 41,988,809 of NC_052627.1, read as the reverse complement.
TAAAAAAAATTCTGTGAAATCTGGGACAGTGCTAACTTTTATGAAATTAGTGTGGGCTGCTCTAAACAGAACAGTATATGGTGTGGGTTAAGTAAAGAGTAACAAGAAAAACCACCCATGCATTGAGAATGGAATTTGGTAACCAATTCAAACAGAATTTGGTTTGATGCAAGGCTTTAAGTAGGGGTCTGAAGTAGCGGATACTGGTCGTGTGGTGACTACGTAGGAAACACATCAGTATTTGTGTGAGTTCAGAGTAATTCACACCCTACCCGAGATTTAGAACTGAAGTGAAGAGGGTTTACATTCTTCAATACCCTTCCCAGTAACACTCTGTTGCAACTAGCTGTTGTTGCCTTCCATCCCAATATGTGCTACTATATCCAACAACTATAGAAAAAGGGGACATTAGCCTCATATTTCTGCTAAAGCTGGCAGCAGTTAATTAGTAATGTTGACATCTGACTCTCCATTGTTAGGTTTCAGGGTTAACATTAAATTGACAATGAGCAGTTTAAACCTCTAATATCTATTTTTGAGCTTGTCTGTTATTCAGGAAGATATCATTGCACTGGTTTACATTCCGTTCTCATTCTGAAGACAGACATAACACCTAGAGATTTAGTATTCTAAAAATTAAATCTTAAACCCTGGTGTACAACTACATTATATATGGGGTCCTGGACTTTCATTTTTAGGCAATTTGTTGCACTTGGACAAACATATGTTCTGGATGCACAGTAATCCTTAACAACTAGCAAAGAACATGTCAGCATGCTAGCACTAGAGATTAATTTTGTCCCACTGCATATCCAAGCAGAGATATCAAACCTGGAAGGAACCACCCTTGCTTTAAATATTAACAGCTTGGTACACCTGCTAAGGATAAGGGTAATAAAATCTACAGGGTGTAAAGTGATCAGTTCAGATATCAGAAAGGATTTCCTTCTTATGTGTAGCATTGCAGAGTTGGTCAGGTGTGTTATGAGGGGTTTGGCTGAGATCAACAGGACTGTATGACCATAGCTCAGAACATGAAACACAATGACAGTAAAAGACGTCAGTGGGAATAACTGCAACATCTGCAGTTGCTGTCTACCATATTGTCTTTCTTTTAATGTTTAATTTTTACACACAGATTATAATCAAGCTGTAATTTCCACAATGTAAATAACTGTTAGGAAAACAGACCAAATACAGCCTGTTCTATGTATAAAGTAAGGATATGCTTCCCTGTCTCTGATGAATAGATAAGCTTAGACAGTTAGACCTACAGTCTCATAGCTTTGCTGGTTTAATATAATAGCTAGCCAAAACCAGGCCTAATCCATCTGAAAAATGGACTGGAACCCACTGGTTACACTTAGTTTTATAAAATGCCTGTCAAATCCAAAGAATGACCTGGCATTATATAATAATGTCACCATCTACTACCCCGGTACTGTGTAGGTAAAGATAGCAGCTGTTAAGCACTCAGCAGTGGCTCGCACACAGCCTTGTTTGTTTTATTGAGGTCTATTTTACTGAAAGAGGAGAAGCTGGCGAGAATGCTGGGCTTATCACCTCTCTTGCCATGGGAGCTTTAACTTCCACCTGGATCATGTACAGACAGGTTTTTGGTTTAACAAACATCTCATCCAGATTTCTCACCGTTCCTTTCCACACTTTCCCAGCTCTTCAAATCAGAGTCAACACTTGGAAAGGCGCCTAAGTTCAAGTGCCACAAACAGCCACAAACCTCTGGCCTGCTAGTGCTACCAACTCAGTTATAAATGAGCAATTGACTATCCTGTTTTCTCTTTATTTTCCTCAGGCTTTACCAAAAAGAACAAGAGATGGAGTTCAATCCTTTACAAGGTGGAGGATGTAAAATGAGAAGCAAGCACTTAGGAAGTTTGCATTTGAGAACCGAAATATAAACATTTTTGTTAACTTCTGAGACCCTGCCATGCCACAGGGATGAAGTGAAGCCATTTACAATGATATGACATGAAATGTGCTTACATTCAAACTAAAAAGTTTTATATTAGGGTGGACTAAACGCACAACATATGAAAGGAAAAAATGCTTAAATTAGCTTTCTGCTTTTGTGCTCGTCATCAATGTATGTGGAAAGGTTGCTGTTACAATTTCTTTAAGTGGGAAAAAAGAGAATGTTACTTACCTCATAGTAATGGGAGGTTCTTTGAGATGTGTGGTCCCAGCTGTATTCCACGGCGGGTATGCATGTGCTCCATGCGCCCAGAGAATTTTGGAAGCAGTGTTCGTGGGTCCACACATGTGCCCTGGCTCACCTGATGCCTCCAACTGAGGAGATAAAGGGTAGGATGAACCAACTACGGCTCCAGTTTCTACTCCACTGAGAATCAGAGAAGATCCAAAGCAGAGGAAAAGGAGGGAAGTGAAATACAGATAGGGACCACACATCTCAAAGAACCTCCCATTACTATAAGGTAAATAACACTACTTGTTTGAGTGCTGGTCCCTATGTGTAGTCCACTGTGGGTGATTGACCAGTAGTACCCATATAGGAGAAGGGTGCGAGGAAGCACATATTTTGAAGTCCAGAGTCCAGGACATAGCTCAGTACCCAAACGAGGTATGGAGTGGGGGAGCAGTATTCTCGAGGTTGGGGAGACTAACTACAAAACACTAAAACTATCAGATAAAAACTTAAAACTCTAGAATAAAAACAACTATTTACAGATATATAAATATATTTTCACAGCTAAAGAAGAATGCCAAAGCTTTGGACACTCGAAGTTCTGACCTGGACCATGCAGCAGTGAAAAGGAACTGGAGAGACAGTCGGTCCTCCCTACCCTTTATCTCCTTGGTTGGAGGCATGAGGTGAGCCAAGGCACACCATGTGCAGACCAATGGACACGGCTTTCAAAATTCTCTGGCTCTGGGCACATGGAGCATATGAGTACCCACAGTGAAATACACATAGGGATCAGCACATGAAGAAGACAGTACTGTTTTGAAACAAATAGAAAAGTCGGTATTACAATCAGATTAACAGAGAAACAGAGAGAAAATGTGATTGAGTGATTGAAGCAAGACACTAGGACTCAGGACCCCTAGGTTCTGTTCCTGGAGCCTCTTAGCAACTCATCTTACATGTTTTAAAAATGTGTATTATACCTACCCACCTTACTGGGAGATCATACGATTTAATTTCTATTAGTAAAGCACTTTGGAATGCTCACGTGAAAAGCACAACACAAGCAAAGCAATATTGTTCTTAGTAGTACAGATATCTGTAATGTAAAACTAGTTGCAAAAACCTAAAGTGAATGCCAAGATGAATCACTTTACCCTACCGGATTATGGCAATGGAGGTGCAGAGGCATGCCTTCACTTGGCCTCCTGTCCTCCAACTACTCAGCATTAAACACCAAAGAGGTGATAGGATACATACCATTTTAAAACATAGTCTTTGGGACACCCTTTACTCTCCTCCACCTATAATGAGTGTCCTATGTTGACATTGGAGGGAGGGCTACCGCAAAGAGGCCGGGGTGGTCAGTGGATTCACTAAGACACTAGAGGGTCACATCCTCAGGAGTGATCTTTGTCTGCTTAAATATAAAGCTGCACATCATGTGTCTCTAATGACATCACTGAATGTTAGCCAGACCCACTCTCTCCCCCTGGCCTCTTACTTTGAAAAGCTGATACTCCTGGGGGAATTGTGCATCACTGCGTGTGTGCAGAATTCATGTTCCCTGCAGATTTGCTTCCCTGCAGAAAAATGACTTCTGAGGGAGAAGTAAAGGAAAGCTGCAAGAGCGGTCATGCACCCCTCCCCAGCACCACAGGTAGGTTGGTTTGAGAGCCAGAGCAGCTGTTTGAGACGTAAATCACTGCCAGGCGGTCGTGCATGTGAGAAATAGAGACACTCTGTCCCTCTCGCTCATTATTACAGGATGCTCGGCATGGAGGGACAGAGCTTTGGGGTGTTTTTGAGGAGGCAGGTGTGTGTGTGTGGGGGGGGTCTGTTCCCTCAGGCAGAGCAGAATGTAGCAGCCTGCCTTCTTAGTGAATTGTTCCAACTGTCTTTGTGAATTCCCCCAGGAGTATAAAGCAGGGGTAAAAGTTTTAAGGCTCCTTTAAGTTGCCAGGGTGGTGTAAAGGACAGTATGGCCTTATAAATGCTTATGGTGCTTCAGTGATTAAAACTGGTGTAAATTTTTGGACCAAAAAAACTTTCTATCAAAATGAACTGTTTGCTTGGAGATGGTCAGTAGCCAATATAAATTGTGAGTTTGATTCCCCAGCCCTAACTTGTTCTTCAGTTGCCTATGATTAAGGCTCTGTATTCGTCACGGAGGTCACAGATTCAGTGACTTTCCGTGACCTCTGTGACTCCTGCAGTGGCCTGTGCGGCTGGCCGGGGAGCTGCCTGAGCAGCTCGGGCACCCCTGGGCCAGTAGCACCAGCTGCTTCTGGGGCAGTTTCAGGTCTCCCCGTCCCTCAGCAGCAGGAGTTTGGGTGTGGGAGGGCTCAGGGCTGGGGATTAGGGTGTGGGGCTCGCCTGAAGGGAAATAGGAACTTCCCTCTTTCAGCTCCTAGCTCCATGTGCTGCCTCCACCCACAAGCACTGCCCTGCAGCTCCCATTGGCTGCGGTTCCCACCCAATGGGAGCTGCAAAACTGGGGCTTGGGGCAGCGCGGAGGCAGCAGGTGGAGCTAGGAGCTGGAGGTCACCACTTCCCAGGAGCTGGGTATGGAACCTACACAAGCCCTGCTAACCCCCTCACCCACAACACCCGCGGTACCCTCCTGGGCTGCCCCCCCCCCAGTACCCATGGTATGCCCCCCAAAGTTTTAGTCAGAGGTATATAGTAAAAGTCATGGACAGGTCATGGGCCATGAATTTTTGTTTACTGCCCGTGACCTATCCATGACTTTTACTAAAAATACTCGTGACTAAAAAGTAGCCTTACCTATGATGTAACCCCGAGCATATGGCTACATATATTTATTGACTAATAACTACAAATAAAGGGTCAAACCTAGTCACATTACTATTAGGAAAGGGGGTTTGGGGATTTCCTCCAATGCTCCCCACTCCCCTTCTTCATCCATTGTATTGTAGTTTAAATAAATGACCAAAATAATTGAAACCAGAGTGATGATATTGCGTTATTTTGACAAATAAAATATGCAGAATTTTAAAATAGTGTGTACAGAATTTTTTTGTACAGAATTCCCCCAGGAGTAAGCTGATGATGACCATGGGTAAAAGCAATATTCCCTATAGCATGCCCTATGCTTTACTTTCAAAATGATTTTTATATCAGCACCACCAAGGGATTTGGAGTTCAAGCCTCTCAGGATTGTGGAACAATTTCCAAAGGAAGCGTGTGCTACCAGTGCCGTTGCTACATCTTCGTGGCTTTTTTGTTTCAACAACAATCTGGAGAAAACAAAAGTATTTAACTTCCTTCTCAAATAAATTATCTGCTTTTAATCATGTCTAACATATAAAACAGACATTAGAAAGGAGAGGCTGCCCCTTTATAATTATGAAGCTTGACAATTACCTGGTGGTTTAGAGCAGACCTGTTCTCAATGCATCTTCCTTTGTCTCTCCCTTGATAATGTAATCTAATCCCCTGGTTTTGCTTTCATCTGGCACCCAATGCTGAACATTTGTTTACAAAACAACAATCTCATTTTAGGTAATGACAGAACAAAGGCAAGGAAGGGAGCTTTAGTAACACTACAGCATTTACCACTTCAAAAGTAACTACATGTTGATATAATTTACATGGCCTGTGTTTTTTAAAAAAAAAATAGTATTTTTTTTCTCAGTGGGAGTCCTGATTGAAAATAACTCTTCTAGTGGACAGGATCATCTGTGTGTTTGTCCATCATGGAAGCTATTGTGAATATTGTCAACTGTGGAAGTCAAAACTAATAAGATGGTGCTGAAACATAGAAATACAAAATATACAACCTTCTGAATTAATCTGCAGTACTTCAATCACATCTCACAGGCTTTGTTATTTAAAAAGGCCATGGGGAAGTTGCTTGCTTCAAATCATTGAAGTATGTCAATGGGTTAGCAGTAATGTGTACCAATATTTTTGTTTTATACATGAGATACTTGCTTCTTTTAATAGCATTTTCAGAAATTATGGAAGAATGTATGAATTTTCAGGCTTCTTCTGTACCTGGCACCTGTAAATTTGCCAGGGAATATTTTCAGAGAGTGTAGTGGTTTCTGTTTTAGACATTCTGGGCCAGTTTACCTGATCCACTAAAGCCACTTGATTGCCCCGGTGCAGCCCTAACTTTCACCAGGGCCAGGCATCCCTGAATCAGAAAGGCACAGCTGGCTCTCTGCCAGGGCCGGCTCCAGCTTTTTTGCCACCCCAAGCGGTGGCGGTGGGGGGGAGGAGATAAAGCCGCAATCAGCAGCATTTCAGTAGCAGCTCTACCACGCCGCTTCATTCTTCGCCGGCAATTCGGCGGTCCTTCCGTCTGAGAGGGACTGAGGGATCCACCGCCGAATTGCCGAAGACCCGGACGTGCCGTCCCTTTCCACTGGCCACCCCAGGCACCTGCTTCCTGCGCTGGTGCCTGGAGCCGGCCCTGCTCTCTGCAGCCCCTCCTTTGCACTATGTCCAAGTGCAGCTTGGATGTTGCTAGCAACCAGGGCCTCTTTTCTTTTTAGTCCCAAATTTAAATGACTAGAAACTGCATTTTATGAAAGCCACCCAGCCCCAGTAGACAGACTTGCACTAGCAGGAATCAAGCTAAAAATAGCAGTGTGGACACTGCATCCAGTAATCTAAAACCACTAGCATTTTGTAATCGACCACATTTGCATCAGATTATAATACAATTCTACCTAGAAATCTGTCTAACTGAGGAGAACATGGGGAGCTAATCTCCCTCCACAAAAAACCCAAGAGGTGTTATAATATTTAATTCGTCCTTTCACCTCAATAAGATTTCAGAGGTTTCTCTACTGAAGTTATTTGCAGACATTAACAGAGCTGCTGGGGCTCATGAGGATCAGGAAGCAAAGGTATTTACATAGAAGCTTTGCTAGCAGAACAGAGAACTAGCTGTAAGGCAAGCTAATATTAGAACACAAAGGAAAAGTACCACTCCACTTGCTCTTTAAGCATTTTGTTGTGGGTATAGACTGGAACTCATAAAATGGAAATTTCTGTTCTGTTATCGTCCCACTTTGACGCATTTTTTAATTAAACTGAAACAATGTATTTTGGTTAAATACTAGGTGCTTTAAAGTAAATTGTTAGTTTATCAAGCTCTTCCATTCCCCTTCTTCCTGTCCTTGAAGTTTCCATAAATCTCTCGTCTGCCAAGTGCATGTAACCATTGGTTAGACCGTGAACCTCCAAACTTGCTTTTGCTCCCTGTTAGTGCACTAAAACACTAAAAATAGTATAGCTGGCAGCTCAGGCGGGACTGTACTTGAGTGCCTAGCCAGAGCCCATGCTGCCAGAGCCCAGGGCAGAGCCCCAAGCGGCAGAAAAAAAAACCCGCCGCAGCAGCGCGATCGCACCGCTCAACTCTTCGGCAGCAATTCAGCAGCAGGTCCTTCACTCCGAGAGGGACTGAGGGACCCGCCACTGAATTGCCACTGAACACCCGGACGGGCCGTTCCAATAGCAGCCGGAGGGCCGCCCCTTCGTATTAGCCACCCCAAGCACCTGCTTCTTTAGCTGGTGCCTGGAGCCGGCCCTGCCAGAGCCACACTGCTAGCTCCAGCAGAGCTAGCATGTGTCTATCTACCCACAACAGAGAACACCTCCAAACTGCTCTGTACACATACCTTAATCATGGAGTTAAAGGACAGTCTCTCCAGCCCAGCTGGCTTTGATGTTTGAGGGTTGTCAATGATATTTCTGGATATGAGGAAAAGCCATCACATCCTATGGCATTACCTCACACACAATGCTTTTGGCCCAGCACTTCACCGCTGTTTGTAGATCCAATGCACGTGCTTCTACTATGCCCTCAACCCCCCATAGACCTCTGCGTCATAACACATCTAGGAATACTAATTTCCTCTGCACAGCATTACGGCTGCTTGCCTCCCTCCAGCACTATGGAAACATATTTCTCTTCTTGGATCTGCAGATAAAAACAATTACTTTAAGAATTTCAATGGGGGCACTGACTCTGAAGCCTAATGATATTAATATCAGGATTACTAAGTGTTCAAAAATCATGAGTTGAGCCATTAGGATGCACTCAATCAAATTTTTAAGTTTTCTGCTAGAGGCAGGAGGCCCAGAAACTTACTTTTAAAAAAAATCTGAGGTTCTTAATCACGGGACTTAAGGATGGGGCGCTTCAAGAAAAATGATGAGACCCTCACTAAAATTAAGAGTTGGCAACACTGTCATTGTTCATAAGTTCAGGCTTAGCAGAAACATCAAGCTATGTTTTATGTAAAAAAAATTGAGAGTGTAAAGTAAACTAAACTATTACCACTCCCATCCTACCTGACCCCAGTTTCATAATGAATATATAGCCACATACATATTCATATACATATTCCACAGTTACTGTCTGAAGCCAGATCTGTTTGTTGAATTAGGCCCTACATTTCCATACTCAAAAGTTAAAAACATATATATACACAAAATCATATTTACAGAATGTTCTTTTTTCATTTACAGTAAAATTTGTAAAAACTATGGCACTTGAAACAAACAATATTAAAATAAATTACATTACAGAAATTCCATTTACTAAGTCATTTTAAAAATATGTAAGTACAGAAAGAGTAAGCTATAAAGAAATCAGCTCGCAATTTTAATATAGATGTTTAACTTAAGAGTTTTTCCGATTCACAGATGTAATGCCTCTGGCAATCTTGCAAGAAAGTAGAGCACTTCATTCTTTTCCCCACATTCTGAGAGGAAGTAGTTATGACAGAACAGGTGTGAAGCTCTAAGTCAATAAATACGCACGACTTCCCATGATACAGCTATCACTTAGAAGACCACTTATATTGTCTTCTACCATGAGGTTATGCTGCAGTTGAAAGAAGCCATGCCACATTCTATCAATCCTGCACTCCACACACAGAAAAATTGTCTCATTGGATTTGTTATATAAAAGAGAACATGTACATACTGTCCCACCACATGCCTTCCCTTTCAATCGTCCTTAGCTTTTGAAAATGAAAGCAGTAACCATGAGATTTTACTAAAATAGAAGATTAATAGAAACTAAGCAAAAGAAAACGTTCTGATAACGTGAGGAAACCTAACAGTTTTATTTCCTACCAATAATTTACTGAAGTGAATAAACTGTATGGATTTAGTTTGCTTTTAATAATGCTGGTTTTCCCCATAAACAAACTCATTTTGCTTGCAACACAAAACTGCTATTGGTTCCTAGTGGCATTTGCACCTGAGTGAAAATCTCTGCCTGCACCTTAATGTTGCTCTTGAAACAGACATTCCTGTAGTTGTGAAGTGCTTTTTTGTACCAGTATAGACACTATTAACATAGTTATGTATATGAAAGGCATTACTAACATGTTCTCTTCTGCAAAAATCCTTAAATGGATTTATTGAAAGCAAGAAATAAGTGCTAACGATTGGCTGCAACTCAGTCAGTGATGACCATCCGTACAAGATAAAGTTTTCCACTAAATCTGCTCCATCAGTTAAAATACTTCTGCCTTTGTTTATCCCCTTGTATGTTCATGTATCTAAGGTATACAGAGAAATTTTAAATCTACTTCCGGGCTTTGGCAGATGTGGGCACATGCTCACTTTTAGTTTTTGTTAGTGACAGAGACATATATGTGGTAGCAGACATGGTAGTCAATGAGAAGACAGTAACTGCACAATGAAGCAAATAAAATAAAATAAAATACAGAATGCCATGTTCAGTCCTGGCACACACAAGCAACTTCATTTAAATCAGTGGTGTTTCACCAGTGCTGAATTTAGCTCGGTAATTACAGAACATCAGTACCAAAGATAAACTAGAAATTCTTTGCAAGATCTCCTCAGCTACAGAGAGTCAATGATTAAAAAAAAAAAAAAAAAAGAAAAGAAAAAAATTGACCAAAAGACCCTTTCCATAAGTATGTAATAAAGGATTTGCTATAATAATCTCAGCAAATATCATTTAGCCAGCTATATCACTGCCATTAATTCTTGGTCTGCACACAGGTTAATTAGCCTGAAATACTTATTGATTACCTGCTAGTAATGATAACTGTTAGTAAATGAATCACTGCTTTATTAAATAGCCATTACCCATGTCCATAGGAACATAGTCACAATTAGGGTTGCCAACTTTCTAATCGCACAAAACTGAACGTCCTTGCCCCATCCCCTTCCCTGCCCCTTCACCAAGGTCCCACCCCGCTCACTCCACGCCCCCTCCTTCTGTCGCTCACTCTTCCCCACCCTCACTCACTTTCACCGGGCTAGGGCAACTCTAGCTGGAGATGTGGGCTCTGGGGTTCAGGGTGCAGGACTCAGAAGGGGACTCATGGCTGGGGCAGAGGATTGGTGTGTGGGAGGGGTTGAGGGCTTCAGCTGGGGGTGCAGGCTCTGGGATAGAGCTGGGGATTAGGGGCTTGCGGTGCAGGAGTGGGCTCAAGGCTGGACAGAGGGTTGGAGTGCAGGAGGGGTTGAGGGATGCAGGCTCCGGCCAGGCAGCGCTTACCTCAGGCAGCCCCCGGAAGTGGCCAGCATGTCCAGCTCCTAGGCGAAAGGGCAGCCAGGAGGCACTGCGCACTGCCTGTGCCGTCCCCACAGCTCCCATTGGCAGTTCCTGGCCAATGGGAGCTGCAGAGCCAGCACTCGGGGTGAGGGCAGTGTGCGGAGCCCCCGGGGCACCCTTGTGCCTAGGAGCCGGACATGCTGGCTGCTTCTGGGAGCCGCAGGGAGCCTGCCTTAGCCCCGCTGCGCCGTCGACTGGACTTTCAGTGGCCTGGTCAGCAGTGCTGACTGAAGTAGCCAGGGTTCCTTTTTGACCAAGCATTCCGGTCAAAAACCGGACGCCTGGCAACTCTAGTCACAATTTGGCCTTCAACTGTTATAGATCCTGCACTTGCAAAGAATTTACTATAAAAGGGAGAAGAGTATGTCAGCAGAAGAGTGTCCTTTTTAACGTAAATTCAGTTTACTTTCTTAGTTTTCTAAGACTAGGAACTGTCAAAGAGGGATTTTAACTTCCAAAGACTATTGTTCGTTTTCCCCAAAAAATTGTCTGGAGCCAGACAACATAAGACTGCTAGGCCCTAGGCTAGAATGGAAGGGGGTTGGGGGGTGGGCCTGTTTACAATTACTCCATTCCTGTTTTTAATGAATCTTTCTGAATGACCACTAAGTGCTGGTTTTGTTCTTCAGGAACAAGGGAGCTATTACTGGAGGACTAAGAAAGGAAGGAAAAGGGAAAGCAAACGGAAAGCTGCCAAACTCATAAGGCGTTTCAAACATTTCAACTGCATATCCCGGAGGTAATCTGCTCCACAGGCATAAGGTTTTCCCTGCACATGTACAGTCTTTTTTTCTTCCCTTTCTCTCTTACGCTAAAGTGAAACAGATGAGATAAAGTGAAACAGATAATATTAAAGCTGAGGTAAAGGTTAATAAGTAGCACTAAGACACAAAATTACATTACTAAAACACTGAGAATTAGATCTCAGTCTAGCAATTGAGCAGATGTACATAATTCAGCGTTCATTATTTGCATTTTGCTAGTATTGCTATTTGAAAATGTCCACGTATGTATGAAGGGAGGGAGTGGTTTCTGCTTTTCCTGCTCATTAGAAATTTTGATATAGTGACAGGAATTTGTGAAATCGTGCCATGACAGTGCAAGACCATTTATAACTCCACTATTATGATTTGTCAATAGCTATTTAACTACTATGGCCAAGGAATATCTTGGAGACTGTCTATGTTAAAATTCAACTCCTGAGCACCCTTTAATTAAGAGTGAGAGTAAGATCCCAACATATATGATCTGAGATGGTCTAGATGTCCTCCAGCAACACCAGGTCAGTCAGACACACGCTTCTGATACTTGAAAGGAGGAAAAATATTTTTGCTTTCAGGTCTTCATCCAACATAAAGAAGAAAAAAAGAGCACAAATGATTTTTTCTAGAAACCATTTTTTGGTCACCTTTATACAGTAGCTGAACACGGAAAAAGAAATAAAGAAAAAAAAAAAGATAGCTACAGTTCCTTTCTCTAGGAGAGAAAATTCCCATCCTAGGAAAGAAAGCACTTCCCTATACAGTCTAAATTTTATTTACATTTGTAATTCCTACATTATTAGTGGAATATACTATATTCTCTAGCTTATTGATATTTGCATGCACTGACTATAAACGGCAAGGAAGCATTCTGTGATATTTTTGTAGGAACAACACTATGACACTTATTTTTGTATAGGCTTATGTAAACAAGTATTGCTTCTGAATAGAAAATCCTACACTCAACACTGCAAGAATGGTCTCATTATTTAATATTTACTTAAACTGTTCTGATCTGTCTTCTACCATAATTAAGGCTGCGAGTCTGTCACAGAGGTCACTTTCCGTAACCTCCGTGACTTCTGCATCCGCTGGTGCTGGCTCAGGGCTGCCCCAGCAGCAGCAGTTTGGGTATGGGAAGGGGCAGGGACTGGGGGCGCCTACCCAGGGGTAGGGGGCTCCCCGGCTCCCATGGCCCACTGCCTAGGAGCTGCAGAAGGAGCTGGGTGCAGGGAGGGGGGAGCTCCGCATCACATGCTGCTCGCACCTGCAGCCCCTACCCCCGCAGTTCCCATTGGCTGTGGTTCCTGGTCAATGGGAGCTGCGACAGGGCCAGTGCTTGTGGCGGGAGCAGACTGCTGAGGCCCCTGACCCCTCCACTGCCTAGGAGCTGCAGGAATGCGGAGCCGGGTAGGGAGCCCTGCCAACCACCACCCCAGCAACAGGGGGGTCCTGGCTGCATGCTGCAGCCTGCCCCGCCCAGCAACAGCAGGGGTCCCAGCCATGCTGACCAGGCCCCCCCCCCGCCCGGTCCCCGGGGCCACCTCTTCCAGCACCCGGGGCACCCCCGGCCCACCATCCCCCCAGCACTCGCAGCCCCCCACCCAAGTTTTATTCCCATCCTAGGAAAGAAAGCACTTCCCTATACAGTCTAAATTTTATTTACATTTGTAATTCCTACATTATTAGTGGAATATACTATATTCTCTAGCTTATTGATATTTGCATGCACTGACTATAAACGGCAAGGAAGCATTCTGTGATATTTTTGTAGGAACAACACTATGACACTTATTTTTGTATAGGCTTATGTAAACAAGTATTGCTTCTGAATAGAAAATCCTACACTCAACACTGCAAGAATGGTCTCATTATTTAATATTTACTTAAACTGTTCTGATCTGTCTTCTACCATAATTAAGGCTGCGAGTCTGTCACAGAGGTCACTTTCCGTAACCTCCGTGACTTCTGCATCCGCTGGTGCTGGCTCAGGGCTGCCCCAGCAGCAGCAGTTTGGGTATGGGAAGGGGCAGGGACTGGGGGCGCCTACCCAGGGGTAGGGGGCTCCCCGGCTCCCATGGCCCACTGCCTAGGAGCTGCAGAAGGAGCTGGGTGCAGGGGAGGGGGGAGCTCCGCATCACATGCTGCTCGCACCTGCAGCCCCTACCCCCGCAGTTCCCATTGGCTGTGGTTCCTGGTCAATGGGAGCTGCGACAGGGCCAGTGCTTGTGGCGGGAGCAGACTGCTGAGGCCCCTGACCCCTCCACTGCCTAGGAGCTGCAGGAATGCGGAGCCGGGTAGGGAGCCCTGCCAACCACCACCCCAGCAACAGGGGGGTCCTGGCTGCATGCTGCAGCCTGCCCCGCCCAGCAACAGCAGGGGTCCCAGCCATGCTGACCAGGCCCCCCACCAGCAGGGTCCCCTGGGCCACCTCTTCCAGCACCCGTGGCACCCCCGGCCCACCATCCCCCCAGCACTCGCAGCCCCCCACCCAAGTTTTATTTATGGGTATTTTTAGTAAAAGTCATGGATAGGTCATGGACAATGAATTTTTGTTTACTGCCCATGACCTGTCCGTGACTTTTACTAAAAATACCCATGACTAAAATGAAGCCTTAACTACAACATCTCATTTGGCACCTGCTTTTTGACAAAGATAACTTGTAAATATTTGCATTTCCTAGTTGATGATAATCCCAGACCTTTCCCTTCCTTCAAACAGGGCACAGTATGCTCATGGGCATGCACCTATCTGATCTACTTAATGATTCTGAAATAAATAAGTCTTCAAAAGTTTCATTCTAGTTCTATTTATAAGAGGTTGGCTTATGCCCTGAAGTATTTATATCACTTTCAAAACTTATTTAAAATTTTTATTATAATTCTGAATAGTCTTGCTATGCATATAGATAGATGTCAAATCATTTTTGGAACCCTGCTAAGCTACTGGCCTAATCAATATTCCATAGCAATAATTTCTATGTTAATTGTGCCCTCTGTGAAAAAGTACTTCCTTTCACCAGTTTTGAATTTGCCAGCTTTCAATTTAATTTAATGTCTCCTTGCTATTGTATTAGAAGAAATGATGAATACACATTCCCAGTCTCCCTTCTTATTCCATTAATGTAGAGCATTCATTATTTCGTACACATTCATCCCCTCTTACTCATCTATCCACAGTAAATAGCCTCAGTTTTTACAATCTCTCTTCCATTCCCCAATCACTCTCATTGCTCATCTCTGAACCTGCTCCATTTCCACAATATTCTTTTTGAGAGGAGGTGACTAGAGCTGACCAGAGCATTCCAGGTGAAGGCATACTATTGATTTATGTAAAACTATTTTCTATTCTGTTCCTAATTCAGCTTAACATTTTATAGGCTTTTTGACTGTTGCTGCACATGAAGTCAGTATTTTCATTGAGCTACATTCATTCTTAAGTAATCCTGTAGAACAAATAGTATGTGATCATGAAATCAAAGACACTATCATAATGCATATATACAAAGGGGTCAAATTAAGGTTGCACAGGTGGCCTTAATTCAGGCATTTCCTAACGTCTGATACTGGACTTCGCAACCTTACCCTTTTTTTTAGCATATTTTTGTATGTAATTTTCTAGGCTTTTTAAAAGCAAACTGAAAAGAAAGGGGGTTGGAGGGGGATTCCATCATCTGAAACAATACTGATCCTTGGAATGGGACATCAGCCATGTGAGAACCCAAGACTTCAAGTTCTTTGGGGCAGGGACCCATCTTTTTGGTCTGTGTTTTTACAGTATCTAACCCAATAGGGTCCTGGTCCATAACTAGGGCACCTACACACTATGGTAACACAAATAGTAATAATAATAGATCGACAGCACTGACCTCGTCCACTTGAGCAAGAAGAGCAATTGGCAACAGCAGACCATTATTCTCTATGAGGACAAGACATGCGTGGGGCCATAAAATGCTAGTGGCTTACGCAGCTATTTGCTAGACAACAGAAGAATATTAAGAATTAGAGATCCTGGTTTCTACTCCTGGCTTTTAAGCAGAGCGTGGGATCTCCTGGTTACAGACAACAAAACCAAATGCACAGGTCAGGCATGTAATTAGAGGAGATCTGACAGATCATCTGGGTTTTTGCCAGAAGTGACCTTGTGCAACTTTTCACTTACTTTACTAGCAAAATTAAAGGGGTTCTTTTATATTCCTGTACAGGAACTATTTAGTTCTAAAATTATGTCAATTTCTGTTGTCCTAGGCACAGGAACATTTGCAAAAGTATAAACTGATTTCAAATTTCCTGTCAAACTATGTACACACAAAATTGCTACTGTTAACCTTTCACCGGTTGACATTACTCTAGGAAACATTATCTTATAGAAAAAGCAGGAAACTAGGAGTATCTGAAGAGGAAATTCCCTACATTCCCCCCCCACACACACACACACATTTTCAGACTAGAGAACAGGATGACGATGATTTTAAGGGTTAAATATACTGCTTCCTTAGAATGTAATTTAAAGAACAGTTGAAAACTGAAGAGAACAAAGAGCAAAAGAACAGAAACGTCTTTTCTATAGTATTTACAAGTAATTTACAAAATTAAATTATATTTGCTAAAAAATCTGACTGGTAAAAGTGCAATAATATAGCTAGTATTTTGAATTTGAAGGAGAAATAGTCTTTGAACTGCCCTGGTAGTTATAGATTCACCAGTGCTTTTCATCTAGTTTGTCTTTGTTCTAACAAAACAGTGATCTGATAATGGAGAACATTTGTGTGTATATATTACATGGCAAAAGCTAATAAAAAACAATAAAGTATAACCCGTGATAAGATGCATACTTTTTGCTGCTGAAGTGTCATGTCTCTGCCTTTAAAAGTTTAATTATACAGTAGTTGCTCTTAAATTATCTTTCTCCATAAAATTTGTCATGGAAAGGAAAGGATAGAAAAAGTAAAACCAACGTAAAGTTAAGTGCAGGTACATTTGTTTAGCTTGTTGGTTGGTTGATTTTTTTTTTTAAACAAGCAAATTGCATTTGTTTTCAGTCACAGCATAATTTGGGTAATCTTCAAAATATAAGAACTATTAAAGGGCTAATTTAACCATTTATAGACCTTTGATATTCACATAATATTGGAGTAAATATTTAAAAAAAGAACTGATTCAACAGGAGTAACATCATAAAGTTCTACACAAATCTTATAACCCACACCAGCAGTGACAATACTATTCTGTTAATCCTTATGTTACTTTTTTCTTCTCTTTTAAATCCCACTCTTTTGGGTTTCTTTCCTCTACTAACCCCCTCATTTGGAAACTTCCTGCAGACACTCCCATGTCTAACCTATGCATATAGTGTTGATATAGAAAGCAAAGTTATAAAATGGAGACGTCATTGAAAAAGGAAAAAAAATATATAATGTTCTTTCTAGCTCACTCCTCCTTTTCCTTTGCTTTGCCTTCTCATCTCCCCTCCACCCTCATTCTTTCCCCTTGCCGTGCTGTAGTGACATCTCTCTCTAGTTAGGGCTAGATTATAGCTGCTTTTTGCACAACCACACCGTGCGGGAAAGTGCAGGTTCAGGAAGCCTTTTCCCACCCTTGCAGGAGGAAGCTAGAATGGTAGTGTTTGTACCCCTGGGTTGAAGGTGGAGCTGTGGGGCAGTTGCTAACATGGCCAGCTGTGTTCTACACTCGAATGGTGTTATATAGTTTGGGGATGAGGCAGGGGATCTCCTACATAACAGCTAATGCTTAGATGCTGATGCCAGTGCTGAGGGTAGGGGAGATGGATACACATTGCTCCTCTTAAAAGGAGGTGTAAGTGGCTAATATGAGCACGGTTTTCTAGCACCCTTGCACATATTCTGCCTTTTTTCTCCACAGGCAGAATGCCTCTAGGGCCTGCATTCAAGGCACTCACATCTGCACCTACACTCTCAAACAAAGGCAGTCTGGCTTCCTCTATGTTTGTAAAGTACCATGCTAACCCTGCTATAGCAGAAATGTTCCTATTACTATTTGAAAGGATTCTGAGAATATTTCAACATCATCCAAAGCACCTGTGCCCAACACTATTCTTTCAGGACTACTATGGAAGCCCAGGAATTCATTATTCGAGTAATAAAATATATGCATGGCATTGATCTAAACAATTCAGTTTGGCAGAGTTCAAGGAAGATTTTGATTTTAGCAAAACTTCATCAAAGGCAGCAACGTCTTTGACATCAAATTTAAATAGACTGAGCAATTCTGGGACAGATAAAAACCTCCTTAATCTATTTATATAGCAATGATCATAGAATATCAGGATTGGAAGGGACCTCAGGAGGTCATTGAGTCCAACTCCCTGCTCAAAGCAGGACCAATCCCCAGACAGATTTTTTGCCCCAGATCCTTAAGTGGCCCCCTCAAGGGTGGGAGAGGGCTCCCTAAGCAGCTTTATACCAATATAATTGCATCCACACTAGGGTGATTGTACTGCTTTAACTATGCTGGAATAGTTAAAGTGGTACTACTTGTTTACTTACAGTAAGTCCTAAGGAGCATATACAGTATGAAAGGAACTCTCTCTCCAAAATTATTCTGTGATTGAAACTTATTAAGGCAAGAGAGTACAATATGCAAAGCTTTACCACGGGATTTTTAATCCCTTGGCCTCCACAATAAAGGACACCTAATTACTTTCCAAAATAAATGTTTAAAATGTTCCTAGTGCCTTTATCTGTAACATCTTTCTACTTCCCTGGAGACTCAAAATACATTTAAAAAATAACCAGATGGTCAGTAAGCATTAGAAAATGTTTTTTTGCTAACAAAACCTAATTAGTTTAGACACTCTCCATTGTGATGCCAGTTTTGGTCATCATAAGTATCTTGGTAATTCCATAACCATTTCAAACAAAAAAACTGGACACAGGGTTTTAGGGCGTAAAAAACTCCAACCCCATTTATTTAACCAGCAACCTTAAACTGGATTAATAAATATACCAGGAAAGTATTTCATCCAGTTATGGTACACATTTATTCTCAAACTCTCTAATATACACGTTATTGAGTGAATCTGGTCATGCTTGACTCATCAAGCCCTCGGATCGCTACCCCTTCCTGCTTCTCCACGTGGGCACCAATGATACTGCCAAGAACGACCTTGAGCGCATCACTGCAGACTACGTGGCTCTGGGAAGAAGGATAAAGGAGTTTGAGGCGCAAGTGGTGTTCTCATCTATCCTCCCTGTGGCAGGAAAAGGCCAGGGTAGAGACCGTCGAATCGTGGAAATCAACGAATGGCTACGCAGACGGTGTCGGAGAGAAGGGTTTGGATTCTTTGACCATGGGATGGTCTTCCAAGAAGAAGGATTGCTAGGCAGAGACGGGCTCCACCTCACGAAGAGAGGGAAGAGCATCTTTGCAAGCAGGCTGGCTAACCTAGTGAGGAGGGCTTTAAACTAGGTTCACCGGGGGAAGGAGACCAAAGCCCCGAGGTAAGTGGGGAAGTGGGATTCCAGGAGGAAGCACAAGCAGGAGACTGCAAGAGGGGAGGACTCCTGTCTCAGACCGAGAAAGCAGGACAATCAGCAAGTTATCTTAAGTGCCTATACACAAATGCAAGAAGCCTGGGGAACAAGCAGGGAGAACTAGAAGTCCTGGCACAGTCAAGGAATTATGATGTAATTGGAATAACAGAGACTTGGTGGGATAACTCACATGATTGGAGTACTGTCATGGATGGATATAAACTGTTCAGGAAGGATAGGCAGGGCAGAAAAGGTGGGGGAGTTGCGTTGTATGTAAGAGAGCAGTATGACTGCTCAGAGCTCCAGTATGAAACTGCAGAAAAACCGGAGAGTCTCTGGATTAAATTTAGAAGTATGAACAACACGGGTGATGTCGTGTTGGGAGTCTGCTACAGACCACCAGACCAGGGGGATGAGGTGGACGAGGCTTTCTTCCAGCAACTAACAGAAGTTGCTAGATCACAGGCCCTGGTTCTCATGGGTGATTTTAATCACCCCGATATCTGCTGGGAGAGCAATACAGCAGTGCACAGGCAATCCAGGAAGTTTCTGGAAAGTGTAGGGGACAATTTCCTGGTGCAAGTGCTGGAGGAACCAACTAGGGGAAAAGCTCTTCTTGACCTGCTGCTCACAAACAGGGAAGAAATAGTAGAGGAAGCAATAGTGGATGGGAACCTGGGAGGCAGTGACCATGAGATGGTCGAGTTCAGGATCCTGACACAAGGAAGAAAGGAGAGCAGAAGAACAGAGACCCTGGACTTCAGAAAAGCAGACTTCAACTCCCTCAGGGAACTGATGGGCAAGGTCCCCTGGGAGAATAACATGACGGGGAAAGGAGTCGAGTCGAGGAAAGCTGGCTGTATTTTAAAGAATCCTTATTGAGGTTGCAGGAACAAACTATCCCAATGTGTGGAAGAAAAGTAAATATGGCAGGTGACCAGCTTGGCTCAACAGTGAAATCCTTGCTCGTCTTAAACACAAAAAAACAGCTTACAGGAAGTGGAAGATTGGACAAATAACCAGGGAGGAGTATAAAAGTATTGCTCAGGCATGCAGGAGTGAAATTAGGAAGGCCAAATCACACTTGGAGTTGCAGCTAGCCGGAGATGTTAGGAGTAACAAGAAGGGTTTCTTCAGATATGTTAGCAACAAGAAGAAAGTCAAGGAAAGTGTGGGCCCCTTGCTGAATGAGGGAGGGAACCTAGTGACAGAGGATGTGGAGAAAGCTAGTGTACTCAATGCTTTTTTTGCCTCTGTCTTCACAGACAAGGTCAGCTCCCAAACAGCTGCACTCTGTAGCACGGTATGGGGAGGAGGTGACCAGCTCTCTGTGGGGAAAGAAGTAGTTCAGGACTATTTAGAAAAGCTGGACGAGCACAAGTCCATGGGGCCAGATGCGCTGCATCCGAGGGTGCTAAAGGAGTTGACCGATGAGATTGCAGAGCCATTGGCCATTATCTTTGAAAAATCATGGCGATCGGGGGAAGTCCTGGATGACTGGAAAAAGGCTAATGTAGTGCCCATCTTTAAAAAAGGGAAGAAGGAAGATCCAGGGAACTACAGGCCAGTCAGTCTCACCTCAGTCCCTGGAAAAATCATGGAACAGATCCTCAAGGAATCAATTCTGAACCACTTAAAGGAGGGGAAAGTGATCAGGAACAGTCAGCATGGATTCACCAAGGGCAAGTCATGCCTGACTAACCTAATTGCCTTCTATGATGAGATAACCGGCTCTGTGGATGAGGGGAAGCAGTGGATGTGCTATTTCTGGACTTTAGCAAAGCTTTTGATACAGTCTCCCACAGTATTCTTGCCAGCAAGTTAAAGAAGTATGGGCTGGATGAATGGATGGTAAGGTGGATAGAAAACTGGCTAGATGGTTGGGCTCAACGGGTAGTGATCAATGGTTCCATGTCTAGTTGGCAGCCGGTATCAAGTGGGGTGCCCCAAGGGTCAGTGCTGGGGCCGGTTTTATTCAATATCTTCATTAACGATCTGGAGGATGGTGTGGACTGCACCCTTAGCAAGTTTGCAGATGACACTAAACTGGGAGGAGTGGTTGATACGCTGGAGGGTAGGGATAGGATACAGAGGGACCTAGACAAATTAGAGGATTGGGCCAAAAGAAATATGATGAGGTTCAACAAGGACAAGTGCAGAGTCCTGCACTTAGGACGGAAGAATCCCATGCACTGCTACAGACTAGGGACCGAATGGCTGGGCAGCAGTTCTACAGAAAAGGACCTAGGGGTTACGGTGGACGAAAAGCTGAATACGAGTCAACAGTGTGCCCTTGTTGCCAAGAAGGCTAATGGCATTTTGGGTTGTATAAGTAGGAGCATTTCCAGCAGATCGAGGGATGTGATCATTCCCCTCTACTCAGCACTGGTGAGGCCTCATTTGGAGTACTGTGTCCAGTTTTTGGCCCCACACTACAAGAAGGATGTGGATAAATTGGAGAGAGTCCAGCGGAGGGCAACAAAAATGATTAGGGGGCTGGAACACATGACTTATGAGGAGAGGCTGAGGGAACTGGGATTGTTTAGCCTGCAGAAGAGAAGAATGAGGGGGGATTTGATAGTTGCTTTCAACTACCTGAAAGGGGGTTCCAAAGAGGATGGATCTAGACTGTTCTCAGTGGTAGGGTGGTGAAGAACTGGAATGGGTTACCTAGGGAGGTGGTGGAATCTCCTTCCTTAGAGGTTTTTAAGGTCAGGCTTGACAAAGCCCTGGCTGGGATGATTTAGTTGGGTTTGGTCCTGCTTTGAGCAGGGGGTTGGACTAGATGACCTCCTGAGGTCCCTTCCAACCCTGAGATTCTATGATTCTATGCATTACAAAACAGTGTCAGTCTTACAATCCAATTCACTACAAACATAGAGACAGTTTCTTGTTGATCATAATGATTTTTTTCTATGCACTTCAGAACCAATTCAAGCCAGAATAATAAAAGCAAGGAAACAAAACAAATGCATAGCTGACATTTAAAAAAATTATTCTTAAAGTGCTTTCGGAGTATCATTTATGAAACACAAAGAGATTTCCTTCTTTAGCAGTGTTCCAACACATTATCTTCTGTGCTTACTTCAAGACATGAATATACTTGCCTAGAATGTCAGTGAGGAATTTACACAAAGGCACCTCTTTACAAACCTATTATTGTGAATACAAAACAGGAAGTATAGTAATACCACCAGTATATGTTAAATAATGCTTAGTGTAAACTCTGCTCTTCAGTTAATAGCACAAAATTAACCCCTTAGGGGAGATAAGATGTGAAGTGTGCACTAAAAATAGACTCATGATAAAATGTACAGTATTTCCCACTGATTTTTTTTTAAAGTAGACTATACAACTGAAGCCAAAATAACTAAACTGTGTAATTTAAAAATCAAGACTAGTTTTCAAGTGAAAGAAAGGTGTGGGTAAGGATGTGGCATGCCAATGGTGAGTAAATTTAACATGTCTGTTTTTCAAAGACATGGATTTATAACGACAATAAAGTAAATATTAATATTTAATGATACTGCAGTACCTTTTGTTAATGGGTCTACATTTTGGCTAATTAAGCCTGACCACAGGCATGAAATAGAAAAGGGATGTAAATATAGGAAATCACTCCATCAGCCACTGAAATGTAGCCATGTCTGGGATACAAAGCAGCAACTGTTGCAATAGCTTATGACAGGAAGCAAATAAAAATACCATATCCCACTGAACTATTTAACCACTTAGCTGGGATTCTACAAAACAGCATAATTAGAAGTATAAAACACAAACAAAAATTGTCCTTTACTATGCTCATTATTCATTGAGATTAGCAGAAAAGTATGGTTCCCATAAAAAAAATTAACTGATTAAAATAGCATATTATCCCAAAGTATGAAAGAGACCTCAGCACAAACACAAATCTCTTCCCAGCAGCTATAGAGAAAGCAGACATCTTTACATTTAAAGAATTCTTAGTACACAAGTGAGATGCCTGGTAAAAGAGGGATGGTAACAGAGCTTCATATTTGACAAACTAATCACCAATTTTTGTTCTTTTCAAAAAAAAAAAAAATTCACAGCTGCAGCCAAAAACTACAAGAGCTTCCTAACTAGGAAGATCTAAAATACAAATCCCAGATGGGCAGGAATTAAAGCTCTTCTTTTCTAATGTTTGACAAACCAATATTTTCTTAACAATTTGTAAGAACACACTCTCTGGCACTAATCAACAGCCATTGTGTCTGTCTGTCTCTCTCTAGACTCATATGCGTAGCCTTTTGAAACCTTAAGCAAGCTAACCGATTGAACTTTGGTTTGACTGCCATCTGCTGATCCTACGCTTCTTCAACTACAGAAGTCACTGAGATGTGCATGAAAAGCTTTAGAAATACCGATGTTTCCTTTCTTAGTAGTTGGTAGAATAGGATATGGGACAGAGCTGTAATGGAAGTATTGAAGCTTCAAATTAAAACACAACAACTTAGACCAACAAACTAATAAATATTAGGATATCTGACTTACCTTTATTGTGATTTTTCAGATAAGGTACATTTACGATTCTATGTAAACAAAACAAATCTTGTGTGTTTTCATGAGAGGATTTTTGAGATTTTGTGTGCAGCACAAACAGTGGCAAGAAATAGTGAAAAACATGCACAACAGCTCCTTAGAGAAAGAAAAAAGAAAATTAAATTTAAAATTACAGCTAAGGACTATAACCAAAGAAATCTCTGAAAGCAAGGAAGTAAAAATTAGCTTTCGACTAACTTTATAACTCTTTGGATGGAAAAATGATGCAGATTCACTTGTTGCAGAAATACTATAAGAATATTTCATGTTATTTTAAGTTTTCCTTTCCACTTGGTTTTATTTTATAATGTATTTAGTACAAATAAATGTCACAAATTATTTTCAAAATCCTCATGTTTGTAGCTCCCTTGCCTCCAAACAACAGATACCCGATCAATTAGGTTTTCTGAAGGGGATAAACTCACAAGTACACAGCTGAGTTATGGATACTGACCAGCCCCTCTGAAGCTACTACTATTTAGGTCTGGTCTTGTCTACACATAGTTTTTATACCTATAAAATTATTTTGTTTAAGGATGTGATTGTATATAGAAATAGTTATACCAATTAATCACTAGGGTGGATGCAGTTATAGCACTGTGAAATGTGCCTTGTACCAGTATAGCTTATGCCTATATAGATTAGTATATTCCCCTCCCCATACGGGAATAGCTATATACCAGTATAAGGCAGTTTTATATTGGTATAACTATCCACACTAGGGGGCTGAGCTGCTTTAACTATACCAGTATAGTTAAAGTGGTACAATTTGTGTGTGTAGACCAGTGCTTAGTGTAAGAGGGGTGAGGAAACCCTGATGTTGTAAATGGGTGCTTTTTCTATTTGGTTTCCTTTCATCATCACCTGTTTCGAGGATGGCCAGTCAGCATCTCTCTCTTTTTAAAAATTTCTTTCTTACCAGACTGTTCCTAAGCAAAGCTGCAGTTCTTTCCTCACATTGGCAGTACCAGGAGAGGGGGAAAAGGGAAAAAGGGTCATCACATGAACACAGGAGAACTATGTTAAAACCCAAAGTGCTTACAAGTTCTAAAAGAAGATACTGTTTTTAGCCCAGTTAGTGGTTGCAACAAGAGCAGATTATGGTGCATCAGATGCTAATATGAGTCATGTTTTCTGGTCCTTAAAGCCCTGATTCTGCAAACATTTAGACACGTTTAACTTTAAAGCTCAGCACACACATAAATGTTTGCAGGACTGGAGACCAATTAAATCAGTGGTTTTTGAGAAAAGCAAAAAGACTTGAGCTTGGGTTGAAGACAGTCCAAGTCTGCCCAAGATCCAGAATGATCAACTCTTTTGTAGCAGTACTGGTAGAAGGAAAAAAAGCCATTTCTATTAATTGCAATGCTTTTCTAATTTTCCATTTTAAGAACAGTACTATTTACAAAAACTTATATTTTATTTAAAAATATTGTTGAAAGATTAAAATAGCCAATCTAGCTTTTCCTAGCTACTCCAGCTGTTTCTGCTTTCATTCCATAGCAGATAAGTGGTGAGTAGCTGGCAAAGCCTGTTAAAATAGTTCTGTTCTGAAATATCACTGTTCAAATGGCACTGTGGGTTTCTATATTTGTATCTCAGCATCCTCCAGTTAAAATCTGCTCAGTTTACACAACAAATGTTCTTCCACACTACAAGACCTGCAAATGTAACCTGGATCTGAAAGTTAAACTGGGTTCATTCTTTCTTATGTGTTAATCACCAGAAACAAGAGTTATACAGTCGTGCTGCAGGTATGTAGCCATGTCACTGTGAAAGGAGCAATGTCCTCTGATGTCAATGTTTCCTAGTGGAGTGTCAGGTCTACACGCAAAGTGTGTTGAGAATTGGGCTTCTTTGCCCCAGAAATGGATGGGGCATCTCAGAGAAGTGAGAAAAATGGGGACCAGGGTAAAATTTTGAATGAAAGCAGCTTCTGTATTTCCTCCCATCCACTCAGGGAGTGGCATCATCAACACAGAATGATGGCATAGCACCTTAGGTACCTGAAAAGAAAAGTACTTAAAAACTAAAATTGGCATTTAAATCTTTAACACACTTAAATTACGTGTGTGAAAATACAGTACACTGTTCTAAAAATGAAAGCTTTTTGCAACCCAGCACAGAGTACTACGTGCCTTCATAAAAGTAAATTAAATGGTCATATAATCAGTGCAGTAACATGTTTCAGGGTGTATGCTTGCCAATTACGCACACCTTGTGTGTTGACAGATGAACACACACCCTGGCGTGTGTTCTTGCTTACATATGCCACATGCTCACTTATTAAGTCATGGAATAAGACTTGTCTTGCATACTGGCTAATGCTGCCTCTTCTTGAGCTGTGGCTTCTGCAGAAAACATTCAGTAAAAAACAGTTCCTAAAATAAAGTTGAGCTATTTGTGATTTAATTCTCCTCCTTCAAAAAAGTTTCCATTTTCTTTATCATTATCAGGTGTGAGCATCTCCATTTGCTTTATCATTATAATTTATCTTCTTTGTGTTTCATTTAGCATTTTTCAACATATCCTGCTATCTACTAGCAAAGAAATCAAGTACAATAAAAGTTTTCTTCCAGATTTCAGTACTAGCTGGAAAGCAATGTACTGCAACTACAGGTTATTGTACAAAACTTGCCTGATTCGCTGTTACCTTTCTCCTCACTACCTTAACCCACTGGTTTATAGCAAGATGCAATAGATGAATGAAACACAAACTTGGCAGGTAACACCTTTCTTCTATTCCAGTCTGTAGAGTACATAATACAAGGGGCCCTGATTCCTGATTGGGCATTCAAGGTGCTACTGTAATGCAAATCATAAATAATAAATAGTATTGCTATACATCCCTTTATTAGCCAAACGTGCTCTTGCAGCCCTCTAGACAACACTGAGTATTAGATGAGGTTGATAATATGATGCCTGATTTAACTTCTAGGAATTCTGTTTTTTATCTTTTATGTATAAAAGATTTTTTTTGTTCCTCTTTGAAATAATTGTGTTTATTTTGCCTAAACATTTACAAATTTTTAAAAGTTCTAAAGGAAAATGTAGATGACACACCAAAAAAGAAACAGGTTTCTGTGTCCACTGGGAACCAGCTTGTGAAAGTCTCCAGCTTCTCCTACAGCTGTTCACAGGTCTTAATTTCATGCAGATACCAATATC
This sequence comes from Mauremys reevesii, assembly GCF_016161935.1. Lineage (NCBI taxonomy): Eukaryota > Metazoa > Chordata > Testudines > Geoemydidae > Mauremys > Mauremys reevesii. The sequence goes on along the minus strand of NC_052627.1, from coordinate 41,962,064 downwards.
TAGACTTGTAGCTCATCTATCCTGGCCATGACTGATGCTCAGACATGGTGTGACCATTGTCATGCTTATTGCTCTGCTCCTTTTATTTTTCTGTATCAAAGTGCAACAGTGCAAAACAATCCGAACTGTAAAAGTTCATTATAAACTGTATGTTGCCTTCTCTAGTATTGTTGGGCCAACTGCTTGTCTGAGTCTGCTACTAGACAGTAGCATGTCCTGGCAGGGCTTATGTACGGAGATAAATACATATAAGAGTCTTCTATAATACTTGTATCTTGTCACATAATGCAGATCCTTTGTGTCTTGTCTATTTTTCTCTATGAAGTATCAATCCTTCTAAATCCTTAACAATGCTATGGAGAGTTGATGTAGTTAATAAGCCAAAATTGCATTTCTAATATTGACATTGTAAAATTCGGCTCTGTAATAGAACATATTCTTCAACAGTTAGTTCGGAGAGTCACCCAGTTGCTTAAAAAAATAAGATCAATAGCAAGTCAGATTTACCACTTTATTTTTCACTACTGTGAAATAACATAGGGATAACTTTGTTCAGCAATGAACACAGACTGCATTTTTACCTTAGCACAGCAGTACCGCATCTAAAAACTCTTATGCAACTGACCACTGACACACTCTGGAAGCCTATTCTATCTGAGAAGTTTGGTATCCAATTATTTTAACTGAATACTGCTTTATAAACAAGAAGGCACATACACAATTACAATACAGTTGATTTCAGTTTATGATAAAAATCAAGAAGATAAATATTCTTCAAATTCATCTCTTCTCCACCCGCCTCAAACCAAAACAATTCCACATTTTCAGTTATAGGTATCACTAACTTTCTCAAATTCAGTCTATGCTCAGTTCAGAATCTACTCTAAGTCAAAGTGTTGCGCTACTGAATATAGAAACATCTACTAACTACATAGCTGCATCAAAACACCAGTCAGCCTTTTGGGGTAAAACTGAACATAAAAATAGCAACAATTTTAGCTCTACTTATAACTACTACTTTCTAGGCAGATACTTTTCTCTCCCCTTCTGAAAATATCACGGGATGGATCTTGTAGGAATCTCAACAGCACAGCGATTGGCCAAGGACAGTTACCTGTTCCATAACTGGCGTTCTTCGAGATGTGTTGCTCAGGTGTATTCCACAGTAGGTGTGCGTGCTCATCACATGCACCGGTGTCGGAAGTTTTCCCTTAGCAGTACCCGTACTGGGGGAGCACCACTGCAACCCCTGGAATGGTGCCTCTATATCGCGCTATAAGGGGAGCCGCACGCTCCCCCCACCCTCGGTTCCTTCTTGCCGGACAACTCTGACAGAGGGGAAGGAGGGTGGGATGTTGATACACCTGAGCTACACATCTCGAAGAACGCCAGTTACAGAACAGGTAACTGTCCTTTCTTCGAGTGATTACTCATGTGTATTCCACAGTAGGTGACTCCAAGCTATATCTGATGGAGGTGGGTAGGAGTTTAAGGGTTTCTGGGACGCAGTACCGCCCTACCAAATCCGGTGTCATCCCTCACTTGGGAGACGATCACATAATGCGAAGAAAATGTGTGGACAGAGGACCACGTGGCAGCCCTACAGATGTCCTGGATCAAGACGTGGGCTACATAGGCAGCTGACGAGGCCCGAGCTCTCACTGAGTGCGCCCTGACAATCGGTGGGGGGGGAACCCTCGCCAGGTCATAGCACATGCGTATGCACGAGGTAATCCAACGAGAAAGGCGCTGGGTGGAAATTGGTTGACCCCCTCATACGCTCGGCCGCTACAATGAACAGCTGCAAGGATTTCCAGAACAGCTTGGTCCAGTCCAGGTAGAAGGCCAGTGCCCTACGCACATCAAGCGTGTGACGGCGTTGGAGGAATGGGGCTTAGGACGGAGCACCGAGAGGAAAATGCCCTGTTTCATATGAAAGGTGGAGACCATCTTGGGGAGGAATGAGGGGTGTGGGCAAAGCTGGACCTTATCCGTGTGGAAGACTGTATATGGGGGTTCCGAGGTCAAGGCCCTGAGCTCCGAGACATGTCAGGCTGACGTGATAGCTACAAAGAATGCTACCTTCCATGACAGGTGAGACCAGGAACACGTGGCCAAGGGTTCAAAGGGAGGTCCCGTGAGATGGGATAACACTAAGTTTAGGTCCCATTGCGGAACGGGGGACCTAGCATATGGGAATGAATGGTCCAGGCCTCTTAGAAAGCGGGAGGTCATAGTGTGAGAAAAGACCGATTGGCCCTGCACCGGCAGGTGGAAGGCCAATATGGCCACCAAAGGTACCCTGACAGAGGCGGCCTGGGTCCTCAGGGACAGGAGGTAATCAAGGATAATCTGGAGTGGTGCGGATGATGGGGAGGTTCCCCGTTCCGCCGCCCACCTAGAGAATCTAGACCATTTTGCCAGGTATGTCTGCTGTGTGGACAGCTTTCTACTTTCCAGCAGGACTCGTTTGACGTCCTCTGAACACCTCCCCTCCTCCTCATCTAACCACTGAGCAACCACGCTGTCAGGTGGAGCACGGCTAGGAGGCGGCCTCCTTCCTGGGAGAGGAGGTCCGGGCAAAGCAGTAGCCTCCGTGAGGGGGCCGCTAAGAGGTGCAGGAGGATCCCGTACCAGTGTTGTCAGGCCCAGTCCGGGGCTATGAGAATAACCCGCGTCCTGTCTGGTTTTACTTTTTGCAGGACCTTGCCGATCAGGTGAAAGGGTGGGAAGGCATAGAAAAGCTGGCCTGACCACTGCAGGAGGGAGGCATCTGAGATCAATGCCTCTGGTGTCTCAGCATCTTGGATGGGGGCTCGTATCTGCTCCATGCAGGTGGGGCTGAAGTTTGTGGCCTGGGCTTGTCCTTAGCCGGTGGGACATAGAGGCCCAAGGTTTGCAGGGTGGTACGGGAATCCTTCATCCCGTGCAGACGGACATCCATTTGGTCCACAAACAGTGCTTTCCCGTCAAAGGGTAGGTCCTGCATAAGGGACTGGGCCTCCACTGACAGCCCTGAGAGGAGGAGCCAAGATGCCCTGCGCATGGAAATAGCGGAAGTCATCAAGCAGGCTTCCATATCGGCCGCATCCAACGCCACCTGGAGGGTCGCTTTTGCCGCTGCCGCCCCTTCCTCTACCAGAGCCTTGAAGACCATTTTTGTCCCACTCCGGAAGGAGAGGTTCAAACTTTGGCAGGGACCCCCATAAGTTAAAGTTATACTGGCTCAGTAGGGCCTGATGATTGGCCACCCTGAGCTGGAAGCTTGCCGAAGAATAAATTTTCCTGCCAAAAGTATCCAGTCTCCTGGCATCTTTATCCTGGGGGGTGGGCACGGGCTGACCGTGTCATTCTCAGTGATTTACCGATTCCACCACCAGAGAGTTAGGTGTCAGGTGGGAATAGAGGTACTCATGGTCCTTAGCCGGCACAGAGTACTTCCTCTCCACCTTTTTGGAAATGTGGCAAATTCCTGCTTCCTTGGCCCCCAAGGTCATGGAAATGTTGGCTACTCCCTGGTGAGAGGCAGGGCTACACGGCCCAGTGCAGAGGACGACAGCACATTGAAAAGGGAGTCAGCCGGGCCCTCCATCTCCTCAGTCTGGAGCTGGAGGTTGGACGCCACCCTCTTAAGGAGGTCTTGATGTGCCCTGAAGTCCTCCTGTGGAATGGGCGGTGGTTCCGTAATGGCATCATCCGGTGCCGGAGAGGGGGCCGGTGTGGAGTGGAGAGGCTCAGGCAATACTGGGCGGGGCATGGGGGGCGCGGTCCCCAGGTCGGAGTCCGGGCGCAGGGCCGCCAACTCGGGACCTGTTGACTTGACCCTCTGCCGGGAAGGGGAAGCTGAAGGCGCCTGGGCTCTCTGGCCACCGAGCGGGTTCCCGTCTGGGCAGGCATCTTCAGCCACAGTGTCCCTTGCCACTGAAAGATTGGGGGGCCCGATCATGACGTCTGTTCCAGCGGAGCCGCATGACCTGGTTATGGGCCCGAGGGGGATCGAGGGCTGCCTGGCTCGGAACCACCTCACCCCTCTCCTTTTCTTGGCGCCATTTTGAGACGGAAGTCTTCCCTTGCTTCTTCGAAGGGAAGTGGTGCCGGCTAGTGGAGAGGACTTTGCTACGCACTGAAGATGCGGTGCTGGGTCCGCTCGGCGTGCCGGGGTAGGGGCCAGCGTCGATTCCATCAGGAGAGAGCGAAGTCTGATGCCCCTCTCCTCCTTAGTCCATGGCTTGAATGAACTGCAGATCTTGCAGTGCTCACTCACGTGAGTTTCGCCCATGCAGTGGAGAGACTCAGCGTGCGGATCACTTCTGGGCATAGAACGGCAACAAGAGTCGCATGACTTGAAGGCTGGAGCATGGGGCATGCCCCGAGCCCACTCTAACTATTTGAAAAACTACTGAAAGTAACTGTACCACTAAGGTCAACTAGAGAAGCTGCAGCAAGGCTGGAGCAAGACGTTCTGACTACCTTCACCAGCGGCAAGAAGGAACTGCGGATGGGGGGAGCGCGCGGCTCCCTGTATAGCACGATATAGAGGCGCCACTCTGGGGGTCACAGCGGTGCTCCCCCAGTACGGGTACTGCTAAGGGAAAAACTTCCGACACCGGTGCATGTGGCCAGTACGCACACCTACTGTGGAATACACATGAGCAATCACTCGAAAAAAAGATCAGTTTCCTCTTGATGTTTGCCAAAGGAGGCAGCAGTGGTGGCAGCAGTATGAGTGTTCACCATCATCTTCCCGCAGAACCTATGGTCCATATTTAATCATTCCAATCCCCATTCCCTTCTCTCCTTCATTTAGTATAGGAATACCTTGTTTGTTTTACTCTGTTTGAATTTCAGAGGGTGGGGATTGCTACAATATGTTTTTACAACATATTAACTTTTCACCCTGAGCACTGTGGTGGGGTTTAGATTGCGGGCTTCATAATAAGCATAGAAGTATTAATGCTTCAAAGACTCAGACAACTTATCACTTGGAGAAGTTCAAGGGCCTTCATTAGTTCTGAAGGAGGTCATATGCTTAGCTGTATGTACTTGCCTCAGAGCCACGCTGATTGGAGAAACTGCCTTCGTTTCTCTTAGCAATGTCATGGATGGCACTACACCTGCTACCAGATTTCATTAAAGGAAGGATTTTATTCCTATGCAGGTCTGCATAAGTCAGCGAAGGTTGTAGCCTGCTGGAGAGCTAACACAGTGTTCCAGCAGGGAGCTCCCCTATTTGTTTGTTTGCTTTCCATACTCTATTAACACCATTATCCAACTCTTTGGGAAAAGTTAAGTAGTGACACATGAAAGTTCTATTCATTTCAAATAACTTTGCCAACCAAAATCTTAAACACCGCTCTTTAAAAAATGTCAGTTATATATTAAAATGTGGATATCAGTGGAAAAATTGCACATATATCTTATCTGAATTACTAGTTGGTGGAGGCAGAAGAAATTCAATTTTAGTTTTAAATTAATTGGAAATACAATGCAAGCAAACATTTTAATATTTAGCAAGAGAGAGATACTCATCAGTGCCAAGAAATAGTACAACTGATGCCACAATATGGGGAAAGACAGCACACACTGGTCATAGAACCATGCACATTAACAATGAGTTAAGATAACATTCTAGAGCACTCTAGAGGTACAAACAACTCACAAGAAAGGAAAGAATTTTTGTTAAACCAAAATCCAGTTTAATAAACACTTTCCCACTGGTATAATAAATATCCTGAGGTACATTTTCATAATTCAAGCCTTAATTTACCATGGAGGAAACAAACCGTAACTGTAAAACAGTAATTCAGTGTAAATCAGTATGTCCAATTAAATAAGAATGTGTCTTGGGTATGCCTATACTACCCGCCGGATCGGCAGGTAGTGTTCGATGTATTGGGGATCGATTTATCACGTCTTGTCTTGACGCGATAAATCAACCCGCTAATCGACACCCTTGGCAGGAGGAGTAAGTGCAGTTCATGGGGGTGCCGCAGCAATCAACTCGTTGCCGTGAGGATGGCCAGGTAAGTCGAATTAAGATACTTCGACTTCAGCAAATAGCATAGCTGAAGTTGCATGTCTTAGTTTGACACACACACACCCTCCCTCCCCCCCCAGTGTAGACCAGCCCTTAGACATAACCCAAATAAGGAGTAGCAATCTGGACTCTTCACAAAGGAAGAAGAGCTGCTGACAAGTCTGACGCTCTATTTTTTAGCCTCTCCATTTTTTTGGGCTGAAGCATCCATTGGACTTTTGAAAGTTACCTTCTAGCTCACCTTGCATGCTTATTAGTCTATGTTTTTGACAGTCTTCTGATGGTTAGCTATTCGAAAATTTACCTAACAACCCAGATTCTTCTGCAATTCTCTGAGTTGCACAGTTATACAGAGCAAACCACATAAATATACCTCTATCAGCTTTTGTTACCGAATTACAGCATCAGATTCTGTTCTCACATCAGTGTAAATAAATCTGTAGGCGCTCCAAGGAGTTCAGTGGAACACCTCTTGATTTGCATTTGTCATGGGGCACTGTCATCTTGTTCTATTAATAAAGGCCTAAACCTGGTGCTCCTGCTTACAATTATAGATGTTGCCCTACAAAACTTATGTAAATGATACTTTATAAATAAAATGGCTGCATGTACTCTTTACTGTTCCCTTTTCTCTTTACTCAACAAATCAGATTTCCTGTGCTTCACTTAGATGTTAATTTTCTTTAAAAAACAAACATTAAGACCTTGAAGAAAGAATCTGCTCTTCCTGAACACACACTAATATATATCGATATAGATATCTATATTGATAGATCTTACACACACAAATATCTTATAAACACAGTATTTCTACTTCTGTCTCATCCATAAACAACTGACATCCCATGTATGCGAGGCTTTTATCACGGGCTAAGTAAATAAAATGTTAGACCAGAGATTCTTCATTGTGAAAAATGAACTAATGGAAAATTGTTTTGGTTTTTCTTTATCAAGATTTTGTAAATTACAAAGGCACTACAATCAACTAAGACACAAAACCACTAGTCAAGTTTCAGGAAAAAGCTGATTTGTTAAAAGTTAATCTTGCTGAAAGAACTATCATGTCATCTAGACCCCATAGCTCTTCACAGATGTTTATTAGTGAAGGAAACAGGATCTTTCTTCCACATCACTGACAAGGAAATACTGGATTTATTTTGTTTAGGGTTGGAGGATTTTATAAACAAAGATTAAAATCAGTGCCTTATATTGTGCTAATATGTAGGGAAACCTTATATGAATTCATCACTGCCCTCCCACCCCCATAAGTCGTCATCTTTGTAACTGGAAATCTGTTATAACTATTATTAAAATATTCACTCTGCGGGGCACTGAAACAATTCAGGACATTCTGTTTCACTGTGAGTTCCAAGTTTATTTTAAGTGCTGTATTGCAGGCAGGGCTGGAAACATTGCCTATTAAGTTTGTCCAACACCGACACTTCCCATAAAAAGACCCTTTCCAGGGGCTTATAACTTTGCCAAATTTTAATCTTTTGGGCTCAAGTTTTTCATTTCAGGCTTCTTCCTCAGGCTAAATATTTCTGGAAATTCTAAGCCAAAATGGTTCAGCCATTTCCAAGAATAAGGCTAAGGAAAATACAGTGTTTTTGTCCAGGCTAAAGAATTGCACAGACCTTTTCTTTGAAAAGCTCTCGTGTCCCCAATGCTTTGGAGAAGGGACTTGAAACTTGGCAGAGCCGAGGGTGGCATTTGTGTCAGTGATGTGTCTTTTTCGCACACAGGCATTTCCTAACTTTCATGACTTTGTTTCTAAAAAAACATTTCCTAACTTTCGAGAGCTTGATTTTGCAAACTTGATAATGTTCTTTTAATGTAGTTTTTTTGTTCGCAAATATAAACTTAGTGTATATTTTGCATCCACAAAAAGGGAAGCTGGGTAAAAGCCCAACTGAAAACTGAGCCCTAAGTGTGTTTGTGGCTACAACGCACCTGCCACAATTTGCAGCTACTGTACCCTTCTTTATATATCTTCTCTGAACTACCAGGCCTGTGATAACATTTGTTTCAACTTCATTTTCCAATAAATACTTAAAAAAACAAATCTCTCTGGAACCATAACTCTTGCTCAACTCGTTATCTCTAGTCAATGAAGCTTATCAGATAAAAAGACTTATGCCATCGAATAGACAGATTGTGAAACAAACCTGGCTGAAGTTGAACTTTTCTGCCATAAAACTCAACATCCCAGATTAAATGTGATCAAGGCTCTGACCATTCACACAGCATTCTATCATACTAACTGATCCCTGGCACCACGCTGACATGGTTCTGGAAAAAAACTGTTCATCTGTACTCTTACCCTAAAAGAAAGGCACCATAATGATGATGAAGTGAGAGGGAGAGGGGAGGAGGAAAAAGCTAACGTATATATGTATCCTACTGTTTTAGTTCCCAAGTTATTAAAAGTATAAAACTACATTATTATATATCCATGCAGGAAAAATGGTTGTAGTTGCTTACCATTAACTTTGTAGGTATGTTAAACTCAGTTCAAGAAACATAAGTTACTTGAAATAAAGCTTTTCTATTGCCATTATAATCACAATGAAAAATTAACTAACCCCTCCCAGTATGCACACAAAAAAAGCAACTTACAGCATTACGAAACTCCTTAAAAAAATAACACTCTCAATAAATCCACAGTTAAGTCCAGTTTTACACCAAGAGCACCTCACTTCAAGGAACATGGTTCATTTCAGTCCCTAAGTTACTTGTGTTCCATACGAATTTGGTGTCCCCTTTAATTTTATTGTTGGAAAAATCATTTACATCATAAATCACTGAACTGAGGTTGCAGAAAGAGTTATTTACATTGAAGGAATTAATCCCACAGCATTATAAATTTCCTGAATGAATAATTATTTTGGGTCTTTGTCACACATTGTGCCCTTCACTTGGCAGGATGAAATGTATGTCTGAGAGAAAATTTCCTCCTTTGCACTTTTCCTGATGAAATATATGTTTGGTACCTACTCCTAGAAAGGATTTGATCGCCTCAAATTAGCTCTCCACCATGTATTGTGCAAAAGATTATGAAAGCATTAGCAATGCTAAAATACAGGACTGCTTCAATGTAAGGAATGTTATCTGTTATAAAGCATAAGAGCAGGCATATTTACTTTTCTATTCTCCATGAATTCAAACTATTATCTGTATGTATATTTTACATGCATTATCTGGATGCATGTTTTCACAGACAAAATAAAGCAATGTATCCTAGAGTTATCTTAAAAGAGAAAATATGCAGCCCAACAAGTTTTACCTCCACCCTCTCTTTTCAGGTAACTAATAAATCTTAAGTGAAAAAGTCACCATGCTCTTCAACTGTCACCAGTGAGGTTTGGGGAGGGTTATATTTTAGCAGCCTTAAGGCTGATTTACTGCTCAGCTCTCCACACTCTGACAATCAAATAGTTAGAAACAAAAATCACTTTTGCACACCTGGAAATATTTATTAGCCATACTTATACGAAAACAAAGTTTCCACTGGTAACAACTTAAATACTTCAGTGAATCTCAACATACAATTCCTGATTTAAATAAAAATATCACATGTTCCTGTGGAAACCAAATGTCACTGCAACTGCACGGTCTTATGTGGGTTAGTGGGACTTTGCATGGGCTGAAGAGGCCATCTGGCCAATCCCACTGTAGAATTGCAGCTTAATTGTGTAAACAGTAAACAGCTGTGTTCATCCAGCATGTAAGTGCTTTCATGGGTAGACGGGATGAACCAATATTTCCTCAAATTGACATTCATTTCAAGTTTGGCAGACCATTTCTCTGAAACAACTTTAAATCCTTCTCTTGCTTCAGTTTTAATTCTACAGATAATCTTCACACACTCTAACACCTAAATAAATCAGCATCCATTATTAACTATGGCAACGTAACACCTCTTAAGAAATAGCCACCTCTCAGAGTATAGTGCTGCTCATGGTTGCCGAGAATGTCACGTACAACAAGACTGACTAAAACTAATAACACAGAAAGCAAACGGGAATAGAGAGAAGAGAAAGGAACTTGTGAGTGTGCCAAGATTTTGAAACAAATAAGTTCTTAATATTTGATACTCTCTTCCACAGCATGTATTTTGATGTCTCTCCCTAGAGCTTCAATTTCTTAAAAATTTATTATATGCTGCAGAAGAATCTTATCTTCAAAAGAAATTTTCTATCTTCAGTTATTTCAAAGAACCATGCTGCACCTGGGCAAAATGATGTAAGCATTCATTGCTGTCTGATTGAAAGGGTGACCTACAAAATGTATTTAATCCTGACATTTTAGAATAAGTTAAACGTCCCCAAATAGCAAAAAAGCATTAAAAATTTTTTAAAAAATAGTTAATTTGGTGGGTGTGGGGGTGCATAGTCCTTGTGTTTAGACTCGCTGGTTCCCATTCTGAATCACATCCCAGCATGCCATATGCTAGTGACATAACAACCCCTATGAAGTCCCCTGAAGACTGGTGTCAGCTGTTCAGTATCAGTTGGTCTAAAAGGTTTGCAAACTTAAAAACAAACAAACAATTTCATTCCCCAGAAAGTTGAAAATAAGGCAAGTACACATACTGGACTGCTTCAGTAAGCTAACAGGACCAAACTTAGGGTATAAACATATTTCACTTTACTACCACTTTTCATTCAAATATCTGAAAACACACTGCAATCATTAAGCCTTGCAACACTGCCTCCCTCTAAAAGTAACCAATTCCTGTCACACCAGTTGGCAGAGGCAGCCTATATATTCTCAAAAAAGTTAACAAGATGATTGGTTGAGATACATGCCAAACTTCAGATTCATTTTACCATTTTAAAAAACTGCATGAAGGAATGGCCATATTTAGGCAATCCAGGGCCCTAAGCATACCACAAAATATGGTCCCTTGTGACAGTGACAGGAGGTCCGTTTCCCTCTCAGAGAGGCAAGGGCGACAGCTAGGGTGGCCACTGAGGCATACCCAGAATACCAGACATTCTGGTACTTCTGGGAATGGCACGAGCCTGCCCCTTCCTGCACGACACCAACACTCCCAGACTGCATGCGAGGTCACGCCACATGGAGGATGCCATTCAGAAGAGCATGCCACCCTGCCCCTGCTGGCATGACCTCACACGCACTGTGCATGCAAGGCCATGGTCCACAAAGAATGCCATTTTGAAGAGCACACAGTCCTGCCCCCACCAGCATGACATCACAAGCACAGTTCATGAGGCCATACCAGCAGGGGCTGAGTAGCACACTCTTCAACATGGCATCCTCATGCGTACCAGACAAGACCACATCCAGTTTTATACCTGTACCAGACAGGGCACTAACTGCACAAAAGCAGGACCAGGTGCCCAGCTCTGAAGGCAGCACCCTGACACCAGCAGCACAGAAGTAAAGGGCTGGCGGCTGGAGACTGGCAGCCCAGCTCTACAGGCAGCATCACACAAGTAAAGGTGGCAATACCATACCATGCCATCCTTACTTCTGCGCTGCTGCTGTTGGCGGCTCTGCCTTCAGAGCTGGGCTCCTGGCCAACAACCGACACTCTCTGGCCGCCCAGCTCTGAAGGCAGCACCGCCACCAACATCAGTGCAAAAGAAAGCATAGCGGTACCACCCTCCCCCCTCTCCCCTCCCCGTAACCTTGCAGCCCCCCACAACTCCTTTTTGGGTCAGAACCCCTAGTTACAATACCCTGAAATTTCAGATTTAAATAGCTGAAGTCATGAAATTTATGATTTTTAAAATCCTGCACCCATGAAATTGACCAAAATGGAATTTGGTAGGGCCCTAGTTATGTAAAATGAAGGCAGCAGCTCTCAGTTATTTTTCAGGCTCACAGTAGGCCTCACTGCATCAGTTACATTTGGTTCATGTTTCCAAGGTTTTCATCATGATCATGAAGACTAGAAACTTATCTTTAGAAAATAAAAAGTAAGTTTACATTCTGATGTAGCCACATCACTGTAAGCGTTCGGGCCCTGAGCACTAAGCTATAGTGCCTAGCCTTTCATCCAACCCTGTGTGTAAGGGCATCATTAGGCAGAATCTTTAGATTCCCCCAGAATCATACAGAAGTCAAGTATAACTTCATCGTTTCAACCTTAGCAGTCGGTTTACATTACGTTTTCAAGGCTCTCTCGGGGGGGGATAGCTCAGTGGTTTGAGCATTGGCCTGCTAAACCCAGGGTTGTGAGTTCAATCCTTGAAGGGGGCCATTTAGGGAACAAGGGTTAAAATAAAATTAAAAAAAAAAAAAGCTGTCTAGGGATTTGTCCTGCTTTGAGTAGGAGGTTGGACTAGATGATCTCCTGAGGTCCCTTCCAACCCTGATATTCTATGAAAGAATAGGACTAAACAATTTATTTTTATTTTAAATGAAACCTTAAGTTCTCCTTTATGATTCCATCCCCATCAAATTAGGGGGTGCCGCATGTAGAATACACAAAGTAAAACACCCAGCTCAGCTTTTCTTTGTACCCAAGGCAACTGTAATCCTATCATGTTGAAGCCATTACATAAACGAGACATTTGTGTGTGATCAAGATGAAGAGTACAAGGCAGGCCCTAAAGTCACCAATAGGCAAATACACAAATAAATGAGTATATTGTGAAAGGAACTGTAATTTATGCCAGGAAATCTTACTGGTAAACATGCTTACAGTATCACCTGCTTTAATAACACACATACATTTCCAGACAATAACTAATAAATATGCAAGATTCTTTATTTCCTTTAACTCGTAAAACTGCAAACCTAAATATTTGAATTTCTTCCATAAGCCTCAAGAAAGGCAGAACTTTGAAGTTTCTAAAGAGGAAAGATTATTTTCTTTTGCCGCAGGCCAGAAATTAGAATTTCTTTACTGATTCTGCCAAACCGCCATATAATGCACTTTTTATTTTCATCAAAATAAACCACTTTGAATTAGAGCTGTCCCATAGCTACTGAGTGATCAACATTTTGAGGGTCAGATCAACTTTGTAAACCACTCTATGAACCCTCTGACCAAAAAGGACCCTCCAAAACCACACAAGATTAAACAGGATTGTAGGGAAAGAGTTTTATTCCATTTCATCACGGTTGGCAGTTTTTGGGGACAACACATGCTGCAGTTTTATTTTGTTCGTGTGATCAAAACAGTGGGTTGCGTCCACATGTTGTTTTTTAACTAAATGAGATAAATTCAACCCTGGGTGGTAAAGCTACTCCAAAGAATAATTTGGTCCCAATGTTTTCTGTAAAAAAGTTTTTAGGGCTAAATAAAAATACAAAAAAAGGAGGAAAATGTTCCTCTGTACTGGCATATTTAGAGCGTTTTCATGAGCAGCATGCAAGACATCTTATATTTGAACCTATATTCTTCCAGGCTGTTTACAGTTTTAAAAAAAGCATATATAAACTCCCAGTTCTTTGGCATTCATTGCATTATTTGTGCATCATTACAATTTCAGTTTTATACTGCTCTAAAGCATAAGAACATAAGAATGGCCATACTGGATCAGACCACAGGTCCACCTAGCCCAGTATCTTGTCTTCCAACAGTGGCCAATGCCAGGTACCCCAGAAGGAATGAACGGAACAGATAATCATCAAGTGATCCATCCCCTGTCGCCCATTCCCAGCTTCTCAACACAATGAAATCTACAGTTCATCATCAATCTAAAAACAATAGGCTACGCTGACATCACATCATCTCATTAATCTTCATTTGTCCCATCACATCCTGTCATTCTTATGCAAATGACACACTTAAGGATGCAACTTTTCTGCACTCCATGATAAGGGGCAGTAAGGTTGTTAAAAGCCCCAGGGTGCCATCCCAGACCACAGACCATCCCTTCATTCAACGCCTTGTGTTTTACATCACATCTAATGTGTTTGACATTCAAATTTGACCCAGCAGGAGGTAAAACTATTTGATTTCTCAGCTACACACATCTCACTTCCTGTGCTGAAATACTCACTGAACTCCCTAGGGATCTAACCGTGTCTTGCTTCAGCATTCCCTTGCTAATGGAGATTGACATACAGCTCAAGAGGAAGAAGATATTTGCATGGGGCATGTAACAAAAATAGCAATCCACCCTTCTCACCTAAGAGTTAAGATCTACACTAAAACCCTGGGTATGCTGAGACTCCATGATACAGAAGCAAGTTGGTTTAGATTAGCGAATACCAAAGAGGAAAAACACATAGGTTACCTTCCAAGGAAATTTGGTAGAGAGCACTCTGGAAAGAATGTGCATACTCAATTACAAGTCTGTTTAAAACATTTAATTTTAGGCTGAATAAGAGTACACAAGGTCCTAAAATGTTTTAGGCCCCAAAAATTATTCCCTGAGCCTAGAAGTCAGCATGAATTAAAATCATTTCCTATACTTGTACATCTGTCTCATCAGTTCTATTCCTACAGCTGTTCCCCAGACACCACAGGTGGTGAAAACTAAACTTATCTGTTGCACAACAGGAAGGATATTATTATTATTTACTCATAACAGTGTTTTGTTTCATCAGCACCTTCAATAAATGCTCTGAACATCTTGTTCCCATCACATGTGTGAATGTAGGAAGAGCAATTTTTATTAGACGGGAAAAAATACAGGAACAATAGAAGTACGTAAAATAAGACATTTTCTCGGAGAAAAGTAGCAACCACCTCAGAACAACCTTAGCATCATGTGATAAGTGAATAAGAAATAAAGTTGGTTACAATGTCTCACACAGTCTTAAATGTGGCGGTGAGGTTATTAGCAATAGTGCTTAGGTACCATGGTGATAGTCCAAGAAATTATTATAATTAATAGATGTATGTCACAAGTACCAACCACATTTACAGTTAAATGGATGGCTAAAAATATGTGCAAATAAGAGAGCCCAGATATCCATATTTACAATGATGGCAAAGCCTGCATTAGACTGAGGAAAAATAATCTTCTACTTACTTGCACTCTATATTCTCAAAAGTCTGTCTCAAACTATAGGAAAGAACCATAAACTGTATATTAATAGATAAAGAAGAAACTACATAACAGGAACATGCTGGATTTATGTTTACTCTTTTGGTAAGTTAATATATTTAGACACATCACAAACACCTTCCAAACTTTACTCTCTTTACAAAGCTAAGAATAGAACCTCCAGTAAAACTGATTATATTCCTCAATCCCTGAAACACCAAAGCGAAGAACAGATGTGCACTGTACTTGTGACTTTTTACAGTATATAAGGAACACACATTAAAATGAACATACAGTCATCATATGAATGCTTGAGAAGGGCATATATTGATCAGAAATAGGATTACACTAATGAATATTTAAAAACAAATTCATATTTTAAAGTTTTTAAAGGCATATATAGAAACTGACTAATAATGTAAACCACAAATCCACATTGCAAGATTTTCCAGTTGTTACTTTAAGAACATCCCTATTATGGGCTTCAGTATAGTGTTCACGCTCTTCCTTTTCCCTTCCAAAGAAGAGAAAGAGCAACCACTGTAAGCATCTGTAACTCCTGGGGTAGAGTAGTATAATGGTGCAACCTACTTGGCTTGTAGGCAGCATGATGTCACTGTGGGAATGTGTACACTAGAGCTGGAGGTGTAATTTCCAACTTGGGTAGGCATACCTGTGCTCTGATCCATCTAGTGCACTAAAATAGCAGTGTAACTGTGGCTGCATGGCTAACAGTTGTGCTTCCAGTGTGCCTAGGATTTCAGATAGGATTGTACTTGAGGTAGCTAGCGCATCCCATCGCCTGTGCAGCTGCAGCTACATTGCTACTTTGAGAGTGCTAGCTTGATCAGAGATAGCCCGGGTATGTTTACTTGAGCTGGAAATTGCACGTTCCAGCTCCAGTGTACAAACACTGCCACACTGACTCACTGGTTCTCAAACCTCATTCCGCTGCACTTGATTTCTCTCCCCTCCACAGTCAGTGTAGACCAGCAAGATTCTAATCTATACCCATCTATAAAACAGCCCTTTTAAGAGAGTTTCTTACCTTGGAAAATAAAATCATTTCAAAATATTTAAATTATCATCTTTTCTCCCTTGTCTTTCCTTTTGTCCAATCCAGTAATAATTAATAAATAACAATGATATAGCTCTGTAAAAATCAGCAATAAAAGGAAGTAGGAGAAGCATAATTTGTATTTAAAAATAATGTAAGAAGAAAGTTAGTCTTATCCATTTCTCATAGATTTTAAATTTTGTAAGGCAGTCATGGAGCTTTTCTATTCAGAACAAACTATAACTTAATGGGCCTGTGTTCCCTCTTTGTTATCTGTTGGCAAAATCAAGAGCTTCTAGGCATTTTCACTGGACAAGTGGTAACAGCAAATAACTTCAAAACACTAGTTTGTGTAAAGTAAGAACTTCCTGAAGTAGCAGTCCAAATTACACAGGATAAAAGAAGAAAAGCTAATAGTTAACAGCAACCCTTGCATTTAAATTATATTAAGCGGAAAACCCTTTCCCTCACTAAGA
Source organism: Mauremys reevesii (assembly GCF_016161935.1). Lineage (NCBI taxonomy): Eukaryota > Metazoa > Chordata > Testudines > Geoemydidae > Mauremys > Mauremys reevesii. The sequence goes on along the minus strand of NC_052627.1, from coordinate 41,945,519 downwards.
GGAAAATCCTTGTCACCCAATTCCAATCTCAGCTAAATGGGATCTGTATATGTGACTTTCATAGAGATAAGGGAACAGAATTCTTCCTCCCAACCACCAGAACATCTACAACGCTACTCCAGGGTTTCTACTACAGGTATTTACATAGTATTTTGTTCAGTGGAGCCATTTATTATGCACTTTGCCAGAAATGGCAAACCTGAGGGAAGTCAGGGATCGTAAAAGGGCTTCGTCACCTTCCTTCCTTATTGCCTGTAGATGAAATTCTGTTTAAGTTCAGTAAAGTTTCAACCTTTTGGCTAATTTCTAAATAGAACTACGTCTCCTTTCATTGGTTCCTGTCTTCAGCAGTATATCTCCTCCTCCCTCTGCTGGCTCTGCAGCAGCTGATAACTAAAATAAACTATTCCCAAAAAAGTAGATGTACAAACAGATCTGTGCATGGACCAGCACTACATACTGTGACATTAGAACAAAACCAAATTAAATTTAAAATCCTCCAGTCCACGTGATAGAGGTCTGTTTTGCAGCAGAAGTTGTAGCTGCAGAATGCTGTATTGCTAGTAACAGAACTCCTGCGCAGTTGTTAATATTACAGTTTGGTAGCTGCCTGTTGGGTTTGATAGCCAGCGGCTGGAGAAAGCTAATTTCAAGGATGAGTTCTGCCTACTGTCATTTAGTAGGTTTCAGAGTGGTAGCCATGTTAGTCTATCAGCAAAAACAATGAGGAGTCCTTGTGGCACCTTAGAGACTCCTCGTTTTTGTCATTTAGTAGTTAGCATGTTTGTGTAGTACTGCCCTCTTCTGAATGGAATGTCTTGCTCAAGTGTGATTATGTTGCTCTAGAGCAGGGGTTCTCAACCTTTTTCATTCTGAGCCATCCCCCCGCCCCCCAACATGCTATAAAAACTCCACAGCCCACCAGTGCCCAACTGATTTTCTGCTTATAAAAGCCAGGGCCGGTGTTAAGGGCAAGCAGTGCAATTGCCTGTGGCCTCCAAAAAGCTAAGTTGCTCAGGCTTTGGCCTCAGCCCCCAGTGGCGGGGCTCAGAGGCCCAAGCTTCAGCTCCATGCAGCGGGGCTTCAGCTTTCTGCCTAGGCCACAGTGAGTCTAACACTGGCCCTGCTTGGCAGCCTGCCTGAAACCTGTTTGAGGCCCCCCAGGGGGCCCCGGATCCCTGGTTGAAAACCACTATTCTATAGAATATCTGGTCAAAAACTGGAATTTCCATCTATGGGGAAATTTCAATATTTCAAAATTTGATATTTTCCCAAATTGAGACAAAAACTTGAATACTAGAATTTTTGGCAGAACAGACAGTCCAACCAGAGGGGAGATCATGGTGCATAATGGGAGTCCAGCCAATGAGTCTGGTGCATAGAGGGAAATGGGGGCATAAGGCGCCCAAGCTTCAACTTCTAGGAAGCACTGTGGCAGTTCAGTTAACCACAAAATAACATCGAACTGACCCAAAAGGAAATGTTTCTTTTCAAAGATTCAGATTTTTCAGATTCAACTCAGGTTGACCTGATGCCAAATGAAATATTTAGTTTAAAATTTTCTCAACAGAAAATTAATATTTTTGGCAAGAATCAAAAAACTCCCACAGAGAATTTCAATTAGAAATGACATTTTCAACTAAAATTTATTTGAGGGAAAATTCCTGACCTGCTCTACCCTAGTGGCTAACACACAAAGTGTATAAAAAAAGCCTTAATAATAACCGCCATCAGTTGAACGTCTCTTGGACACAAGTGATAGAGGGCTGTGGTTTTTGGAGCCAAAGTCAAGCAAGCGAAGACTTCCTTGAGTAAGGACCACCACTTAGAAATGCTTCTTAGAGGAAAGCAGTTCAAACTTAGTCCATTCCAGTGTGTTTTACTCTCACAAGAGAACATGGCTGTGGACTGTTTTAAAGCGATTTGGGGGAGTTGTTTTGTTTTTGTTTTTTTTGCAGTAAGCTACAGATTTGAGTTTCTCAAAATGTAAAATGGGGTGTAATTATTATCCAGCTATAATCAACTCAGTATTTAAAGAGAAACTGTAATGTTTTACACCTGGAACAGCTATGAGTGGAAGTGAGCTGAATTAGCAGCACTGATTACTAAATATTTTCAAAGGAAATAACTAATGAAACCAGCAGTCCAGCAAACTCCTTCATAAACAAACACTATAGGAGCAAAATAGACACAAGTGGTTCTAAAGAAATATTACACACATCCTGTGAGCTTGATTTAAAATAAGTTTTTTTTCCAGAAAACTGATACTTAAGGATGTTGCACAATATTTATATTTTCACTAAGCCTCATGTAACAAAAAAAGGAAATGCAGACATAATCCTTTCCTCCTCCTTTGTCTCTGTTTTCAAACGTCTTCCCTTAAACAGAAACTGGATTAGAGAATTAGGGAAAAACACTGAAGGAGAATCAAATTATTCCAGAAGCTGGTTTTCACAAGAGACCAGTATATACCACAATGCAACTATTCTTACCTTGTCTATCATATCCGGTCGGTTTGTAGCTGCCAAAATTGTCACGTCCTTTAACTGTTCTATCCCATCCATTTCTGTTAACAGCTGAGCCAAGACACGGTCTGCTACGTTCCCAGCACCTGAAGACCTGATTAACAAAAATGCCACAGCATTAGTTTTCCCTTCCCAGATAATTATCAAATGAGAAAGGGTTTACGCTTCTGTAAAACCATTAAAAAAAACAACAACGAAAAAAGCCCTTTTCAACTTTATAGAATAGCTTTCTGATTTTTCACTTTCATCTTCAGTAGTTGAGGGAAAAAATAACATAAATCATGTAAACTAGTTAAGGCTGTATTCCAGAATTAGCCCTTCAAAAGATTTCTCAGTATTCATAAAAATATCTGGGCTCGTCACTTACTACCTTGCCACGGCAGACTGGACAAGGTTTTCACACAATATAAATAGTCTGGTGTAAATACTTCTAAGGTGGGAATAGCTGGATTCACATGGCTTCCTAACTAAACAGACAATACCTCTGAGTTCCTACCACTACCCAGGTGATTACTTATGCCACCCCATGCAGTACAACGTACAGGTACTTATGCATTTTGCAGTGTCCCACTATATTTTCACTTCTTCAATCTACATCAAATGAGACCAATTTGAGTGCTAGCCAGCTAACTCAAAAACATTTCCTGCCTTTACAATTCATCCATCTGTTTCTCCAGGAGAAGAGAAGAGAGAAGAGAAAAGAAAGAAAGAAAGATACAAGTGTCAAGTTTTGAAATCCCCAAAACATTAAACCCCAAAACAGAGGCATAAAATATTTTATGCATTTGAAGAAGTTTGGGAACTGATTCTAGTCACACTAAAATCAATGGCAAAACTCTTAAATACACATGAAAGAAATGTTAAGAAAAAAGTAATTTGGTATTTTCTTTACAGCTTCTATTTTTTTTAAGCTAACTACAATACACTCGGGTTAACTCACAGTACGATCAGTGAACTGCCTTCTGCCCAAGTAAATGTATGTACATAGAAGAGAAAGATGTTGCATAACGCAAACTAAAGGAACAAACTGTATGGTTACTTAAATCCCACTTACAAAACCTTTCTGAAATGTTATGCTTTGGTCTGAAGACGTCATCAATACTAGGTAAAATTATTAATTCAGCATGAAATATACTTTATTTCAAAAATGTTATAAGAACTAGGGGCATGTTGTTTTATCAAAAAATACTAAGATGAAAAACCTAGTAAATATTAGGGCCATATATACATACATATTTTGTGTGTGTAAGTGTGAATGAGAGAGAGAGAGAAGGAAGAGGCTTAATATCAAAGCCAACAGATCATCTTTGCATATAATGAAAATATAATACAATGAGAGATGTAAGAGGTAAACTAAACAAGTGCCAGTTCTCTCCTGAAAGAAAAGAAATGGAAAAGTCAGCATCTATAACAGTATCTGAAACAAAATCAGAATAAAGGTTCAGTTATTATTAAAATGTGTTTTTAAAAATCCCTAATATGTCTGAATGGAAGCAAAGCTGTGCCTACAAATTCACAGGCTTGGGACCAGACGCTGAACTCTTGATTTTCTGAGATGGGTGAGATTTTCTATTGAGCAAGCCAAAATACTGGGTCTCCTGAAGGCAAAGAAAAATCAGCAGCTTATTCCAAAAGCTCCCTCTACTGAACAACTTCTGCAAGTAGAGTTGAGAAGTTTAATCAGGTGGGGGAGGAAAGGGTGGGGAGTAAAGCCAAACAGTGTTAAGACTAAAATTTTACTGACCCCAAATAACAGAATTTAAATCATAGAATTAAGGCCTGCTCCTTACACAGGGTAAAACTCAGACTGTCATCAAATAGGATTTGCCCACCAAAGATGTACAAGACACAGTAAATCATCCAGGATCAGCCCCCTTGCCATATCAGGATTGCTCCCTACAGACTACTCACATTTCTTCAAAACTTCGTGCCACTTCATCTCCCTGTACTTAAAGGGGCAGTTTCCAATATATTTTTTAAAATGTTATTCTCCATTATTTATATAATCTTCCTAGTGACACTCATTTTATCCTCCTTTCTTTGGTAAGTATCTCTTTTGTCCCCGGCACCACTTATATCGCTAAAGGAGCCTTATCATTACAACAATTTAAAAAAAATATTTAAAATAACTAGATTGCGTGAGTGCGTGCACACACACAAATAAATAATATTTGTTGGCCATATTGTAATTTAACATGAAAAAAAATCATACCAGATTTTAAGATACAATAAAACTTTTAATTTCTGCATGTCCTTATTTTTTTGCAACCTTATGCTGCATGCGTACTAATGCACCACCACTGCTGATGCAATATACATTTGAGAACAGTACTTGATAAATCCTTTAGAATCAGAGAGATCATAACTCACAGAATAGTTATTGCTATTGCTGTTTCTATAATTTTCAAGGGAAAAATAATAGATTTTTAACTTATTGTTGATATTCAGAATCTGGAAGACATCTCCTTCCTGGTTTAATAAATGTTGCCTAACACAATAATGGGGTGAGCCAAGGGGATTGTTACGAAATATTAGAGAAGGGACTTTGTTTGTTAGTCAGCTTTTTTGTTGTGCTGCAGCAGTGTTAAAAATTTCCCAGTGAAATGAGTGCATTTCTAACATACCCAGAGATCACAGCCCTATCAATTTTAAAGGAGTGGAATGTGATAAAATACTACAGTTGTTTGCAGAAGGTTAGTACATACTCTTCATAGGAAATAGATCTTTAAAATACATTAGCGTCACTTTTGTAAAATAACCTAATCTTAATAACAACACACACACCCCCACCTGAAAAGATTTATACATGGGCTTAACATCTCACCCTTGGGTTTACTCAGAGACATACAATTAGGCATGAAAGTCTCTAACATCAGGGCCTAAATGAAAACTGCACATGAAAACGCTCTGAAACCAGAAGTCACTGGGAGAGGGGGCCAATTTTGGGGGTTTAAAAAATAGCAGGAATACGCGTTTATTTGGGGGGGGGGCGCATTGTATCCCTTCTGATATGAACATCTATGTTGCAAGTCTCAGCATGGAGACAATGTTTATCCAAGTATAAAAATTATGGACAGGGTGGAATTGGAAAGTAACTGAACAGCATCTAAATTAATCTCATTGATGGCAAAATCCCCAAATGTTTCCAAAGAGTGAAAAGAAAAGTTAAATTACAAACTACACACTATGTGTACATAAGGCTTAAGAATATACTCTCCCCACTCCCACAATACCGTACACCAGGCCTGCACAACATGTGGCAAGCGACGGGGTGGGGTTGCTGGGTTCACCCCCTGCGCGTGTGTGCGCGCGCATGCGCGCCTCACAGCCCCGTGCGCACTGCGCTCCAACCGCCCTAACGGCCAAAACCGCACGTGTCTCCGTCTCCCACTCCCCCCACCTGGCGTACAGCGGGTGCGTCACTTCTGGGGCCCGCTGAGGTGGGAAGCGCTGGGCATGAGGCAGAGCCAGTAAGTGCTGAGCAAGGGGAGGGGCGCCTGGCCTCGAGCCGCAGCTCGGGGGGGACTGGGCTGAGACCCCTTCCAACCCCCCCGTCAGTTGGGGGCAGGGCAGCTACTGTGCTGGTTGGTCCCAGGGCAGCCTCCGTAGTGATCGGGGGGTGTGTGTGTGAACTGTCTGTGGGCAGCCAGGAAATCCCCGGAGGAGGGTGGGTGGGTGTGTGTGTCACCTGCCCTGCCCTGACTGCTGCCCCCTTCCCTGGTCCAGGGACCTCCCCCGCCCACACCCCAGCTCCCTGCAGCCCCTGTGTTTGTGTGTTGGACAGTCACATCCAATACCTTCACACTGCCCTCCTTTCCCCTCCCCTTAGTTCATAGCCCCAGAAAATCCCTTCAAACTGTCCCCCTTTTCCCCTCCCCTTATTTCATGGGGGGGATGATTCTTAAAAAAAAATAATAATAATAATTAAAAAAATGGTTTGCTTTAATTGACAAATTCTTAATAAAGTATCTTTTCCCCCACCACACACCTTCCTTTTCGGCCCACAGCTGTTTCAGCGTGGTGGTGCTAGAGAAGGAGGGTTTGTTTCTGCAGGGCGGGTGGCACGGGAGGGTGTGGCGGGGGGGTTCCATGGGGCCAGGCAGTACTGAGGCAGGGGATGTGTTTCAGGGGGGAGGAGGCTGGACAATGCTAGGGGGGTGTTTCGGCGGGGCCGGGGGCGGTTGGCCCTCAGCTGTTTTCTTTGGAGTAATATGGCCCTCGCCGCTTTACAAGTTGTGCAGGCCTGCTGTACACTAATCCAACAGCATGAACTCCTACATCCATGCAGAGCCCCACTGAAGTATTTGGTACTTGACCAACAGCCCAAGATAGCAAATCCCAATGAAGAAATGTGGTCTTTTCTTATTATTTGGCATCAGATAGGAAATATGCTACAGGCAGAAGAAAAATATTGTATGGTAAAGACAGGTGGCTGAAAAAAATTAATAAAATATCTGAAAATAAAATGCCTGATACACAGACAACTGCCCTGAATTTGCATGTATTTACTCATTGAACTAGATAGTCATATTGCGCACCATATTTAGCCTGTATTCTACAGTAAATAAACGCTTTTGGCTTAACAGGATATCCTATAAAAATGCAGACAGGCATACATTTATAGCTAGAGATTTCTTCACCAGCTGCTCCAGAATTGCGTCATCACCGTGTGCTCCGAGGAGCTCCAATGCTGCTTAAACCGTTAATCTGAAGGGTGACATACAAGTATGCATTTTTCCATTTTCCCATGATTTCCCAGCAAGGGTTTCAAATTAATGCAGGCAATGCTCATTAAGGCTGCCTGGACTTCTGATACATGCGGCAGTCAGAAAAAGAATTATGATTAGCCCTCCAATCCTACTTACACATTGCCAAAACCAACGGCCAGTCAAGCAGACTGCCCCCCCCCCCACCAGACTTCCACACATTGATTTCATCATCACAGCTACACAGAAACGGTCCTCAAAAGGCACGTACTGGTACAGACTCATTTCCTGTCAACAAACTGATTGAGAATGAAGGCAGTCAAAATTAAGAGTTTGAGAGAGAGTGCACGCATGCCTTACCCTCACCACAAATTCCCAGAACTCTAAACTAAAAAAGGGGGTAAGAGAAATCTGGCAGCTTCATTACTGCCTGAGAATTTTAAATCATTTGTAATGTTGGGAAAATAAAATGACAGTTCTTTTTAAATATATGAAATAGGATTAATGTTTGTACAGTGCTCTGAAAAATGTAAAGCAGTAGCTAAGTATTAAGCATTACTATCAGTTTGCATGTCATTCTTTCTGTGTATGGATTAATTTTTTCGTCAAAAATTCTTTAACCCACTTTCTACACATTTACAATAATCTCTTACAGCATAGCACTTATTTTTTTAAATAATTTGGAGCCAGATACTGCCACCTTTACTCCCACTGAAGTGTAAATAACTCTGCTGGTAGCCCATTGGTTTCGGAGAGCATGAATATGCATGTCTTTACTCATAACATGAATTCCAAAGTATGCCAGGTGAAACTACACCTCTACCCCCCTATAACGCAGTCGTGGAGAGCCAAAAATCCCTACCGCATTATAGCTGAAACCCCGTTATATCAGGGTAGAGGCAGCAGGGCTCCGGCGGTGATTTAAAGAGCTCCGGGCTCCAGCCGCTGCGGGGAGCCCCAGGCCCTTTAAATCGCTGGTGGAGCCCCGCTGCCACAGCCACGGGATAGCGGTGGCAGGGCTCCAGTGGGATTTAAAGGGCCCGGGGCTCCCCACAGCAGCCGGAGCCCCGGACCTTTTAAAGCGCCGCTGGAGCCCCGCTGCTACCGCGCTATATGTGAACCTGTGTTATATCGGGTCGCGTTATAGCGGGGTAGAGGTGTATTTATATATTAATGGCACTATTTAGTGTAAGACAGACAGACTCTAGGCCTCAATAGTAGTGAAAAATCCATTTCCCATGTACATTCTGAAGTGAGAGATTCCTAGAATATAGATGTATTTTATATTGCATCAAGGTCTTAAAATTAACCACTGCTATCTGATTGACAACCAAAGCAGCACATATGCTGCTCAACATATGGGATTCTGTGACAGGGTGCACTGGCACTACTGGTACCATGACAAACAAGGGGTTAACCTCCGTTCACCTTCCTCCTCCCAGCTCCTGGAGTCTCATCCAATGCCCGTTTAAATTAGTGGGAGTCTGATTTCAATGGGTGTTGCATGTGGCCATCTTTGCACAGATGCCCAAAGAAAGAGCTGTAGGAGTGGCTGCTTGGGTGAAGGTGGGAAGGAAAGAAATGCATTTGGGATGGTAGGGCTCCATACCCAGCATCAGATAAGTGAAGTGAACTTCAAGCTGAGGAGTTTACTCTATGTGATAGGGTATGTGCAGGTGATGCCCAAAACCATGGTTTAAAATAAATTTAACATCCCTGTTATATTTATAAGCACTACCTTTGGGGAAAAAGAAGGTTGCTGACACCAACATTTCCCCACCACCACCACTGCCAAGACATTGCAGGCTGTACTTGTTTGGCACATCTAGCCCATTGTACAGCACCATGTACATATGGCATTATAACGTGTACGTGATATGCTTATTATTTATCTCCTTCTCAAATAAATAGACATTCACTTCCAAGGCTAAATAACTAGTTTTTAAAAAAAGGAAGCCATTTTTGAGATAATCATCTATTTATTTTTTCACTTCTTAAACTTAAAGCTGAACAGATTTTTTTAAATTTAAAAAGCAATATCCCTCCAAAATGAGATGTTAAAGATTCAGCTCATGAATGAAAATTTGTAAACAAGCATTCATAATGAAAACACAGACAGACCCTTAGTCCTAGAAGTGTTTGCAGGATTGATGTAAAAATGAGTAGTTTTGCAGAATACAGCATGTATCATTTTGACTCAAACTTATTGAAGCCCTGATCCTGAAATTGATCAGGTTCAGCAGTTTGCCTGCACAGAACTCTGTCGACTTCAATGGGGCTTGGTGCAGGAGCCCTGAACAAAGTCAAGTTGCAGAATCAGGACTGTAATGTAGTAGATAAGAAGGCGGAAGACAAGGATTGCTCAATGAAAGTAAATTCTAAGAAATCAAAAGAAAGCTTCACCAGTGTCTTTTGGATTAACTGCTTAAAAATCAACCCAAGAACCTACTTATTCCCTCAAAATCATGCTTTAAAGCACCTAAAGAAGATACCTGTAAGAATGATGAAGTTCCTGTGTCCTCTTATCTGGTTTAAATACAGTATCCTGAAGTTGCCACATAACTTGAAGGCCAAACTCTACTACATTTTTTTAAAAATCAGTAAGAGGACTATATCATGCTTAACTGATTTCAGCAACAGCGACTCTGCTGTTCGACTTTCCAGAAAAATGACTGAACAATGACTGCTTACTATTCTGCATACTAAGGGCCAATGCTGCTCCGACAGAAGACAGTGCTGCAACTGACTTCAAAGAAAACAGATTTAGGGTCACAGTAAATTATATGTGCAGTAGACTGATAATAGAAAGCATAACACCACTCACGTGACAAAAAAGTAAATCCGAAAAGAAAAAAAACAATGGTTAAGTAGTAGCAAAATAAATACCACCACCTAGCATTTATAAGAATTCCATACAAACATTAACAAATTAACCCTCATAATAAAACCCATGAGGTAGATACATATTTCTGTGCCCATTTTACAGGTGGTGGGAGAATTTAAGTGTCTGTGTCAGAAAGGAGATTAGAAGTCAGCAGTTCCTGGTCTTGGATCTGTGTTCAGACCCACAGATGACACCTCTCTGACAAATCAAATGAGGTTTAAGAGACTAATCTGAATTCACAAACCATGGGTCTAATCCTTCTCACTTTACTCACATGAACAGTCCTACTGAAGATAATGAGGTTTAAGAGACTAATCTGAATTCACAAACCATGGGCCTAATCCTTCTCGCTTTGTTCACATGAATAGTCCTACTGAAGATAATAGGGGTAAACTGAGCAGGGTTTGGCCAAATGAGTACGGAGCATCACAAAGTCAGCCTTTTGGAAGGAGAGGAGGGTGGCAACCCAATGGACACCCGGGATATTGCAGAACAGTGTAAGGGCACTCCAGGAGAACCCACTACTCTGACAAGATGTACCATGGAACTTAATGTTTATGCAGAGCAAGCAGGGCACTAAAGTCTCACAGTAAAACACGGAATTCAACTTATCTACCTGTGAAGTATCAACTGGTGAGCTGACCATGCCAGGTTTTGAACACTGACCATGATGGATTTCAAGGAGAATGTAATGCTTTGGTCACTCTCAGGTAGATCCACTGGGACTGCACTGCTGGGAAGCCAGGGAGAAGTTGGAGAGGGCTGCCATGGGCAAGGGTAGCATCTCAGCACAGATGACCCTGAACTCATGGAGATAACCAGGTTAGGGGACAGACCCCACAGCTTCACCATATGAACCCCTCCACCCAATAGCATGTTGAGGAGTAATCTCTACATGGGAATCATCACTGAGATTTCTATGGGAAAAGTTTCCCACGGTTTTTCATGGTGGAGGTGGGAGGGAGACAATGTGGCCCATTGTATGTACCATATAATATTAGACAAGACCTACATACAGGTCTAGTTGTTTTTTTTTGTTTGTTTGTTTGTTTGAACCAAAAAAGTTATAATAAAAATCGAAAGGTATGAGCTTTAAAAATCTTCCAGTAAAAGTAGTAATTTGAGATTCTGTCATTTCCAGGAACTGTAAAGGAAATAATTTAACATTGAAACAAATGTAAAACTCATTGACATAACAAAATAGATGGTATCAAAAAATTTATATCTGCTCAAGCAGATCAGGATTCTGAACTTCTCTATAAGTAAAGGGTTCCTGAAATACCAAAGCCCCCTGCCAGAACACTCCCACACAAAAATCACTCCACTCACATAGTCTGAAAGATTTTATTGAGTCTGACATTTCTGTCAGGGCTTTGTAGGGGTAAACTGTCAGCAAGAAGCACCTGCCAAGTCAGTCTTTTCAGTCCAACTGCCATGATCGTAATTAACTGTCACACTGTTTTATTTCCTTCCCTCACAAATTTTGATGAAATATGGCTTTGGCAGTTCCATGTTTTCCACAGGATTAAAAGAAAATTCTACTCCAATAGCATTAGCAGCTAATAATAAATAAATAATAATGGCAATATCTTCCCAGAGAACAGTAATTTTTCACAATGAAAATGAAGGTATTTGCCAAGAAAAATGGCTTTTAAAATGGATAAGACCCTTATTTTACAGTTGAGCCTTTTTTCTTAAACACTGATACGACTTCAAGAAACATCTCTAGATCTTGAGTAAAATGACTGGCCTTGCGCACATAGGTCATCACATTCATGCAAGCAACACAGTATGGTTATAACTGACACTTCTGTTTCCTGTAGCACCTTTCATTCAAGGATTTCAACATAATTTACATGTATCCATTCATTATCCCTTCAAGTAAACATTACTACCATTTTAAAAATGGGGAAACTGTGCTACAGAGATGTTAAGTGATCCCGACACACACACACAGCAGACCAGGTATCCCACAAAGCAGATGGACAGCAAAAACGTGTGTCATTATTACTGAAACACTGATTATCTTTTAGAAATATTGAGCCAAACTCATATCTGGCACATGCAGGCACAACTACACTCAAGTTTGTCAATTAGGCCAACAGTGAAGTCAGACCACTGTTTATATATTAATGTGATGGACTTTATAGAAAAGCCTATAAATGATAGTTTGTAAAGTTAATTGCAAGTTAAGCTATTTCAAATTTTGGCCAATCAAAAAATAGTGTATGGCAAGTGTCAAAATAAGAAATCTTCCTTCAATGCAGGGAATTGCTTTGGCTGTAGTGGTGATGACACAAAGCTACAAAGGAGGCTCATAACTCTAACCCTTCTCCTGCTCACCCACTGCACCCTATGTTTGGACACTACTTGCCATATGTTTTCCACTCAACTATACTCAGGCAGTACCCACTGTAATGCATCCTTGTCCTCCCCCCTCCCACAACTGCAGACCATTCAAAAGGAGAGAATCTGGGCAAGTCATGTAATCCATGACTTGGGTTAAATTTTTGGCTTCATGAACGTCTGTGTACATATGCATCTTCTCCATTTATGCCAACCTCTCATCAGTTACTTGGAGGAGTTAGACAGGAAAAGAGGAAGGAAACCATGCATTAGAGTCTGTTTGAAACGAGGTTGTAGAAGGATACAATCATGAAAAATAAAAAGGCCTTGCAAAAATGCATGTTACTCTTCAGAATTTAACTTACCAAGGAAAGGGAAGTCAGAGTTACACTCTCCCTAATTCAATGTTGTGTTTCAATTTCTGAGAGTTCTCCCAACTGCGCAGGCCCACACTGCTCAATGAGCTGGTACAGAATGGATCCTGTGAGCTGTTCTCCACTGACTCAGTTTGCTCTCATATTCGAGCAGGCAGAGCTCCCTCTCATTATGGGCTGCTAACCTTCCCTCCATCCATTCTCCTCCTAGTGAGAAATAGTGTAAGAGCCCTGCAATCACTCACTCTCTCCTGCACCCCCCACCCCAATGTGGGGAAGGGAAAGTGGAAAGAGCACCTGGCAGTCAGTCAGTCCTCCTGTTCCTGGACAGAAGCTGTCTTGCCTATGCTTGCTCTCAGAGACTGTGAACAATTTTGCCTCTTGTTTCCCTGGCCTGGAGAAGACGACCGTGCTCCCTACAGCCTTCCTATGCCCCAGAGAGATCTGGGAACCAGATTTCTCCCAGCACTCCTCTCTCTGCCTGGACCTTTCTCCCCACCTCAGCTCAACCACAAAAGATATTATAAGGACAATGAGTGAAGAAATAAGAGACATATACAGGATTGATTTTGCTGGGAGCAGAGCAGAGGGAAATATACAGCATGGATTTGGTGGGGGGAACGTGGTGGGGGAAGATACCAAATGCATTTTGCAGGGAGGGAGAAAACAGACTGGATTGGGGTGTGTTTGTATCTTGGCAGGGGGGCAGTTCACCAAGTGTGGTATGAGGAAAAGAGTGGATTGCAGTGGTGTGTGATTGGGAAGAAAGCTAGTGAAGTGAGGTGGTGCTTAGTGGAAATATATGCATGTGAAAGAGGAGTGGGTATGGGTCAAGATGATATGTTTGGGGAGAAGGAGAAAGTACATGAGAAGAGACAAAACATTCATTCTAAGGGGCTGAGGGCAGAAAAAGAAAAGGGAAGGACAGAGAACAGATCAGAAAGGGAAAGTAACGTGACAGCATGAGGAAGGAAAGGGAGATTAGGAACAGGGAGGAGGAGAATTGCCAGGGAATACAAGAAAGACTGAGGGAAAGGTAAGGGAAAGAACACCATGTACAGAAAAAAGTTTAATTCTAAAAGTTACATTAAAATATGAAACCCATTATGTCTCTGTGTACATAGCACTATATACACATGCACACTTACAGAAACTATCCTTTTTAAGAATTACTTTGGAGCTGTATACACAAAGGCAATAGCTGATTCCTGCAGAGCAAAGTTTTTGCCTTTGAAATGATCCCAACTACATCAAATAGTTAGAATTTCCTGCAGGAGGATACCCACAGACCTCCCTCCAACGGATCAACCCCAAACACATACACATTGAATTCATAATTATTTAGGTGATTGGCCAAAAGATATTACCCAGACCATTTATATCTCCTTGACTACTCATGACAGTAGTTGCATGTGTACTGAGGGGAGGCTATAAACCTTGTTCTCCCATCTGTGCTGCAAATGCCTAGGCACAACAGGAAGATGCTAACACTTAGAATTCTGTTATTCTGTCTGCACTGCAGCTGTCTTAAAAGAAGAAACCTGATGCATAGTACATTTTCCATTTCCTTTCATTCCGTTTCCTCAGCATTTCTCCTTCTGTGCATTCCTGAAAGTTAATCAAGTTGAAAACTGTAATCAATCATGTCTACCATGGAAGCAACTAAAGTTTAATCTGGAAGTACTACAGACTAGAATGTGAATAACGAGTCTGGATTTCACTTTTAGAGCCATGCATTATATCAATATTTAAATACAATGCCAATGTACTTCCAGCTGGATTATAAACTAAGCCTAAAATATTTAATTGGTTCTAAATACAATTAGGCCTCCTTTTTCTTCCAAAAGAAATACATTTATAAGAACTAAGGCCCTGAACCTGCAAGCACTAAAGCACATGCTTAACTTTCACATGCGAGTAGTCCCACTGAAGTCAGTTAAACTACTCATGGGCTAAATGATTATCGGGTCAGGGCCTAGGAGTCCAATCCACTCATGTCAAAAATACTCCTACTGCCTTCAAGAGAAAGGGGAGCTCAAATTACAGAATTAAAAATATGCAGTCTGCTAAAATTAGAAGTGAAATTTACAGATAGAGTATTTAAAACTATTTAAGACATGGCATATATGATAGAGTATTTATGCTAGACAAGAGCCTTTAGCAGTTAACTTTACTGAGTACACAGAGGTGTCAGACATTCATTAAAATTTAAACAGCATGTGGATAGTGCAGCTTGTAAATATTGCTATTCCAAAGTAAACTCTTGGCCTGTTTTCTGAAGTTGTTAAAAAAAAAAAAAAAAAACTTTAGCCCTTTACAAATCCTCATTAGGCCTGGAACCTTCCTTCTGCTAGAAATCTGGTTCAGAGGAGCCAACCTATTTCTCCAGCCACTCTTTCTAAATTGAAGCTAACAGCCAGAAATTCAAAGGCCCTGATTTTCCACAGCATCCGAATGCAGCTCAGATGTGCTGGAGAATGGCAGTGGCAGTGAATCAGTTGAGGTTCTCCCGATTCAGGGCTACCCAGTCCCAGGGTAAGCTAAAGCAAGAGAGGTCCTGCTGCAACTTACACTGCTGGCAGAACATCCCTTACAACAGCAGAGGTTCAAGTGTAGTTGAGCTCTGCTCTTCCACACCTCCTCTCCCCTCCACTACCAGGCTTCCTCCCATCCTTTTACGCCAGTAATGTGACATGGGGGCAGATGAGGGGGTCTGTGCCATCTCCAGCAACTGTGTGCTAGTGGACATTCACCCTACACAGGAAGACTTCTCTGCTGGGAACCTTTTACCTATTTTAGGGCACTTTGCCCTGCGCACATCCAGCTCACGCATTTTAAGGCCAGAAAGTAGCGTTTTGAGCTGACCTCTTGCATAATACAGGCCATAGATTTCACCCAGGGACTTCTGCAAGCCCAATCATTTTTGTTTGTGCTAAAGCATGTCTTTCAGAAAGACAGCCAATTTTGGTTTAAAGACAGAAGATTTACACAGCCCTGGTTATTAAACCAGAGATGCCACACACTGTAAACAGAAGATTCTATTCCTCCAGGAATTCCTTCAAACCTGGATGCCTAAATTTAGGATTCTAAACCCATATTTTGGCATTTCAATAGTGCGTGGTTTTATAGATGCTGAGCAACCCAAGCTCCCATTGAAATATATAGGTTTGAAAACTGTGGCTTATAAATTTATAGATTTATCTTCCCACCATGGTTTAGTCATTTTAATGTAGTTTATGCACAGAGGAGAGGGGGAAAAAAACATGTCCCCCCAAATATCATTGCTATATTACTCCTTGGATGGGCTGCTATTTAGGAAGTACCGAGGTCTCCTTCTCCTCATCACCCCGCCCCTGCCCAAATAAAACTGCTAGCCTAATAACTATCTTAGACTTTGATTTTATAATGCACAGCATTGATTTATTTTTTTTTAAGGAATTCAACAGTGTCTTTCACTCCAGCCTACAATGCTTTATGTCTTATGTTACAAGATTTTGCACCTAAGGGGGGAAAGTTTTCTTGCTTCAGAAAAGCAAGAAAAGGTACAAAATAAGTCTATTGCCCAAAAATCCTAAAATTTTACACACACGAACAATAATCCATTTCCAAAGAACATAGATTTCTTAAATTCAGCAAACAGAGTGTCTGTGCTGCATTTACACAGAGCCATGTTCATTCATCACTTTCAAGTCTGATTACCAAGCCATTTCCTGTTGGCAATCTCTAATGGCCAGAAGAATTAGGTTTTACATAGTCCGGATACCAAGGAATAACAAGGACCCATAATTCTCTGCAGCTACGCACTTTGTTAAGAGTTTTAAGCTTTGAAAGGGGAAAGGATTAATGGAACCAAACATTCCTTGCTCACTGTTGTATCTGGACCAGTAATGTGTTCCTGACCTTAACGTCGCAGTCTTTTCTGCAAACAGTCATAACACCATTTTACAGAAGTTAGAGAAAAACATAACTAGCTAATGGAACTTAGAGTTAGTCAGAACCATGGAATGATGGAAAACATCTATTATATCATCTAGTCCTTCTCTCTGCCAGCGCCCTTGTTGTACATAAATTTGTGGTTTCTCCAGTTTTGTTTAAAATGTGCCAAGAAATAACCTGCCACTACTTTCCCATGTGACTGTTCTACAGCATACAAGATCTCACTGTCAAAAAATGTTTTTCAGCAGAAGTTTTCCCTTTCTTAATTTAATTTAATTATTCTACTCATAACCCTTATAATGTCCTCAGTAATTCCTCCCTAGCCTTGTTGTTTACACCCTTCATGTATTTATAGATTTATCTCCTCCCCTTCATATGTGCCTATGGATATATATTCAAAACTCAATCTCAATCCTTCCAGTGCCTATTTTTTTTTGTTTTTCTCTCTACTTCCTATGCATTTGGTTCATTAGTATATTTTGTAAAGGTAATGCAGTCTTAATAAGGAGCATTCTACAGCACTCTGCTGTAATATTAAACAATTATCAAGAACCACAGTAGGGAGAGAATGCTAGATTGTGTATTAAATTATAGGATTCTGGAATAGCAATGTGCAAATCAGTGAGATGCAGTAACACTGCAGTACTATGTATCTTAATTTGGGCAATCATATTATGCGAGGCATTGTCTAATAGTCTCAACAAAGGGATAGAAGGCAGGAACTTCTAAATTCTAATCCCGATTCTAACAGTGCTTCTTGCTTTTTGGCCTTAGTCACGTCAGTCGTTCTGCCTGAATTTTCTCAAGTATAAATTGGGGAGAACACTAATTAGTTGTATTGTGAGGATTACTTGGAAAAAACTTAAGTACTATTCCATTTGTGGATACTACACCTCTACCCCGATATAACGCAACCCGATATAACACAAATTCGGATATAATGCAGTAAACCAGTGCTCCGGTGGATCAAAGCAAGTCCAATATAATGCGGTTTCACCTATAACGCGGTAAGATTTTTTGGCTCCCGAGGACAGCATTATATCAAGGTAGGGGTCTATTTTTAACTGTTCAAAAAACTACCTTAACAGTTTATGATTTCCTATGTCTGTTTATGGAGATATACTTCTGCCACAGAGATGTCTCCCAGCACCAGAAGAGGTTACCTGCCTCCAAGCTCCTTGGATCTGGCTCATTTTCTGTTCAAATGGAGTCAACAAATAAGACAATTTGTAAACAGAATTTAAAAAGAGGAAAAAAATCCTTACAAAAATTGTATCATAGTACTTTGTACTGCCAAGATAGAGAAAAACAATTCAACTCACTGAGAGAAGAGGGGGACAACATAAACAGGTGTTTCCTTCAGTATGGTTAGTAATAGTACAGGAAATGGATCTCCAGAGGCTGCAAATTGTTAGCATCTCTAATGCATTTGCAAATTCCTACTGTGCAAAATCAGCCTGTGAAAACAGGCTATTTCTAATAAGTGCCTTGTCTGGTTTCCTACATTGTTTAATTTCAGATGAATTTTATGAGAACTCGGCTACATATTTTACCTCCCATCTGCTTCAGATTTGACAATGAAATATTTGTGTGTCCCACCCTGTTCTTTTTAAAGCTCCAAAAACAGATGTCTCCAATATAACATGACTACAGCAGGTCATAACACGTATTTCAGCAAGCTGTCCCAGGGCGATTTTTTCCCCTGCAGGTAAGAGAAGTTGGGTTATTTACCCCCTAAAAGAATCCAGAAAACCTCAGAGCCTCAGGGCGTAGACTGAAAAGGCTGGTTAAAAAAATTACTGTGCTTTATTCTTCAAAAAAAATGGTTCTTCTTGCTGAAGTAGAGTTTCTAAATATTAAATACATTAACAATTCTATAATGGGTAGTTTTGTTATTTTGTCTTTCTTCCAAGACACATTTTTGCTACATCTATTGTGATAAGCAGGTTGGTGATTCTAATGATTTACTAGGATACTGTTAACATTTCTAGAAAGTTTACAAATTTTCTAGTTGCAGAAATGATATATTGAGAGGGAGATTGATGAGGAAGCCTTGTACCATGTGCCAACTTTTGAAATTTCAGGAGAAAATAAGGATTTATTTGTAAATGATTTTAGACTATAGCTGTATTCAACACAAGTTACCACCACACACTAAACAATGTATTGAAACTGATGAAGAGTCCCACTGACATCTTTTATCCTTGTCTTCCCATTTTGCTGGTATCCTCTACAGAAACTGGTATGGATACAGAGCCTGCTACTTCTCTCACCAAAGTCAAACTCTTAGGTTATGTCTACCTAGAGAGCCTATGCCAGTATAGCTATGCTGGCAGAGTCCCTTGAGTAGATTACAGCTTATGCCAACAGAAAGGAGTTTTTCTGCAGGTGTAGGAACACCACCTCCCTGAACAATGTTACCTATGCTGACAGAAACCCTCTTCTGTCAGCATGGCTGCATCTACTCTGGGGGCTTTGTCGATACTAATGTCACTAGGGATGGGTGTTTCTTCCCCGACCAACATTGCTGTGCTGGTTTAAGTTTTAAGTGTAAACTAGGCCTTATTGGCAACACTTGGGGCTAGAATGGCCATAAAAAAAAAGTATCTCCCAGTAAATTGATTGGATTTCTATGAATGAGGAGAAGGTAACATGCAACAAGTACCACACAGGCTACTAATGAGAATAAATTGTTTTAAAAAATTTAAACCATAGCAAGTCTAATTGCACAAGCTTAAGTTATAAGAGGAAGTTACATCCGAAGAAGTGGGTATTCACCCACGAAAGCTCATGCTGCAAAACGTCTGTTAGTCTATAAGGTGCCACAGGATTCTTTGCTGCTTTTACAGAACCAGACTAACACGGCTACCCCTCTGATACAAGAGGAAGTAGGTACATTTAAAAAAAGTATACCATTTCTACTGAAATAAGGAAGTAAATTACACCAACTGAAAACTTCTACCCTTCTTTACCAGGACAAACTTCTGAACTCTCTTTGGTTTAGTGAAAGATGTTATGAAAATATTGTTAGCATTATTGCTCAGCTATACAGGATTTTTTCACTTTACAGATTAAGGACATATTAAGGATGCTTCGAAATCATTCCATCAAGGCCCCAATTCAACAAAGCACTTCAACTGGACTTCAATGGAATTACTCCTCTGCTTACATTCAGACATATGTTCAAGTGTTTTGCTGGACTGAGGCCTTATTTGTCTCAGGGCTATTGCATTACAACAGTATAAAATTAATTAATGGAACCCAGAGATTAGCAATGGACAAGACCTGTTACTAAACAGCAGGTAGTCCAGATCCCTGCCATTGAAGGAAACTGAAGGATATGGAGTTGGTCTGTAGAACCTTTATTACTGGTAATGATGGGAGAAAGGAAGAAACCACCACCTTGCCTTCAGATGCCAAGTTGAGTATGTTGGACTGGCAGTGATGAAAGAACTCGTTTTACTTGAAAAGGGTACACATACATATGATATGGAATTATAGAAAGACAAACCTGGGATCTCAACAAATCCATTTCTAAAGTCACTTATCAGAACAGAAATGAAGTTGAATATTTTTGTAAAAGTATTCCTTACCTCCCTCTTTCAACTGCCAAGGCATCTATTTCATCAAAGAAAAGAATGGAAGGTGACACAGCTCTGGCTTTCCTGAAGATCTACAGAAACAACAATAAAATAGTTTACTGGGGTGTGGGGGAATTGCTGGACAAAACTCATGCATTCAGACACCCTGTTCTAACTCCAAAAGCTAACAGGCCAAGAATAACATCTTGTGGCCGTTTTTTAAAAGTGGACTTACTTTGGAGCTAAGTTACATCATACAATACAATAGCAACTTTCACTGTAAGCCTGATTTTGACACACCCCACTAACTTTCTAAAAACAAAAAGCAAATAAAAACACAAAGAAAGCAAACAAAAAACCCCAAATCAAAAAAGTTTCATTTCTCCTCAAAATCTCTGGTCAAAGAGAGCGTGGGTTTTTTTGTTTGGTTAGGGTGGGGTTTTTTGTTTTTTTTGTTTTTGTTTTTGTTTTTTGGAAAAGCTTAAGGTTAACCAGACAATGTATTATTAACATAGAAGAGATTGAAAAATGAGCACAGATCCAGCACAACACACAATGGGCCCTGACTTGCAACTCGCATCTTCTTACCTCTCTCACTGCTCGTTCAGATTCACCAACATATTTATTCATCAATTCAGGTCCCTGCACAAAGAGAAGAAAACAGTTTTTTAAAATTATCATTCTAACTTCATTTACTGATATGTCATTATCAATATCTTCTTACACAGCATTTTGTGCATAAAACACTAAATCACTACTTGCAAAAGTTTTATTCCTTTGTAGAGTCGCCTCTGAACACTAAGTTTCCCTTCATTAGTCCCATTACTGTGTACACAGATGACTGTGTTTGTAGGTCAGGTTATAGTGACATTTATTCTTATTTAGAAGCTGAGTGAAGATTTTGGCTTAGCATCATAATTCCTACATTTCATTTTTATGAGGAATAGAAGCATTTTTTAAAAAGCACTTGCGCATGTGTTAACTAACTGTCTCTATTTAACAAAACTCCTAAGCATGGGACTAACTTTAAATACATGCTTAAGTGGTTTGCTGAACCAGAGCAGGAAGAGGAAATTGCCACCTACTGCCCCACTAACACACCTGAAATATAACCAGGAGATACTATATCATATATTATGGTGAGAAAGTAGTTCAGAATCCAAGCCTATTCATTCTTTTACCTCTCTGCTAAAACTGCCAAATGTGCTAGTGCTTTTTGTAATGTGGAGTCTTGGCCCCAAGGGATTGAACTGAGACCACAAAGTCAATGTTTGTATTTTAAACAAATACTTACAATTATGAAAACAAACCAACAAGGAAGAACTCTCAATGCCATCTGTGTCTTGCTATTTACTGTAAGCCAGATTGTTAAAGATAACACTTCTTAATGGGACTAAGCATTTCATGGAATTGGTAATAAGTCATTGATTTAAATCTGGTCTACGTCAACAATGACTTACAGTCATGACCATCTGATGGCTGCTTGCTGTCCTGTGTGAAATAAGATGATGGCTGCAGTCCAGTTTCTAATGAACAGGTGTTCTCATCACAATTCCGCCAGTACAAATAGCATTCTTCCCAACTCTCCACAGAAAAGCCAATGGGTGTGGAAACTGAACTACCTTCTCATGCCCAGATGTTATGAGTGCCTTCAGGTTACGCTTGAGGCACAGTGGCAGGGCAATATGGAACAGCTTGCTTTAAACAATAGTCTTTCTAGCATTAATTTGTACTGAAAGACATGTTTTTATATATTTGCAGTAATGGTGCAGCTGTTACATTCTTTCTCTGAGTGGAACAGTCTGGAATTAGTACATACATCAATATAAGATGGGTTTACTACTATAAAATAGAACATGTGACGCTCTTCCAATCTTCTCCACTCTCACTTCCAGGCTTGTGATAGCATCTACTGAACTGAACATACATTGTAGTTGGTTCCATTCTAAAAGATCAGTGGGAATTACTGCATGCGTATGGAGAGAGGTACAGACTGCCTTAAAACAGAAGCAATATACTGTTTATGTGACAAATTAAAAAAAATAAAAACAAACAGTTTCTGGTAGTGCAATTTCTGAAAATAGTTCATGACACAAAGTAGAAGGTGAGATGAATGCATACTTAGGCTTAATGTGTCATACAGAGAGGTCTAACTATGTTAACACAAAATCTTGGTGGGAGAGTAGCATGTGCCATGCCAGCAGGGAATAGAAATAATGCTTCCCCAATTCAATTCCCTTTAAATGATTGCTGTGATAGGCACAAGTCAAAATGTCACCTGAATGTTTTGCAGGATTTCAACCATTTCGAAAATTATATTTTCATGAAGGTATTCAGCAGTCTCAAAATTTCCCAGTCACATAGCCGATGAAGAGCTCAGGATTCCTCTATCCCAGAGAAGAAAAACACAGAACAAAAACGAGCCTTCCCCTATTCATTATAAATGCCAAGAAAAAGAAGCATGCTAGGATGGGTAAGAATGGTGTCCCTAGCCTCTGTTCGGCAGAGGATGGAGATGGATGGCAGGAGAGAGATCACTTGATCATTGCCTGTTAGGTTCACTCCCTCTGGGGCACCTGGCATTGGCCACTGTCGGTAGACAGATACTGGGCTAGATGGACCTTTGGTCTGACCCGGTATGGCCATTCTTATGTTCTTATGCAGCAGTCTGTGCGGAACAGGCTTGTAGCTCAAGGAGACAGTATCTAGCTGCTCTGGGCCTCAGCTATCCATCATGATCATTTGCAGATGAGGATTCTGATAATGTGGGTCCAAGAAGTCCTTAAATAACTAGAAAGGCAGTTTTCTCTTTCTGGCCTGCTTTTTTGTTTAAACCAAGCCGATACACTGAAAAACCTAATCAGATTCTATCCAGAACTAGAGATTTCTTTTCCATAATTTTTTCCTTGGAGCGGTGAACGCAGTCCATCAAACATTCACAGAAATAATCTTCATTCACATCAGCAGTCTCATTGAAGCCAAGAGGGCTACTGACATCAGAGGGATTACTGGATTATATTATAGTATGCATCAAAATTACAGACAATATCAAATTGTCAGAGTATTCCTTTTCATGTCTCTGACTGGGAAAAAAGGCAATTAAAAACAAAAATTGCTACCTCTGAACTGTGCTGTACAATAGCATTTCATGTGCTTGAAGATTATGTTTAAGTATTAAAAAAAAAAATCAAGACAAACGCAAAGCAATACATTTCTTCCACAGAGGAAGAAATTTCTTGAATTAGTGTTTTTTTAGTATACTTTAATATTCAACTTTTCCCCCCATTTTTCTATTTATCAAACAATAACACAAATTGACAGAGAAAAATCAAAGGAGGGAACTCTCTTTGCATTAACAGTCTATGCATCCTTTATGGAGTATTTACATGCAAGCTGATCAAAAAGCTTGTGTAACTCATCTTTTAACAATGGCACCAAAATTACAATTCATGAGCAGTGTTTTTCTTACAAGTAACATGGAACTCTACTATTATACATAGTGATGGGGAGTCCAGAATAGCAATAAGAACACACAAAAAAGGAGACTTGCTGGCATAAACTTAATCTTATCCACACGCCAAAGTCACACTCCGAAATCCATACCACAAAGACCGGAAGTTAAAGAAGCTGGGCATACAAATTGGACTTGGGTTAGCTCTGACATGCAAGCTGGCACTTTGCCCCTCACCCTTTGTAAATGCAAGTGAAGGAGTATTGAGTCTTTCCTCAGCTAAGATTGTTAACACCTCATTGTTGGAGAGAGTCAGTTTCCCTCCAAAAAATAATCATTAGACCATTAGCAACAAAGCCACCTGTTGATAGTTTTCACCCTTTTCTTGAAAGATGGTTAAGAAGACTATATTGCAACAACTCTGCTGTCACTTAAGGCTCTTACGTGTCTTCTATTCATTTCAGCTTTGCTTTAGACCTGGCTGACACAGATTGCAAAAAAACTCATTGATTCATGGTCTCCTGACCACTGACCTATGTCAGGCAGTGTCCATGACATTTCTTTTAAATTGGCCAGCAGCCTTTGACCACTGACCACAAGGTTTTGTTAACAACTGTTAGAGTTTACTGACTTACTCTATAAATAGTTATGTTCTGTTCTATGAAGGATAATCTTCCACATCATGGTAGGTGGAGAAACAGAACATACTCCTTCTGACCAGTTTCCTGAGGAATTTCAACATAAGCAAAGGATTTGGAGAAAGCAGTTTTCAGGGAATGAGAAGGAGTGGTATCAAAGCCATTCCAATGAGCAAAACATTTTGAGGTTGCTATCCATCCTCAAAGCATCAATCCAGCCAGTTCCAGGACACTGTTCACTGCTCAAATATCCATGAAGTGGTGTTTATTCAGCCTCAGGATAGACAACAGTTTCCATGTAGGCTTTGTTTGATTAATATTCTGTTCTCACCAACACAAAACCCTCCAATCATTTTCATTAAAAAAAAGAAACATTCTTGCATTTGAAATATGATCAGGATTAGATTTTGGGAGATTAATGTCACAAAAGAGAAAACCGCTTCATGCATGTTAAAACAGGAGATAAGCTTGTATCGCAGTTATGATGTGGGTGCTTTAAGAAGTTTTTAAAAGCAAGAACATCATCTCGAATAGGGAATCCTTGAAACAAAGACAAGTAGTATTTTTTTTTTTTAAATCAGTATTTTATGGTCTGTTTGAGGATTTTACCTCCTAAAGGTGTTGGGTTAATTACCTTGACATTAATATGAAATTTACTAGTAATAAATGTCTCCTTAACACATCTAACTTTATTATTTTGATAGTCAGGAAACCTTGCAGAGCCAGATGGACACTGTTCCAAATTCTCCCACATACAATTCTGTCCATCTTGACCTAAAAACACAGTTCTATCTTTATATTGTAGTTCTGGGAACAATCACACGAAGTGCCACACTGAACAGTGTTCAACAACTATGGAGTGTGGTTCATATAATGAGTACCACAATGGAACCACTGAGCTCATTTACACTAGATCCCCATGCAGGAACCTAATTGAGGTCCCTAGAATAGTATTTCTGAAATTGTGAGGCTTGGACTTCCTGGGGAAGGTTTCACTTCTTCAGGGGAAAAAGATAGTATTCAAGCAGAATAAAAACCAAAAATAACTTCTCACCTTTTTAGGTTCTTCCAAAACCAGAACTTGGTGTTGAATAACCAATACTGAAAACTAAATATTCAATACATGGTAGCTTATTTGCAGTTCAAAGTAGAAATGGCCCAGCAAGTATGAAAATATAGGCACGCTTACTTGTCTACATAGGAGGAGGTGAAAGAGGGAGGAGGGTTTGCCATAATGGCTCCCAGGTCACCAACCCCGCCTCACTGAGGTAATGGCAACAAGGAAAGCCATTCAGAGAGAGGAGAGAGAAGGGGCAGGACGCCAGTGGTTCAAAGGAAGAGTTCATTAAAGAGGTAAGGACTAGGTTGAGGTCCCATTGGGAAGTGACAGGCTGAATGGGCGGATATTTACAGAAAAGGCCCTTCCAGAATTGGGTGGGTAAAAGTCAAATGTCCTGCCACCGGAGAATGGAGAGCACTAATGGTATTTGTATGCATTCTGATAGAGCTGAGAGTGAGTCCCGAGGTTTTCAGATAGAGGAAATAGTCTAAGAGCATGAGGATGCCCACAGCTTCAAGGGCAAGACTTCGCTGTTAGGCCCAGGAGGTGAAACATGCCAATTTGGCCTGATAGAATCGCCTCATGGAGTCCTTTAAGCTACCAGAGAGAACGTCTTGCACTGCCAACGAGCATTCTCGTGCTAATACAAGTGTCCATCAAAAAATCATGCCATCAGGTATAGTGTCCATGGATGTGGGTGCCTGAGTCTTCTGTTTTGTTGTGTCAGCATTTCGGGAAATGTCTGGAGCGGAAGTGGAGATTGTTTCGACATGCAGAGAAAAAGAGGGAACCAGAATTGGCAAGGCCAGAATAGAGCAATCACAATGGCTGTTGTGCTCTTCCGCTGGAGTTTGTAGGGGACTTGCAGTGGGGGTGGAGAAAGGGAGCCATAGTTCGCCCAGTCTGACCAATCGACAACCAGAGCATCACCCAATAACTGGGCACCAAGTCCTCCCCTGTGGCAATATTGGGTGCTCTTGGTGATGCAAAGAGATCTCTGATTGGTGTACCCCAGTGACCAAAGATGTCCGCAATTATCGTGATGTGCAATTCCCATTCATGGTCGGTTGCAAAGTTCCTGCTGAGAGAATCTGTGATCATATTGTGGGTACCAGGCAAGTAGGCTGCTGACAAAAGGATATGATGTGTAATGCACCATTCCCAGAGGTTAATTGCCTCCATACACAGTGTGGGGACCACGTGCCCCTTTGTTTATGGAGTATAGTGTGGTGGTGTTATTGGACATGAGGGGGACGTGGCAATAGTGGATATCTGGTAAGAACATATGGCATGCCTAGCATACTGCCAGAACTTTCAGTATGTTTATGTTCATCCTGGCCTCTTGCGTGGTCCAGGTGCCTTGTGGACTCCAAAGTGAGCACCCCAGTCTGAGAGTGATGCGTCTATTATGACTGTCACAGTCGGCAAGGATGGGAGGAAGGGCATCCTAGAGCAGACGTGTAGCGGGTTTGCCCACCACCAAAGAGAAGAGATGACCTGCAGAACATTAAGCATGGTGTCCGTGGGTTGGTACACTGGAGAATAGACC
Source organism: Mauremys reevesii (assembly GCF_016161935.1). NCBI lineage: Eukaryota > Metazoa > Chordata > Testudines > Geoemydidae > Mauremys > Mauremys reevesii. The sequence continues at coordinate 41,918,469 of NC_052627.1, read as the reverse complement.
CTTTGCAGCCATAGCTGTAGACAGTGAAGGTGCAGGCAGGTGAAAGGCATGACGCATGTGCATGCCGCCATGTGCCCTAGGATGGAGAGGCAGGGTCCTGGCCCAGACCAAAAGGTTGGAGGTTATCAGAACTATTTGGTGCAGTAGGCTCTGTAATCTGTTGTGTGGCAGAGAAGCTCATGCAGAGGTTGCGACGATCGAAGTTCCTATGAATTCCAGGGACTGAGTAGGATGCAAAGTTGATTTTTTGATGTTGATGCTCACTCCTAGGGAGGAGAGGAGTAGAAGAAGCTGGGACATCGACACTTGAGCTCCCTCTTTGACCCATGCTGCCAGCAGCCACTTATCCAGGTATGGGAAGACAAGGATTCCCCGATGTTGAAGGTGAGCCGCTACCACAGAGAAAACCTTTGTAAAAAGTCATGGGGAGGAGGTAAGTCCGAATGGGAGAACCCTGTACTGGAAATGTCAATGCCCCACTTTGAAACCCAGGAACTTTCTGTGTGTCGGATGTATGTGCATATGGAAGTAGACATCTTGCATGTTGAGAGCCATTAACCATATGCCTTTTTCTAATGCGGGAATGATGGCCACAAGTGTGACCACACAGAATTCTGGCTTGTGAATCGCACAGTTGAGGTGTCAGAGACCCATGTCTCCTTTCCCCTTTTTTCTTGGGTACCAGGAAATAGTTGGAATAGAACCCTGTGCCTTGAAAGGCTGCAAGGACTGGCTCCACTGCTCCTGTATGGAGGAGAGACTCCATCTCTAGGGTAAGAATATTGTCATGAGAGGGATATCTGAAGGGGTTCAGGGCAGGAGATATGGAGCAGGCATTGTCAAACTCTCTGGCGCAGATGCTTCAAACCATGACCAAGACTCACTTGTCCATTGTTATAGATCTCCAAGCTGGTAGAAAGAGTTTGAGATTACCCCCCAAGAAAGGTGGAGGGTAGGAGCGCTGGTGTACAGAGTGATTGACAGCTCTCTAGGTGCATTAAGAAATAGTGCTTTCATGATGACTGAGTGTGTTGTGCAGAGGTCTGTGTTGCCAGAACAGGCAGGCAGCTCTTTGTACCTTAGGGCACTTCTGAGGAGGTTCATAGGTCTGCTTGTGGTAGAAGTGTGGAGTTTTACAGCATTGGGCTGGAGGTGGGCAATAACATTTTCTCTTTGGTGCTGGTATACATATGCCCAAGGATCATAAGATGGCTCTAGAGTCTTTTAGTGAGTGTAAGGAATCATCAGTTTTCTGGTTGAAGAGGTGTGATTTGTCAAAGGGATTGTGTTCTGCACCTCTCTAGGGAAACCTGAGGAGTGTAACCAGGATTCCCTCCTCATGACAATTCCAATCACCAATACACACACGGATGAGTCTGCTGACTCAACTGCTGCCTGAAGTATGGACCTGGCAACCCACTGGCCTTCCTGTAAAATTGCTTGGAATCGACTACAATCCTGCTGAGGTAGCTTATCTGCAAATTCTTCCAGCAGGCCATAGTTTATAAAAATCATACTTGGCCATCAGTGCCAAGCAGTTAGAGATTTGGAACTGTAGTTTAGCTGTGGAGATCTTTCGACTTATGAGGTCCAGTCTCTTACTCTCCTGTCTGCTGGGATGGAGCATGGGTGGCATTGTTTGGTCTGCTCCAAGGAAGCTTGTATTTCCAAGGAGTTAGGTGAAGGATGTGAAAATAAAAATTCTGACCGTTTTGGGGGGACGTAGTACCTTTTCTCAGCCCCTTTCAGGGTCAGTGCACATATGGCGGGGGTATGCCAAACAATGCGTCCCAGTTGAAGAACGGCACTGTTGATTGATAAGGCCACCTTTGCTGCTGCTAATGCATGCAGAATGTCTAGTAACTGGTGCTGACTGTTTTGTACCTCTTTCAGTGGGATCTCAAGAGCACTGGCTATTCTCCATAGGAGTTATTGATAACGCTACATTTTAGTCATGGGTATTTTTTAGTAAAAAAAGTCATGGACAGGTCACAGGCCATAAACAAAAATTCACCTGTCCTTGACTTTTACTAAAAATACCCACCATGACTAAAACTTGGGCAGGGGGCCGCCACGGGTGCTGGGGGAGGTGGCCTGGGACCCACGTTAGGGATGGGGGGTTGGCAGGGGCTTCCTACCCGGCTCCCTGCAGCTCCTAGGCGGCACAGGGGCCAGGGCAGGAGCTCCGCTGCTCCCGCCACAAGTACCGGCTGCTGCAGCTCCCATTGGCCAGGAACTGCAGCCAATGGGAGCTGCAGGCACAGGCAGCGCGAAGGACCCCCTCACCCCCACAACCCCTCCACTGTCTATGAGCTGTAGGGGGGCCATGCCAGTGGGAGCCAGAGAGCCTCACACCCCAAGGTAAGTGCCTCCCCAACCCCCTGCCCCTAGCCCTGAGCCCCCTTCCACACATCCAAACTGCTGCTGCTGGCCCAAGGGCTGCCTGGCTCAGGCAGCCCAAGAGACAGCACCAGCTGCTGCAGAAGTCACAGAAAGTCAGAGAATCAGTGACTTCCATGACCTCCTAGACAGACTTACAGCCTTAGTTATTGAAACTGATGATAGCCATTTGAAAATGGGGTTAGATGATGTGCCGATCAGCCTGGCTCTGGAGATGACAAAAGGAATCTCTCCAGATCCGCCAGTACCATCAGAGCCAGGCTGATCGGCACATCATCTAACCCCATTTTCAAATGGCTATCTGATGGAGGGTGGAGCGGTGAAGCAGGAGAGTTCTCCAGAGCCAAATGAGACTATTCCAAAAGGCGAATATTGTGTCCATGAGCTCCAAAATGGCCGACCCGGTTGATCCTGCTGCTATTGGACTTGTGCCCAAGGAGCCAGATATCAGCTTCTTGGGTAAGGCAAGAGAGGAAAATGCCACAGAGTCATCGGAACTCTCTGGTAGACTGTTTCCAGAACAGAAGCGGTGGACTGTGCCGAATGTCCAGGTCCTCAGATTCAAAGGAGTTGGAGTCTTGTGAGAATGGCAATGCTGACAAAGCCATCAGAACGGGATGCATTAGAAAGATATGGCCAGCAGAAGGTGGATGTAATGCGGGAGATGGAGCCCTCTACAGAGGTGAGTGCACCAGAACACAGAGACCTCGCTCCTTCCCAGGCAAACAGTTCATGAGGGCTGGGAGCATTTCCGAGTCTCCCTAAAGTCAATGGTATCCAGTCTATTAATGGGACTGGAACTGGTAAAGGCACCTGTCTCAGGACTAACAATTCACAGGATGCCAGTGGAGCTGAAGCAGGAGGAGTACACGGATCCAGCACTGGGATCAGCGGATCCGTTGGCGGTGCAGCCTCTTATCACTCTTGTATGACTTGGCGTGCGTAGCTACTCCACGGCCAGAACTTGTGGACAATGTCGCATCCTTCTTGGATTTAGAGGAAGACTTACTGCCATGCTTACGAGCATGGCTTCCGTGATTCATGGCTTGTCCCCGACATGGGGTCTGTAGGATTGGTACCAGCACATCCAGACAGAGGCTCCCAGTAGGGCAAGCGTTCTTAGATTGCTCAGGCCAATGTACGAGGCAAGGGGAGGGGAGGGTTCCCCAGTCAAGATCCAACTTCAGCCCCTTGGCTACCTCCATGAGGTGCTTCTTGAGGCAGAGAGCTCAGCCTTTGCATGTACAGGCAGGGAAAGAAAGACACATGCTGCATCTGGAGGCAATGTGGGCTTCTCCCAAAGAGTACAAGCAGCACTGGTGTTCATGGCTGATGGAAAATAAGCGAGAGCAGAAAGAACAGACTTTGAATTCCAGAGTCTTCAGAATAATCCAATACCCAGACCCGGGAGCTGGGGGGCAGGAGAGGGGGAGGATTGTTTGGCGGGAAAAACAGCCAAAGTGGCATCCCAAATCTTTAATTTTAAAAATTGCTAGAAATTACAAAGAACAACAAAAAATAATAAAATCCTAACTATGAGCAAAAGCATGAACAGGTTTTGTATTTTCATTTTTAGAAAACACAGCACTAAAAATGAGAGGTCAGCAGAAGCGCCATCTTGGACCATGTGGCAGTGAGAAGAAACTGGAGATGCTGTCAGTCTTCCCCGCTCTTTACTGCCTCAGGTGAAACCACGAGGCAATATAAGAGCACATGTGCAGACTACCGAGAAATACAACTTTGAAAAGGTCCGGCTCCGAGTGCATGGCACATAATCCTCAGTGGAATACAATAGGAACCATCACTCAAAATAAAATTAATACTTCATTTCAAATCTCTCCTCTCTGCAATACAAGTCACTTAGGCCTGGTCTACACAGACTTTGCACCAGTATAACTATTTTAGTAAGGGGTGTGATTTTTTTTTATCCAACACCCCTTGGATAAAAGTGTTGGATAAACTAGTGCAACTTCTAGTGTGGATACAGTTATACCAGTATACATGTGTCTTATAACAGTACAATTTATTCCCCATCCTGTTCAGGAGTAGGCTATACGAGTATAAGCACCTTTACACCAGTATAACTGCATCCACGCTAGGGAGCATTGTACTACTTTAACTATACCAGTATAGCTAAAGCAATACAACTTTTGTTTATAAATGAGACATGAATCTGCAAAACAGGGATAAGGACTTACCCACCTTTATTCAATGCTTTAAATCTACCAATAAGTGCTAAGTAGTTATTAATTTTAAAACCCCACACTGTATACTCCCTAGAGTGGGTAAGTGTCTGTAAGAATGAGTTTGATAGGTGACAGCAAAAGGGTATGGAAACAAAAATAAAAGATTAATTTTTAGTCATTTTCCATTAGACTGATGTTACATGTTCAGAGTTTTGGGGTGGGAAGAGTGTGCTGTGATAATTGGGCCTACAAATTTACCCTAATTGTCAGCTCAACTATAAAAAGTGAGTCAAAGCTCATAAAATGTCACAATAACCTAATAATAATAATAAACGCTGATGGGAAAAATTGAAAAAGGGAGACAGAAAGAAAGAAAGAATTAATCCAAATAAAAAGGCCTACTGAAGCGGCTGGACTGTGTTAACTAAGGTAATGCCTGGTAAACAAGAGCATTGTGAGGCTGAAAATTAATCAGCCAAAATTGGTGTGTCAGAAATTTGGCCTAACCGTGGACAAAATAGGGAGGGAATGGGCTATTCTGCCCAGCACTCCCTTTTGGGGTTCTTAATTAAAGAGACTTTGGTGCAAAACAGAGACCAAAAGACAGAGGCTACTGCTACACTGGCTTGCTGAAAGAAGGAGAAGGAGCAAGCTTCAACATCATGGCTGCCAACCCCACTGTCTCCTGGGACCCTGGACCTGCTTCATCCTAATCCTGAGAGATGTCCTGACCAGACCAAGCCAGAGAGAGGATATCAACCCCCATCACCACTTGGAAGTGAGTGTCTCCCTCCACAAAGTCTCCTTTTCCTTCCCCATCTTATTTCTTCTCTTTCCTGTCCCTCTCTTTTTCCTTTCTGTGAAATACAAGCCTGGCTTAGCCAGCTAAGACTGTAATTTTGCAACAAGTCTGTAAACCCGTGACCAGAAAGAGGCAACTAAAAGCAATGCCCTGAACAGCCTGATTCTGGTATAAGTCTACCAGGTCTTGGATTGGCTGATAAGACCATGTGCTGTGCCTGTTTCTCTCCAGCAGTGAAATTACAAGTGAAAGTGAACACCAGAGACAGAAGCCTCGTTTTCTCTCTTTGCTGTTGTTTTCTCTTTCCTTGTGTGTGCATATACCTCTTGTCTGCTAGGAAATAGCATCAGACTTTTACAACAACAGCAACAGCAGCAGCTCCGGCCGAGCCCATCTTAATTGACTACTTCTTTTTCCCCTAAAAAAGACAGTTCTTATGATCTTTGATACCATCAAAGAGACTGTCAAACAAAGGTTTTTTTCCTTCTAAAATCTCTCTCCAGCTAAAGGGAAATGGAACACAGGATGTTGTTAAAATGAAAGCCTTATTTAATACTTAACATTTCAAATGCTTTAACTGGTTTTTCTTCTTTTCTGTATCTTTAATAAAAGGTTAAAACAATTTTTACCGGTTGCGTTTGCCATGGCACTAAGCAGGCTGAAACCTCTGTATGCCAAATCCCAAACCTTGTTTAGAACGGTTCAATGTTGGAAAGTGACTGGGTCTAACAACACCGTTAGCCCATATATTCCCTCTAAATTAATACAACAGGAGACATGTTTTACTTTTACTTCTGCTCTTTAATTTTAATTAAGAGTATACTGCATTTCCTCCATCTTTGAGTTCAAATGTTTCAAATTGCTACTACTTTGGAAAACCTTATATAAAGATTAGATCGTTTTCAGACAGAGGTCACGTGTTAGTTTCAATATTTGTTAATTAAGGCAGGCAGGTTTGAAATCTTGTGGGGGGTTTATTACTATTTTTAATGAATGGGTCTGCGACACAGTTTTTCACAAGACGTGCGGCAATTTTTTTCTTTTAAATACCCTTTGCTCAGCTAGTCATGGCTGCTGAACTTTCTTATTTCATGCTTCTGCTCAGAAAGGCAACTAATGAAGGACCTGCTGAAAATCCTGTCAGAAGGATAACTGATCTTCTTCCAGAACTTCAATGACAGTTCTTCATGAAGTAAGGCAGCCAGCCTTTCCAAACCTCATTAATCTGTTTTAACTGCTGCAGCCAAGAGCAAAGGAGAAAGATAGAGGAAATTTCAGCTGGAAAATATTTTGACGTAACTGACCAGATGACAAACTAAACTTAAGCACATGTCAAACGCAGAGAGAGGCACAAAGGCATCTGCAGGGGGATACAGGAAGTTAGCACAAGCCAAGATGAAGTCAGAGCTCTGAGTACAGTGTATATTTTTGTAACCACTGATGATTGGAAAAAGAAGAGCTAGAGTTAAAAAAAAAAAAAAAAAAAAGAGGAGTCATGACCATTTTATACCAGAATTGTTTACCCTAGTTGGGCCGGTTAACTAAATACAAATAATACCTAAGATGTATATTCTGCACCATCTGCATTCCTAATTTGCTCACTGCTAATGTGCACACACTTTTTCCTATCAACTTTTAAAAGACTGCTGTTATAACTAGTTTTGTTTACTACACTCTGTCTCTCTCACTTTAGAGCAGGATTGTAACTTGTTTACTTTTTTAATGACTGCAGTTTTCTGGAAGTTTAGGCACTATTTTGTCATAATTGACTTATAAAAAATTAGGGCTTCGATTAATCGCAGTTAACTCACACAATTAACTCAAAAAATTAATCGCAGTTTTAATCGCACTGTTAAACAATAGAATACCAGTTGAAATGTATTAAATATTTTGGATGCTTTTCTACATTTTCCAAATATATTGATTTCAATTACAACATAGAATATAAAGTGTACACTGCTCACTTCATATTACTTTTTATTACAAATATTTGCATTAAAATGATAAAAGAAATAGTATTTTTCAGTTCACCTCATACAAGTACTGTAGTGCAATCTCTATCGTGTAAGTACAACTTACAAATGTAGATTGTTACATAACTGCACTCAAAAACAAAACAATGCAAAACTTTAAAGCCTACAAGTCCACTCAGTCCTACTTCTTGTTCAGCCAATCGCTAAGACAAACACGTTTGTTTATGTTTACAGGACACTTCTTATTTACAACGTCACCCCAAGTCGGAGAGCTACAGAAATCAAGATGCAACATAAACCCAGGTATAATTATCATCTTTACATTTTCAGCACAACACATGGTACCGCAGGCCTCCTACAGACAGGTTCCTAGAGCAGCATATAAAGCCTTAACCATCTGATTAATGTGTGCCTCAAAAAAATAAGCTGTCAGAACAGGACAGATACATAACCATTCAAAGAAACTATCAAAATAGAAAATGAAGGCAAAGCACAGATGAGACCCAGCGAATAAGGGTTTCAACTTCTCCACGTTCAGTTTGAGAAAACTAGGTGACCTCTAAAACTAGGCGTCACAGAGACAGACACGCACAACAAAGAGCTGCCACCGGGCAGACACGAGCTAAAAGTTATATATCCCAGTGTCCTATGAATAGATATGGCCCCATGACCTTTCAGTGATTTATTTTGTTCCATCGGTAACAAAAATGAACAAAAAAGTCTCTGGTCTGGTCTACACTAGAGCGGTAGGTTGACACAAGGCAGCTGACAACACAATGCATACAAGTTCTCCTGGTAAGGACATGCACAGCCAACACAAGGAGCAAAGTGTAGATACACACAAGCAATATAATTACTGCAGCAGCTGTATGCTGATGTAAGTTAGGCTGACTTTATATTGTAATGTAGACATGGCCTCTAAGGGACACTGGTTGATCTCTTGGGCTGCAATAGAGGAGCATGAATAAGGAATGACAAACTGCACACACTGTTGAGTGAAATAAGTAACCAGTCCACAGAGCAAGTTGATAAATCAAGACTGAAGTTCAAACACTCAAGTAAATCTCCCTGGGGGCGGAGGGGGAAGAGGTATGACTCTGCTGCCTTCCTCCCCAGCTTCTTATACAAGGTCACACCAGTGATTCCAGAAACACTGAAAAAACCTTCAAGGAAATGAGAACAGTTGGAAGCTTCTCCCTAGAAAACAAGGAAGGTTACTGACACTGGTAATGACACAGCTATTCAAGGGCTCATATAAACCTCAAGGAGCAAGTGCACAGAGGGTCAAACACAGCCTAAGAGGAACCCTTGAACGTCACAATAGATCACAAAAGAAGACAGAGTGCAATGGAAAATTTGTTACCATATTATTTCCTTTAACTCTTACTCCAGGAAAATATCTTTGAACAGTGCCTCTTCTCTCGAATATTAACAGAGGCAGCTCAGACTTATCCTTATGGCTGCAGTATCTGGCTATGAACCTTCCATCCTCATGCCACACAAGTACTTCCAAAGATGTATGGAAACAATACATTATTTTTAATAGATTAAATATAACAAGCAATAACACGCTGTATTAGGTGCACAACCACAGTCAGCACTGCCACTAAGTGGTCAGGCAGGCAGGTCCTCTCCCAAGGCAGGTCTTCTCCCGTTGAAGCATAGTCCTGTCCTTCAGCACCCACATCCCAAGGGTTTCCAGTCCACCCCTTCAGTAGAGGGGTTTTAAGGGCGGAGGGGTCCCTTGAGCAGTCACAGTCTTTTCCAGCCGGCTCCTCAAACTAGGTGAATGGTCTTGCTGTTGTATTGTCCTCTCGGAGCCCAGGGTCACCCTCTACACCAGGCTCTAGTCCAGGGCCCAGTGGTGGGCAGCTACACCCAACACTTTGGAGTTCTAAGCCATCCCCCACTGAACCACTTTCTACCCCAGTCTCCTTCAGCTTCCCAGAGTAGATTACTCCCATCACGTTTCTGACCTGCACGCTCAGTCACATACCTCTCCTTTCTCGTTGCTATGAGGTCTTTGCTGTCAGACCTCAGGCAATCAGCTCCTGAGGAGCACTTCTTGTTCAGAGCAGCCGTCTGCTCCCTTTCATTACCTGCCTCTGAACTGCTCTGCTCCCCTTTTTAAAGCCCTGCCTCCAGCTTGTGCAGGCTTTGCAGGTGTGTCCGGGCAGGGCCAACTGGACCCAGAGCTGTTCCTTAACACCTTGCTCTCTAGTAGGGGGTTTATATACCCCATCAGACACACCTTGTTTAACTGTGTTAGCTATGTACACTGAAGAGGCCCAGGCACAGATATACAAAGCACTTTTGTCCAACAGGGGACACTGGAGGAGATACCAGTCTCAAAAAGGAAGTTATCGGTTAACAAATTTTCTGTTCTAGACTCAGACATCTCTCCCAGGGTGGGACATTTGGGACACAGTTAGCAGAAAGGAAGTAAAAAAAAAAATAAGTCAAACATTCTCCCTTCCCTAAAATAAGTCATATCAAGGCATATAATTAATTTGGTCATCACTGCTTGAGCACTTTCCTGACAAAAGGTGCTTCTGCAGAGAAAGGAAAGTCATGCCTGTGGTGCTTTAAAAAGTGTTGATGGGTGACCAAGAGGTGGTTTACCATATTTCCTCTGTAGTGGCTGGTTCCATTTTTGCCCCGGAGGTGAATATGGCACCAGCTGAGTGGGCTCTGATCCTTTCTGGAGTTAGCTTTATCTGTGGCTGAATGTGCTTCAGGGATACAACTACCTGATCCATCCAGATATAATAATTGGCTACTGATCACCCCTCAGGAAATGACTGATACAATGAAGTTTTGAATCTTTGCAAATGTTTACCATTTTGGTACAATTACAGCCAGATGTGTGTCGGTTTTACCTTTGGTTGAGCAATTCTCTGCATTGGAATCAAAGGCTCCTCTTGATTTCCAAGAACCGGTGGCTCTGAATCCTTTCCAACAACTGTTCATTTCTGAATGGGTCTGTTTCTCTGGACAGGGTACTGATTGGCATGTTATCTATTCACGGGTAAAGGTGCACAACGTGCAATCTGTGCCTGGCTGTGACTGCCACCAGCCACTTAAGAGGGTGCAGAGGGCAGATCAAAAGGAAGAGAGTCTTGTACAGGAATTGTGAGCTTGTATATGCAAACACTCTTTGCCTTTGTCACATGGAGGATTTTGTTGGTCTGGAAGAAAATTCATCGAGATTTCCTTGGAAGCTTCTGCTCTAGATTTTTTTCCCTGTGTCAGAGTAATAGTCTTTTCCTGGATACCCTTGATGTTGGTATGCTGGCTTTGACAGCGATGGCTGACACCTCTGTGCCATCTCAGCAGCTAATTTATCTAATGCTTCTCCCAATAACTCCTCACCTGAAAGTTTGCATTTACAAGATATCGGTTTAAGATCAGTGATGCTATTCTGGTAGCCATCAAGTCAGAATCTATTGCTTGTCACAAATCACATCAAAGGATTAACCAAGACAGAACCTGAGATGTCTCATTCCAAGCAAGGATCATATCTATTGACAATGAGCCACTTTTTCCTCCGCAAAGCAGGCAAACTTACTAAATGTAAAAGCCATAGCTGAGGCTTTGGTCTATGGTGTTTTTTGGAAGAAAGTCCCCTTCTGAAGGTGTGACTATATATTTGACAGGTGGAGCCAACCTTAGGTTCCCAAATTTATGAAATTTCTTTGCTTTTATATAAACATTTTAGTTTAACATTTGATTTAATCAGATGTCCTCATCTGGATCTTATGATGCCCTCAAAGGACATTAATGGGAAAACACATATCTAATAATGCTTGGAAGGGGAGATTATTTTATTAATGAGTTCCTTGGTAAACTGCTGAATGACATCCTGTCATGGGTGGCGAGTTCTATGGGCCAATGGTACCTGGGCACCAGGAATATTCCTGGCCGGGGCCTGGCTCCAGCAACGTTTGAGGTTGGGTCTCTCCCTCGGTCCCACCTTCTGCCCCCAGGCGCTCCCTCCCCCACCCCTGCATCCCCAGGGTGATTTAAGATGGCCTGGGGCTCCCACCCACCACCGGCTTCCTGCCTGCTCGCTCCACATGGCTGCTGGCCCCTCCCTGCGGCCCCTGGGTAGGTGGGTGGGGGGATGTCTCTGTGTCTACATGCGCTGCTCCCGCCCCAAGCGCCCCTGTGGCCAACTGGAAGCTGTGGGGGCAGTGCCTGCAGGTAGCAGCATGCAGAGGCCCCCCAGCCCGCCCTGCCTATGAGCCCCAGGTAAGCGCAGCACCCCTCACCCCCTCCCACAGCCTGCACTCCATCCCTCCGCAACCCCTCCCATCCCCAAACTCCTTCCCAGAGCCTGCCCCGCAACCCACAACCCAGAGCCTGCACCCCTCACCCCCTCGTGCACTCCCACCCTCTGCCCCAGCCTGAATTCCACAACCGGGGGGGCACTAGCCCATGAGTAATGAATGTGGAGAGAAGCTGTGCAGCGGAAAGTTCGTCCAAAACACAACACATTTGTATTGTCTGAAGCCATTTGCTATCCTGAGATTAAGAAAAAATAAAAAATAAATGACCTACCTTCACCGCCAAGAAGTTTAGGCCACTTTCATTGGCCAAAGCTTTCGCTATCATTGTTTTTGAGCATCCAGGAGGTCCATAAAGTAGTACTCCTTTGGGTGGCTGAATCCCCATTCGGATGAAGGATTCAGGATGCTTGAGGGGCCATTCCACCGCCTGCTTCAGTTTCAATTTGACAGTTTCCAGTCCTCCTATGTCTGACCAGAGTACCTACAAAGCAGAACATTTTGCTGAATCTACAGATTAGCACAGAATGGAGGGTTGTATAGAACCATGGCATCTATCTCCTTTTCAATAGGTTTATTTCATGAAGTTTTTAAAAAGTGCAGTAAGTTTTAAAGCCTTTTAAATTAAACAAGCAGCATCTCATAAATTATCAGTAAATAAAAAAGAGAAAATGGTGATTTACATAATGAAGGGGGAGGAATAAAATTTTATATATTAAGCATCTATTTCAAAGATAAACAATTCAATACTACCACCCACATAATCTGTAAACTCTGCAGGATCATTAGATAATTCTCATCATTTCAATTCCTGTTGTGTGGCATTTATATATCATTTGTAAAGTACTCTGGTATCCTTCTAGGGGAAAATTCTATATAAATGTAAGAAATTATTATTTCCATCTAGCACACTAAAGAAATGTATACTAGGTGCAAGTAGTTACGTTGCTGACCTAGAAAACTGTCCCCCTCCCAGGCTACTATAATCAGGTGATCTCACTCAATTACATCGCCTTCCTAGAGCTATTTGTCTGATAACACTGGAAACTAAAAATGTAATGTTACTTCTGGGTAAAGCAATGTAGCCTGAGAACAAGCATCAGCAGGGTGCTTAAGAGGAATAAGCAAACCTAGAACAAATGAACAAATTCCAAATCAAATAAAATTGTCTATTTGGCTGTCTTATTTTAATATATGACAAAATAATATATATGTCTGAAAAAACAAAGAATATCCACACACGGGGCATCAACTAAAAAGTGAGCTGAGCTGAAAATGCTAATTGGAAAAGCAAGAAGCTGAGGATCTGCCGCCACCAGAGCATGTAGACCATCATGCTAAGAACATCCACGGGAAAATGTTACAGGAGCCCTGAAAAAATTCTAATTTTTATTTTTAATCATCAACTGCTTCTACTTTTTGAATCAATAAGTACCGTGGTTGAGTAAGGAAGCATAAAAATTCACACAACTGACAGCAACTGCCACTCAGAAGAGTACAGATGAACTAGCTAATGACAGAATTTTGCTATGGAAAAAAAAGTGAAGAGCAATATCAATTCAGAGAAAAGAGAGGATTGCTGTTTCTGATTCTAAGGAATCTAGTATGAGGGGTTAGGGCTTATGAACTGCCAAAGCAGCCTTCCAATTTTGTTAACTTGCCTTACCCCAACTTTTGCTACCTGCCAGTGCTAAAACTTATTTCTGATGTGCTATTTCAGAGCAGTACTGTGAAAGAGCATTTTTTATTTTTTTCCATCATACAAACAGGCCTGAATGGACAAACATTAGCTAAATAGTAGTAAATGGGCTCGCACAGCTACACATAGTTGTGCGTGTTGTTGCTTCTTATTTTGGCGGGGGGGGGGGGAAATAACTGTTACTGAAGATAGTGAATGAAGCAGAAAATAGTAACTTGAGAAATTTTGAGGAATTGATTGCCATGCAATAAGAGTCTGACATATTTACAGAGTATTAGTTAGCATGAAGCAAAGATACAAATTCTTAAGACCAGGTCTTAGTATGTCTCCTTAACTTTAACAGAAATAAATAAAAAATAATCTACAGTACAATGTTTTAGTAAAGAGACAGGAAAGATGTTTTCTGTAGCTTCTTAACACTGCTGGAAAACACTTTTCATAAAAGCCATATACATTACATGAAACAAAATTTATAAATTTCCAAATTAACTTGATAATGGAATAGTAACAGCAGGATACTTTTCCTAGGGAAGGAGAAGAGACAAATAGACTGCCTTAATTTTCAAAACCATATTATTTTATTATATTAATTCACATATGTAAAAGATGGACTGGTTGTTCCAGCAGTAATGTTCCAGTGGAACATGTTCTCTTTCTAGTGAAGAGAGCTGGACACAGGAGATTGTAAGAGAAACTATACGTGTCACGCAGAGGAAATAAACCTGTACAGTGGAATACGTTATCAGGAATTTACTAAAATTTTTAGAAGCAACAAGCAAAATGAGTTTTTTGGTAGCACATCTACAAAAATTCAGAGAAAAAGACACTTATGACAAAAGTACCCTGAACCACTGTTCAAATAACTCTTCAAACATGCTGTGCCTGTTCTACTGCGGTATGCCATTTACCATCAAGACAAGGTGCGCATGAAAAAGGAGAAATCAGAGAAGTAAAGGGCGGCCTTTGAGAAACACAGGTGTGGAAAAACCTGAAGACTCACTCTAGATAAGTTCCCTTTTGGAACCTGGTGCTAGGAAGGAAAGCTACTGTTTGATTCCTCAAAACTGCACTGTAAGGTACGTAGGTAGGAAGAAAGAGGAGTATCATGAGTTTTCATATGAACAAAGCATGCGGGGTTAAATGTTTAGCTAACTTGTTTATCTAGAATTTCTATAATGCAGGCTGTGATCAACCAGAGTCTATGACATTGAGACTGCTCCATTTGCTATTTTTTATTACTAGAGACTTTTCATAATCTGATTGGGCCTCAGCCTAACATTTAATTTTTTGGCACAGAATTCCCTCAGGAGTAAGCTCAGAGGGATAGTGATAGTGCGCTGCTGTGCAATATAGGACACCTAGGTTTCATTCCTGGCACTACATATTTAACTCTTCAAGTCAGCAGGGCTGAGAATGTGATGCAGAACAGTAACTCCATAGACAGTTATGAAGCAATAAGTAATAAAGAAACAAAGCAGACATGCACCAAAGGACATCTCATCCAGAACTTCTTGGCAAGAAAGGTGTAAGTCTCAGTGTGCTGAATTACAACAGGACAAAAAACAGGCAGGGAAAACCCTCAGAGAATTCTAAAAAACCCATAGAAGAGGGAGGAATGGCTACTATAGCAGAACTCCCCAAACCACTGAAGCACAGAACTAACTTCCTGATGTATAACATGCACCCCCGGTCTCCAAAGTCCCTGACACACAAGAGCTGTCTTCCAAAGAGGTTACATGTAATGAAGTTCAAGAGAAGTTCCATTAAAACGAAGGAATACAGGACACTTGCAGTCATCATACAAACATTTTGCATTCTCCCCATTCACAAACACACTGCATAGCACTCACTGCATACATGGAGTGCCAAGAGAATGCAAATATATATAGTACACCAGGAAGTAGACTGTAATGTGCCACCTCTACACCTGGACAAGCCTTTCCTCTTCTGTCCTCCAAACAAGCTCACTATCCATTAAGTCCCTCTCCAAACTCACTTAATCTGACTGCTTTCCCCATCAATAAATTGAGTATGTTTTGAACAAAAAAATGTAAGTATTGCATCCGATAGCCTTCATCATTCAAATAATGCAGCTGATTGATTCTGCTCTTAGAAGTTAAGGTAAATGTGTTGTATACTGTGCAACAAGTAAAATGGCATAGGCACAACCAGAGCAACTCAGTTTAATAGAATACTACATATAATGACCCTCCTACAATTCTCTCTGAAATTTAAGATTAAAAAAATTTAGAGCTAATTAGGACAATAAAAACCTCCCACTCACTGCCCTGCTCAAAATGGTGCAGATCCTGCATATTTTGACTAACTTCTCTGCAGACTTCATGCTAAAACAGAGAATTATTTATCTTGAGTGGTAGAAAGAGGACATTACACTTTCAGGAAAATACAAGGGTAGCAAAGAGAGAATGGTATCGACACATAACCAAAGCAGGAATGAACCTTTTATCAAATTGCCTTTATTCATGGTGTAAAATATGGTATGTTACCCCATCTTTGCTATGTCTTTTCTCATTTGCTTTACATAGGGCTACTTTAAACAGCCCTAACATGGAAAACAGCCAATTTTAAACTGAAAAATATTAACTTAACATAATGAAGGTGTCGCTCAGTTTTCTTAAGGCTGTATTTGATTTTACTGCTAACTCACTGTATAGCCCAAAAGTTGCATCAATGCACGTGTTTGACTCTTGTAATAATATATCTCTCCCCTCCCCCCCAAATGAACAGTTAATAAAGTAATACAGTTCATACCCAAGCTATTATCTCCTATTGGAAAGTTTCCTGTGGTTGGTCATTTATATCATGCTTTAATGTATTTTTAGCCAGAGGTTTTTAGATGACAAATAGAATTAAAGTCAAACTTTGAAACGCTTTTCAAAAAAAATGAATTTAATCCCTTATTTACCAAAAAAGTAACACACATGATTACCTGTCTACACAGATAGCCTTTTTTTTTTTGAGGGGGGGGAGGGTAGAAGAAGCCTATCCTCACAGAAACAAGCAGGTGAAAGTACCTGAAGATTAATCACTCTCAGATAACTAAACATGCTGCAACATTAGCACATGCACTAGCCAGAAAAAAGAGAACTGAAGTTACAGGACTCCAATTGCAGGAATCAACTACTTCTCATTAAGCCAATTTGGTTTCCGTTAGGGGTTTTTTGTTTAAACCATAATTTTTACAATACGATATGAACATAATAAGCTTAGTGCAAGAAAGCACTTTCCACTGGTGTAAATTACTGCAGCGTGCATAAGTAACATATCACAGTGCACCGTGGCCTCGAGCCAGCTAATAAAGTGCTGGATGGAAAAATGGCCCCAGTCCATGAACTGTAAATATTGTATTGAAAGGAGGTGAAGGGGGAATAAAAAGAATAACTTATTGTATTTATAACTAATGTTGGTTCCAGTTCTTGTGACGAGCAAATAATTCCAGGTTTCCCAACAGATGTTCCAAGACTGGACAATCATACATCATGACCCCAAACAGTGAAGTATGCTAGGGCATAAACAGTCTATAATATTGCTGGCACAAAATCATGGGCCCCAAATGACTCTGCGAGTGCACCCATTTAGTTGCTAAACTACCTGGTTTGCACTCACAGTCAAGTACTTACGCATCCAAACAGGTGCAAGTGTAAGTGCAATTAATTGGACATGCAATTTTTCATCCTCTTTAATTGCAAGAGCAAGACTGTGCTTGCAATATTAGATTGAGATCCAGCTAAAAATCAGAACCTAAGTTTCAAAAGTATTACATAATATTGCACGCACAAGGAGTTCCAATAAAGTCAAATGAAGTTAAGCATATGCTTAAGTCTGGACAGAACGAGGCCTATATCTGTAAAAGCCCAAAAAGTTTAGATGAACGAGTAGCATATTCACACACAATTGTGGCGGCAAAGAGATCACTTCGGAAGTGATCACTACTGACCAGTAAGGACTCACACAGGAGGTCAAATTCTTCTCTTAATTAAACCTCTGCAATCTCGCTGAAGCCAATGAGATTGTAGAAGTATGACTGTCGGCAGAATTTGTCCCTATGCTTTCAGTGATTCATCTCTTGTTGACCTAGACAATTTATCAGCTATGCTTCATACAATCACACAAACCTTTTCATAACCTTGTTTCAATATATTTTGCTGGCAAATGTCAATGCTTTGTTTCTAATTGAACTGGTTGCTGGAACACTAGTGGCTCTGATGTACAGACCTATTCAGTGCCTGTTTTAAGCTTAAATTTTTAGGCTTTTAATCAATTAACCTATTCAGATCTTGAGAACAGAGCATACAGTCAACAAGAAACACATGTCTTCCGGCAGTGCCTACTTTTCATGCTGAACAACAAATGCCAACAACAACAAAAAAATCTGGCATGTCAAAAAAAAAAAATAATAATGATGATGCATAACATTTATTGGAGACCTCTATTTTCTAAAATGAAGATTGCAGACAGGGCTCTTCGAAGTCTCACTATGACTTTACAGCATTTAGCTTTAACAATGTTTCTAGTGTTCTGTGGAACATGACTTACTTTTGGCACATCAATAGCCACCTCCCTCATGGCGCTGGGCCTGACATCATTCATCCCCTGCAGGAAGTCATTGAGAGTAATCATCACTGACCCAGCCACCTCACTGTCTAACAGGTTAGCTTGTTCTCCCAGTGCTCTCCGCAAAGCACACAAACCTACAAAGAAAACCAAACACATGTTGACTTCATCCTGTTTCCCACAAATACAGAACGTACAACACATACATGCACAAAAGATTGAAGCATTGGCAAGGAAATGATCTTTAAACAGAACGTCCCAACATCAAGCTCTGGCTAGTTCAAAGAACACAGCAGATATTTCTGATGAAGGGAAAAGGGGATTTTATGACCACATATACACATAGAACAGATCAGCTTCAAGAGAGAGAATGAAATAGCCATAATTCCCAGGAAAACCATTATAGGGTGGATAGGGGAGGTGACAAGAAAAACTAGTTGAGGTCATTTTTATAGCCACTTTTTTATGAGAAAAAAAATACAAATATCTAGCACAGGAACCACTAATTAATGGAAGATTGGCAGTCTTGTCCGGTCTCCTGCCAATGCACAATTGGGCCCCAAGCGCTCTCTTTGCCTAATCTACTTTAATAGGATTTAAAGTGATGAGATTTTTGCTGCTTTCACTGTCTAAAAAAAACTTCAGCATAAGGTTTTTCTTCAGGTTCAACCCATTTTCCAAATAATTCTTCCTATTGTCTTGAACTCAGGGGCGGCTCCAGGCACCAGTGCAGCAAGTGCATGCCTAGGGCGGCAAGCCGGGGGGTGGGGAGCCGGCCTGCCGGTCGTCATCAGGGCAGCAGTCAGGGAGCCTTTGGCGGCATTTCTGCGGGAGGTCCGCCGGTCCCGCAGATTCGGCGGTAATTTAGCGGCGGATATGCCGATGCCACAGGACTAGCAGATCACCCGCAGAACCGCCACCGAATCCACAGGACTGGCGGACCTCCTGCAGAAACGCCACTGAAAGCTCCCTGACTGCTGTGCTTGGGGCGGCAAAAAACAGAGCCGTCCCTGCTTGAACTACCATGAATAATGCCTCTCCCTCCACCGAGTTCCTACCTTTCAAACAAACACTTACAGCTTCCCTGCTTTCCCTCTGTTAGCCAAACCATTCATACAAAATTCCTACTGTCTTTCCCTATAACTCAGGCCCTCAGAAGCTCTGTTTTTCCCCCTTTTCTGATTTATCAATATCTTTCTGGGTACAGAAGCACCCAGGGGGGCATGGATCAGGCTTCACGTCCCACTCCCCATCAGTAACTGGCCCAGGCCAAGGAAGCCAATGATCTAAATTTGGTGATGAATCCTGGTCATGTGCTACCCGAGCAGGGGCGGCTCTAGACATTCTGCTGCCCCAAGCAGGGCGGCATGCTGCAGGGGGCGCTCTGCCGGTCGCCGGAAGGGCGGCAGGCGGCTCCGGTGGACCTCCCGCAGGCGTGCCTGCGGAGGGTCCACTGGCCCCACGGCTTTGGCACCGGAGCTGCGGGACCAGTGGACACTCCACAGGCACGCCTGCGGGAGGTCCACCGGAGCCGCCTGCCGCCCTCCCGGCGACCGGCAGAGCGCCCCCTGCGGCATGCCACCCCAAGCACGCACTTGGCGTGCTGGGGCCTGGAGCTGCCCCTGTACCCGAGGCATGCTGCGCATATGCTAAGAAGTAGTAGTACCCAAAACTAAACACTATTCTATATGGGAGCCCATATAGAGAAGAAGGACTGTCAACTCCTTTTCCTGTGAAGTGATACCTGACACTATGCTGCTCAAAAGCACCTTAGCTTTCCTTCCCCTTCAGTTGGTTTCTTTCAAGGTTTACTCCCATTTTGTTCTTTCTGCCTCTATTTCCAATCTTGCTTTTGATACTATAAATTTTACTGTATTAAAATAAATATTGAATGTAATAGAATCTAACTGATGTAGCTTACAAAAATATGTGGTACCAGTTTGACATAAATGAGCAATGCAAACAGAGACAAATATTTTACTGTTGGTTTTTTTTTCTATGCTTAACTGAACAAAATGTCAATTAATGCTGCAAGAAAGCACAATAATAAGGGATACGCTGTTTCTGAAATAAATATGGCCTTACTATCAGAGGATTACTGTATATTTTCTATGGGAGCACTTATGAACTTGGACATACAAGATTTCTGACAATTACAGGAATTCTAAATTTCCTACAATATATGCAATGTGTGAATAGACGTAATATCTCCCCTGTGGATCAGTACAGCTGGTGTATCTCCATAAACTGCCAATTATTACAGAGCATGAACACCTGCGTTCAATACACAAGCCTTTTAATACAATAAAAAAATGTTTGTAGTTCAGGTTTTACCCAAATGTGGAACATTTAGAACTAACAGGATACATAAATAAAAACATTCCATGAGGTCAAATAGGAAATTGCAAAGCTAGTTGCCAGAAGAGAAGTGAAAAATGCTACTGACTCACTTCAACATCACTAAAAAGGATTTCAGAAGGGTTTTTTGTTTGTGTTTGTTTCTTTTTCCTTTTTCTCTCTCCTATTATTATTTTTAAAAAGAACTATTACTTAACAGGACATCATTTCAAATCACACGAATTTGTAATTTCACAGCCACATGCGCAAGCAAAAAACCACCACCACCAAATAGGTTAATCACACTATGTGATTGCAGTTATACGATTGATGAGTCTTTGTTTTAGTTTTTTAATCCTGTTTTGCATTTGATCCTAAGTATTTATGAAGACTATTCGCAAGATATCAGTGATTTAAAATAAATGAATATATCACGGCTTTAAAGGAAGTTATGTCATAAGAGAAAGGAAATAATTGATCCAGATCTCTGTTCTTCATTTATAAATATCCCTTCCATCAGCTACACATTTTACCACAAAAGCCCATTTGATGAAGTTTGTAACTATATCATGGCTATCTTCTTCATTTTTAAAGGGATAACTCATTTTTTAGTCATAAAAACAAAAAAAAATGTCCAAAGGGGACACCATTCTTCTGTACGGCCACTGCCAGTGTAAACGGCCTCTGCCCATGCTGTTAACTGTATCAGAGTGAAGTTTCAGTGATCAGTAGTGTGTGCAATGCAGCAGCTCTGATCCAGAACAGGGATAAAAAGGTCACAGCTCTCCAAACAAAGCCTCAATTCATTAAAGCATGTGTGTGTACCTGCCAATACACAGGTCAGTATTTAATTGAAACAATGTTTTACATTTAAACAATAAAACAGATTGAAAATGAGAGCATTATTGTTCCTGTTTCCTCTTGTTATCATAATCATTCTTTCCTGCCCTTCCCACTGACTCTTGCCCAAAGGGAGGAGAGGGAGAAAGAGACTTATTAACAAGGGAAGAATACAGCCAATGGCCTTCCAGGAGGGAAAAAACACATCCCAACTTTAAATACATGTTTTCTATAGCTCAATGTAAGGAAATCTAAGGTAATACACAATATACACTGCTAGAAATTTTTTGCAAAATACCCCCACAGTGGTATCTGCAAGTTTCTTGCTATGGAGATATAAAATTTTGAACTCTTAATCTATGCCATTTTTAATAATGTATCCCAGAAAATAATGAACATTCAATATTTGCTCATCCGAAAGACCCATTTGGTCTCTGCAGATGAGCCTCTTCATAGGATTTGTCTAGCCCAGGGCTTCTCAAACTTCACTGCACTCTGACCCCATTCTGACAAAAAAAAAAATTACTCCGCAACCCGAGGAGGCAGGACCGAAGCATGAGCCTGCCCAAGCCCTGCCACCCAAGGTGGGGGAAAGGGGCAAAGCCCCTGTGCCCGGGGGAATGTGGAGGGGGAGGGAGGGAGAGGAACCGAAGCCCAGAGGCTTCAGCCCCAGGCAGGGGGCCTATAATCTCAGCACCACTGCCCACGGCTGAAGCCCTCAGGCTTTGACCTCAGACAGTGGGGATTGGGCTTTGACTTTGGCCCCTGGCCCCAGTAAGTCTAAGCCAGCCCTGGTGAACCCATTAAAATGGGGTCCCGACCCACAGTTTGAGAACCACTGGTCTCACCTGATTTGTGTCAGATAAAGTCTTTATCCTCTATTGTAAACTGGCTTTGAAAGCACATTTATGTATCGATTTTACTTGACCCTATTCAGACATCATCAACTTTCAGTGGATTAATGAGTAATCAGATTTTGTTAATTCTGACTAACTAGGTGCCATTCCTGCAGCCCGCTCACAGACCCGTAACCCTTACTCATGTGAGTAGTCCCACTGAAATAAAATGAACAGAAACAACTAAATTGAGTTAGCTTTCCAGGTAGTCAATAGGACTACTTGCATAAGTAAGAGATACCTATTTTGAGTATGGGTTGCCGGATTGATCTCTAGCACTATACTCTATGCACAGTAGGGACTTAACTAGGTGGACATAAAGAGAGTACATTCCATGGACAGGAATACTGCCTCTCAAGCTCAGCATAAATGGAAAGTTCTGAAATAAACTAAAAGAAACAAAAACCATAAGAGCGTATGATATTCATCATAAAAAACAATGGAAAAAACAGTTTGTTCCACTCCCCAACATTGTGCGTTATCCCTCACAAATTCATCCTGTCTGTCTAAGGACAGAGGAAGGAAAGAGGACAGAGGAAACAAGCATGTTGTACAATTTGTCATAGTACAGCTGCTTTCTTTTCCGTCCCTTACAAACTATGATGCAGGTAGCATTGTTTACCCATAAGGTATTCTGGTTCATAGCTATGATTAGATGTCAGAACATTACATTACGATTGCATGTAGACGAGTGCAAAAATAAATACTCACATGTAGCTAAATTGTCAGTCTATGCTTATTACACACTAACACATAAAATAGAAATTATGCACTACATGAACACCCAACATATATATACTATAGGTTTGGCAGGCTGAGAATATACAATGGATGTGGAAATGGATGTGACAAAGTACATTTATCTTACTCCTTTGACTGCCTAACTTCCAGCTTTTCCATTATCCCATCTCCCCTGGACTTGTTCTAACATTCCAAATCCAAGAATGGTTTCAAACAACAGTAATTTTAATTTTAAGTCAACTTGCAAAATAAGTGTTTCTTCTTTCCCTACCATTTTGAAGTTTCCCTACAAAATTGTAACAGCCCATAGCATAAGAGACCAAACATTCTGCCTTGCATCAATAACATGTTTCAGTCGCAATACCTTGTTATCTTGGAGGACTAGAAATTGGTGGTTTATACCATTTGAAGGGGCAAATTTTCAGGTTTGTAAAGGCACACACATGGAGCACTTGCTTCTCTTCTTCGAAGGCTGAAAGATATCCTATTTTAACATTCTGATAGTTTTATGTATAGAAAATCTATTTTAGAAATAAAGTCATTTTTCACTCCTTTAGAGACCTGTACAGATGGGCACAAGTTAACTAAGGCACCTGATTTTACAGGTGGAGATAGCTTTTCTGTTACGTACATGATATAAATGGTTTATCAACACTCATTAGGGATGACTAGCATAATTCATGAGTGATGACCAAACTTATGCCAAGATATATTTTATACCAAACCATCATACACTGTATGTGTCTCTCTCACACATCTAAACCTGAACATACTGTACAGTCTCAACAACCAATGTCTAGAAGTGAAAAAAGATATTACAAAAGAAACCAGGTGTGTGTTTACCTAACACGGGATTCCTCACCTTTACAAAGTAGGGATCACATCTTAATAGAGGGAGATTGTATCTGTGAGATTCTCTCTCCTATTCACAATCACGCAAACAATCTTGCATCCAATTTTCAAATCTAGCAACCACCTTCCCTCCGTTTTGTGATTATATAACCTTCACATGGAAACTACAGCAACTGCTGATAAAAAACACAAGAAAGTATTTTATGCATTTTTAGCTGTCTTTACTGCAATTTAGCAGCTGGAAACAAAGAGGAAAGGCAGCACCAGATGACCATCAGCTAGTGTTCCACAAATGACAGCACTGGGACAACTGACTACATCACCACAGCATCAACAAGTTTAGATGAATTCTTTAATTTGCATCTTTTAAAAGTATATCATCCAAGGAATTTTTTTAATGCCACCATGTGGAGAACTAAGATGACAAATTCATTGGAAGATAAATATCCACATGAAAGTATAATAGGTTTTAACTTAATCTCTAATCATAAATGCACACCCAATTTAGAAATTGTGTTTATTACAAAAGCACAAACCACATTTTACTTTTGAAACCATGTTCTATAATCTGCATTAACTTCCAAAGTTATATGGAAAAATCTCTGAAGAACTTTTATGTGCTGTTTGCACAGGAATGATAATACCCTTAAATCCCCTGTAACCATAATATTGCAAGTTCACTCAGCTAACCTGAGCATTAATCTACTGTAGGGATTGTGTACACAATTTATAGTCCTTCATGAATAGTCTGACATTTGCTGGAACATGTCTACAGAACTGAGCAGAAGCTGGTGGGAGGTACAAGAGGGGGAAGGTGGGGAGGAGGAATTGCATTTCCAGAAGTTCTAGCACACAGGAAACAATTTGCTCCCAGATGAGACTATACACGCAGAACTTTTAGCAAAGCTAAAAAATAAAATAAAATAAAAATAGGATACCATAGCTCCTTTATTTCCAAACCACTCAAGTCTAAGACACCTAGCTTAAGGCTGCCCATATGTTCACAGTAAGAAAGAAAAAGGTTGCCCATTATTCTGACAGTTTAATAGCAAAGACAGGGTGAGAGGCAAAACTTTAGTGTAACTGTTACTAATAAATTCTGCAAATCAGAATGCAGTTGTTAAGAAAAGATTGTATGAAAATGCCACATTATTATTGACAGATCTGCTTCACAATCGGACCTGCTTATTTTACATACAAGTACACAGAGTTACAGTTTTTTCACTCCTGCAGAGCTAATAGGCATACAAGTGTGAACCAGACTCTTCTCTGCCTTAGCATCATCAGAATTTTTTAACTAAATTCCAACTGCTGACTTTTTTTTTTTAAACTGTAGATGAATTAAGCCAAAGAGAACCCAGCTTGACCTTCAAATCTCAGGTTGCAATGCTGGCAGTTAAAGACTCTTTTTAACTTTTCAAGAGTACATTTTATCTGGAACTGCTACAGAGTCAATAAATATGGAACCTTCATAGCACCTTTTTACACACCACATTTCAGAAGTAGCTGCATTTTAAATTCTGGGTATTTTTAATTTAGAGTAAATCAGTGCCAGTTAATGAAGAATTCATTTTTATCTCAGACATTGATAGTCTGGCCCCACCAAAGCCAATGGCAAAGCTCCCACTGACTTCAATATGGCCAGGATTTCACCTCAAAAATCTTTTTTTTTAAATTATATATATATATATTATATATACACACACACACACCCCTGCATTTGTGTAAGTTATATCTGAAACTGGACAATGGATCAGAGTTGAAAGATTAAAAAAATAAAATTAATTTCAGAGAGGTTGGTGCATGTCAGTTCAGTGGGGATCTGTATTATTGGTTTCTCTGTTTACATACTGTAGGTAACAACTTGCAGACACAGAATTAGAAGAGAACTAAACAGAAATGTCAGCCAAAATTCAGAGATTTAGATCTAAAAACATAACTAGACTAATGTGTGCGCAATTAAATGTAATGTTGAAAAACAAAAGACTTCAAATTAATTACAGGTATGTGGTACATAAGAGGAAAATGGTGGATGAAATAAAGCAGGAAGTACCATAGCAAAATAAAAGACCTCACTAGAGGTTTCTCAAAAATGTGAAATGTCATTTTAAACAAGTAATATATTGAGACTGCAAATTCAAAACCATTTATAGAATCAGCCCAGAAGCCTAGAGGTAAAAAAAACACTCTTCTATACAAGGGATGTCAATCTGAGATTTGGTACTTTGTCATCTTTGGTAAATTACTGGCTGGTGGGGAGAGAGCTCCTAATGCGGCCAACTCAGCCACTGAAAGAAGCAAGATTTCAGTTCATATCTGTAGTAACTCAATAGCAACATTAAGCAGTTCCAAAGGTGGCTGTGACTAACCTACTTTACCGGGAAGGATGGGTTGAATTCCATTATGAAGGTCTTAAGTGGTAGGGAGCAAAGAAAGGAAAATTCAAGAGAGAGTGGAGAGGATCCCTTGGGCTCCAGACACACCACACTGCAGGGGAGAGAAGACTTGTAAATCTCATAGAATCATAGAATATCAGGGTTGGAAGGGACCTTAAGCCTGAACTTAAAAACCTCTAAGGAAGGAGATTCCATCAAATCCCTAGGTAACTCATTTCAGTGCTTCACCACCCTACTATGAAAAAGTTTTTCCTAATATCCTAAACCTCTCCCATTGCAACTTGAGACCATTACTCCTTGTTCTGTCATCTGGTACCACTGAGAACCATCTAGAGCCATCCTCTTTGGATCCCCCTTTCAGGTAGTTAAAGCAGCTATCAAATTCCCCCTCATTCTTCTCTTCTGCAGGCTAAACAATTCCAGATCCCTCTCCTCATAAGTCATGTGCTCCAATCCCCTAGTCATTTTTGTTGCCCTCTGCAGGACTCTTTCCAATTTTTCCACATCTTTCTTGTAGTGTGGGGCCCAAAACTGGACACAGTACTCCAGATGAGGCCTCACCAATGCCAAATAGAGGCGAATTATCACGTCCCTCAATCTGGCAGGCAATGCCCCTACTTATACAGCCCAAAATGCCATTAGCCTTCTTGGCAACGAGGGCACACTGTCGACTCATATCCAGCTTCTCGTCCCCTGTGACTCCTACATTCTTTTCTAAAGAACTGCTGCCTAGCTACTTGGTCCCTAGTCTGTAGCAGTGTATGGGATTCTTCCGTCCTAAGTGCAGGACTCGGCACTTGTCCTTGTTGAACTTCACCAGATTTCTTTTGGCCCAATCCTCCAATTTGTCTAGGTCAGTCTGTATCCTATCCCTACCCTCCAGCATATCTACCACTCCTCCCAGTTTAGTGTCATCTGCAAACTTGCTGAGGGTGAAGTCCACGCCATCCTCCAGATCATTAATGAACATATTGAACAAAACCGGCCCCAGGAGCAACCCTGGGGGCACTCTGCTTGATACTGGCTGCCAACTAGACATGGAGCCATTGATCACTATCCATTGAGCCCAACGATCTAGCCAGCTTTCTATCCACCTTCTAGTCCATCCATCCAGCCCATACGTCTTTAACTTGCTGGCAAGACTACTGTGGGAGACCATATCAAAAGCTTTGCTAAAGTCAAGGAGTAACACGTCTACTGCTTTCCCCTCATCCACAGAGCAAGTTATCTCATCATAGAAGGCAGTTAGGTTAGTCAGGCATGACTTGCCCTTGGTGAATCCATGCTGACTGTTCCTGATCATTTTCCTCTCCTCTAAGTGCTTTAGAATTGATTCCTTGAGAACCTGCTCCATGATTTTTCCAGGGACTGAGCTGAGGCTGACTGGCCTGTAGTTCCCTGGATCCTCCTCCTTCCCTTTTTTAAAGATGGTACTACATTAGCCTTTTTCCAGTCATCCAGGACCTCCCCCGATCCCCATGAGAGTGCAGAGCCATTGGCCATTATCTTTGAAATCACATCCGCTAACTCCTTTAGCGCCCTCGGATGCAGTGTATCCAGCCCCATGGACTTGTGATCGTCCAGCTTTTCTATATAGTCCTGAAGCACTTCTTTCTCCTCAGAGGGCTGGTCACCTCCTTCCCATGCTGTGCCGCCCAGTGCAATAGTCTGGGAGCAAGAATACATACACATTTCACAGATGCTAATTGGGACAAGCCAACCTGGCTCACTATACAGAATATTGTATCCCAGCAACGCAAAGATTTGCTGATCCCTGAGCATCAGAGATTTAAGGGAGGAAAGTGAATTAGTTCTCAAACCTTTTGAAGTCAACACAAGGAGCTAGGTGCTTAGCCCTGGTTAAGCCTTCCTGGCTCCTTTCAAAGTTGCCATAAAAACAGGCTGCTGAGTCAGCATGGGAAAATCCTTGGCAAGCAGAAACCCTGATAATTCACCTTTCAGTATGACCACTGTAGTCTCCCCTTTAACCAGTTCCTTATCCACCTTTCAGTTCTCATATTAATCACATCATCTACAATTTAACTAATAGTTTCCCTATGTGGAACTGTATCAAATGCATTACTGAAATCCAGATAGACTAGATCTACTGCCTTTCCTTTCTCTAAAACAGTTATCTTCTCAAAGAAGGAGATCAGGTTGGTCTGGCAAAATCTACCTTTTATAAAACCATGTTGTATTTTATCCCAATTACCATTTACCTTTGTGTCCTTAACTACTTTCCCTTTCAAAATTTGTTCCAAGAACTTGAATACAGTTGAAGTCAAACTAACAAGACTGTAGTTTCCCGGATCACTTTCCCCCCTCCCCCT
The DNA here is from genome assembly GCF_016161935.1 of Mauremys reevesii. Taxonomy (NCBI): domain Eukaryota; kingdom Metazoa; phylum Chordata; order Testudines; family Geoemydidae; genus Mauremys; species Mauremys reevesii. The sequence goes on along the minus strand of NC_052627.1, from coordinate 41,890,156 downwards.
TTCTTAAAAATGGAACCATATTAGCAATTCTCCAGTCATAGGGTGCAACCCCCGAAGTTTACAAATTCATTACAAATCATTGTGATTGGGCTTGCAGTTTCATCTGCAAGTTTCTTTAATATTCTTTAATATTATCCAGGCCCCCACTTTAGTCCCATTAAGCTGTCTGAATTTGACTTCCACCTCGAATGTGGTAATTTCTACTTCTGTATACTCATTCCCATTAGCCACCCTGCCACTACCCCCAAGGTCTTCATTACCCTTATTATAAACTGAGGCAAAGTATTTGTTTAGGTGTTGGGCCATGCCTAAATTATCTTTAGTTTCCACCCCATCCTCAATGCTTAGTGGTCCCACTTCTTCTTTCCTTGTTTTCTTTTTATTTATATGGCTCTAGAAGCTTTTACTACTGGTTTTAAATGTCTTTGCAAGGTTCAACTCTGCTTGGCTTTTGGCATTTCTCATTTTATCCCTACACTTTCTGAGCTCCAAGAGGTAGCTTTCTTTTCTGATCCATCTCATCTTCCATTCCTTGTAGGCTTTCTGCTTTCTCTTAAACACCTGTTTGAGATGCTTACTCTTCTAGGTTGGTCTGAAACCCCTCACTGAAATGTTTTTCTCCTTGCTTGGGATGCAGGCTACAGATAGCTTCTGCAACTTTGACAAAGTAATTCCAAGCCTCCTCCACATTCAGATCCTTGAGTTCTTCAGACCAGTCCACTTCCCTAACTAATTCTTTAATTTTTTAAGTTTGCCCTTTCTAGTAGGACCCTAGTCACAGATCTGTTTTGTTTATCCTTCCATTTAGTTTAAACTGAATTAGCTTATGATCACTTGAGCCAAGGTTGTCCCCCTACAACCAGTTCTTCTATGAGGTCCTCACTACTCACCAATACCAAGTCTAAAATGGCATCACTTCTTGTTGGTTCAGCAGTTATTCAAAGAAATCTGTCAGCTATTCACATCCAGGAAAACCTGGGCTCTACTATTATTAGTAGCACATGTCCTCCAATCTATACCAGTGAGTGACAGACAGATTCATTTACTCCAACATTGCATAGAGACTCAGTGAATCAGGTTGCAACTGAACTGATGCAAGCTGCGATGTATTGCACCCACATTCGTTACATTATTTTGGTTGGGGGAGGGGGTGACAATTAGGCTTACCAATTTACCCTTATTGTGATCACAACAGTAAAAAATAAAAGTGTACGTTGATAAGATGTCAGAATAACCTCTAACAACAAATGTTGATGGGAAAAGGTAGGAAAGGGAGACAAAGACTGAATTAGTCCAAATAAAAAGGCTTCCTGTGATAACTCAAGGACTGTGTTAACATCATGCCTAGTAAACCAGAAATCAGTGGCTGGTAAACCAGGAATAATTGGTGGGAAAAATAATGAGGGGATGGGCTATTCTGCCCACCACTCTCTTTGTGGGTTCTTAAAGAGAATAATTGGCTACTGGAGCAAGCTTCACCACCATGGCTGCCACTCACACTGTCTCCTGGGATGCCAGGCCATCACGATCCTGATCCTCAAATATGTCCAGAGCAGATCAGGCCAAGAAAAGGGAGTCAGATGACATCCCCACCACTATCAGCTCTTGGGAGGAAACAGGATCAGACTTTAAGAACAACAGCACAACAACAGCTCCAGCCAATCTCAAGTAACTTCTCTTTTCCCCAAAAGGTCAGTTATTACCATCTTTAATACCATCTAAGAGACTGCCAAACAAGGGGCATTTTCCTTCTAAAAACCTCTCTCCAGCTAAAGGGAAAGGGAACAAGGGATGTTATCAAAATGAAAGCTTTACTTAATACTTTACATTTCAAATGGTTTCACTCTTTTTCTCTCTTTTTATCTTTGGATAAAAGGATTTTTAATGGTGTGTTTGCACTGCCAGCTGAGGTCTCTGTAAACCCAAACCCATACCTTGTTTAACACTGTTTAATGCTGGACACTGACTGGGTTACATTAACACCTTTAGCTATCTATTCCATCCAAATTAATACAAGAGGGGATGCACATTGCACTATGTCCAAAAACACTGTGTGGGGATTACAGCATTTTCCCCCAACAATGCTCAGCACACCTCCCTGGAGCTATCTAGGAGCAGAGGCATAATATTTATAATACATAACGACTACTTGTTCACAATTATGTTTCTAAGGAAGCTGGGAATAATTCTGTTCTGGATAAGAAGCCTAATATGCCGTGAGGGACAGGGATCATGCCAGGGTACAGCCACCATACTCCCCCAAGCCAGTGCAGGTTAATTAGGACCTGAAGGCCCAAAGCACATCGTGAAGAGTACTGTCGCTGTAGCACAGGCACTGCATGATTCCCTCACTAAGGAACATGCTTTTCAAAAGAGTAACTCAAAATTTCAACTACTGCATTACTATTAAAAAAAAAAGTGAACAAACAGAAAAGAACAGAGAAGTATATAGAGAATTTAGCATTACATTAAGTTACATGTTTATAGTCTTCCTTTTGTATACAGGGTCTGATCCCAAATCCACTTAAGTCAATTGAAAGACTCCCATTGATTTCAATGAGCTTTGGATCAGGCCAACAGTTTCTATATCTACTTATGCTCTTTGAACATGGAGGGACTATGTAGCATATCTTATGGCTAATGCAAGGAAACCCTGAGATGGAACTCCCAGGTTCTTTTCCTGGCTCTGCCAATGTGTAAACGAGGCAAGTTACAAACTCCATTACTTATTTTCCCTGTACATAAAATGATAATGTTTGCCTGCCTCAAAGGGGCACTGTGATGCTTAATTAAAAGTTTGTAGAGGAGTTTGTGATACTTGGAAGAAAATATGAACTATAATTTTGTGCACATACATTTTATTTTTTGCTCATATAAATACAAGTAGGCAAGAATGAGAAACTGATCAAGGCAGAGACATGCATAGGGTTTAAATAAATTACTCCAGCATCCAACCCACAACAATACACAACACAGGAGTTTACAATCCCAATGTGCAACTACTTGAAAATTAGTTTTGACTACAAAAGTTTAAAGTGATTATCAGAAAAGTTTTACAAAAATGGTCAGTTCCAATGCCCTGGCTGGAATAAGCATTATACCATCCACAGAACAGAAATCAGAGTATCGCACAAAACTAGAACCAGACACAGACACCTAAAAAAACCTACAAAAATATACACTAATACATTTCGGCTTTTATACCCTCTCCACTCTAAACAACAAGTATACCAATAAAAACTCCATTCACTGTCTTAAAGAGTACAGATTTTGTCTAAAGCAGAGTATCTGTTATCCAGAAATCTGCCACCACTTACAATGGGCCAGGTTCTGATACTGTTAGCCACGTTGGCTGCCATCTTATTCCATGAATGGTCCTATTAAAGTCAATGGAGCCACTTTATCACAGAAGAGCCTTACTTTACCTGTTGTGCTAGGCTCGGAACATACACAGAACAAAAAAGAAGGCCCCTCAGTCAAGAGCTTGCAATCTACTTAAGGTAGTCTTCTTCAGGCATAAAGGTGTCAGGATCTGGCCCATAACAAAGAAAATGTGTGTGAGGGGGTGGGAAATAGGAAATCTTGGAAAAAGAACTAAAAAGAGTTTCAACTAATTAGTAATTTGCCTGTTCCTCTGTTCCACAAGATGTTATTTTAAAAAAGAAACTGAAAAACAGAACACAAGTGATTCCACAGACAAATGTAAGGTCAACACATTCCATCCAGTCTTAAACATGCTCCCTCTAGCCACACTTTAATATCCAGATGTAACCATTTCTGCATAGAAGCAATCACTCCGAATTAGCATTCTTAAAAACAACCCAAAAACATATGTTACAGCCTGAGCCAACAAAAAGCCATTCTGCTTTGTGTGTATGCGTGCAAAGCAAGCAAGCATTTGTACATAACCTGTTAGGATATTTGCTTCACTTTAGAAAAAAGCAATGATATTTGCTTCACTTTAGAAAAAAGATTTGGTGCTAGTGATTTCATTTGGAAATTACATGACAATACAGTGATTTAAAACGCTCATGAGCCCTGAAAGATTCACTAGATACCATTACCCAGTAAATGAATGAATGTATAAAGTATTATGTAAGCAAAAGTCATCCTCTTTTCAATGTAACAGTACTATCTACGCTGCAGAAATGTGCATTCAAATAAAGGGGTTGGAAGTGGGGTGGAGGGGAAGGGGAAGGAGAGTAAAAGAGATAGGAGAGAGAATTTTTGGACCGAAGTTATTACAATCCAATAATAATTTGTAGTTGTACCTCTACATCATATTTGGATTTCATCACTTAAAGTTTCAGATTTCTATGTTCTGTCATTTCTGAATAAATTTGTCTTCCACTGTTTCATACAGATTCAGTTTTGTTTTTGATGACCTGACTCCATATAACCCCAGAAAAAGGTATGTGACCCTGTAAAGATAAATAGGTTTGTAACATTTCCATCTCCCCACATGACCATCTCTGTATGTGAATGTGGCTACGCTACTCAGTAATAACTTATTTGCAGCTGCCCAACGTTTATCTGCTGCTGTGTTAAAACAAAATCATCAGTCAGAAATAATATGCTCCCTCCATTTTTATAAGTGATCAAACCAGCCAGTGTGGCAACTGGCAATGTCTCTCTAAAATCCAACTTTGCAACCTATTTAAAAAAAAAAAACACTCCATCACCCTGGCAATTTACTCACATTAACAAAATTAAGCTTCCAAGTGCACTCAACTCATATACATACTGCATTTATTTAACAACGAAAACCAGGAAAAATATTTGTAATAATTTTAACATTTATACTAGCGATGAGCCCAAAACAGAATACCAGGCCCAAACACCATCAGTGAAGTTCAGATTTGTATCTGAATTTCATGGCTCAGGCCATCTCTCATTCACATCATTATTTGGACTGTAGAATATTTACTAGAGGTGATGAAGAAGAGCAAAGAAGAAAAAAAAAAACTTCAGCTCAGCTTTCAGATCTCATACTGAATTGCCAGGCTAACAACTGAGGGAGAGGGGAGCATATTCTTACTAGGACATTTGAGCACACTTGATCTGGATTCTCTGAGAGAAAATAAAGGCGGAATCACACAATGCCATTTTTAACATAACTTCTCCAAGCAGAGCACCAGATGGAACTAATGTGCCCCAAAAGGGACTCCAATCCAGTCCAACACCACCTCTAAAATGGTTGGTGCAACACCTACCTGCAAGATTGCAGAGCTAAAGTGGAAGCAAAGGAGTAACTCCTCAGACTCAAGCTACTCAAGAGTGGGTCTAATCAATATGGTGCTGAAAACAGAATTGGTAGCCAGTCATTTGTCTGCATTAGGGCACCAGGAGCAGCTAACACCAATGGAGTTGAACGTGCGTCAGCAACAGCAGGAAATTAAAAAAAATTATAATAATAATACTCCATACAATAAATCGGGCTTATGTGTGAAGAAGGCTTGGTTCGAGGGGGATGTTCACTGGGAAGCCTCCTGGAGGGCATGGTGGTGGTACTGTAGTATGACAAATGTGGGGATAGTCCCTGTAGTGCATATAGGGAGGCTCACCCAGCCTGCTGTCAATTTCATCAGCTCAACCAGCCAGCAGCTCCTTCAGATGGCTTTTGTAACTTGATCAGGCTGGCTAAGACAAAACAAAAGATCCTGTAAACAGGGACATTCCTTGGTCTCAGGGGCACAGGATCTTCCTATTTATTTATAAAAACTGAAATTGTATTGTTCATTCACCCTAATGTAGAGGGGATATGAGCATGGCAGACAAGAGTCAGGTTTTTTGGAGGGGATGAAGGAAGGGTAGACGGGACATAAGTCAGAGTTTGGGCTAGGGAACAGCTAAAAGTTTCATGGGCTTGGCAAAAAATGCTAAAGACAGACCCCTCAAATAATGCAACTTGCATGCTCATTTCACAATTGTAAATTAAATACTAGAGATTCTGCATTATAAGTGAATTGTTCACGGAAGTTTAAAGAATAGATGAGAGGACTGGGCACTATGGGTCCTAGCCTAAACTAAATTATTCTGAAAATTATGTTTTATTTAAAAGACGAAAGGGTGCCTCCGCTGCTGGTGTAAACTCAGCTGGCTTCAGTAGAGCTATGTGAGTTACATCACTGAGAATCTGATCCGATTTCTTATTTCTACAACATTTCAGAAAACAGCAGTCAAGCTCAACCAAAGTGAACCAATTCTACCCCCAACTTCACAAAGCAAAGCGACACTTGTCTGTGCTGTGCAGTTACATTAAAGAAACTGTCAAATTTATAAATCTTTCAGATGTAAAACAAAATTAGTGCTTCTACCTCAGAAAAGGCTCAGAGTTACAGTAGAAGTTACTGCAACCAATTAGATGTTATTGCAAGAAGCCCACTGTTTAGACATGGGCATTTGTTCTTCCTTTCCTGATGATGCTATCTTATCAGGGTCCACGTGTTTTATATCAGCACACTGAAATAATGCGTAATGAACAAGGATGTTCAAGATAAATTCTAAAAATTACAAAGCAAATACTTCCTTTCACTGTAAACAATGTGACTAAATCCACTTCTTGAAGAAATCAAGTTATATTTATATTCACCCTGTTGAAATGCTACAGGCAACCATAGAAGGATAAGTTTATAATAAATTGCTATATTTGGAAACCTTTGTTGCTAAGCATCTTCTAACATTCAGCACAGTTTATATCATTCATGTCCCTGCTACATAATTAACATTTCATATGTTTTCCAAAAAAGTGCAGTGCTTATCTTTGTTGTTAATTTAAAACCATTATAATTTTTTTAAAGTATTAATAAAAGGCTGTGTGGCCAATTAATTAGAGTGGCAGCATGATCCCAGGGGAATACAAACAGACATTATATGCAAGGATATGTCACAGCCTATCTTCTAAACAGCATGTCTCTTTGAGATAAAACACTTCAGAACGCAGCTGTTCATGCTAAAAAGGTAATCTACTAAGCAATTTAGAAGACAAGAAACCTCCTCTAGCCCCAAAACCATGGCTTTGGTTAACTGGGTTCAGAATTAGGCCCAGATCCTGCAAAGAGCTCTGCGCAGATAGACCCCTGAGACAACACAGAGCTCCCCACTGAAGTCCATGGGGATTTGCCACTTGAAGCTTCTTGCAAGCCTGAGGCCATAGGGCCTGATCCAATAACAACAAAAATAAATGCAAGTCTTTCCAATATTAACTGTTTACTATATGTGAATCAGCCATTACAGGAGGGTGCAACGCATACTTTGCCCATGGCTTACACAGCTAATTGCTAGACAGTATAGCAGTGGTTTTCAATTTGTGGACCCCTAAAATTTGCTTTTTTCATTTGCGAACCCCTAACAAGTTTTGAATGGAGATGCAGACCCCTTTGGAAATATAGACATAGTGGGGGCTCACAGACCAGAGGTTGAAAACCACTGCCACACAGAGGAACTGTGAACCAGGAACCCTGGTTTCTCTTTCTGGCTCTTAACGGTTCTGGCGTGCGTATGTATGTGTGTGTGTGTGTGTGTGCGCGCGCGCGTGCGTGTATGTATATGTGGGGGGGGGGGGGGGAGGAGGGGGAGAGTGTCTAGTGATTACAGATAACACAACCAAGCACATAGATCAGATATTTATTACGAAAGGCCATGTGCCTGACCTAAGTGAATGAGACTTGCCATGTTATAGACCCCGTTCTAGTCCCAGCTCTGCCTAAAAGTGACTTTGTGCAACCTCTCAGGATATCTACACTGTGCTGCAGTGCAGACTGCAGTGGGGTGTGAATTGAAGAGCGTGTCAAAATGTTGCACTCTAACTTCCCCATGTGGACATTGCTGGCATGAACTACAAAGGTACCTAGTGCACATTAACACAGTCCTGTTTGAAAGAAGACTGTGTTAATGCAAACTAGGTACCTTTTAGTTTCGCCATCAGCATCCAAATGGGCCAGCTAGACAGCAAAATTTTGGTGCACTCTGCAATTCAAATCCCCATAGTCCACACAGCAGGACAGTGTAGACAAACCCTTAGTTACCTTATCTGTAAAATGGATTAATAATACTTGCCTGCCTCCTAACATGGGCCTTGCTCAACAATCAGGGCTAAGAATGCAGAGATACTCAACGACAGTTTAGTAGTGTTGCCAGCTTACACGATTTTATTGTGAACCTCGTGATATTTGCAGGACCGGTGGAACCAATAGGCAAACTAGGCAGCTGCCTAGGGCACCTAAAAGCCCACTTAGGCAAGGAGGTGGAGTGGAGGTGAGCTGGGGCGGGGGGAGGGCCGCCCGCAGTAATGGGGGGGCGCACAGGGGAACCGCTCCCCACCTCAGTCACTTCCACTATGCCTCCTCCGGTGGAGCACACAGCCACCACTCTAAGTCTCCTCCAATTGGCGCCGCAAGAAGGGGAGGAGAATTAGAGCAGCGCCAGCATGCTCAGCGGAGGAGGCGGAGCCGAGGTGAGCTGAGGCGGGCTCCCCGGGCAGGGTTAGCTGCCGCCGGGCGGGGGGGAAGGGGAGGGGAGGGGAGAGGGGCGGTAGCTGCTGTAGTAGGGGGGCTCCCCGGGCGGCGGGCTGGGTTAGCTGCCGCAGGGGGGGCTCCTCTGGTGGGAGGGCGGGAGGGCATGGTTAGCTGCCACGGTGGGGGGGTGGCGCAAGGTGAAAAAAGTTTGCACCGGCCCTGGATATTTGGTGTTTTTTCCATAACATGGAGCAAGGATGAATACAAGTCAATTTTTGTGAAAAACAACAAAATCAACAGATTTTTTTTTTAAATTTTGTTAATAAGACTTTTTCCTTTTTAAAAATAAACCTGTTTTAAAAAAATCTGACTTGAATCCAAAATATGTTAAGGCCTAAACTTATCATCATCATCATCTTTAAGCATTTAAATAAAAAATAAATATGTCGAATCCATTAGCCATTACCAAAAACTGAGTTAAAGGCTGCTTTTAGAAAGAATCATAAGAGAAATATCTAACTTTTGAGGTTACACTTTATAAATATGGGCACAACAGGTCATGTACTGTGTATTAAGGGTTTGTTTTGTTTAATACAAATAAATGTTACATGTTGTATGTATTTAATTAAATTCCAGTCATCATCTCAATACAGATTGACACAAATCATGAACAAAAAGTTAATTATCTAGTAAATAAGCTATATATCATTCACCATATCCTAACATATTAAAACATTTACAATTAACAAGAATCTGAAAATATTAAAATCACTTAAATACCTGTAGTTATAGTGTACCCTCCAGAACAGCAAAAAGATGTATCAAATTTCATGTAAAGGCTCTATTTAGCTATAAATCAACATGTTTTTGTGGTTCTCTCAACCAATGAGAATGCTCCTTTCTTTAGAAAATACCGTATATACTCGATCATAAGCTGCTTCGTTTATAAGCCGACCCACCCAAAGATGGATAAGTAAAAATGGAAAAAATTTATAACCCTTTCATAAGCCAACCCTATAATTCAGGGGTCAGCAAACTTTGACTCCCGGGCCATCAGGATAAGCCACCGGTGGGCCAAGATGGTTTGTTTACTTCGAGCGTCCGCAGACACAGAGGTAAACCTAAGTAAACAAAGTGTCCTGGTGCACCAACTGCTTACCCTGATGGGCCGGGACAGCAACTGGTGAGGAAATTTTTTGGGGGGAGAGAAGAGAAGCTGGGAGTCAGGAGAGTAACCCCTGTGACCACCCTCCACATCACACCACCCCTAACCCAGGACCCTCACACTCTCCCCATCCCATCCCTTCCTACCTTATCTGGGGAGGATGTCTCTGGCCTCGCTGGAACTGCTCCAGCAGGCTGGGAAGTGCGGCCACAGCCTGCTTCGGCGGGCCAGACCGGGTGGTGCAGCCACAGCCTGCTCTGGGGGCCAGGGCCGAGCGGCGTGACTGCAGCCTGCCAGCCCCAGAGCTGCAGCTGCTTCGGAGGCTGGGGGGAGAGGGGGGAGCAGCGTGGCCAGAAGAGGACAGACTCTGGCCCCGCCTCTTCCCTTCTGGCTGTGTTGCCTCCCCTTGCTCCCTCCGTTGGGGGGAGAGGCTGCGTCCCACCTCTCCCTCTCTATACCCGTTCATAAGCCGACCCCCAGTTCCTGGTGCTTCCCTTTTTTACTAAAAAAATTTGGCTTATGAACAAGTATATACGGTAACTGAAATACACCTGGAAAAGTTTATTTAAATAATCAATTTTAGTTAAATCTTTCACCTTGGAGATTTGAATCATGATATAAATCACCTTGATTTAAAATCAATTCACCCTGGAGATTAGTGATAATCTCAGGCTTCATTTTTAAAAACAAAAGTACATTTCTAGCCCTCTTGGATGCAAAGCTTGAAAATGTGTCCCCCATGTATCTGAAAGGGTCAAAAATCAAAAGGGCAAATAAAAAGAACCCAAAATGTATTATGTTTAAATATCTCATAATTCAAGTGAATTAAAGTCAAGTGAATTAAGGCCACTTTAATTCTAAATGATGGTGTCCACACAGGAGTTTAATGCATTTTAACTAATCCACTTTTCATTCATACTATTAGTTAATTTGGATTAATCTTCCTGAGTGTCCCCATGCAAACACACTATTAGAAAAAACTGGCATATAATGAAATGTCATAGGCAACCTTAACTATATGTGCAGTTGCCATATAGCACTGGGTTACCATATCATAAACAGATTACCTTCTGCTCATGAAAATAGCATACATATAAAATTATGTAGGTTTTCAATACAATTGTTAAGAATCAAGAGTTCTCAAGAAGCAGCTTAAACTTGTTATGAGCACATAAGTATATTTAGGTCAGGAACTGTCTTTCCATCGTAAATGCATGTGTAGCGTGCCCAGAACACTGGGACCCTGATTCTCAATTGGCACCTCTTGGTAATATCTCAATACAAATAATAAATACTACTACTATATACTATAAGTTGAATTTATATTTTTTGTGGTCAAAATTAAGGTGGTCATGTGAATTCCCATTTTTTATTTGTACTCATATGCAAGTGTATTGTATGAAAGTGGCAGGTATTTCTAAAATTGTGAAAGAACCTTAACAGAGGATTCTCTGATTTGTAACTGCTTGGATTATTTAGGAAGGCATTAAGCAATCTTAACTACATGTTTATGCAGCTTTTTGTGCTATAATATACACAAAATATTGAGTTCAATTTTGAGCACCACATTACCAAAAAGGTTTTTGACAAATTGGAGGGAGTTCAGAGAACAAACAACAAACGTTATCTGGAGGCTGGAAGGACTTATTTATGAGAAAAGATTAAAAGAGATAAATATTTATAGTTTGGTTAAGTAATGAATGAGGTGATGGGGGGGTATGATAACAGCCTACAAACATATGAAGTGTGTAAACACCAAGGAAGAAGAGTTAATGGGTTATACAGGGACATAACAAGAAATAATGGGATAACACTAATCTATAAAAACGTAGGTGGAATATCAAGACACACTCCTGGACAGTGAGATGTACTAGGTTGTGGAATAGTCTCCTAAGAGAAGTGGTACAAGCCCATTGCTTGGGACTTCAAAAACATTAGAAAACGTACCAGAAGCAGTCTTCATGGGTAACAGGGTGGGCTATATACTATGTAGGCAGATCATTTCCATCTCTCACTTTTATGCATCTATGATGAATATGCCATATATTTTTACAAGCTGCAGAAAGATACTTAATGCCTTTTCTTTGCAAAGTACACATTCAAAAATGATAAAAAATTCATCACCAGGAAAAGCAGACACTGCTGTTATTATAAAGACAAAAAAGACTTTTTGGCTTTATAATAACAGCAGTGTCTGCTTTTCCTGGTGATGAATTTTTATTCATATATAAATTCATATTTGTTCATGTATATATATATATATATAATAAATTCCTTTCCTATAAGTCTCTAAGCCAAAAAGTCTTTTTTTTTTTTTTTTAATTCTTTGAGGAGGAAAAATACAACTATCCTGCACACAGCTTCTGGGCAGGGCAGAACTGCATCTTCCTCCAGCAGAGGTCACTCCAGGATAACAATTTACAAATATCCTTATAACAAAGATTCAATGTTTATTTTTTTACAAAAAAAAAAAAAGGTAAATTGTTGTTTCTATTTGTATTACTACTGTAATACAAACTCTCTTAGTGCCTCACAATTTTGTTTACTGAGGAAAGAGCAGAGAAGCTCTTAGGAATACTTGGAAACAGTCACAATCCATTCACCAGCAGTTGGTCAATGCACCGACCAACAGCTTACAAGAGACTTTTTATATACTAAGCTAAAGATGACATTAGGATTCCCATTGCCTTTTTTTTTAAATTATTTTAAAAAATATTTTAAGTGCTTGTTAAAGATCTGGCAGCATGGAGACTCTCTCTGTCCATAGAACAATATGGCTCGGGCAGCAGACAACCAATATTCCTCATACTGCTCTCTAGTGGGGAGAGAGTATTTCAGTCTTCATGTCCACTTAGCCCTTGACCAGACAACAGAAGTGCCAATGGTAAAAAAGGGGCTGAGAACAGCCACATGGGAACAGTCATGAGATAACTTTTGGTCTCAAAAACAGCCTGGGCTAAAGTCAAACTGTTGGCAGGAAAGCAAGAGGCTCCAGATCCCATTATCAACCCCCTTAACTATCCCAATAGTCTCTTAACTTTCTGAAACTCTTTGTGGATTTTGTTATAAAATTTTACAAAAATATGAAAATAGAGGAAAGATTTCATTGTTTTGAGTCCCTCTGTGAGATATACTGTGTGTACTATTAGCAGTCAAGTGGATTTTTAGAGTAAGTGAATTCTCAGTGGGACTAGCAGTATACCTTACCTGCTTCTTTGCATAAGGCTGTCAAGTCTGCTCCCACATAGCCATGTGCACTATCAGCCAGCCTCACCAACTCTGTTGTTGTCAACAGATGAGGAACCTTATTAAGAAGTTTGTTGAGGATGTCGAATCGGTCCTGGGCATTGGGGACCCCGATTTCTATCTCTTTATCAAAACGCCCAGGTCTGCGTAGTGCTGCATCCAGTGCATGTGGACGGTTTGTAGCGCCCAGTACCAAAAGTTGCCCTGCACTATCTTCCTAATGAGACAAACAGAAAAACAAGTTTGATTTTAAAATGATGTTAAAGACCTCACAATTTACACATACTTCAACAGTAATGACAACCTCCCATGAATAATTCTTATGAAAAATAGATATTTGTTCAGAAAGCAAACTAGAGCCTTCTTCTAACCCCAAAAGAGTAAGTAGTAATAATACACACATAGCACTTTACAACTCATCAGATGAGGAATCATCATGTGCTGGAACTTTTGGGACAGGGACTGAGCCCATGGTATCAAGCTGGGGAGGATAATATTGTTCCCATTGGAGCTGAGCAAAAGAATTTCAGTTCCACAGGAAATTTCTATATTTCAACATTTGTTTTTGTCCAAAATTGGGAGAAACAGTTGAAATACCTTAATTTTTCGCAGGATGCAGAGTTCTGAACATTTTCAATTCAGAAATGAGTGAACGCTTTATTTCGGTTTGCTCAACTAACATGAAACTTTTTTTTGAGTCAACTCAACATTAAACTGCATTTTCCTATTGTAGCACATTGCCTCATGGGAGCTGTAGTTCAGGAGCCTGATGCCACCATGGCCTCCAGACTACATCTTCCATGATGCACCTCCATACATGTGACTACCATGAGGCACCATGCTGCTGAATCCCAGAAAAGATAGTGTTGCATGTTGGGCAATATAATCATATCAGGGAACACAGCCCAAAGGAGAACATGGGAATATCAACTATACTCCCCATGGGACAATTCACTACAATAGGGAAATGAAGTTTAATATTGAGTTGACCCCCAAAAATTGTTTCAGGTCAGTTCAACAAACCAAAATATTTTGATTCAGATCAAAATGACCCAAGGGGAAAAGAAAATGTTATATATATAAAAAAATTGCCAGGGGGGGGAAATCACCACAAAAATTTCAAATTTTGCAGAAAACTGAATTTTCCCTTGGAAAATCATTGCAACAGAAAAATCCTGACCAGTTGTAGTTCCCATTAAACAGACAATACCACATAATGGACTACAATGGGTTCCAGTAATCCTCTAGGTTGTTACCTCTGAGATGAGATAAGAATGACATCTATAATCTTTATCTCCTCCTTTGGCTACACCTACTATAGCTCCCAGATGGATTAATCTCCTTAATGAAGGGGAAAGAAACTCTTTTTTTAACCCCCGGAAGTCAAAATTCTACAAAATCTTGGATGCTGCTCTCTGGGTCAGGTTTAATGTTCTGGCCCAAATGAGCCAGGTGGTATGACAGTCCTTGCCACCTCAAATCACCCAAGATGGCGGCCATTATTCTGATGAATATACTCAGGCAGACAATCAAAAAGAAGGAAGCTATACAGAAATTCAAACTGTCGAACGCAAACAGAAGAAATCTCTAGTTACACTAGCCCATAAAGAGTATACAAATACTCATCTTTCAGGTTAGTCAGTGTAAAGTAGCAAATCAAGTTTCCAAAGAGAATTTATAATTGATTAACTGATTCACTCATTAAGATCCAGAAGCACCTCTACCCTCCTCAAGTATTTTTATTCTTAAATGTTTATTATGAGAATATTTTTCTCTGGAAATATGAGAAAAACTAAAAGCATTAAAGCTAAAAAAATGTAAGAGTTTGAAACTAAAGTATTTCAAGAAGGTAACAATATTACATTAGCAATCATAATAAATAATATTTTCCTCCTTTTTTTTAAGTGACCCCCAAAAAAAACAACCCTAAGGTGACACTTTTTTTTATTGGGGGGGCGGAGGAAGGAGAAATGGAGCAGAAATTCATAAAGTAATCCCAGACAAAAGAGAAAGGACTCATCTCTTTACAAAGGTATTCCATGCCCATTAGGCCAAGAAAGAGACAGACAGACACAGACAATCTTCCTCCAGCATGGTACTACTCCTTAGGATAACCAGAACATACTGTGATCTATTTTGGAACAGGGATGAAAAGGCTGAGATTTGCTTTCTGACTTATAAAAGAAAAGGCTACCCTCTCCAAAAATGTGGGGCTCACTCAGTATTTAACAACATATTTCCAGATAGTGAAAATGGTCTTCCTCTTAGAAGAGGATCTGATTTAGTGGTATGTATCAGAACATTTGTTCTAGGGTGATGACTGGGAAGGTCTTTAAATCATTATTTGAGTACCGTATATACTTGCTCATAAGCTGCTTTGTTTATAAGCTGACCCCCCCCCCCCCGCTACCTCCCCCAGATGGATAAGTAAAAATGGAAACATTTTATGACCCGTTCATAAGCCGACCCTATAATTCAGGGGTCGGCAAACTTTGGCTCCTGGGCCATCAGGATAAGCCACCGGTGGGCGGAGATGGTTTGTTTACCTCGAGCAGCCGCAGGCACGGAGGTAAACCTAAGTAAACAAAGTGTTCCAGCGCGCCAGGACAGCAACTGGTGGGGAAAATTTTTGGGGGGTGGGGGGGAGGAGCTGGGAGTCAGCGGAGTAACCCCTGTGACCACCCCCCACATGACCCCACCCTAACCCAGGACCCCCACACTCTCCCCATCCCATCCCTTCCCACCTTATCTGGGGAGGATGTCTCTGGCCTCGCTGGAGTTGCTCCGGCAGGCTGGGCAGCGCAGCTGCAGCCTGCTCTGGCAGGCCAGGGCCGAGCGGCATAACTGCAGCCTGCCAGCCCCGGAGCTGCAGCTGCTTCGGAGGCTGGAGGGAGAGCAGCATGGCCAGAAGAGGACAGACTCTGGCCCCGCCTCTTCCCTTCTGGCTGTGTTGCTTCCCCTTGCTCCCTCCGTTGGGGGGAGAGGCTGTGTCCCACCTCTCCCTCTCTATACCCGTTCATAAGCCAACCCCCTTCTCTGGGGCTTCCCTTTTTTACTAAAAAAATTCAGCTTATGAACGAGTATATATGGTAATTCAGAAACTCAGCCAGATATTATGGGTCTATTACAGGCATGGATGGGCGAGTTCTGTGGACTAGACAATCATGATGGTCCCTTCAGACCTCAAAGTCTACAAGTCTATGAAGTCAGAGGCACCACCATGCAGTAGCAGGATAGTGGACTAGAAATCGTAAAACCTATGTTTTATCCACACTCACATTATCCTGCTGAGCGGCCTTACTCAACTCTCTCCACCTTTCTTTCTTTAGTTTCCCCATCTGAAAAGTGGTGCTATAGATGAAGAGCTCTATATAAGAAGTAAGAGAGAGATTTGAAAGTGTGGTGTTCAGAATTTCCTCAAAAAGACTCTACCCTTAGCAAGAAGATCCATCGGTCTTTGCCAATAGGAAATATCCCCTCCCTATAGCCTTATATAGAGGGCTATTTGAGCTGCCAAAACTTTATGCAGGAGATTAAGGGAAACTTGCAGTTAACATCCACCAGATTTTTATACACACTGCTTCTAACTCAGTGTAAAAAAACCACACACCTCACACTCCTACCATCCCCTTTGAAAGATCATTGAAGTCAACAAGGCCCTAAATATTTAGTATGGGAACTGAAAGAGTATCTTAATGTGGATTTTGGATCCCTCAGCAATCCAGGCCAGATGGAAAAAACAAAAACAAAACAAAAACACTACCAACAGTATTTTCATTTAATTTCCGAATAATCTCTCTGTTTTGATTTGATAAAAAGATGCCTCTGAAGTCTTACATTTATCGCCAAAAATCAAAAAAGTGGGAGATGGGGAAGGACAAAAAGCAAACGGAAGAAGGTATATACTCTTTTCTTTTGCAGTTCAAAAATGTCTCTGAATGTCAAAATACACAGACGTATTATATTTGAGGTTTAATTTCTGTGAAGTGCCACAACAATATGGTGCTATACTCTTAAAATAAATGTAATTTACTGAAGGAAATCACTTCTTAGTATTAACCCTATCTATAATTAGTAAGGGACACACATCTTCTCTTTCTTTTCCCTTAAATTCAATGAGGATATTAGATTGCTGTCTAAAAGTTTCTTCTGATTCATCTTATGCTAGCCTCACTGTGCTACAAAACCTAATGCAGTTTATTCAGTTCTTCCCCTTAATACACTAATTGTATCAATATACTTTACTTACTGAGCCAATGCCATCCATCAATGTTAGTAATGAAGCTACAACTCTTTTTTCTACTTCATTCTGAGCCCCTTCTCTCTTCGGACAGAGTGCATCCAGCTCATCAATAAATATAATTGATGGACGACTGAAAGAAAAATAAATAAAAGCAACTTATCTGCCAATTGTACATAGTAGCATTTAAAACATTTAGGCTTCGATTTTCAAAACTAATGGATATGGACACCCAATTCCCATTAAAATTAATGGGCACCCAAACCTCCAAGGTAACTGAAACTTTCAAGCCTGAAGTATGTTTCTGCTCCAATATACAACTCTGTAAAATGTTATTGTTCTCAGATTCTATACTGACCTTATTCTGCTGACAAGTAAAAAGATGGCTTTTCTAGTTGCTGTCCCTACAAATTTCAACTGGGACTTAAAAGTCAAGCTGGGCTCTCCCTTGCTCCTGTCCTCAGTTGAATTTGGCCCTCCAAATGAATTTAGTTTACAATTGTATTGGTTAAACTTGAGTGAAAATTTTTTAGTACTGAACCTGGCCCGATAGGTGCAGTCACACATGGTTCAGATAACCATTAAACACACTTAAGTACATACTACCTTCCCACAGTAATCACAACTTTCATGTCCACGCCAACAGGTTTTTCAAAAAACACAACATTAAAATTCTGTAAGATTTTAACAAGATTTTTGTTTTTCCGCTCAATGATGTCAGTGACAACTTTGTACCATTCTGTTTCTATGACGAAATATGGGTAAAACAGAAGATGGGCTTCTCTGATTTAAACTAAATGAGTCTCTCTTTTGGCTCAAGTGGCAGAACATTTCCACTGGAAATTAGAAATCAGTCCAAATTAAATCTTTGCATCTAAACATCCTTGGAACTAAAGTAAACAAACTTCGGATCTGGATCCAATCTATCCGGCTTGGGTTCCTTTCTATTGCAAGTGAGAGTTCTGAGTTCTAACGCCAACTAGGATGAGAATGTAATGTTTTATTTAGGACACATGCTAATTGGTTTAGAGTAATATACAAATGACATTGCATTTCTAATAAGTGACCAAAACCATTAAATTTGTAGATTAGAACATCATTACTCTCCTTTGCGCCAAGATGTATATAAATAAAAACTTACCTACATTTAAAATACCTTTGCAGGAAAAATATTACAATCCAGAGAACTTCATAAGCTTTTCTTTACACAATAATATCAAAAATTAGTATCACACATGAACATGTATGTAATCAGAATGATCTAAAATGAATGTACCGTTGAGAGGCTTCAGCAAATATCTGTCGTAATCTTGATTCAGTCTCACCATAAAACCTGAAACAATCACAGTATTTTAGTAACAGAACTTTTATTGTTTTCCAAGTTGGGGCAGGACTCTATTCCTTGAGTTTCCACAAGATGGTGTTCAAACCTTCAAAGCATCCCAGAGAATGTGTGGCTTGTCACAAAGGTTATTTTAAATGTGCATTTCCACTAGGACAAGAGACTAAGGCAGAATTTATACTTTTTTAAAAATATGACCCATCTGTAGCCAGCAAAAATTAGGGGAAATAGTTTATCTCCATCTAGGTCAGAGATTCCAGTTTTTCCACAACTAAATCAATGCTGCCTGGACAAATTCTCATCTATAGCCTCATCCTTTATTTTACTGTGCTTTAACAAACAGTCCTTTTTGGACATACAACTGGCATGCAGATGCAGTTCTAATTATCTTACTAATTATGTATCAAATTATTTCCTTTTTTCCCCCATTCCACTGCCATACACACCTCTCTGTACTATACTAGAAAAGATTCCTCTTCAAAGGAATGAAACCAGCCTCCTGTTACTTCATTTAACTGGGAGGTGACAACTATAATTTTCACTCTAGAACAATAAGCAGCATAATCCCTTCCCCATGAACTTCTGAGACTTGGGACATATACACTGGACCCAGTTCTACATATTTATACAATGTGCAACTCCAATGGATATAAGCCTGTACAGAATTTGGCCCAATGTCTCTAAGTCACTGATGTAATAAATTAGATGAACTTACTTGCTTATAATTTCAGGACCATTAATAACTGAAACATGGGCTCCCACTTCATTTGCAACAGCTCTAGCAATCATGGTCTTCCCAGTACCTGGGGGGCCATACAGTAGCACCCCTCTAGGAGGAGGAATTCCTTTAAAACACAAAGAGAGAAAAGTGTTACTTGTGCTTAAGGCAGTTGTGAACAAATCAAATCACCATGCTCCACAATATACATGTCTACATTACCGATTTCTATATTCTACATGCTTCTATTTAAGAAGTATAGGTATATACTATTTTTTAACAAACCTATTATATAAAAATGCTATTTTTCCCAATAATCCTATTGAAATACTTCTGATTGAAAGCCTAGCATTAATTAAATCTTTATTATGTTACTCAAGATTCCTACAATATTGTTTGTACAAACCTCCAGCACAATAAAATCCACTCCACTTCATTACAGGTTCACACACCCTAAATAATATTATTAAAAAGACTGGAAATACCAAATATAAGAATGAATGTGCCTCTGTAATAGCAAATATTAGATTGGGGATAGATGACAGCTACTGATGAGCACTAAGGTCAAACAAGGGCATCTGCCAGGAATGTCGGTAAAACAAGGTGTCTCTGCATATAATTAAAACAAGAGAAATTACAGCCAAACTGGAAGGAGAGACAGGTTCGGAACACAAGTATATTCCGGAAAAATTAAACAATGTCTGCCTAGAGTCCAATAAAACAGGCACACACCCAAAAATTAAAAAACAAAAGTTTAAAAGACAAAAATAGGTGGACTAGAATTCCTGACAATGGATCTTGGCAGAATGAGCATTACTGAAATATGGTAGAAAGACAAACGGTCAATGAAATATTGTAAACCTGGCAATAAACTATACAAAGAGGACCAATTATACCACAGAGGTGATGGAATAAAATCTAACGAGATAAATTTCCTGAGAACTATGGATTCTATATGGATAAGCCCAACCCCTAGGAGTACATATGCAAGTAGAACAAAAAACTAAACATTAATTGACAAGAGTTAGGAAGAAACTTCCTCTATTGCCAGGTTACTCCTTAACGTCCACCGAGGGAATTGTTGCACATTCCTCTGATGCATCTGATGCTTGTCAATGTGAAGGAAAGAGACCAAGTGTCTGGTCTAGTATGCAATCCCTATGCTACTGTACTGCAGGTAACCACATATAGTAACTCCTCACTTAACGCTGTAGTTATGTTCCTGAAAAATGCAACTTTAAGTGAAACAATGTTAAACGAATCCAATTTTCCCATAAGATTTAATGTAAATGTGGGGGGTTAGGTCCCAAGGAAATTTTTCGGGGGCAGACAAAAGGCATTATATACTGTACAGTACAGTACTGTACTGTGGTTGGGAAGTGCCCCTGGCTTACCCCACACAGGCACAGCCTGCTGCAGGCAAGGATGCTAGGAAGCACCTTTGCGTGCAGCAACAGCAGCTTCCCTGGAGAAGAACAGGCTTGGACTTTGCCAGGAATGCTCTAGACCTGCCTCTTCCTGTCCCTGCTCCACTCCAGGCCCCTCTCTTTCCACCCCCACTCCACCTCCTCTCCGGAGCATGCCACATCCCTCCCCCCCAAAGTCCTAAGTACCTCCAAACAGCTGTTTGGCAGTGGGGAAGGGCTGGGAGGGAGGGCAAGGAGGCGGAGAAGCGGAACTTGTGCAATGCTCCCTTGTAAAGTCGCTGTTGTTCCACAGAATCTTACAAGCAGGCAGCCAAATGACGTTATAAGGGAACATTGCACAACTTTAAACTACCATGTTCCCTAACTGAGCAGGGACGTAATATTGAAATAACGTTAAGTGGGATGACGTTAAATGAGGAGTTACTGTATTCAAGCCTAATGATCTTGAAGTAAATATGGGGCTTGATCATCTCTCTGATGCCATTATCAGAGGAAATGCTGATTATCCAGATGTCACCTGTGGTATGGTACGGGATTTGCAGCAGCATCCCTTCCTTGTCCCTGGCACATGAAATCCCCTGGTGCATCTTGAGGTTTGGGCTCTGTGGACAGAGCATGGATGGGCATTCCCCATGGCATCATCCCACAGAAACCCAGAGGGAAGCCCTACGTAATATAAACTGACACACCCATCATTGTCTTACATGGATTGTCCCTCTGTTCCAACAACCCACATCCCCCCAGAGGAGAAGCAATGCAGAGGCATAGGGCCCCTGCAATGAATATAATATATGGAGATATACCTATCTCATAGAACTGGAAGGGACCCTGAAAGGTCATCAAGTCCAGCCCCCTGCCTTCACTAACAGGACCAAGTACTGATTTTGCCCCAGATCCCTAAGTGGCCCCCTCAAGGGCTGAACTCACAACCCTGGGTTTAGCAGGCCAACGCTCAAACCACCGAGCTATCCCTCCCCAAATTCTGGCCCATCTCCCAAGACCACATGGATCTCAGAACATACGTGGGTTGGGGAGTCAAACACCTTGGCCATTCCAGAGAGAGACAAGTAATCCCCCTACTGACAAAAATGATTCTGAGGGTGAAAACCTGGTTATTTCCCTCACCTTGGCAGATTCATCTCACCTAGGTCACACAATCTCTCCACACAAAGTGATTTATGGGTCAAAGCAGACAACAGGGTTTACTTCAAAAACCTGTAAGAATAGCAGCCACACCACTCTCCTACTCCTATCTATTCCCTTTTTAGAAAAACTTCCCGGGGACTTTAACTTGTCCTAGAAATTATGGATAGAAAACACCTATTAAGATCATCTAATCCATCTGTGCAAATGAAGGATTATTGTTCCCTACAGTACTCTCTAGTGCTTTGTCCCATCTTGTTTTACACTGATTTAATCTAAGAAAACATCATAATAAATAATTTTAATGTTTAAATCATTGCATCCTTTCCTATTCACATGGGTGAACTGCACTATATTCTTGTCTATAATTTGCAGACAGAGGGAATTAAAAGAGGAGGGAGATGAGGGTAAAAACTAGAATTTGATTGGCTAGACAATCTTTACATTGAATGCCTTTTTTTTTTTTAAGGGAACTCTATAAAAACGGACTTTAAGCAGTGAAGTTACAGAAGAGTACCTGTGTTTTTCAAGTGACTGACTCTATAACTCCTTGCTACTTGTCATGAGTTCCCATGGGTTACTACACCTTCACAGACTCTTCTCTCTAAGGCATGATCCTTACAGCCTAAACATTTGGTTGTTTAAAAAGGAACTGTAAAGAAGATCATTATAACAGAGTTTAGCTGGGAACTAAAGTACATCAAATCTGTATCATGCAGAGAGGGAGTATGTGTTTCATATTGAGTGAATTGTTAAAATGGGTGAAAGAAGTGGTAAGTTAAAGAAAAACTTTGTCTTAGATTAAGAAAACCAACTCTTAGACATCATACCGTAACACTTAAACAATTCAGGCTGCTTCAGGGGCAGTTCAATTGTTTCTCTAATAGTTTGTAGCTGGCTGCTTAAACCACCTATCATGTCATAGGTAAGGGTAGATAGGTAAGGTTCTTCTGTTGCAATGGTCCGATTCTCCATGAAATTGACTCTAGTTCTTGAAGAAATGAAGTAAAATGTATCCAAATTGCATTTTGCTCCAGTGTTGCCAGTGGGTGGCAATCTCACACTGTCTTCATCTCTGATTGATTCAAAACCATCAACAAGGTCTCTGACATTCCCCTCATCACAGAATTCATCTGTCCGGTCATAATCCTGCTCACCCCCTATCACCACAGCATTTGAAGTAACTGGTGAACTTTGAGCTATCGGTTTGCATGGAGTGCTGGTAGATTCTCCTTCCTGGTTGTCTTCTATGTCCAACTTTCTGAGCTGCAAAGACAAGTTTAGAGCACTGGTCTCCAAGTCAGTCTTCTCAAGGACTGGCTCTTGTGTTTCACCGAAAACAGTACTTCTCTGCATTTTCAGCAGGGCCCCATCCGTTCCTTTCACCTTCGTCACCATCAAGTTGCAAGGTTTGCCATAGAAAGTGAGATGCAAAAGGTTGCCTGGCAAAACTATCTTCCCATCTACAAGAAGATTAAATTTTAGTAAATAAAAAAAAACATATTAATCTTATTTTCCAGCAATAATTTTCAAATATGAATGAATTAGAACAATTTTTCATCAGTAAACCTCTAAAACAGATGTCACAAATTAACTGTCCTAAAAGACAAGGTGATAAAAAGACAGGAAAATACAGTTCTCATCTAAAATGATCCCTTCAAACATAGCCAGCCTCCACAAGGATAAATATTCTGAATGACTGGCCATTGGTATATTTCTGGTTGTTTTAAATTTTGGAGCTCATAAAAAGATACAGATTATATTTCAAGCAAAGACAGTTCCTTAAACTCTCTATTTATTAGTGTCTTCCACTGTCTCAAGATTTATCACAAGTCTTATGAGACAGGATGCTTTACTTTAAATCCCAGCTCCTGGAGTCATGTGTTTATGTGAGAAACTCAGCTCTCTCTCTCTCTCTCTCAAAAAAAAAAAAAAAAAAAAATTAGCCCCCCTGGTTGCAGAGAGCAGCTTGAAAATGTGACCCAACTGCAGCATAACAGCCCCAAACCAGAAGGCAAATTAAAAATAAATTTTGGATTATTTTTAATCACATGATTTTAATCCAATCTCATGATTTTTTAACTTGTGGGGTCGGCAATACCACCATTAATCTACTGATCAAGTACAATCCATTGCTTCTACTCCATAGCAATTAAATGTTTGAGTAGGTGGACTAATCTTTTTTAGCTATGTAAGATAATTTCCTGTCCCTTCTAACTCACTCCTGGCTATCTACAAAACAAAGAGCATCAGCTTTGTCCAACATGATGGGTGGCTCAGGGTGTCAAATATGCTGAATACACTAAAAACTATGCTCGACCTCATGGCAGAGTTTTGAATTCTCTCTCCTCATAACAGAAATAAATTCGTAACCACAATTGTTGGGAGTGCATAGCATTATAATGCAGAAGACCAAGAAAGACTTTTAAACCATCTCAGAATGAACTGAACTATGTTTCATGCAAGTATATTATTTGATATTCACACCGTACTGAGGTGATGTCACCCAGAATGAATAGGTCAATAAAAAGTTTAAGGACTTTGTAAAACAAGCTAGAGTCTTATGATGAAGTGCTGAAGAGGCAAAAGTCATTTTGGAATAAGCCTTTGATGAAGATAGTGGGTGACTGATATTTACTCTCAAAAAATGGCTTCTCTACTAAAATATATATGTAAAACAAAAAACAAACCACTTACCTAGATTTCGCAAAAGACAGGCAGACAAGTCTTCAACATTAATACAGGCGTCTTTGTCCCTGTGTTTGTGATGAAAAACAATTTTACAATCCCCTAGTAAATCTAAAAACAGAATCAGTCTATAATATCGATAACCCATGATTTACTCATTAACAGTAAATTCTTTGTTTTGCAGTATAGGATATAATTTAATTCTGCAAACAGAAGAAACTGACGGGCAAATTTACAACTTGCTCTATTTGACTCATTGCAGTATAGTCATAAATACAATGTAAATATATTTGCTCTAAGGCTAACTAACAACCAGTTTAAATATTAACATGTCTTTGGATTTTTCATATAAAATACTATATTTACAACAATATAAGTCAAGATTTATCATTCCTTAAAACGAGAAGCATGAGATACATATATCTCCCAAGTGACTACTGTTCTGACTTACAGTGAGGGTGGTTAGTTCATTTACTGAATCAGTAAATGATTTAGAAAAAAAAAACTAATTTTATCCCGCAGGCCTGCAAATACTTTCATACATGAGTAGTCCATTGATTTTATGGGCAATACATGCATTTGTAAAGGTAAGCACAAATGTGAGCATTTGCAGATCTGAGGACCAAGCCCTTTACTCCGACTGTACAAGGTTTTCCCTGCAGTATATTCTCTAATACTGTACTTCATTCAATCCAGTTTTAAATGAGGGATGTTAAACCATTTACCTATCAAGAGTATCAACAGTCTAATACATTACATTCAGGATTTTTTTTT
Organism: Mauremys reevesii; assembly: GCF_016161935.1. Classification (NCBI taxonomy): domain Eukaryota; kingdom Metazoa; phylum Chordata; order Testudines; family Geoemydidae; genus Mauremys; species Mauremys reevesii. The sequence goes on along the minus strand of NC_052627.1, from coordinate 41,864,957 downwards.
CCTGATAGTTAGCCTAAATTTTCTCTCTCTGTTTCTTCCCTAATTTTACCTTGTTCTGTAACCATGTTAAATAATTCTTCCACTTCCTTGGCATTTACATTTACACCCTTGAAATACTTGTAGGTGATCATCACAAACTCTCCTTTTTTCTCTTTACACTAAAAGAAAAAGATGCTTCTCAAAAGACATAAATTAAAGCAAAACTTTTCTTAAAAAAAAAAAAAAAAAAAAACATACCAGATACAGAAACTGCAACTAAAATTATGGTCAACAGAGGGAGTTCTAAGTCTACTAATCACAAAGTCTCTTCCCCAAATATTTTGACTGATCAAGGAGAAAATTCTAGGACAAGAAACATATCACAAATTTTTGAGAAACTTCAAGTCGCAATACAATTTTATGACCCTAATGCAGCAAACACGTATGTATTTAATTACCTTTACACATCTAAGTAAATCTCTTGCGGTCATTTAAACCAGTGGGGGTATGCAAATGTCGTCCAGGGGGTATATCGACTCATCTAGATATTTGCCTAGTTTTATAACAGGCTACATAAAAAGCATTAGCGAAGTCAGTACAAACTAAAATGTCATACAGACAATGACTTTTACACTGATCTATATACTATATACTGAAATGTAAGTACAGTATCTATATTACAATCGATTTTATAATTATATGGTAAAAAGGAGAGGAAGCAATTTTTCAGTAGTAGTGTGCTGTAACACTTGTATTTTTAGGTCTAATTTTGTACATAAGAACATAAAAACATAAGAATGGCCCTACTGGGTCAGACCAAAGGTCCATCTAGCCCAGTATCCTGTCTTCCAACAGTGGTCAGTGTCAGGTGCCCCAGAGGAAATGAACAGAACAGGTAATCATCAAGTGATCCATCCCCTGTCGCTCATTCCCAGTTTCTGGCAAACAGAAGCTAGGGACACCATTCCTGCCCATCCTGGCTAATAGCCATTGATGGACCTATCCTCTGTGAATTTATCTAGTTCTTTTTTGAACCCTGTTATGGTCTTGGCCTTCACAACATCCTCTGGCAAGGAGTTCCATAGGTTGACTGTGCATTGTGTGAAGAGTCAATACACACACACACACACACACACACCACGAGTCAGTGCCCATGAAATTATCAGACTGACTTGAAAATCATGACATTTTAAAATATAATCAATCAATGTTAGGTTCTTTTTATTTGCTTTCTTGTGTCATGAGTCTTTAGGGTTCATATTTTCAACTTTCTCTCCACACACAGGGTTACCAACCCTCCAGGACTAATTCCTGTAGACTCCAGGACAAAGATTAATCTTTAATTAAAGATGTCATGTGATGAAGCCTTCAGAAATATAGTACGTCCAACCAAGACTGGCAACCCTACGAGGGCTAAAAAATTTTTTATTCTTTTTTTTCTTTTTTCTTTTTTTTAAAGGAAAGCTGAGATTCTCACTAAAACTCATAAATCCAGGAGTTCAGTTTTAACAAAATGTGAAACATTCCAAGAGTCAAGGTAAAATTGTTAAAGCTAACAACACTGGAGTAGAGACAGGAACACTCTTTTCCTTCCTATGTCCCCTTAACTTTGGTTATTCTACCAGTTCAACACCAAGAGTGTGGGAAAAGGCTGGAACACTACTACTGCCACCTGGGGCTCCAGGGCCAGTTCCTGCTTCCCCACACCACATACTATGCAGAGCTGGGAACTCGGGCTCTACAGAAGACAGACAGCAGCAGCCCTCATGAGGGCAAGTGGAAGCTACATTCCAGATTGGGCTACAAACAGTGGCCCTGTGGATAACTACACACTTACACACATATACCCCAGTTTGATTCCTGAGAGAATAGCAGTGGTCTGCAAGGTGGTCTTCAAGGCTTAAACCAAGCATTAACTGATGGAGTTAGAAAAAGCTTGACCTTAACTGTCCGCTCAGGGATTCCTTACACCTTCCTCTGAAGCATCTGGTACTGGCTACTGTACAAGACAGGATACAGGACTAGATGGACCACAGGTTTGATCCTATAGTCCTCTGAGAGCACAGACAGCTGTGACAATTATACAAAAACAAAATCACAGGGCTCAAGTCTAGTTGCTCTACCTAAGCAAATGCAAAATCTACACTAACAGCATTGCCAGAGACAATTTACATTTTTAAAGGAAAGTTAGATTTGTAAGATTATTTCACTCTTCCTAATGTGAATACTCCACACTCACATAAATACTTCTTTTGGCCTCAACTACTCTATCAGTAAGGACTCTGCAGCATCAGCCTCTTAATTACAATATTCACAACACAAGTAACGACTTTTTCTAATATTACTTTTAACCTGACGGCATCTCTTTCAAGCAGAGACCATGCTCATCCTTTAAAATAACCTGAAACCAAACTACAAACTTTTTTTGATCTTATGGTCACAAAGAATTGCCTGAACCAACTCAGCACAACTTCTGTTGCTAAAGGATATATTAGGTCAAGAAACTAATAAATATATAAAACGCCTGCTAGCTCCTATTTCCTATTATCCTGACATGCTTCCTTTTGTGATTTTATTTTTCCTTTTGGATTATTAACAACAAATTGTGATGGAGCATACAAACCCCACACCAGTGTCACGGGGTGGAAGAGCTAACGTGGGCAGGACTGGCCCTGCCCCTCTGGCCAAGGGTGGCGTAAGGGTTTTAAAGCACGAAGTTCCAGACTGTTGCTGGGAGAGAGCAGATAGCAGCTCTACGGCTCCCAAGAGAGACTCCTGGGAAGCTTCAAGGAAATTGCCCTCAAGGACGCACGCAGATCCTACAAGATGACAGCACACCTCAATATACCAGCTGGACAGGATGGGTTTGGAAAGCCCCAAAGCAACCAGTTAAGTGGTCAGTGCTGCTTCCTCAACCCCTCCAGGAGGTAGGGAATCTGAGATTATACTAAAAGGTCTTAGGGAACAGGAGCTCCTTCAAACCCAGTCAGACTATTCCGCTCAGTTTAGTATCTCCAAGACTTCTGTTAATGCAGTTTTGCAGCACCCAGACAGCAGGAAGACAGCAGGAAGTGCCTATCGGTTACCTGAGACACAAATATGCAATTTATAAATGGATGCAGGCTACATTTCAGTCAATTTACCTAAAGCGCAACTCATCGAATCTTCTGAGTGCAGAACTCTCACAGGTCTCCAGCCCAGGAGGGGTTACAGGAGGCAGTACTATGCTACTTCCCAAAACAATATGAGGTCCCAATCCCGTCAGTACTTTAAGCACGAGTAGTCTCATTAAAATGCAAAATGGACCTGCATCCACCTACAACAGGCCTGAACTTGAGCTATAACACACAGATTCTAGAACGAATGCACATTAGGAGGTAAGATAATGTTCACAGAAAAATTCCAAACCTCAGCTTCACATCTACTTCTTCTGCCTGCACCACTGCACCGATCACAGGCTGAACAGTGACTGCCTCACCAGGTTTCACTCGCAGATTCTTCTGAGTGATTCCACTCAGGCCAACTTTCCCTCCTGGGAAGCCTGCAATTGGCCAAGCTGTACAGACCTACATAGAGTTTCAAATAAAAAAAAAAAAAACACACTTGGTGATTAAGAGCTTTTTTTGGGTTGTCATTTCCTAGTGAAAGGTGAAAAACCCTTCATGCCTTTTGAGTCAAACTCTACAAGCGATTAAGAATGGTGTTAAAATGAAATATTCCACAAACAATTAGCACTGGACTCCTTAAGGGCTGAACTAAAATGCTTTCTAAAAATATAAGGCTTAAATTTTGTGAGTGGAGAGAGAATATATAACTAAGGGCAGAGTTTTTCTGTAGATAATGGAAGCGCATTGTCAGCAGTCTGGGGTTCGTTCCCCTTCACTATTTAAAAAAATAAATAAATAAATAAATAAATAAAATGGAGTGACTTAATATTCTTGAAAACAATTAATGGCACTAGCTAAATCCAGACAACGAGCAATCAGAAGCTGTGCATAAGGCTCAACACCAAGCTGCAAAAACAGCCTGATGCACAATTCATCTGCTTTTCCAATCCTGAAGTATAACACATAACTGCACTAAATTGTGTGGAGAACTAGAATTCAAAACTGGAATTTTGAAATCTTCAAACTCATCTCCCACTTGTGACCTAACTCCAATCCACCACTTAGCCAAGCACAAAATTAGCCTAACAGACAGGAAAAGAAATCTCACCTCTTGTTTCCCATCTGTACTGGTAAGCAAGACTGGTCGACCGATGCATATATTTGCTGATTTCATACTGTTGAGTCCTAGTTGCACAAGGACTCTTCTGTACATTGTAGGAACTTTGTCATCTGCTAAAATATTAGAGAAAATATGTCATTCTTTTGTACAATAAGTGAACTTAGCACTTATAACATGTGCCAACTCAGAGGGACAAGACTGCAAACAAAACTCCTCTGTTCTGACATGAAACAGTTGCATTGTCATTACCCCTGCTGTAAGATTCACTACACAACAAAAACAAGCATGTCTGTTCAGTATCTACACTTATTCAATTCTAACGCTAGAGAGTGAATCATAATGTTGGGTTTTGTGGCTTAAGCACATGAGGAATTGGACAGAGAGCCACAATTAATTTCAAGGCAGCTTGAGTACATGTGCCGCCTTTTGACTACCACTCAGATGGAAGAGGTTACAACTCCTCTTTATCTTTCTTGAGCCAGTTTCTTCAGGCATTCAGTCTCTATTTTTTTATTTGGGGGCGGGAGAGAGAGGAGCGGGGAAGACAGTTCTGTCCTATTCAGCTAGGTTTCTGAACAGCTATCTGATTATAACTTTTGGTCACTATCACCATGCTCCAGATTTGAACCAGTGATACAGAGGAGAAGGTCTGCATGTCCCATTACCAATCTTTTCAATATCTAATGTGGTGGACAGGTGGCCACTGAAAAGAACAGCACAACACAGGAGCCGTGTCTCTACAAAAATATTTCTGCAACAGAGCAATATTTTGTTTAAATACTTGAGTCCACTAGTGAATAGTTCCGTTTAATTGAGAGATGCTGCAGCACGAAGAGGGTAAGCAAAAACAGAGAACAGTATACTTTCATTCTTAAAGGAGCAACGAGCATGACTTTTTTTTTTTTAATCATTTAACATTACTGCTTTCTTACTTCGTTTTTAACTTGGAGAGGAGACTAACAGATTTATTTGGGCATAAGCTTTCGTGGGTAAAAAAGAAAATCTCATTTCTTCACAGAAGTGAGGTTTTTTTACCCACGAAAGCTTATGCCCAAATAAATCTGTTGGTCTTTAAGGTGACACCGGACTCCTTGTTATTTTAGTTTTTAACTTTACTTAGTAGTTTCTGTGGAGTTATTTATGTTTGAATAAATAGGGTTGCATACAGAAAAGACGAAAAAAACATTTAAAAATCCAAAACCTCTATTTAATAGTATGGCCAACCTCAGTGAGTGGTAGCCTGCTCTCGTACAAGCCTTTTAGTATCTGTTTTTACACTGAAGAACACTTATATGGTTCCAGTCCTGCAAATGCTTACACACAAGTCCCATTAAAATCAATGGGAATACTCACATATGAGAGTATTTGCAAGATTAGGGCCTATATTTATTCCATATTATATACACTGTGCTGTGTTGTAGCAAATGTGCCTTTTGGTTCCAGTCCTATCAGATCTGTCCAGCATGCCTTTGCATGAGTATATGATCAGAATAGAGCCCTGTAGGGCACCAATGGCTAAATTGCAGCTTTACGTTATAACCGCTATGGTCTTATTTATGCTGCATAATTCACCGGATATACAACACTGTGTATGTTTATTAAACGATCTATAAATACAAACTAATAGTAAATGTTTGTATGCAACTTTGCATTTCAGATGGCACATAACATTTTTGTTTGCTTGTGCGTTTGTTTTTTGAAGAGGATACTGTCGACTCTAGCAGTGTAGCACCAACTTTAAAAAACCGAATTTTTTGAATCTGCATGACCCCCTTTCCCCAATACGCACAGAGAGAGTTTTACTTGAATTTAAGTCCGTTTAAAATGCTACAACCCCAAAATTGTGCTGATGTCTTGTAACCCAACTGGTCCAGGAAAGTCACAAAAAAGGTAAACAGTTGAACCGGGGAAAGCAAACTGGATTGTTGAAAAACCTCTTTCCCCCATAACTACTCTACAGGCTTTAAAGTCTCTTCCCCTAGGCACAGAGGAGGAAGGATTTTGCTGGGGGCAGGTGTGTCAAGCAAACTTTCCCCTCCTGCCCCCGGCACAGCGAGGGAGCCGCGGCCGCTTGGCTGCAGAGACAGCGCCTGCCGCTCGCCCCGTACCTTTTTCCAAGAAGTCAGCAGCAGCCAGTGTCAGCAGAGCCGGGGGCCGCTCCGCCGGCTCCGGGGAGCCGCTCTCAGGGGGCCGCCGCCCCCTGCTCTTTCTTTTGGAGGCCGACATGGCAGGAGGAACCAGCCCGGCAGCGAACACGTGCGCGGCCCCTGGAAGTGCTTCCTCAGCCGAGTGCAAAGGCCGGCGCCGCCCTAGTCCCCGCCCCGCCTGCCCGCAGCAGCAGCCCGCGGCCCCTGCCCGCTGCCCCCCGGCGCAGGGCGATGCTGGGGGCCCGGGGGCTGCGCTGGGGTCTCCCTGCACGGCGCGCCCCGAACGGGGCAAGGCCCCCGCCGGCCCGAGTCTCTCTGTGCGGCCGCCGCCAGGGGAGCTTGGCGGGTGGCAGCCTGGCGGCAGCCGGACTCCAGCCACAGCTGGACAAGTTTGGCGGGGTAACCGTGCACCTGGCTCAGCTTCACGCTCCAGACAGCCTGGACCAAGGCTCCTTCCAGGGATGGCTACAGGGCAAGTGCATTTCAGGGCCACGGGGCCCGCGCAGCAGCCTGAAGGGCCCCACGCTGCCCCCGTGGGCACAAGGGGACTGTGCTGGAGGGCAGCAGCTAGAGAAGATCAGGTCTTGTGTAAAGCAGTGATCTCCCCACCCCTCATTGGGACCAGTAGCAAAACTCCCTCTGACTAAACTGGGCCCAGGATTTCCCCCAGCCAGGGCTCTCTGATCTTTATAGGAGGAAGCAGGGGTATCAACATACAGAAACCACACAATAACAACAAACACTCCCAGTAACCCTGTACTCACACAAACCTCCCATTGCCTTCCTCACTTGGGAGAACGTTAGCAGCACCAGGCCCAAATAAAGTAATTTATTCATTATGTGCTTAAAATTTGGTATATTGAATGCCCCCAACTGAGATTTTTATAAAGCACCCAGCAGAGTGTATTTTGCATGGCTTCCTTTATTTCAGTTTGAAACTAATTTTTTTTTAATTAGATTTAAACATTGCTCTTTGGGATCTGCAACCCAACAGCAGCAGCCTTAGGCAATCAGATACCAATTTGAAAGAGTAACTGAGGAATCTGTTTTTATTGTCCAATATAAATGCGGAGGGAGGGGGGAGAGACATTAATGATTACAAGTAAGTTGTGTTTTTAAAAAGTTTTAATTCTAAATTGTTAAGGATACATCATCCAATTTTGCTTGTCAAATTTTAAGTCATAATGTTCCTTTTCTAAAGGCCATTTTTTAATCCCTTGAAATGTCCTTGTAATTTCTCCTTGTATACATCTACCTGTCATTCTTTACTCTGAAGAGAAAACATACTTATCTAGCTGGCCTACTAGCCTCCAATCTAATTCTTTCCTCAGGATTGCATAATTGTGTAACCTTGGGTTTACAACTGCACAACACAGAATTCAACCTTTAACTTCTATTACTACTGGAGGGAAAAAAGTGAATTCTTGCAAAGTGCAGAATGTGCATTATCGTGTAAAGCTGTAAGCAAAATGTATATAAAGTTCCACCGAAAACCTACAAACAACATAATATTATAAACCACAATATGGGAGATCCACTGTTTAGACAATGATAAAGCTCTCTTGTACTTTAATTTCCAGTGATAGTAGCAAATATCTTGACTGATCAAGAGACTATTCAATTATTTGCACGTTCAAAATGAGTATCCTTACTGCCAGTTGCCATCTTCTTTGGAGATGTGTTTTCATTGTTAGTCTTAATTAAGTAAAGTTTTTTCACTGTTACCCAAAATTGTTATGAGAAGACAGTTATTTGAATTAAAACTTGGATTGTACCTATAGTCAAAGAAGTAACTGCAAATAAGGCAGTTTATTCTTCTACTTATTAGTTGCCTCTGTATATATGAGTCTGATCTATCAAAATCTTGAGCCAGCAAAAAGGCATGGAATTAACTTTACTACGGGGAGTAGTCCCAATGGAGAAAGGATGGACAACTGGTTAGAGCTCCTTCCTAGGACTTGGAAGACCTGAATTCAAGTCTGTGCTCTGCCGTGGACTTTGTGTGCCTCCTTGGGCAAAATCGGTTAGCCTCTCTGTACCTCAGTTCCCCATCTGTAGTATGGGGATAATAGTACTACTCTGCTTCTCAGAGGGGCTGTGAGGATAATGACATTGGAGATTGTGAGGTGTTTAGATATTACAGAGATGAGGGCCATGTAAGTATGATAGAAAGTTAAGCCCATGCCTAATTGCTTGCAAGATTGAGGCCTGTGTTCTCTGACAAAAATAAGTTACTACTGTTATCTCTCCAAAGTTAATGCAGCTGTGGAAAAGTGAACTAGATTCTAGGCTTTATCATTCTTACTCAACAAAATCTCACATAAATCCTAACTGGAGAATCTTTTTTATTTTTTTTTACTAGTGATCATGTAAGAAGCAGAAAGGACACAGATGAATTTTAGATCCCAGATGCAATTTGCATGATTGACACTTGAAAGCAAAGTTTTTGATTTGTAAACAGAGTAAATTGTATGAATAGAAATTGTCAGATTTTCAGTGCCATACTCCCTTTTTGCAATCAGATTTCACCTACATTTTTTCACCTGTTATTTGCTCCTGCAATAAATGAGGCCAGCTTGAAAACCTTTAAAAATCAGGCCCTAAAAGAGAATGAATATGGAATATGCCACAATATAATTTCACAATCACTTTTCTGACTACTGCTGTTACTCCACATTAAGCTCTGCTATTATGTTCAGCAGAACTAAAGAATTTAGTAAAAAGCGAGGAGGGGTGGCCATCAGAGAACAACAGCTTTTATTTTCACATTATTTTCTTGATTAGAAAGTATACAATGAGTTTTATGTTATCCTTTTTTTTTTTTTTTCCCCAGAGTCTGTCAAGCAATGGAGAGCAGAAGGCAGAATAGCAGTCTGGCTGCACATTCCTATCCTCCAAAGCAAATTTATAGCCACTGCTGCTTTGCAGGGCTTTACTTTCCACCATGCAGAATCAGACTCATCCACGCTGACCCTGTGGCTAGGAGAAGGGCACAGCAGGTTACCAGGGTATGCCACGCATCAGTTAGGAGTGGCAGGTTAGTTCTAAAAACAATTCTATTTATGAAAATCAGTTGATAGTTTAGGACTTGATTCAGCAATAAGTCAGCCAGGCTTCCACACTACACAAACCTGTAGGACAACTTTGTGAAGTGCAGTCTGTCATTCATGAGTGGCCTATAGAACAAATATATTGTGTTATGTTGGAATGAAAACAAACTGGTAAGCTGATGTCTCAGTTTTCAGGGTCAAAAAAATTTTAAACGGTGTTGGCTAGTGGAATGGAGTCCTGAAGCTTTAAAATTTCACCTGTTCTATAGGACTCTATTTAAAAAAAACTAAACAAAATCAGGAACTCCGTGGCATTCACCCTGCAAACAGAGAAATGTCCTCTAGGAGAGATGGAATGTTAAAGCTCCAGAACTATAATTAAAAAATGAGAACTAATAAGTATCTTTTTAAAAAAATTAGAAGAAATACAAGGGTCTTTTTAAAGGTATTGTATGTACTGTAAACGTGGACCTGGTTCTTGGGTCCATCCAAGTATGCTAAAATACCTGTCATGGTTATAGTACTAGCTGACTCTCTGATCTTGGGGGCACCCCGTTGGTCTCACGCCTCCTGCCTTTACTTTCCCAGGGGTTGAATCACACAGTTCTCCCACTCTTAGTCTAGGTCCTGGGCTATAGCACCCAATGGCTCAAATGTGCTTACTACAGAGCAGCTCCAAATCTGTGTCACCACCAATTTGAGGGAGTGAGGAGGGGCAAAAATCATCAGTTTTAGGCAATGGTGTACAGATTAGCTGATCATAGGGTGACCAGACAGCAAATGTGAAAAATCAGGACAGAGGGTGGGGGGTAATAGGAGCCTATATAAGAAAGAGACCCCAAAATCGGGACTGTCTCTATAAAATCAGGATATCTGGTCACCCTAACTGATCACCACATGATTTTGAGAGCCTGTAAAGTCATATGCAAATTCTAGTGAAGAGATACTCATGTTAGATAGAAGATTATACGGTTACGTTTAATTATATTGTAAAAAGAACATCTAAGTATAAAGAAACTTTTTTTTCTGATGTACATTATAACAGAGCTTTGCAAATTGAGTTGTCAGTCACACATTTTGCAGTGCAAATCAGCAGAGGGCAGCACAGCTGAAAATGCTTAAGACCAGCCTTGGGGTTTTTTTCAATGGACATGTTTGAACATGTTTTCCAGAGGTATGAAAACCTCATCATTAAAATATGTGGCATTAAACTAAGGTCAGACAATGCATTCCCTTTGCAAAAGTACAGTATTATTCCTTATGGTTACAATTTACATATTTGAGAAAATAGAAGTAACCGAAAAGGGATTTTCCTGAAGTAGGATTTGCAGAACTCAAAATGTAATTTAAAAAAGTCATAGCTTTAAAAAACACCCTGTTTTATATACTACAAAACCAAAATAATGTATCTTTTAAATACTAGCATCTGATTGTCTGTTACTGTGGGGTGAACATTGTGCCTGTATTTTATACACATAAGAACTAAACTTCAAGGGCAGAAGCAATTAAATAGTTCCAGAAATTGTGGCATATTGATTTTAAGCACTGCTGCATAATAATTTAATAAAAAAAAATTAACTCTAAGACTATTTATATATTTATTTTCTGGTATTGCTTTTGAATCCAGCAGGTTTTATTAGGAGTTTTTGATTGAAGGAAAAGATCAGGAAGACATGATTGCATAAATCAGCTGATTTATTTAAGTAAAGCAGTAGCAGTGCTATTCTCTTCTATATAAGTTCTTCTATATAGGTGCAGTGGAGGGTTTTCTTTTGAATTATATATTATATATATATATTTTGAATTATATATTTTTTGCACACACATTCCTATATGTTCATGTTACTGTAGGCAAGGCGAATGAAATGCACTGTGCGTAGAAGTTAATGAGGTTTTTGGTGATCCTCAGCTCCTGTGGGAGTTCCACAGTGCTAGATTGGCTCCTGAGAAAGCTGTCTCCTTCACAGATGAGCTCACCCCATTGTGGAACATTCCATTGTTCCAGAAAAGCAAAATTGTTGACCACGGTATTCATACTGAAGCTTTAGGGAGTCTTTTAGATACCTTGAGCCCTGGCCATGGAGCACCTTAAAGATAAGAACTGAGACCTTCCACTTGATTCCATATCCTATGGGAAGCCAGTATAGAGAGCACAGAACAGGTGTGATGTGTTTGTGGTAGCCACTGTTGCTGAGGTGACATGCTGCAGTATTCGGTACCAGTTGGAGTTTCCCAGGTGCTGAAGAGTTCATGCCCAGCTATATTGTATGATTGTGTAGACTAGCCATGAGATGACAAAGGTGTGAATAAATGAGGCCAAGTCACTGTTCACCAGGATAGCACCGACTCACTTAGCCAGCTAGAGATGGGAGAAATTGTTACTCACAGATGCTATCTACTATTGTTTAACAGTAGAGAAATGTGCGGTGTTTTCCCCTGTATATGGATTATGAATTTATCACATCAATTTGCAGCAATAGGATTTTTAGACATGTAACTACTTTTCAACAAAATGGAAAGGTTCTTTCAGTTATTTCCCATATATGTAAAGGCAGGGCCATCCTTAGGCATATGCAGAATACGCAGCTGCGAAGGGCACCGCATAATTTGGGGTAGTAAATTTCATGGTGCCCTAGGCAGCTGTATGTGGCGCTGGATCTAGCAGCCAGCCCCATCCTGCAGCCAGCCCCCCTCCTCCACCCCTGCCCTGCCCCCATTTGACCCCTTCCCCCAAGCCCCCGCTCCACCCCCAAGCCCCTTCCCCTGAGCAACACAGCCCATGGGATTAGCAAGGATATTGGAGCTGGCAGAGGGGGTTGGGCCCAGCCTTGCACTCACCAGCAGCGGGAAGCAGAGCGACCAGGCTCCAGCCGGCTCCCAGCCGCATTGCTCTGCTTCCCGCTGCCGGTGGGGGTGGGCCTGACCCCTTCCTCCAAGCCCCCTCCCGCAAGCGACAGGGCTGGGGGAGCAGAGCAGGCTGGGGCTGGGTCACTCTGCTTCCCACTGCCACCAGTGAGCGCTGTGCGGGGGGCGCGACTCCTGCTGCCTGCGCCAGGGCACCTACTATTCCCCCGCGCTGCCCTGGGCCTCCCTGCCCTGCTGCTGCTCCCCACAGCTCCTCTCCCCATGGCCCTTAAGCGCAGTCCCCCCCAGCGAGCAGCCGCTCCCCCCACATGGTGGGTGCAGGTGCTCGGGCTATGTAGGGCACCACCATAGGTAGGGACGAGTCTGTGTAAAGGTGATGTTTAAGGTATTCTTGAAATACCAAAATGTTGCAGATATCGCCAGATAGTTATAGAAGGTGATGCTTAACTCCCATGAATAGGTGGGAGGGACAGATTCCTTCTCAGATATCCATATACTTTAATTTGTCATGCAGTATTTAAGGAAAGAAAAACATGTTACAAGCCCAAGAGCACAAATATAAATTAGATATTCTCTGTTCACAAAGAAATACTATGTAATGAGACCCAAGAAGGTTAGGAGTTAAGGCTATGTATACCTGTACATGACCAAAACCCTGAAACAGAATCTAATCTTTCCACCCCTAGTTAGGTATCTACCTGACAATATGAGTATTCTTTTTCATTGTTTCAAATTTTGAACTGGTTATGGGAAGAAAGAAAGAACTTGGAGTTGGAGCAAGAGGAGGGTCCTCCTACACCCGGCATAGTCAGTTATTTTTTGTCAAGGTCCAAAGCTTTTTGTCAAGCTCCAGAGAAAATAATTTAAAAACACAACAACAACAACAACAAGTAAATAAAAAGATTTTCAGGGTCTGTTCAAAAGCATCTGGTGGTCCGCCTATTGACTAGCCCTATCTTACTCAATTGAACCGAAGCCACCATCTTGGCCATTGCTATAAAGCAGTGGTTCTCAACCTATTTACTATTGTGGGCTGCATCTGCAGCTCTCTATATCTTGTGTGGGCCTCATCCACACAATATATATACTACCTGTATGGCCCTAAGGATGTCACATGGGCCGCAGTTGTATGCTGATTCAGCCATGGGTTGAGAACCACTGCTATAGAGGTTTGTGATGAGAACAGCGGCTACAAATGACCATGTGATATTGCAGGAAATGATAACATTAAATAGGTTATGGACTTTCCAAAGCAGTTTTGGGAATTTTAAAAATAGTTTTCCATATATCAAAATAATTCATATTTCTGTCTGTTAATGTTTATAGCACATGCATTCAGGGTTTATAGCCATTAAGTGGGCCACAGATGAACCTGGACTCTGAACATCTGTTGCTAGCACAAAGTTAAAACAGTTTTATAATTTATAAGTGTTTTAGATATCTGCTTTTTGTCCTCTAACAATGCAGAGTTTTAATTCTATCATCTCATTCCAAAAGGAGACAAGTGATTGAACAAAATAGCATTCTAATAACTATTGCCTTGGGAGAGGACAGGTTTGAACCTTTCCAGAGAGTCCAGTTGACGCTTCTTTCTAGTTAAGCGAGACCGCTGTTTGCCATTTCCAGTGGCCATTCTTGGTCTCAGAAAGCCATATGGCTGAGGAGCAGTTTTTCTAGAAAATAACCACTACAACCACAGCGTACATAAAAGTTAATCCCAGCATCTCCACCCTACCCCCCAAACAGAATTCCACACTAACCAATATACAGCTAACTAGCTACAGGGAGGGTGAAGGAAGCAGATATGACTAATTCCCTAAAGTATGTCCTTTCACAGAGCTTGACTTCAGGGTTGCTATTTCTTTCTCCTACACAGAAAACTCTCATTTCTATATTATGTAGAAAAGGATGTTTTCAATCTAACAATTCATTCCTTAATAATTCCCTTATGTTAAAATATTTTCCATAGTATTCTAGGTGTATGCATCATCAGAGTGCTAACCACCTAGGCTTCCATCTGCTCAAAATTGATAGGAACAGTTCTTCCTGTAATTATCTACTAATTTTAAATCAGTGCACAAATTGATGTGGAAAAGGGCACTGTAGGTTGTACCCACAGTTCTCATTGTGCTCACTAGAGCACGTAAATCTGAAGTCTGTCAAAAAGGAGGTTGGGGTAGTAAAATGTCTGTTTTAAAAGGGACATCTGTTTTTAAATTGGAATCCTTTCAAGAACGATTAGTAGGTGTGATAGGATGACTAGACCTGGAAACAGACAGAGTTTTAAGAAAAATAAGGAAGAAAGTAACAGGCTAACTGCAAGCACCAGAGTACACTGCAAGGCTTAATTATTCAGTCAGACCCTTGAACTCATTTTTTTCCACCAAGTAAAGGTGGCTCTGTGCCATTTGGGGAGCAGTGCTATTTGATAAACAGGTTGACTCCAATACTGCTTGCTGTTTAGAAAGAATTCAGATTATCTAGAGAGAGAATATAAATGAATATATAAGCAAATTGGTAGAATAGTTTCACCATCAATAGAATCAACCTGCTGAATTCAAAATGTTTTTTTGATAAGCAGATGTCATTTTCTGCCTGTTTCTTAATCTGAAAGTACCCATATCTACTGAGGGAACTCCTGGCCTCCAGAGTGGATTTGATTTAAATCAAATAGATTTAAATCACTAATCAAGAAGACTCAACTTAATCATGGATTTCTACATAAAAGTGCATTCTTGTTGGTTGTTATAACCTTAATACATATTCTTCACAACTCAGAGATAGATGTAGAGCAGGGGTAGGCGGCACGCAAGCTGATTTTCAGTGGCACTCACACTGCCCAGCTCCTGGCCACCAGTCCGGGGGCTCTGCATTTTAATTTAATTTTAAATGAAGCTTCTTGAACATTTTAAAAACCTTATTTACTTTGCATAGAACAATAGTTTAGTTACATATTATAGACTTAGAGAAAGAGACCATCTAAAAATGTTAAAATGTATTACCGGCACGCAAAACCTTAACTTAAAGTGAATAAATGAAGATTCGGCACATCACTTCTGAAAGGCTGCCGACCCCTGATGTAGAGGTTTCATTTTTAGAAGGTACACAGTATACATTTTTAAAGTAATTTATTTTGAAAACTTTTCAGATTAGTTTTACAGCTATATCAGAAAATGAATGATTATTTGGTTATTTCATTTACCAAATGTAATTGAAGCAGATATTTATGAGGTCACTGGGAGGTGAACTGTCTCCAATTCTACAGGTTAATCATCAATATTTGGAGGATTTTCTTGCCATGCTGTATTAGAAGGAGATCACCACCAGACAGACATTTAAATTGTTTTATTTAACTAAAACAACAATGTTATGTATTCTGGATGTTTTTCTTCAACAGCAAACATATAATATTTTAACAAAACAAGCATATGATTTTTTTAATTTAGTTAAACATTCAAGTTTTTTAAAATCAGGTTCGTTTTTGTTTAAAAAATTAAGTAAAATAATTAAATGAAATTTAAAAAAAAATGAAAATCGACTGTCAGCCAGGTCAACATGATAAACTTAAAATAATGGCTTCTGCAGCTAACTCAGTCATCTTGATCTTCATTTTCCTATTTGTTCATAATCTGGAAAAGAAAAAACAAGCTTTCCTGCTTTTTTAAGTCCCAAACAATTGCTCAATTTGGAATGAATTAGTCCAAAGGAAGAAAATATTCTTCCTACACCGGCAGAAGCAGCTACTGCTGTAAAAAGTGAGATTATCACTTCAACAGTCTCTGAATCCAAGTGCTTAAGTGACTTCTACCAGTTCACTGGTGTCTTTCATTAAAACAGCAGCAGCAAACATACATTTCTTGAATGGTTCTTATTCCCAAACTGGGTCTATTTTATGGCCTGCTGCCATTATAGGTTTTCCCTTCTAGTGAGAGAATGGTATGGTAGATCTCAAATCAATGAAGGCTGCACTCAAAAGACCTCAAGACTTCTGGAATATGTTGCTCAAACAGTTTCTACTGCCTGTCCCTCCCTTCTCACATTTATCTCCAGACTTCTTTCTCCTTGTCCAGATCTCTTCCACTCCCCTCCACCCCCACCCCCCATCTTCTATTCATTGAACTTTTTGAAACTTTGCACTTTTAGAGAGAGGTAAGGGATTGACTCTGTGTACACAAATTTGCAGAGGGACAATAGGGTTGAGGTCTGGTTTTTTTTGTTTTGTTTTTGCTGTTAACAAGCATATTATCTCTGAAGACAAATCCAGTTTGAGAACTGGAAAACTAAGCATCTCTGATGGTATCTTCTAGACTGAGCACTGAGTCCCATTGGGTAGATAGAAAGATTAACCTAAATAATCTATACAGAAGACCCTGGAACCCCATAAGATTGGGTCCCTAATCCATAAACTATTGGAACTCATTTACAAAACTTTTCTTAAACAGTACATGAATATATTGTCTCATACTATAGAATTAGAATTTATAATCCCTATTCCATGATGAGATATCTTTGAACTATAATGTATCTTAATTAAAACTCTCTTTAGATAAAATGTTTTTTGAGGGAAAAAAACTATCAAAAAAGTCTGATTTAAATCAAAAAAATTCAGTTGATTTTTATCCACCCTGCTGGCCTCACTGAAATTAGGGAGAGCTTTGTCATTTGATTCAACAGGGTCAGACTTTCACCCAGGATGGTTTTCAGCTGGGGCCTGATTGAAGGCCCACTGAAGTCAGTGGAAAGATTCCCATGGACTTAAATGAGACCTCTCTTGAAGAAAGGAATTGACTTCCAAGTATGTTTTGCTAGATTATTTGGAATAGTTTTCTTGGCCTTGGAACCTTACAAGCAGTCATTTTACATAAAATTTATGATATCTACATCTTAATTTTGGAAAGCACATTCACCCCATCTTGATAAGTTTTAACTTTTATACCTGTAATTTGAAGTACTTTTTTTCATTCAGCACAATCCAATTTTCTGATGATAAATCACCTAGACTAAGCCTAGACTAAACTTGCACTGAGCACTGATGAGTCCCTCGAAAGGTTTATCATGCTTTCTTTTTAGGTCATGTAAAATTCTGAATTCTAAAATTTTATAATAGTTTCCAGACACTATCTTTCTAAAGTTATCAGAAAATATTCTGTCTCCAATAGGTGCTGCATTGGATGTAGACACTGGAAAAGTATTGGTTGTACAAGACAAAAATAAAGTAAGTTTGTTATATGATTCTAAAATACCAATTAATCCCAAGTGGGCTTTGAATATTGTATAAAACAAAGATCTTTTAGCTTTCATTTCTGATGTTAGAATAGTGAAAGTTTACTTTTCTCCACTGGTATTTTCGAATGCTTAACTATAGACTACTCTGTGTATTTAAAAAGGAGTAAAAAATTGAAAACTTTGAAGGCTGCTGTACTGCAGACAGTTCTGTTTTGTTAATTTTAAATGGATAAAAATTGAATGAACTAGTATTGTGCTTAACTCAATATTCTACTACTTGAAAAGTACTTGAGGAATGAATATATAAAGGACTGCACTATAGACTATCAGCTTGTTCGATGCATATGTGTGGCAAACTGCTAGTTGTAGTATGGCCTGATCATTCTTGGTGTTTTGGGAGGGGAAAAAAGCAGTCTAGTTTTGAAATTTTAATACATTGTTGGGATTTTGTGGTTCCCGATAATAACCAAATGAGTCAGATGCCAGGCAGGATCAAGGATCTTTGATACTTCATTCAATTCAGTTCAACAAGACTTTATTGAATGTGCACAAAGATAGAGCCCCTGGTACAAAAATCAGCCAGAGTCCCTCTAACAAGGAGCCCCTCCCGTTGCCATTTTATAGCACATGGCAGTTACATAACAAGTTACATAAACTTCTAGCCAATCATATGTGACGTTTCCATATATGGATTTGTTCATCACATGCTTATACTTTTCCTCTCCACTCCACATGTTGAGCTCACCCACCCACCCTTGGCCTTTTCTAAAATGTTCCTACGGTGGTGAGCCACAACATGCTTCTTTATGCATACGTACCTTCTAAATCACATTTTGTTTAAAATGAACACAAGCATACCCTTCAGCATCCACTGGGCATTTTCGGAGACTTTTTCAAATAGAATTTCATTAAGAATTTTAGCACAAACTGCATGACAGTCAAATGGACACAACAGCCTGTCTAGCAGGTTAATGATCATCCAACTACAGATTTGCACAACAGAGCATAATTCCTTCTTTATGAAAACATGGAATTTCAGAGAGGAGAAAACCATGCTGAAACATTAAGGCAGTGACACAAACTAAAGCAAGGAAATTCCTTTGGTTGATAAAGCTAACCTGCCTTACTCTAAACCTGAATGGAATTGTGCTATTTTTATATCATCTCTTGTTAAATGGAGGTGAATGGGGGCGGGGGGGCGGAGAGAGGGGGAAGCAGAGTCCTGTGAGGTACAGCTGAAATTTTAGACATAACTTTGAAATCCTGCCTATTAACATCTGTTTGTGTCATAGCCCTCATAACTGAACATATATGTTAGCGATCATATTTATGTTTAAAAGAAAACATGGAGAATGCTGCCTTTTAGAGAAATACACCTGGATTCAATCTAAAATAAGACATGGGAAAGGAGTACTAGAAAATATTGCTTAGATAGTTTTATTGTGCAGGCCACTCAAAACAAATCAAACATTTGGATATTTACCACTTTAAACATAACACTCAGTTTGATGTTAATAACCTTGTTTGTTACATTTGCATTCTTTAACATCCAGATGACCAAATTGACCAAATTGACATTAACTACATTTTTTAAAAATTCTTTTGTCATTAAATACTCTAATTATCCCAGTATAGTTTCATGTCCAATGTATATTGTAAAGCCCCTTTATATACTTACTTTAAAGCAATAATTTGTTTGGCAGAAGCCATTTTAATCAAACTGTTGAGAGGATTGCAGCCAACTTATTTAGTGAATTGTGCCAAGCACTGTGCCAATATAGACAAGTTCACATCTAGCAGCAGCTGCCCCAAAAATAATACTCCTGCCTCATAGGAAGCTGCCTGTCTTCCAAGCTAGTAGATGGATGTAGTGAGTATGCCTCCTATAAAGGAAAAACTAAGGTAGAGAACACAAAGTGGTCTTCAATAGGTGAAAAAGTTACAACTCTGTCACTGCTGCCTCAAGGAAACAAGAACCATC
Source organism: Mauremys reevesii (assembly GCF_016161935.1). Classification (NCBI taxonomy): domain Eukaryota; kingdom Metazoa; phylum Chordata; order Testudines; family Geoemydidae; genus Mauremys; species Mauremys reevesii. Next base: position 41,845,482 of record NC_052627.1, on the reverse strand, counting down.
CTATAGCAGGTACAGCTTGCAGGGGTTGCTGAGGCAAGTGAGAGGCTGTTTTCACATCCAATGAGAGAAGCCATTAAAAAAGGATGCACACCGTTTCTGCTAAAAAAGGCACAGACTACCTTTTCATAGAGCTCCTGTTTTTCATCTAGAGCATATGTTTATCTCTGCACTGCTTAAAAAGAACACAAATATAAATATCTGCCAACATCTCATGGAAATGTTTGAAAATTATTCTGTTTAGAGACCACTTTGTCACTTTCAGAAAAGAGAGGGGAAACATTCTTTTGTTAATTTTTAAGATAGTTGCATAACACAATTTTGTTTCCTATAGGTTCATCTGGTATAGATGCTTATTTTGCCCATCTTAAAATGAGAATCCTCTAAGGCATCAGAAAGTTCCAAGTTACAGTCCTGATATAGTAGAATTGAACATATTACTTATTAGTAATTTAGTTTTTAGTCATAACTAGACTGACAGCAGTAGTCCCATGAACTAACGTGAAACTACTACTGAGTAAAATTATGCATGTGCATAAATTTTTGCAGGATTTGGACCCAAGGGTTTGTCTACTTTAAGAAATAAATTTGAATGAAATTAGGATATGAATTTAAAGAGGAATAGGTGTGCAGGCACACTTTTATTCAGGAATAAAATTGTCTTATTCCAAGTTAGCTTAATCTACATCCAAGGCAGGTTAAGCTAAACAAGAACAAGGCACTCTTATTCCTGAGTACAAGAGGATCTGCCCAGAGAGTTAGTCAGGGACACCTCTTTCAAAATAACTCCCCATGTAGCCAAGTCTTAAGTGACAGATTTAAAAAAAAAACAACACACATTTAAGGCAAAAGCCCCCAACAAACAAAAATGGGCTAGGGAATAGTATTACAGAATATACAAATAAGCTACATTTTTCTGAAAAATATTCCATTTAAAAAGTTTTTCTCTAGCCATTGGCATACCTGTCAAACATTTCACTGGTGTATTTATTTTCTTCGAAGTGTGCTTAGGGGCAGGGAATGTTTATTGAAAGTGCTTGATTGACATTAGACTAAAAACTACAGAACAGTTACAGCACAGGCACTGTCCATGCAAATTCCCCCCACTCACCCACCCTTGAAAATGGGTCTGCTCAGACACCCTCACCCCTCCATTAATAAAGAACCCAAAACCCAGGGTAATTCAAGACACATGTACTATTCACCCAAGCAACCTCATGACTCTATGATTTTCTTCTTTGTCTTCCCCACCCAATCACTCCCTATATACGCCATATCCTAACTTAAGCAACAGGCTGCAATTGGATCCATGCAGACCTTTGCAGAATCCCAATGAAGTCAGAAGGTCTCAGTAAACTCTTTGGGACAGGGATTCTGTTTGTTTGTTTTGTAAAGTGCCAGACGTTATGACATGAAATAATTAACAACATGCTTTGACCAGGATATAGAGGACCCCATCACTAAGCATGTGAAGTTAATTAATTTCTCATATACACTTTCATTCTTGGCCTCTCTGCTGAGGCTGCCAAGCATGGGTGTCAGTTCCAGTGATGGTGGTTTTTGTGATGTGGAACTGGACTGAGACCACCAAACATCCATCACACAGTAATGGCTTCCAGTCACTACCAAGGTTACCTACACTTAAGTCAGTCATCAAGTGGTGAAAGGCTCTTATTTCCTTACCAGGCTCCTGAGCCATTCCACCATTTCATGTGCTAAATTCAAGAACAAAACTAATGAAAGTTATTTGTATTTTAGTTGAAGGTAATGTTTTTGTAATTGAATGACCTTTTGGAAATGTAATTCAAATCTCTCCACTGTAACAGCATAGGCTACCTATAATTAGGTGGGAGCTATCAGACATTTTCTGCAAATGGCAAAATAAGGTGTAATTGGATGCATCAGTTTCCATTTTGTCAATCATTAGATCTAAGCCAGCACCCTACCAGCTACATTTTTCCCATGGTGAAATAACTAGCCATAGATTTGTTCTCAGTAACTAAACTAAGCTTTACTTCATTCACAGCTAGATGCAGCAAAGCTAATGAACTTAAATGAAAGTGTATATTCATAGGCAGGCACAATTATACAATATGTTGAATTGGTAATGCAAGAGTTCAGGGAAGAGAGGCACCACTGTACAGGAAGTAAAGTATTAACTTTGTTATTTTTATTAGCTGTAAAGCAAAACTGTAAGGACTTCTGTATAGTGGGGCCTCCAAGCCCATTTTGAGCAGTTGCCAGTTAATGCATAAATTTGGCATGCAATCTGTAAGATCCAAAACTGGCTCTTGTTATAGGTGGAAAGAGTTTCCAGCATAAGTGAAGAAAGTACAGACAGAGAAATATTTTCCTAGTCCAGGGGTAGGCAACCTATGGCATGGGTGCCGAAGGCGGCACGCGAGATGATTTTCAGTGGCACTCACACTGCCCAGGTCCTGGCCACCAGTCTGCATTTTAATTTAATTTTAAAAGAAGCTTCTTAAAACATTCTGAAACCTTATTTACTTTACATACAACAATAGTTTAGTTATATATTATAGACTTATAGAAAGAGACCTTCTAAAAAGGTTTAAAATGTATTATTGGCACACAAAACCTTAAATTAAAGTGAATAAACGAAGACTCAGCACAACACTTTTGAAAGGTTGCTTACCCATCCTAGTCCTTAGAGAGAGCATGCACACGAGCATGTGTGTATAACAATAAAGAATAACCTGCTTAAATTTTAAGAGAACTCAGGAAATCATCAAATCTAAAAACACCCTATACCTCCTTTACATTTGTGATGGAGAAAAAGAAATTGGTTCCTAAAGTTCTCAAAAAAAAAAATTGTACATTTCCCTGCGTCAGCCCCCTTCAATACAAAAAAAACCTTGAGCTAGTCTTCCTCTGTGCAGCAATATTTTGTGCAGCCTCATGGTGTCAAACCTTGGGACCAAAACGGTCATTTTCTTCTATCACTGGCCCAACAAAAGGTAGGGGATTCTATCGGGGCAGAATGTTGAACTTTAAACAGAGAGGGGTGAACTTTGTATCACTCTACAACTCACTCAGGTGACACAACATGGAATTGGCAGAATCCAGGGCCACCTACATCCAGCTCTCTTTGCCAGAATAAGACTGACATGATATGCAACCAGTGAGGAAGAAAAAAAAATGGAGGAAGCAAGGGGGAAAAACAATTTTTACTAGGAGCATAACACTAAATATAGGAGCTGAAGTTAATAATATCCATTTTCATTTAACTAGTTATCTAAAAAAAACTAAATTAGACCAAGAAATTGGTTCCCTATGTCAAATAGGGAACATAGCTTTTGTAAAGGAAACTCATGCTTCACCAATCTATTGGAATTCCTTGTGGGCGTTAACAAGCACGTTTACAAGGGTGATTTAGCTGAGATAGTGCACTTGGACTTTCACAAAGATTTTGACCAGGTCCCACATCAAAGGCTCTTAAGCAAAGTAAGGTTAAAAGATAGGAAATATAGGGTAGGACTAAATGGTCAGTTTTCACAGTGGAGAGGTAAATAGCGGGGTCCCCCAAGGATCTGTACTAGTGATCTGGAAAATGGGGTAAAAAGCGAGGTGGCAAAGTTTGCAGACAATAACTATCTTGAGAAATTGTGTAAGTCCAAAGCTGACCAAATCCAAAGGGATCTAAAAAAACTGGGTGACTGGGCAACAATATGGCAGAGGAAATTCAGTGTTGATAAATGCAAAGTAATACACATTGGAAAGCATAATCCCAAGTAGACATACAAAATGATGGGGTCTAAATTAGCTATTACCCTCAAAAGAGATCTTAGAGTCATCATAGATAGTTCTCTGAAAACCATCTGCTCAGTGTGCAGCTGCAGTGAAAAAAAGCTAATACAATGTTAGGAACCATTAGGAAAGGGATATATAATAAAGCAGAAAATATAATACCACTGTATAAATCTATGGTATGCCCACACCTTGAATAGTGTGTGCAGTTCTGGTCACCCCATCTCAAAGAAGATAAATTAGCATTGGAAAAGGTACAGAGAAAGGGCAATGGAACAGCTTCCATGGGAGGAGAGATTAAAAAGACTGGGACTGTTCTGCTTAGAATAGAGACTACTAAGGAAGGATATGATAGACATCTATAAAATCATGAATGGCCTGGAGGGGGGGGGGGGAAGTGTTATTTACCCCTTCACTTAACACAAAAACCAGGGGTCACCTAATTAAATTAAAAGGTAGCAGACTTAAAAACAAACATAAGGAAGTACTTTACACAGAGCACAGTCAACCTCTGGAACTTATTGCCAAGCCAAAAAGTATAACAGGGTTAAAAAAAAACTAGACACGTTCATGGAGGACAGGTCCAGCAATGGCTGTTCACCAAGATGGTTAGGGACACATGAGCTGCCAAAATCTTAACAACGGGTTCCCTATAAAAAGTTCTGATTTAACAACAGGTTCCCTGTAAAAAGTTCTGATTTAAGGGATGTGCGACAGCATGTATTTTTTGTACCAATAGGGTTACCATACGTCCATATTTTCCCAGGAGGTGATTAAGAACCGAAAAGCCTGACATGTCCAGGAAAATACAGATGTATTTTAACCCTACCTAAAAGTTCTTTTTTAAAAAGATGGGGCTGAACTAGAAATGAGCTCCGTTTCACATGTGTGGGTGGTGATCAGGGACAGTCTCAATTTTTGGGTCTTTTTCTTATATAGGCTCCTATTACCCCTCACCCCCGTCCCGATTTTTCACACTTGCTGTCTGGTCACTCTAGGGTGTGCACATGTGTGGGTCCCAGCTGCTCCCTGCCCCCCCCCCCCTCATTGAAGCAGGTGTGCAGGGTTACTGCCCTGGGAACTGCAGGGCACCAGTGGATGTGGGGCTGACTGCAGATAGGGGCGTGGGGCAGGGCTAGCTGGAGGCAGGGAGTGACATGGGCTGGCTGTGGGCAGGTGATGCAGGCAGGCGGGCTGCGGGTGGCTGTGGGCAGGGGGTGGCTGCAGGGGCGGCTGGGGGCTGGGGGCGGCGGCGGGCTGGGGGGGGGCTGTGGCAGGGGCTGCAGGCGGCTGCGGGCAGGGGGTGGCTGTTGCAGGGGCTGCAGGCAGAGGCTGGCTGCGGCAGGGGCTGCGGGCAGGGGCTGGCTGCGGCTGGCTGTGGGCAGGGGCTGGCTGTGGGCAGGGGTGGCTGGGGGCAGGGGCTGGGGGCAGGGGTGGCTGTGGGTAGCTGCGGGCAGGGGTGGCTGGGGACAGGGGTGGGGCTGGGGCTGTGGCAGGGAAGGCGGGGAGGGGCGCAGACACACGGGGCTGGGAGCAGCAGGACGCAGCCAGGGACTCACCAGGCAGCAGCAGCAGGAGCCCCACGGCCAGAGGTCCAAAGAGCAGGAGCAGCAACAGGGCCAGGAGGCAGCTCACATGGCTCTCGCAGCACAGCGCAGCGCCCCCCGGCTGCCGGGAGGAGGAATTACAGGCTTCCCAGGCAGAGCCCATCAAAGATTCCCTTGCAGGGAAGCCAGTTAACAAGCGGTTCTAAAACCGCTTCTAAATTTAACAACGGGTTCGCGCGAACCGGTGCGAACGGGCTCCAGCTCACCCCTGCCGGTGTCTCCATCTCAGACTGCAAGAAGGTGGGATTAGATGACAGGATCACTGAATAATTACTGTTCTGTTCATTCTCTGTGAAGCATCTGGCACCAGCCAGTGTCAGAAGACAGGATATAGCAACATTGACCCAGTGTGGCCAGGCTTATGTTCTTAGGGGTTTTTTTTTGTTTTTGTTCCCCTGCCCCCTTCCAGAAAAATGAGATTTTCCCAAAGATGACCAGTTTACTTAAATAAATTGATATTTTTCAAAGTTTGAAAAATCACCTGAGCACATTTTAAGTGATGATGTATACTGCACGCTGCGATCTCAAAATAGTTTAAGAGCTCGTTGTGTGGTGTCATGAATGAAGACAATTACACAGTTAAAGATTTCCAGGCACAGAAAACAAAATCTGAATGCCAGTGGACGTATATGCATTGTCCATCTACAGTTTTTATGATTATTCTAAACTTTTGTCCAAGCTTTTAAAGGAGAGCCCAGAGAGATTGTTTTCCAATATAATCAATGGGAAGTACATATTTGCTTTGCCATCTAAGAAAAAATAGCCTTTCATCTCCCAGGATAATTTAAATTTTTTCTACGTTAATCTCAGTAGATTGTCAGTCTGGTAACATTTTTTAACTGCAATTAGTTTTAAAAAAATGTATGGGGCCTAATACAACAGCTGCAGGATCTTGTCCATGTTTATCAGTTGCAGTTACAATGCCAGGGCTGCTAATTTTTCAACTTGATTCTGCTGAATTTCGATAAATGATTTTGTATAGAGATCACACACAAAAAAGGTCTTGATTTTATTTTTCTACTCCATGAAAACAAATGACAAGTTATACTACATGGTTATTACAGACACTAAATCACTTTAAAGCCAGTGCAGTATAGAACAATACTACAATCATAATATCTATTTGAAGATTAAATATGTACAGTTTTTAAAAAGCCAAAAAACCACTGAAGTAGAATACATTAGTGATTAAAGATTATACAGTCTATATCTATAGCAGCTTCTTTCATGTCCAACTACTTCTTTTAACTAGTTAACTAGCAGCAACTTTGTCTAATGATTGTTAGACAGTTTATATTTTCAATCAGTAGATGTTTTCTTCCAATATTTCATGTAGACAGGTAACTGTCTGATCACATTAGCAAAAACAGAAGTTCTATTTAAATCTTAACTGATAATTATAGAAGTAATTAACATGTCACCACCTTTAGAAACTTCACGTACCTATTAGGGTGATTAGGAATTCTAAAGGAATCATTTTGTCCTTTTGTATTAGGAGAACAAAACAGATTGTATACCTTGCTAATATTTCTGCTCCATTATAGACTACAAATGCATGGAAATTTCCAGGAGGCCTGTCAGACCCAGGTGAAGACATTGGTAAGTCTCTGGACAATGTTTCAAATACATCAGCAGCATAAGCAGTTACAACTCCATTGAAGTCTACTGAGTTGTGCCCCCTGTTAGTTGGCTGATACAGAGGTATATAGCCCAAAGTAGTTTTGTAGGATTACTCTTGTGATGGTCAATATCTGTTTAAAATTGGTGTCTGGGAGGTGGGATGACTTGATCCTGCATCCTAAAACAGACACCAGCAGAGGATACCTGATGCTTCACCATGTTCAGGGTGAAAAGGCCCTACATTTAACACATTTTTCTACATTTTCACATAGAGCAGTGTTTGATTTTTAGGCTAATTCGACATTGTGTCATATGAACCCAAAGTGTAAGGAAGATGAATATCGCATAGAAATAAATGAATTAAAATACTTCAAGCACAGCCTGAAGCACCAGGTGATAAACTCAGCAGTATTCTGAGTAAAAATTCCTACATTCTTTTCCTGTCTGTAAAATGGGAATAACTACATGTCTTCTCCCACACTTTGTCTTGGCTGTTTAGATTGGAAGCTCTTTGGGGCAGGAATTGTCTCTTACTTGTAGAAGTACATAGTACTAGCACAATGAGTCCCCGCTTTCAGCAGGAGACTCTAAGCACTATTGTATTACAAATAGTAATAATTACTCTTAAGGTAAAGGTGAACTGACACTATGAGTTGAGGAAATACTTAACTAATGTGATGTAGATGGTTGTTAATACTACAGTACTGCTGAAGTTCTGTTAAAGGGTTACAGGACCAATGAGTTTACAATACAGAAGTTTATGTAAAGCTTAGGTTTTAACAAAAAAAATAGGCTGGAGGTTTTTCCTGTGTATAGTATGTAGGTTTTGGGTTCAAAAGTTACCTCCACTGAGCAGTACTACATTCTGCGCTCTTATGTTAATAAATTTTTCCTCACAATACTATTTCAGATTTTTGAGTATCATCTGCACAATACTGATGAGTAAGATCAGGCAAAAAGAGGTTAACTTCATTGCCAGAGTAATATAGAAACGGAGAACTGGAAACAGGACCCACATGTGCTGACTCCTAGTCCTGCAGTTTAACCACAAATGTATTCTCTCCCTCAGTGTCCAAGGCCACAAACTCTACGGTTAAATCGTTACAATGGACAGGACAGTAGTTTCCCACTATACATCTCAGCTTTGGGCTAGATCCACTTTAGGCACCCAACTCAACATTTTAAATCCTCAAAATCCCTGCTCAGTTGTTACACCCTGTAGGCACTTAAAATCCCACCACTCAGCATGCATACAGCTGCATGAGGTTCTAAGGAGCGGGGAGGTGGGACCACCATCCTTCTTCTCATTGTGGTTGTTGCTTTGTTGCAACAAAGGACTTATACCCTTAACTCCAGGAGAGGGTTCGAAGAGCAATCAAGAGCAGAGAAGGACTCTTCATCTGGCCCAGACTCAGGCACCTAGGTCCTTTTAAGGGGCAGGACTTAGGCCAGGGTGGGCAACCTGCCGGCCACACGCAGCCCGTCAGGGTAATCCACTGGCGGGGTGCCTGACAGTTTGTTTACATTTGCACTGATGCCCGCAGCTCCCAGTGGCCATGGTTCATCGTGCGTAGCCAATGGGAGCTGCGGGAAGCAGTGGCCAGCACTTCCCTGTGGCCCACACTGCTTCCCGCAGCTCCCATTGTCCAGGAACGGCAAACCACAACCACTGGGGAGCTGCAGGTGGCCATGCAAATGTAAACAAACTGTCTAGCGGCCCACCAGCAGATTACCCTGACAGGCTGCATGCAGCTGGTTGCCCACCACTGACAGGTAATACCCCTTTCTTTGGCATTTCCTGCTGGCTACATTAGGCAGCTACCTACTCATCTTGCTGGCTTTTGTGGGTCCCATTCTTAGGTGGGAAACACTCTTCATGTCTTGTACAGGGAGAGTGGATGCCTGACTTGGGGCTGTGGCTTCCACTAGATGGCCAGGTGCTTACATGTTAGATGGAGCATTGCCGTGCCTAAGTCCTCTTTGTGGATCTAGCCCTTCAGTCAGTATATGCAATTTCATGTACCGTTTTAATATATTTATTTTGAACTAATGCTGTTCCTTCAAATATTTATTACAGAATTGAGCTTCAGCTGATGTTGCATGTATAATTGTGTGAAACATGCGCTTACATGTCAAACATTTATGTTTGGAAAGGAGTATATAATGCCATGAATATATGCTGTATACTTTGTACCAAAAAGGGAGTCTGGTTAGAGAAGGATTGAAAGGGAAGGGTCCAAGATAGAAGGGGACTTTGGAGGAACGTCTGCATTTATTGATAGTCAGAGAATGTCCAGCATGAGCATGGCTGCACTGTAGGAGTGCTGTACACAGGAGTGCCAGGCACACATCCTTCTATACAATAGGTGAGGCTGTAGATGTTGATAGGGTGACAGCAAATAGGTATCAGAAAAACTGGGAAAAAAATGTTCGTTCAAGTTCCCCTCATACCCCTATTAAAATATTAAGATATGATGCAGCAAACAGTTTTTATTACTATATTTTAACAGATAAATTAATGAAGCATGAGATATAACAACTTTATTTGTCCTTCATTTACATTAAGCCTCAAACATTTAAGGGCCTGCCTTTCAAAAATGCAGGAGTGCAATTACCATGCTTGCAGATCAGTATTTATTCACATGTACCAGTTTGCACAAGCAGCTGGGGTAGTTATGTGAACAAATTAAGTACTAAATTGCATGCATTTGGGGGCTTGCCGATTTTTGAAGGTCAAGCCCTAAATGTAGGGAACTACAATAAGGCACTATCTTGAAGCAAAGCTCAAATCCAGACTGAAATCCCTGGTCTAATGATTTTGTCTTACTTAGCATGGTCTTTCTCAGCATGCCTGATTTCTATTCTTTCTACCCTTTAAGTCCAAAGAGTACTACACAAATACACTGTAGGGAGTTTGCTTCTTTTCTACTTCTGTTCTAACCAAGGAAGACTGGATTAACGTTCCATTAGGACTTCCAGTGATTCCAGCCCAGAGGAGCCAGGTGCGGTAATGGATCAGCCTGTCAGTAATCTCTACAACTGTGTCAGAGACATGGAGTCAGAGCACTTCCGTGCCCCCTCCCAAGTACTGTGTTGTCAATATTCTAATAAAATGCTCTGCAGACATATTTGTATACTAATGCCCCCCTGCCCAGTCCTGCAAACACATGCTCATGTGTCAAGCTTTACTCATGCAACTAGTCCCATTAAATGCAATGCAATTATTAATGTTCTTAACTTTAAACACACATGGAAGTGTTTGCAGGATCAGGGCCATTACTATATAAATGTTTATTGTCTACAAGAAAGGCTGTTAGAGATTTTGCTTATGGTTTGCTACTGTAAGTCCTGAAATTATTTTCAGTGGTTTTAAAATAAATCCAAAATTTATATCTTCTGTACTTCTGACTTTTCAAGATGGTGGTTTGCAGGCAAGGGAGAATCACTAAAAGGTTTTTGTTAAAATGAATGTAGTTCTGTTAAATATAAACCAACATTCTAATTGCTAATTAACTGCAGCAAGTTGCCTTGCAAAATAGCCATGGGCATTTTACACCTCAGACAAAACAGAGTCACTTCCCTTGCCATGAGGATAAAAAAAAAAATCTAATAATTCTATTTACCCATCCAAAAAAAATATTCCACCCAGGTGGGTTTGTAATGTTTTGCAAGGCCTAGGAACAGCTAAATTTTGGCAAATGAGGATATTACAGCCCTCCTGGGATCTTTGATTTTGATTGCCGTTCAGAGGTAACTCTAGTTTTTGGTTAGTGGAGAGACTGGGTCTAAGCACTGAAAGAATGAATGAGTTACCCTGCCAGCCATTAGCTGTTTTTAGACCCTGACTCATCAAGGTTCTTAAAGATGTGCTTAACTTTAAGCACAAGTAGTCTCACTGACTTTTCAGTAGCACTATGCCTGTGCTCAAGGACATTCCTGGACTGGGGCCCAAGTTAACGGATTTTTTTTTTCCCCCTCCATTCCTACTGATTTTTATAATGAGAAATGTAAGGTTTTTATCTTCTCTTGGTCAGTGTACAAAAGATTTACATCTGCAAAATTAATAGGAATTATCTGTATGAATTCCCCATGCATCAATAGATTTCATGGTATGTTAGCAAAATAATATAACTGAAATGTCATTATAGACATTTAAGGATAAATGTGCAAAAGGGGCGAGGTCCTCCCTCATTCTGTAGGCCAGTTTGCACACTTTTACATCTGTAAGATAAATTGTGTACTTGTGCCAATGAACTAATTGATTTGCTCCCACAATCGGGTATAGTTGAAAGTGCTCAGATGCAACAGGAAGATCAGCCATTGAAAGTAAACCTAAAAATGTATTAATTAGGATCAAAGAGAATTGAAAATAATTAGCAAATATCTTTAGATAAGAGCTGGGTATACTGCATTGGTGCATCAGTTTCAGAGCTACCATACTGGTACAGTATTAAGGAACATTCATCATTTTGTAGGTTATCCACAAGAAAAGCAAAGTAGTCCATTGCCATTAGCTTTGTTCAAAGGGCCAGAAACTGAACTTACTGTAGTGTTGGAGTTTATAGCCTCTACAATCTCAAAAAGGTGTTACCATCAGCGATGCTTTGTGAGCTGGAAATCTTTCACCATGAACAGTTCTTGAAATGTAGTCTCCTCTTACATGTACTGTAGGAATATTTCTCTCCATCTAGGAAACACAGCAGTTCGAGAGGTTTTTGAAGAGACTGGCATTAAGTCAGAGTTCAAGTCCCTCTTAAGCATAAGGCAGCAACATAGGCACCCCGGAGCCTTTGGAAAATCAGATATGTATATCATCTGTCGCCTGCAGCCTTCCTCATTCAACATCAGCTTCTGCCAGCAGGAATGCTTGAGGTGCGAATGGATGGATCTTGAGGAACTTGCCAAGACTAAAGACACTACTCCCATCACCAGCACTGTAGCTAAACTGCTACTTTATGGATACAGAGAAGGGTTTGATAAGATTGATATAACCATGAGAGAATTTCCAGCTGTTTACACAGGCCTATTTTATAATCTGTACCATAGGGAGCTGCCAGATACTTATAAAAACATGACAGAATTCTAATAAGCTTCACATTTCATTAAATTCATAATTTAGAATTGGATTGTTTTAAACTGTGGGCTTACTTGTACCATATTAAAAATATTCCTGGACTTTTTTCTTGCTGGAATTCAATATTTACTTTATTTTCTAGTAAGATATAGAGAGATTATATATATATATATATATTATTTCTTTTAAAAGGTAAATATTCTTGTAAATGTGTGCACATCTTTAAGTTTCCTTTACACTGTAAGGCTAACATAAGGCTAATATAGTAGCTCTAACTAGAGGAAAATACGTGAAGCACAGATATTGAAATTTCTATACATTTTCCTGGTGCTTTTTCCTCTGGACACTGGCACAATTGTTTCAAAACATACAGTAACATCAAGGTTATATTATACAAACATATTTAGTAATCAGACGTCTGCAAAAGCAGTTATCAAATACTTGCTCACACTTTACTACTTTTGGAAGGAGTGGAGGAAACTACCACTTTAGTGTGTTGTGGCATAGACTATAGAATCTACCACTGAAGTCAGCTCTTGGCAGACATTGGAAGAAAAAGGATAGCTTTCTGCCCTGGTCCAGTTTTTGGTCCAAGTTTGTACTGTCCAGTTCTTTTCAGTGCCACATACCAATCAGAATATTTCCGTGACCGGTAAGTGTTGTAGTTGTTTGATTCCAAGCGCTCAAAAAAGAAACATTCTTCAGTTACACATTTCTGAAAGGGAAAGAAAAAATGTTATTCATATTCATCCCCTCTGGCATAACAAATCACTCCCTTAAATACATGGGAGTGCCTATTAATGAGAGGAGTTAGTTGATGATTAAAGGTATTTGTATCAGAGTATTAGGGACATTTTCAGAAGATATTTTCTGAAGAATATAGATTTCAATGAATTCATATTAAACATACTTTTGTGTTTAAAAATACATGCAAATGATCATCAATAAACTCCTAATGGAGATGCGGTTGGTGTGAACCACTGGATGACTTTTTTGTAGCAGCCATTGAGCTAGATAAAGCTCAGAGTAATCTGTCTTCATACTATTTCTTTGTTCCTTTCCACCATTTATCAAAAATGATGGAAGAATCCTGTCTGCTGCAATTATTGATAGCTCCTGATTTCCAAGCTAGACAATTCAGCTATCCCTCTTGCCTAGTTACAACAGGAAAAAAAAAGTATGAAGTGGGTCATTTGCCCTGCCAAATCTTTTTATCAACTTGTCAGAAATAGAATATTAGCGGTCCAGCCTAGGACCAAACTCTGTTTGTCTGGTTTCTTTTAAATTTTCTTGAAGCCAATCCCTACGGTACTATTGTGCAGTAACAAAAATATTAATAGTAGTGAGCCTATTCTGTTACCAGGATAACAGTAATAATAAGATTTCTTTAAGAAGAAAAAATTAAATTTAACGAGTGTATCCCATGTGGAAATTGTATTTATTCTATCCATTGTTACAGGGGAACCTAAGCCAGGAAAAACATTCGTGTTAACTAAAATTTTACTCCATTTCAATTATGTTCCACAATATGCTTTGCAATGTGCATTTCAGAATCCAGGAAAATACAGTTAGTCTCTAACTCTATAAAGGGAAATTAATATTTCCCAATTGTGACACTGATTATCAGCCTCAATAGCCGATAACACCTAGGTAGAGAGAAACTTTAAAGTACATTTTCCTCATCTAAAGCTAAATCCTACTTGACAGTAAATCCTGCCTGATTTATTTCCTGAAAGATTTACACACACGAGTTATTTTAGTTCTTAATGCATAAGCAGAAATTCCCAAATACACATATACCTGCAAACCAATTACTGCAGTTTTACTTCATTCTAAAGAAATTAGTTATAGGAAATACTGAGAACTTGTTAAAGTCCAGTGGTGTGAGATGCACGCCATATAAGAGCTTGAATACATGCCACCGTCCACTCCCTTATTTGTTCCTGACAGCCAGATTGTAGTGTTTGCATCAAATGATGCAATTTTCACCTTTAGAATTCAACCTGCATTGTTTAGAATTAAATAAGCTACAACCCTCAAATTTCTAGTAATTTTCTAATGCTGAACACAAACAGCCCCTTCCCTGCTGTTCCTCCCTCCCAAACACATGCACTTTACCCATTTTTACTGATGTAGAACAACGCAATCAATACATTTGTTACAGATTTTCTGCAAGGGCTAATCATTTCGTTGTCAGAATAATACATCTCACTTCAAAAGGAATAATTTAATATAATTTTGACTTTAAAAAGCAAAAATACTTTTTAGATTGTAAGATCTCTGGGGCAGGAACTTTGTCTACTCCTGGGGGAATTCTGCACTACTTTGCAAGCACAGAATTAGGAGGAGAAGGGAAGCCGTAATAGGGATCATGCTGCAATTACACTTTTCACCCACCGGGGGTGGATGTGGACCCAGAAGAGGGCAGTTGGCTCACAAGCCAAAGCAACTACCTACAGTTGCAGAGAGGAAAGTGGCAGAGGCTGCCTTCCTCAATGTCTTGCCTGCGGGGCCAGAGGGGGAAGAAGGAAAAAAAGAGTAGGGAACACAGGGCTGCTGGAGGGAGATCACAAAGACGGGGGTTCAGAAGAGCTAGTGGGGGGATAGATGGGTGGGGCACAGGAGTTAGTGAGGTGATAGAGCCAGGGGATGAATGGGAGTAGGGGTTCAGGGACACACGGCGACAGGGTCAGAAATGGGGTCTGCATGGAGGAGACTCCTCAGCCTCCTAACAATCCCTCCCCCCAAAAAACCTGTTCCATATTTCTCCCATCCAGACCCAACCTTCCTCCTAACTCCCAGGCTCCTTCCCTGCAATTACTTCCCCCTCCCTCTGGCTCCTCCATTACCCCTGACTCCCTCAACCCTTTGGGCTGCTTCTGAGGGGTGTGGAAAAGACGTTTCTGTATTGCAGTTTAAATGAATGATTACTCAGAGTTCTGTATTAATATGCCTAGTAAGTAATTATGTTAAAAAAATTCTTGATTTTTCTTCTTGTCTGTACTGTTACAGACATACTTGCAAACAGGTATTTTGAAATAAATTACCATTATATTGTGTTATTTTGACAAATAAAATATGCAGATTTTTAAAATATTGTGCACAGAATTTTTTTTTTTTGGTGTAGAATTCCCCCAGGAGTAATGCTGTGAATGTTCTCAGTGGCCAACAAAAAATATTAAATCATATAACAGAACAGTTGGTTTTAGAACAGAAGGCCCAATTATTCACATCGCTGTGGGCAAAGGGCCACATGTGGTGGTGGCAGTAACACCTTTGTGGCATGCTACCCACCTTTCCTGGACCTGCAGTGGGTTCCTGGATCTGAATATGGGTCCTGATTCAGCAACGTCTATGAATCATAGACTCTCAGGGTTGGAAGGGACCTCAGGAGGTCATCTAGTCCAACCCCCTGCTCAAAGCAGGACCAAACCCAACTAAATCATCCCAGCCAGGGCTTTGTCAAGCTGGACCTTAAAAACCTCTAAGGAAGGAGATTCCACCACCTCCCTAGGTAACCCATTCCAGTTCTTCACCACCCTACTAGTGAAAAAGTTCTTCCTAATGTCCAACCTAAACCTCCCGCTCTGCAACTTGAGACCATTGCTCCTTGTTCTGTCATCTTCTACCACTGAGAACAGTCTAGATCCATCCTCTTTGGAACCCCCTTTCAGGTAGTTGAAAGCAACTATCAAATCCCCCCTCATTCTTCTCTTCTGCAGGCTAAACAATCTCAGTTCCCTCAGCCTCTCCTCATAAGTCATGTGCTCCAGCCCCCTAATCATTTTTGTTGCCCTCCGCTGGACTCTCTCCAATTTATCCACATCCTTCTTGTAGTGTGGGGCCAAAAACTGGACACAGTACTCCAAATGAGGCCTCACCAGTGCTGAATAGAGGGGAATGATCACATCCCTCGATCTGCTGGAAATGCCCCTACTTATACAACCCAAAATGCCATTAGCCTTCTTGGCAAGAAGGGCACACTGTTGACTCATATTCAGCTTTTCGTCCACCGTAACCCCTAGGTCCTTTTCTGCAGAACTGCTGCCCAGCCATTCGGTCCCTAGTCTGTAGCAGTGCATGGGATTCTTCCATCCTAAGTGCAGGACTCTGCATTTGTCCTTATTGAACCTCATCATATTTCTTTTGGCCCAATCCTCTAATTTGTCTAGGTCCCTCTGTATCCTATCCCTACCCTCCAGCGTATCTATCACTCCTCCCAGTTTAGTGTCATCTGCAAACTTGCTAAGGGTGCAGTCCACACCATCCTCCAGATCGTTAATGAAGATATTGAACAAAACCGGCCCCAGCACCGACTCTTGGGGCACTCCACTTGATACCAGCTGCCATGGAGCCATTGATCACTACCCGTTGAGCCTGACCATCTAGCCAGTTTTCTATCCACCTTACCGTCCATTCATCCAGCCCAGACTTCTTTAGCAAAGCCTTTGATACAGTCTCCCACAGTATTCTTGCCAGCAAGTTAAAGTCCAGAAATAGCACATCCACTGCTTTCCCCTCATCCACAGAGCCAGTTATCTCATCATAGAAGGCAATCAGGTTAGTCAGGCATGACTTGCCCTTGGGGAATCCATGCTGACTGTTCCTGATCACTTTCCCCTCCTTTAAGTGGTTCAGGATTGATTCCTTGAGGACGTGTTCCATGATTTTTCCAGGGACTGAGGTGAGACTGACTGGCCTGTTGTTCCCTGGATCTTCCTTCTTCCCTTTTTTAAAGATGGGCACTACATTAGCTTTTTTCCAGTCATCCGGGACCTCCCCCGATCGCCATGATTTTTCAAAGATAATGGCCAATGGCTCTGCAATCTCATCGGTCAACTCCTTTAGCACCTTCGGATGCAGTGCATCCGGCCCCATGGACTTGTACTCGTCCAGCTTTTCTAAATAGTCCCGAACTACTTTTTTCTCCACAAAGAGCTGGTCACCTCCTCCCCATACCGTGCTACAGAGTGCAGCTGTCTGGGATCTGACCTTGTCTGTGAAGACAGAGGCAAAAAAAGCATTGAGTACACTAGCTTTCTCCACATCCTCTCTCACTAGGTTCCCTCCCTCATTCAGCAAGGGGCCCACACTTTCCTTGACTTTCTTCTTGTTGCTAACATACCTGAAGAAACCCTTCTTGTTACTCCTAACATCTCCGGCTAGCTGCAACTCCAAGTGTGATTTGGCCTTCCTAATTTCACTCCTGCATGCCTGAGCAATACTTTTATACTCCTCCCTGGTTATTTGTCCAATCTTCCACTTCTTGTAAGCTGTTTTTTTGTGTTTAAGACGAGCAAGGATTTCACTGTTAAGCCAAGCTGGTCGCCTGCCATATTTACTTTTCTTCCTACACATCGGGATAGTTTGTTCCTGCAACCTCAATAAGGATTCTTTAAAATACAGCCAGCTTTCCTCAACTCGACTCCTTTCCCAGTCATGTTATTCTCCCAGGGGACCTTGCCCATTAGTTCCCTGAGGGAGTCGAAGTCTGCTTTGCTGAAGTCCAGGGTCTCTGTTCTACTGCTCTCCTTTCTTCCTTGTGTCAGAATCCTGAACTCGACCATCTCATGGTCACTGCCTCCCAGGTTCCCATCCACTATTGCTTCCTCTACTATTTCTTCCCTGTTTGTGAGCAGCAGGTCAAGAAGAGCTTTTCTCCTAGTTGGTTCCTCCAGCACTTGCACCAGGAAGTTGTCCCCCACACTTTCCAGAAACTTCCTGGATTGTCTGTGCATTGCTTACATTTTAAAGTGTATAATTAGTCCAATTGACTTTAAAGATGAGCATTCTTATGTGCTTTCCTGAGTAGGAATGAAATTACTCACGTTTTAGTCCTTTACAGAATCAGGCCCACAGCGAAGAAATAGAGCTACATGCATTATTCCCCCTTCAAGTCTCATAGATCCAAAGATAAGGCAGCTGTAGGTTTAACCACCTTCCTCCCCCATTTCTTCAATTCCTGCCTCAAGCACAGGAACTGAGAATCAGATACCAGAGCTCATATTTGCCAACCATTACTGAAATACTAGGATGCTGAAGTATATACACACACACTAATCTTTACATTGACTTGTTTCAATTAAATGAATAAGCTTGGGAGAGCCAATAGACTCATCCATTTTGTCCTTCCTTCCCATTAACTCCCATTGAATCCCGTCTCCCTAGCCTGTTCCCGGAACCCATTTCCCCATTCTGTCTCCACCACCTCCCTCACATAGAGCTTCTGAAAGTGGTGATATTATTTATCTATGGTACTACCCATTGTGTGCTAGCCGCATTGCAAGCACCCAAGGATAGTACCCTCTCCAAGGAGCTTATATTCTAAGAAGAGACAGGCAAGCCGACACTTGGAAAAAGGAAAGAACAACGTACAGTACAACCTCAGTTATGAACACCTTGGGAATGGAGTTTGTTTGTAACTCTGAACAAAACATTATGGTGGTTCTTCCAAAAGTTTACAGCTGAACATTGGCTTAATACTGCTTTGAAACTTTACTATGCAGAAGAAAAATGCTGCTTTTAACCATCTTAAATTAAAAGTGATCCTGGGAGCCGTGCTGACTCCAGAGCGGGGAGCAGTGACTCTGTCCCAGCTGCTGCCCAGGCTTCCTCCAGCAGGATTTGTTGTGTCTCAGGAGGTGTCCATCGGCCTTCTGTCCCCTCCCAGGCCAAGCCCTTTGCCCACCAGTTTTCTGCTCTCTCTGGGATATTGCGGTGAGATCTGGGAATGCAGCAGCTGAGCGGATAGTGCCCTGCTACCATGCTGTACACCCACACTCTCTCCATTGCAGTCACTGCAGCTACTGGGCATTCACACTTGGCGCACGCACAGGGCAGAAACCTTGTCAAATTTTTTTTTATTTCCCCTTTAACTACTAGAAAAAAAAAATGTTTAACATTACTATATTTGCTTTTTTGGGGTCTCTGCTGCTGCCTGATTGCATACTTCAGGTTCCATATGTGGTGTGTGGTTGACTGGTCAGTTCATAATTCTGGTGTTCGTAACTCTGAAGTTCTACTATATGTACACATCAACTAATTTCACTGTAAATAGCACAGAAATAGGTGGGTCTTTTACTCCCTCCTAAACCTGTACATCAAGCTCACCAAATTGAAGCAAAGTGCACCCTGAAATGTGTTTTTCTTTCAAGAGCCTTAAGAGTTAGTGGCTTATTGTTGAGAGAGAGAGAGAGAAAAAACACATTCTTGATTGCCTTGAAAAAAACCTACAAGCTCTCTTTAGAGCCAGTAAGTTTTTATCTTTCACTTGACAGAGTTTAACAAATGCAGCTAAAGATTCCATGACTCACGTTTCCAGGAAAGCATGGGTTTCCTGTGACACCAAGATGCACGCCATCCCTGCAGTACAAAGAGTGATTTGTAGTGATCTTCTGATGCCAAATATTTCCCCACTTCCATATATTTATCTAGCATCTGGAATTATTAATTGTTCTCATCTTCTTCAAACTCCAGAAGAGAAAATCACTGAACTCCTGTACCAGCCAATCCACTCCCATACATCTTCTGCTGCACAGCTTTATACCTAGCAGAAGCCCCTGCTCCCTCAGGACCCGAGTCTGACACCACCACTCGTGTTGAATAGCACCTTACTCTACAAATAATCCCACTGATGTCAAAGGATCTAGTTGAGTACATGAGTAAAGGCATCAGAATTTAACCCTTAGATTCTGCATGTTTGGAATTGTTTCACTGGGATCTTTAAATTAGCCACTGCTGGACTAGGTAGGTTTTAATGACTGTTGGTAATAAGGAGAGAACTGGTAGATTTAGTGTCCCTCTGGATCTCAAAGAGGAAAACCACCACTATATTTCTCCACTTCAACAAAGGGAGGGGGAAAAACTCAAATATTTTATTCGGAGGCACTAATTTCTCCTATATTTACCTGCACTGCAGCCACACTGTGCCTCTCAGTTAACCTTTTAGGCGCCACTAGCATTGACCCCTGTACAAAGGCAGAGAGCCATTGTGCTGGGGTTCATTTGGTTGCAGGATTGTCTCCTTAAAAAGAGGCAGGAGATCTCAAAAAGGAAAGAACTAAAATAGAACAGAGCGTTGATTTAGAGAAAGAGCTACCTCCTTTTCCTATCTCAGCCATATCACATTCAGTCACATACATATTACTCTATGAAAAGAGTTCTTCAAATGACAGCATAAGCTAATCATTAAAAGGAAAGTGTGTCTGAAATCTTGGACGGGAATCAAAACAAATAAACCAAAATACATCCTAAACAGAGAGCCCATCTGCCATGTTAGTTACCAACAGAACTGCTGTATTGCTTTATGACTATTAATTGAAAATTTAAAGTATTTAACTACAACTAAACCCAAACCTGAAAACAACTAGGCTTCATAGCTAGGCTTCAAAACAGTATGCATACAAACATACATGGGAAAATCTTGAATCTTAACATTTGTGTCAGGTTTCTATTGCTATGAGCAACTAAATGCACAACTACAGTGTGGAATAAGGAGTCTGCTGTGTATTAAAGACCTAACCAAACTTCAGTCTCCAAATATAGGTTTTGGCAGTAGAATATAGATACTTGCAGCCATTTCTATATACTACTCTTGATTTGTGAAGATCTTTGATCAGAATCCATGTGCTGACAACTTCTCATGTACCTCTAAATCGCTAACATTTAAAAATTTTAAAATAATCAAAACCAATACTTGTCTTGCGCTTTGTGTCCTATTTCCAAAAGAAAAGATTACAAAAATCATAATCCAACATTTACCGAGCACCTTTCACCACAGAAGATCTCAAATCACTTCAGCTGTACGCAAATATATGCATTAATTGTCTCAACCACCACAGAAATGCATCCAACTCTATAGCTTTAGTAAGACACAGTAAAATTGCACAAGGAAAGGAGAATAAAAAGCACTGAATTCAGTTCAGACTTCAGTTCACCCTGTGAGGTGGGAGGGTCCCAGAGCCCAGGCTCCTGCCCAAGCCTGCGTGACTACACTGCAATTAAATAACCCCTATTTCAGAGTCAGCTGGCATGAGCCAGACGTGGGTGTTTAATTGCAGTGTAGACATAACCTAAGTGATCGCAGGTGGTCAGGATCTTGGTTTGCATCTTATCCAAAAAGCTGACACCTCCAGCAGCACCATTTCCACTCATACCATATTAAGGAATTGGTTGCAGAACTTATCTTGAAATATCAGTTTCATGTCCTGCAATTCTATGGTGGTCTCCAATCAAAGTAATAACCAGACAACACTAAGCTTTGGAAGTGAGATAAGAGTACAGTCAAAGATGACAGTTGCCAGTCTTAATATTCTGTCTAAAATAGGGGTCACTTAAGATGCATCATGATGGGAACTGAAAAGATACTGTAGTTAGAACAACAATCTAGAGTCTCACCTGTTTCATCCCTGCATGGGAGTTAACAACATTAATGGGAGTTAGCAACATTAAAATTATAAACCTTCGAATTTATAGGAAATACCTGTGTTTTTCATATTATAAATGTAAAGGTCACCAATAAAGAGGAAAAATGGGTTTGTGCTTTTCCTTCTTTATGATACAACAAGGTGGTCTGATTTTTTTTCTTTCAGATTTCTAAGTTTTTAAAGTTAGGAATTCTGGTCTTGTCTACCCTGTAAAAAAAACTATACATGACTAGCAAACTAATAAGATTATAACATAGGAGCTATTATGCAGGTGAAACTTGATTAACTGAAAGAGGAAGTGCTTTTCACTCAGACTGCTTAAAACTTATAGTTAAAACTATAGTTAAACATCCAGTTTAACTATAAGGCCTAAGAAATGCTTAGGAGATGTCTTAAAAATCAACAACCCCTATTCCTTCAACTGACAGCAGATAAAAGCAAACAATCCACATCTGGGACCTCCAGTGAGCTCCCCAGCAAAACCAGGATTTGCCATTCCTGATACTTCTCAGGTAAAAAGCAGGGGGGAGACAACAAACAAAATACCTGAAAAAGACTTTCAAGCCAAAAAATAAGAATTTTAGAAAGATAATTTTTTTGAGAATTTAGGGTTTATCTATATAGTCACTTAGTGCACATCAAGCTGTGGTGTAGATCTGCAGCACTCTAGCCTGCCATGCACTAAATCATCAGATAAACAAGCTCTTAATTGTGAAGGGTGCCAGACTGACAGCTTTGGAAACTCAAGTCATCCTCTCTTTATCCACAGAAAAGCTTGCACTGCTGCTATCTTTTGTATACTGTCCTGCAAATGTAGTTCTACTCTGACTTGGAGGGACCACCTCAAGGGAAGAGAGAGTGATGCACTCAATCTGATCTATTCATGCTTCATCCTTTCTTCTGAGTGACATGTAGGTTGTGGACACCTGTCCAACAGGAATGGGATTCGACCACTGACTCATTTCACAGGCCACTGTACAACCCTTAGATGACAGTGCATTTTTGATTATATTGATCAGGGCTAGATTCAACATGGTGATCTAGAGGTGAAAGAAGTGGACAATGGAGTCTAATACTTAAGCTATACAGTCCCTCTATAAAAGAATAAACAGAGGAAATAATTCTGGGCCATATTCTGCAACCCTAATGTTAAGTGGCACTCATTCACATGAGTAATTCCACTGAAGCTGATAGAACTACTCATGTGAGTGAGTTCCACTCAGCCTGAATAAGGATTGTAGAATCTGGCCATCTTTGAGTAAAATGTTTTGTCTACTACCAAATTTAGTTCTCAAGCCAGAAGAAGTCTGAACCACTAAATAAAAACAAAACATGGAAAGTGGCAACATTAACATTAACAGTGTTGGCTGTAGTTAAACTGGTTCAACAGTCTGTTTTGCAGCACCGCCGCCCCCCCCCCCCCCCCGGCCCCACACACACACACACAGTAGCCAAAGCATAGCTTCTACAGAAATAGTCATGATTCTCTAATTACAGAAGAACTGACTGAAGGTAAGAGTAACATCCTGTCAAAATTCTTCCACCGTAGACTGCAGTGCCTGCCACCACTGATTCACTTAGAGAAAACTGAACCCACCTTGAAGATTAATTCAGACTGAACTAATTTGAAATCTAGACCATTCATATTAAGAGTTAAAAGTTGCATTAAAAACTAAAGTTCAATGTGATGTCTATTAGACTATAAACTGGTTAAAACTGGAAGGATAACCTGTGACAGTAGCTACTGGAGTCAGGGAATACTGACACAGTCATGTGATAACAGGTCATGGTTACAAAAGGCAAACACCATTATGTGACTTGGGCCAGGAAATAAAATATTAGTCTCTTACCAGCACTCTTTGGGTCACACTCCTATTACAAGGTGTTTGTCAAACAATAAGTTCTTTCTTCTAAGTAAATAAGTCTTGGGAAATGGAAAAGAATCTGTCAGAGAAATGGAGACAGCAACTGCAGCACTTCCCAAGTTTCCTGAGGGCAAGCATAATTGGAAAGAAACCTGAGAGGTTGAAGTCCTGCACATTGCTACAGGAAGCAACCTCAGAGACACTGGAGATTTTAACATTTTTACTAGAATATACTGAAAGGAGGTACAAACCACAAGCCAGTCATTCAGAAATTTGAAGGATATTCTGATCAACACAAGAATGTCACTTGGTTATAAAGGAACATTTTCTTTACAAGACAACAGCCAGGTGAGACCATTGACCATTATGTTTCAGACCTACATGACAAAGCTAAGTCACATGATTATGCCCAGTTAACAGATGGCCTAATTAGACAAATTATTTGAAGTAAAACTGATAAGAGCTGGTCAAAAAATGGAATTCTCATCCCATAGTAAATGCTGAGATTTTGAAGTTTCATCTTTCATCAAATCAGGAGGAAAAGTAAAAATCTCAAATGTCTGTGAACAAAAATATTACAATTTTTTTATAAAGTTGAATGTTTAGGCTATTATTTTATTACTACAATATCAAAGTTGAAATGAAGTATTTCAACCTTAGTGAATGCATCATTTTGATAATTTCTCATCAATGTTTGATTAACTTGATTTTGTCAAAACAGCATTTTCTGATGGTAAAACATTCCATCAAAATTTTTTGAACCAGCTCTTCTGATAACTGATCCCTGCAGGAAGGGACAGAGCTATTGAAAATGGTGTTTCCCAAATTAATCTGTTAACAATTACAGAAAACAGAAGTACATCTATTTAAAAAACTTCATGCCAAGCTATAAAGAAATACAATCCATCACCAGGGCCGCCCAGAGGATTCCGGGGGCCTGGGGTCTTCGGCAGCGGGCGGGGGGGGGGAGGGGACCCTTCCGTTCCGGGACCCGCCGCCGAAGTGCGTTGGAGACCCGCGGTGGGGCCCCCAGCCGCCGCAGTGCAGCTGGGTCTTCCACGGTAATTCGGCGGTGGGGGGGCCCCCGCCACAGGTCTCCGGGGCACTTCCGCGGCGGGTCCCAGAACGGAAGGGCCCCCCGCCGCCGAATTACAGCCAAAGACCCGGCTGCGCTTCAGCGGTAATTCACTGGCGGGGGGGTCCTTCCACCCCGGAGCGGAAGGACCCTCCACCGGCGAAGACCGGGAGCGGAAGAAGCTCTGGGACCCGCGAGAGTTTTCCGGAGCCCCCGGAGCGAGTGAAGGACCCCGCTCCAGGGGCCCTGAAAAACTCTCGTGGGGGCCCCTGCGGGGTCCGGGGCAAATTGCCCCTCTTGCCCCCACCTCTGGGCAGCCCTGTCCATCACTGCACAATTCAGGAGTTCAGCCCAAGAGGTGCAGTGTCAGACGCACAATAAGCCATTATGCAAAAGAAGTTACTCAGCATAAGTGACAAAGAAATATGAAGACAAGATACATTTTTGAACATCTACCCAGAGCAAGTAAAAGCTCTGGATGAAGATAATTCAGAAACTGCGTTTTTGGTTGAGTCTCTTAATAAATTTTACAAGGAGGTTCTATAACGAATTGATATGTGATACCTGGAAATAAAATAACCCAAAGTGAGCATCAAAACAGATACTGGAACTTATCAATGTAATCACAGCAGACATGTAAAATGATTACATACCACCAGATATTAAAATAAAAAACGCTTGTTTTGTAGAGTGGGTGAAAGGATGCTGGCAGGTCTGTGTAAGGACAGATACCAAAATAGCATGAAATACTGGGGAAAAAAGTTCAGTATGTACTTGGGTTGAAGAGAAATCTATATATGCTGATGGTCAAATGAGTGAATAACTGTCTATTCTACATAATGCAAAAGATACTCTTAAAAGAATTTGATGAAGTGGTGGATGGACTGGAATGGCATAAGTATAATATCATGTAATACTTGTACAGTAATTGTAACTGCAATAATTCTTATAGATTCCAGTGTGCTCCAAAATCTGTTTACAATCTAGTGTCTCATTAGCACTGAGAAATAAAGTAAAAGCTGAATTGGCCCAAATGCTAAAATTGGGTGTTATACTTTCAGTAATATCACTCGATATAGACTCATACTGACAGGCATAACAGTATGGTTTTATTACAGTGACCAAAGTAATGGATTTCTTTGGATCAAAAAGATCTCAATTATGTCATCAAATGAGAGCACTGCCTCATGGCAGATACTGAGAAGGGCTTGCCTAGACTTCAAAATGCATGAGTATTTTCAGGTCTGAATGCAAGTCAAGGGGTTTGGCAGGTCCGATTCATGACCGAAAGTGCAAAACTGTATATCATCTGTTCCCCTTCTGGTATATCTATATTTAAGTGATTTCCCTTTTGGATTGCCTCAACAGCAAAGTATCTAGTCCCAGACCTTGGAGGATCTGAATGGAGTAGAAATAATAGTTGATTACTGTCATAAGGTGACCTTGCCTGGCGCGCCCACCAGTGGCAGAACAGGGCACCTCAGTTTCCCTCCTTCAGAGTCTCCAGTTACTCTGCACAAGTTTTCTTGCCTCAAGAACGCCACTTCTTGGGGTTGGTTTACTAGAACAGCCTAATCCAAAGAGTCCCAAAATACAATCTACCACACTCCAGCATCTTCCACCATCACTGGGCTCTGTTGGTTTTCCCCTGTCTTACCAGCACAGCTGGAGTGGAACTCAGCTCGTCCCAGCAGGCACCCCCACAGCCTTTCTGCTGTGAGTTCACCCTCACCAGGGAAGCAACGCACACTCCCCTTGGCCCTGAGTCCTCTTCCCACCCTCTGGCTCCAGCTCTCCAGTTGGAAGATGTCAATGGTAAGCCCATCCACTGCTCCCCTAGCCTCAGCTCTCCAGCTTAGAAGTCAGCAAGCAACTCCCTCTGCTGCTCTCTGGCCTTCAGCTCTCTAGCCTTGGTTCTCTGGCTTGAAGAAGTAACCCAACAAACCCATCTTGCTGCTCTCCTGCCTTCAGCCTTCTCCCAGATGACAGCTACAGCTTCCCTCTGGGACCTCTCAGTCTCTGGTGGCTCATTTCTCTCTGGCCCCTTTTGTTGGCTGACCAAGGCAGCTTTTACCGGCTTTTTCCTGATTGGCCCTACCACTGTCTCAGTCTCTCCCCCTAGGGCCCAGCTGCACACTTAAGCCCAATTATGAGGCCACTGATAAATCACAAAGCCACTGGCCCTGCTCCCTCTTAAAGGGACAATCTGTTGATTTTGGATGAAAACAAACAATGTAATGGAAGACGCTAATCATCTGCAGTGTGCTAAGGAATAAAAACCTTAAACAGAAACAAGTACCAGTTTGGGCTGAATGAGATTAATCGTATAAGACATTCCAAATGACCAAGGAGATTAACCAGGTCAAAGAAATGTTAAGGCAATGGAAAGACCGCAAAACAAGGAAGCCTTCACAATTCAAGGGAATGTTAATTAGGGATAAATTTGCTTTAAAATGTCACAATAAAATGTTCAATTCAGAATGCAGCTTAAGGTAAACACAGAACCACTTAAGACTTGTAAAAGACATTTTGGGGAATTAAACAAAAGGTATCCAGAAGCAACCATACTGAAATCTTTGAGATTAACAAAGAACCTAACATTCCAGATCATGCTAATTTATGTTAATCGGGAAATGTCCAGCAGTACACTCTTCCAAAGCAATTGTTGTTTTCAGTTCTTAATTTCTTGAATGTTTACGGGCAGAAATCAGTAGCAATATAAATAGGTGACAAATTTAGAATATATATTACAGAAATATCATTGGAAACACTGCACCTATGCTTCAGATAGAGCATGAAATTGTGAGAGTACTCATTAAAAGAGAAATACTGGTTAGGTTTAAAAAAAAAGTCTTATAATGGAGTATTTTCAAGAGCTCCTATAAATAGAAAAACTAAGGAGCTGCAGGATGAGGTGGTATTTGAATAGTTGTGTAAATATTATCCCTTTTTTTTCTGGAAAACTTCACAGGCTCAGATGAGAAACACAAAATGACCCAACTTCGCCAAAGTTTGAGAGAGAATTCTAGATGAGTGGACAACAGAAAAAGCAGACACTTCTCCAAGGGTAACATCTTACCGGAAATATCAAGATGCAATTTCTGCATACAATGGGACTCTATGCAGTATGACATTGGAAATGCTACGTGTTAATCTATCTGGGCATTGACAGGGCCAAGGATGTCCTATTTTGGCAAGGCAAGAATGTTGCCAATGAAGTTATCCAAGTGTGAAATTTGCAGTTAGTTTCTCGCAAAAGAACCAGAAATTTCATTATGTGACTTTTTGATCACCCTTGCTGCAAGAATAGCTTAGATCTATTTGAATTAAATGGGAAGGATTATCTTTCCGAAGACAACTCTTTGCATTTTCTTCAATTGAGCTGTTGCACACCACAGGTTAATAACATTGTTACTTGATAAAACTGTTTGTTCACCTTATTGCCAACATCCAATAAGCTTCTTAAGTAAAAAAACAAAATAAAACAATTAATCCTGAAGTCACTTCAACACCAACTACAAAACCCACACACAAATGTAAAGTAAAATAGGAGAAAAGAAAAATTATGAAAAGAACACCAAATGGTTAATTCCACTGCAAAAGGTTGAAAAAAGATTAAGGAAATAAAGGGGCTACAAATACAGCTTTACCATCCACACCAAAGCTATGTGTCGTAAGTCCATCTTATAGGAGGAACAGAAGATATCTAAACAAAACTAAGGACAACACTGGCTCTCTATTTCTTGAGGGCATTCAGAAAGTTAGTGGCAAAATTAAACACATGCCCACCTAATCAATGACAATAAAAAACACCACAAACACCCAACACAGGCTCCAGGTCAGGGATCCATATACGTGCATTGCAAAAGGAATGGTTCTGAGAATAAGAAATAGTTGTATGATCAAAAAGCCATTGAAGTTCACAGATTATAGCTAGTATCAGATGTCTCATATCCTGACTTTCCTCCTTGAATGTTTCTGTATATTTTATTAATTGGCTCTAGCAATTTGTGGCTGTTTTAGTTGATATATTGTATTTACATTTGATTTTTTGTTGGAGGAAAAAAATGTAGCAGCCAATAATCCCTGGTATGTCATAAAAACCACAGCCTTTTGTAACCCTAATAAGTCATGTGATGGAGGCCAGGAAATATGTGTCTCTCTCAGGGCTTGTCTACACAGGTAAGTTTACAGCATTACTATACCTCTTCCTGTGGACTAAGGTGACCAGACAGCAAGTGTGAAAAATCGGGACGGGGGTAGGGGAGTAATAAAAGACCCAAAAATTGGGACTGTCCCTATAAAATCGGGATATCTGGTCACCCTACTATGGACACTTTCCAGAATATGAATGCCCACACAGGAAGTTAAATTATATCAGTATCATTATACCAGTACAGTCACACTGGTAAACCTCCCCATGTAGACACCACCTTACAAGCAATCCTTGGTATCATCTCCATTTTGTCTACATGACCTTACAGATACCACTGCTGAAGACTATCTTGCAATACCTTCCTAGGAAAACAAGAGCCAGATTCAACCCACACTCCACTCCCTTCCTGCTGCTCAGCTGGAGCAAAGAGACCATTAAAAACTGACTAAAAAGGACAACTATGTATTTGTCCTGGTGTAGAGAGTCTGCTGCTGGGAGCAGAAGAGGGTGCATACCAGGCTGTGCTGTGCTCCAGTGATCCCTGCTGATCCAACGGTCCCTTGGGATTGCTACTAACCTACATAAATTAGAGCTTCCCTAAGGCTGCTCTAAATTATGGGGAGGCAGGGGGAGAGGAGACTGAACTGGATCTCAACTGCCTTGACGATTAGAAGAACAGACAATTCTTTTAGCCCTCCTTTTGGATCCTTCACTAATTGGAACTCAGCTGGAAGTTAGGAACTAATCCAATGTGTCTTTAGTTAAGGAGAATTTCACAGAATATTTACACTGCTGTGTTCCAGAATAACCGAAGTACTAGAGAGTCACTTAAGAGCTGGTAGAAAATTTCTGGAAGGAAATATTATAGTGATATAATGGCTCGTCACTAATGTTGGATTAAATGGATCTATATGAAAAATATATAGGTAAAGACACCAAAAGTTTACACTTAAATCTGATAAAACTTCAGAAGAACATAGACATTGTGTGTGTTGTAAGTGAAATGAAAAGGGTCTGAACACTGTAGGTCCTGAAACAGAATTGAAAAAAACATCTTTTACAGGTTGATGTTAAAGTATAATTTATGCCAAATGTATCAACTTAAGGTTTATAGTAATGCTACGACTACCCAATATGTAGGAGTGCTGACAGCTTGAAAACCAGTTAATTTTAAAAAGGTTAAGTAGTTTCAGGTGCTACACCTGCTCTTTGACTCTACCTACTAATTGTTGTATTTTTACACACATTTTCAAAAATGCATCTCTCCTAGTTTTTCAGTCTGGATAAAGCCACACAAAACAAGAGAAACTGACTCACTATTAAGACAAAACTATGAAAGACTGCTGTCAAAAACCACAAAAATCAAGCAAACTTTAAAAACAGTTTTCACCCATCTAATTGTTTTCACTTACATTTAAGATTACTCTAACAATGGTAGTAATTTCATTTTTGGAAATAAGTGGGATTTTTTTTAAAATTGACTGATGCCCTTTAAACAAAATCACTAAATGTTTTCTCTTGGTCTTACGCCTTCTGCGGGCAAGAGCCACTATGGTGTGGCTCTGCGGCCTAGGAGTGGGGAAGGATGCCTCTTCTCAGTGCTGAGTCCCGTTATTCGGGCTGGGTGCTGGAGGCACAATTTGGCCATGAACAACTCAATATGACTGGTTAGTTGAGTAACTCCTATGTCTCGAACATCAGCTGCTAAACATGAAGGAAGGTGAAGTAAAGAAAGGACTTAGTGTTGCTTACCAATGCCAATAATCTGCCGTCTTCCTTCATAGCCAGAAAACGATTTGCACATACGCCTTTGATTGACACCACTCCTCTTTCTTCTGCCTGAAGTTGCAATTTGACTATGAATAAAGAGATAAAGTCAGTTCTCAAACCAATTGCTATTTTAACATCTAACAAAGATTAAGCTGGACAAAGACCTGGATGTAGCTGTGACTATGCGCTCCATATGGTTTATGAAAATATGCTTATGAATGTGACTATGATGTAACTGAAATATGCTTTATGCAAAAGGTCTTTTGTAAGGTATCATTACAAAGCTTACAATCTACTGAGTGTGTTCATCTTATTTGTATACATGTATCATTCCTGTATCTGAAGCTAGAAATATTGAGTATAACTCTGGTCCTCAAGCCTTCCTGTGTAAGTGTGGGTCAGCCCATAGGTAATGAAGAATGAGGTCTTACAGTGACATGTGACCATGTCACCTGATAATGAAATCCATCTTAAACCTGGTACTTTTCCATTTAGAAGGAGGGGTGGGGATCTAGAGAGACAAAAAAGATTCCCGCCTTGTGCCAAAGCTATAAAAGGGATTGGAGCAAAACAAAGGTGGCTGCCAGTCATGAAAAAGCCCCTGTTTTCCACCTAAGATGTCTGCTGGAACTAACAAGGACTGTACCAGGGGAAAGGATTGAGCCCAGACTAGGAAGGACTCTAGTCTGAGAGGAAAGCTTATTGGACATCTGAGGGTGGTTTCTTAATGTATTCGGCTTAGACTTGCGTGTTTTTGCTTTATTTTGCTTGGTGACTTACTTTGTTCTGTCTTATTACTTGAAACTACTTAAATCCTACTTTTTATACTTAATAAAATCACCTTTGTTTATTAATGAACCCAGAGTAAGTGATTAATACCTGGGGGTATTAATACTCTAATACCCGAAAATAACAAACCAGTAACCACTGCGTCTGTTCTCCGACCACACTCAAAACTCACTTAAAATCACTACCAGTGTCTCAAAGCAATCAGCTGTGCACGTCACAAAGCAATCCTGCTCAACTACGCCACTGTGACAGGTTCAGTCACAGAGACCCCCTTGGAACC
This sequence comes from Mauremys reevesii, assembly GCF_016161935.1. Taxonomy (NCBI): domain Eukaryota; kingdom Metazoa; phylum Chordata; order Testudines; family Geoemydidae; genus Mauremys; species Mauremys reevesii. The sequence goes on along the minus strand of NC_052627.1, from coordinate 41,814,056 downwards.
GTCACCTGATGTGCTGAAGTTACCTCTAAATCCGTTTTCCTGCATAAAGCTTATACAGGGTAAACTCAGTTTATCCATCCTCTATAACACAGATACACATGCACAGCTGTTCACTCACCCAGGTTAATCACTCAGTCTGGGTTAATTAGTAAACAGAAGTGATTTTATTAATTATCAGGTGACGTGGTCACATGTCACTGAAGACCTCATTCTTCATTTCCCAGGGGCTGGCCCACAAGTACACAGGAAGGCTTGCAGGTAAATAAACCACCCAAAACCAATTTTCCTAGTCAATGGGAGCCATCAAGATTCTAAACCACCATTAATGGCCCATACTTTGCATAATTACAAGAGAACCTCAGAGCTATACTTGATATTTCTAGCTTCAGATACAAGAATGATACATGCATACAAATAGAATGAACACACACAGTAGATTATAAACTTTGTAATGATACCTTACAAGAGACCTTCTGCATAAAGCATATTTCAGTTACATCAGTCACATTCATAAGCATATTTTCATAAAGCATCTGGAGAGCAGCATCACAGTAGCATATTACAGGGAGATTAGAGATGGAAAATTATATGTTCTGACTCTAATCTAATAAGGAAAATGCACAATAAAAACACAAATTAAATAGTTATCACCAGACTTGCACTATAACCCTATAAAAGGGATCTTGCATACCTATTATGTATACATATGCTTCTACGTGTAGGTCAGAATCAGCACAAATTCCTAAGAAACCAGGAACATTTATGGTGTTTGTATTGGGGAAGTCATAGTTAAGGTTGAGAGGACATTCACATTTAAAGTAGGACAGAAGTCCCTTTGTTTCACACTTAAATTCAGTCATTAAGTCTCAAGTTCAGCCAGAGGCAGAAAAAGCTAAAAGGTAGTCCCCTGGTGCCAGTGACTCACTGATCTTACCCCCCAGCTGCAAGCAAGCTGTGGCTCTTAGCAGTAAGATGGAATTGACATTACACAGAAACAAAAACGGACCAGATGAATAGATTCACCTTGAGAGTCGGTTACTGAACAGGCCAGATCCTCAGCTGATGTAAATTGGTATAAATCCACTGAACTACACCAATCTACATTATTGGAGGCTCTAGTCCAAAATGTTCAAGCTTTGCTTAACTGTTCTAAGAAGTTTACATATTCCACGATCTTGCTCTGTGTAATATTTAAATAGTTTACTATGAGAAGTATTTGACTTGTACCCTTTAACTAACCTACAATAAAGAATAAAACAGTTCTAAGGGACTAGGTACTACTTAAAATTAGGCCATGAAACTCAATGTTTCTTTTAGGGTTTTTTCCCCTGTGAGGAAGAGGAATGGAAGTTATGGCCCATTTTTATGTATTCTTTACCGCAATCCAATGGGATTTTTCTTTGAGGTTTCTTTTTAGCAAGCCACCACAGAAAGATGTGTACAATTAAGAGATTTTAAAAATCTGTGGACACTTGGAGTGGGGGGAGAATATCTTCTTGATACCTATTCTGTTAAATATCAAAATTATGAATTAGTCTGGTTTGTCATATTTTCATGTAGGCTTTAACAAGAGTTTGTAGAAAATTCACCAATTAAAAATATTTAAAAAACAAAGTAAGATTAAACTAAAATGTTTGCCTTACTCTATGGGGACTGAAATGGATCCTTATGAATCACCACTTGCCTATTGTATTTTTGCATAAAAGAGGGAAAGAACCAATTCACACCACTTATGGATAGTACCCAAAATGGACTTTAAATATTTAACTGGTTCAACTTTTCCATGTGGTACAGAAACCTGTTTAGTCATAAACAGGCATTTGAAGTGTTTAATAATGGAATTATTATTAGTGTCAAAATTACAATTCTCATTTAAGTCAATTATTAAACCAAAATTCTGCTTGTAAATAGCTTCAGAAATCTGCAATACAGCTGTCTACCTTTTGGGTGAGGTGAGAGTGTGGAGAGTAACAGTGTTGGGGAAGCATTCACCATACACTTAATGAGATGACCTAGATACAGCTGTGTGAAGTATGTGTGAAAAGTAATATTGGGTTACATCTGGCAAGGGCTTATTAGGCTTCCTGATGTCTTTCAGAAAGAAGTTATAGGGGAACTGTCAAATTAAATATGCACCAAAAGTTTAAATTGTGAAAATAATGTGTTAAAAAAACAACCTCAAGACCTGTACAATTGTTTCCACAATTAAAAAATAATGAAAAGTGTTGTTTTAAACAAACATCCCCATGCAAGTAGAATCAAGACATGCCTAAATGGTCTATGTACATATGTGAGTATATACCCTACGCGCTCTACTCACCCAAGCTGTGGCTCTTCCTCCCCCTCCCACTCCATCTACACTGCCATTTTTAGCCACAGTGTACTGCTGCTAGAGCCTTTCCCCACCACAGGAAAATACTCCAATGGCAGAGAAAGGCTCTGGCAGTGGGGAGGCAGAGGAGAAAGGCTCAGGCAGCTAGCTCCCTGCTGCAGGAAAAGACTCCAGCAGCAGGAAGACAGCAAGGAAAAGCTCCACCAGCTCCCTGTTGCTAGAGCCTTCCCCTGCTATAAGGAAAGGCTCCAGCAAGAGGATTTTCCAGCTGCTTCCCTGCTGCCAGGGCCTTTCCTCACCATAGTGAAAGGCTCCGGCAGCAGGGATCTGCCAAAGCATTTCCCGGCTGCCAGCGTTTTTCACTAACACGTATAGCTACACAAGCAGTGAGGATGAGGCCTGCTTTTCACTGCGCTGCGTAGCTACACATATCCCACACACTGCTGCCAATGGTGTTTAGTGTAGACCTAGCCTTGAAGATACTGGCCCTCAAATGCCCTGAGTAGATGTAAAAAGTCATTTACAGTGAATGACTGTAACAATTGTAAAGGAAAGACTTCTCAGCTTTTCTAATACAATTAATATTTACCTCTCCCTGGCCCCCAAAAAAGCATTAGGGATGATTTGCACCAATGCAGAACAGTCCTGGGCAGTTCTAAAAGCAACACCTTATCCTGCTCTTCCAAAATTTACCTGGCTAAATTTATTACTCGCATATCTCAAAAGGGAAGTATTTGCTCTGAGGTACAAGTAGCAGCAAATTCAAGGCTGTATAAAAGCAGTTGGAATGTACCCATCTCATCAACTACTTATCTGTGACAACGCTGCTTTCCACTTCTGTTTTAATTGATGATGCTAGTGCTCCAATCACATCTAACTCTGAGGTGGGGTGTATGTGACATCACAGTATCCTGGTTTACTTCATAATCTTAAGTATGCAGCACAGTAAAAAAAACCTGCAATTGTACACGCCAGCATCTTTAACTTGGATTTACTAAAGCAGATTTAGCCATTTCATTAGCCAAATGAGGGTTTTTTTTGCAGGTACTTAGAAAAGTTCCCATAAGAAGTTACAATCCGTATGTCATCCTCTTGACTTGAAAAATGCTTTCCACAAAGGGATCACTTACAAACCCTTTCTCCAGCTGCTAATTGGAGGATGGAGTTTCAGATTTCCAGTGTGGCAATTCTACATCTTGCCAAGAGAAAATCATGTGAGCAAAGTTACTTTTCTATCAAAATCCATGGCAACCTCTACAGTTAACTGCAACTGTCAAAATTTAGCTCTTAGAGGGATTGTCAGATGAATGGTGTTTGAAGTGTTCCAATAAGTGGGTAAAGCAAAGCAGGGACAAAATAAAAAGCAGATGAGCTACTTCCCAAATATGAAACCTTTGACTATTTGGATATTTGTGTTGTGACAAGATGATCTTTTGGGAATAATGTATATTCTGATAGAGTAATGCATTTACTAACATTTATACTAGATTAATTGCTAAAATTCATGTTACACTATTCTAAAGCTATAAAGCATTATAATACTCACTATTTGCAAGATAAAGTTTGGTTTTAATGCTGCTGCATATTCCTGGCTCTTTCATAGAATCATAGGACTGAAAGGGGCCTTAAAATGTCTTCTAGGCACTCAAGGCAGGAATAAGTATTATCAGACCATCTTTGACAGGTGTTTTTCTAACCTGCTCTTAAAAATCTCAATAGTGGAGATTCCACAACATCCCTAGGCAATTTATTCCAGTGCTTAATCACCCTGACAGTTAGGGCTTGTCTACACTAGACAGTTTACAGCAGCACCGATGCAGCTACACCACTTTAAGATCACTAGAAACCCCTCCTACCTTGTTTTTTCCACAAACTTTAAGTGTATACTCTATGCCATTATCTAATCATTGATGATTCCTTCTCTCTCTAATCAAAAACTTCTAAATCTTTATACAGCACCACTAATACTAACCATTCCTAGGTGAATTTAACTATGAAAACTACTTCATGATCAGGAGCACAGCTGGCTCCCAGGAACCCTTGTTCCAGCCTCAACTTCCTTCTGCTCCTATCTAGTCTCTGCCTCCCTGCCCTGACTCCAGTTCCAACCGTTGGCTTGGCTTTGTGATCCGGACTTTGGCTTAGTGTGCTGAGCCTGACTCTAGTTTTGACCCTTGGCTCGGCTCCTCAACACTGATCCAGTTTCACCCTCAGTCCACTACTTGAATCCTACATCTATACTTGTCAATATGCCAAACTGCCACCACAACCACCAGACAAGATCCTGCTCCATTCACTGGGTAGGCCATCCGTGCCCTGGCAGATTATAGTTTGAGCAACCCAAAAAGAGACCAGACATAGGGAGGGCATGAGCTTAACGACATGAAGGTCCCTTCTGGAACTATCATAACCCCTTGTGGGCTTCGGGCTTTACAACAACAGGAAGTTAAAAGGTAAAACAACTAATATCTATTTTCTTGTAATCAAATTCTGACTTTTATGCCTCCTTACTTGTAATCGCTTGACATATTTCTTTCTGTAGTTAATAAACTTGCTTTATTGTTTTATCTAAACCAGTGTGCTTGGAGTGAAGTGTTTGGAAAACTCCATTTGAGATAACAGGATTTGTGCATATCATTTTCTTTTAATAAAAATGACCAACTTTATATGATTTGTGTTGTCCAGGAGAGTGCTAGGCAGTATAAGACATTTCTGGGAGAAAGTCTGGGACTGGTAATTTGCTGGTGTTGCTAGCCATAACACTCACACAGTATAGCTGGGAGTAATTTACATGCTAGAGGCTGAAGGCTTTGGCTACACTTGCATTTCAAAGCGCTGCCGCGGCAGCGCTTTGAAGCGCTAAGTGTAGTCAAAGCGCCAGCGCTGGGAGAAAACTCTCCCAGCGCTGTCCGTACTCCACTTCCCTGTGGGGAATAACGGACAGCGCTGGGAGCGCGGCTCCCAGCGCTGGGGCTTTGACTACACTGGCGCTTTGTAGCGCCGCAATTTGCAGCGCTGCAGAGGGTGTGTTTTCACACCCTGCTGCAGCGCTGCAAATTTGTAAGTGTAGCCAAGCCCTGAGAGACAGCAGACCAGGAGTGGTTACTCTCACAGTGAAGTGTGTAAAAGGCACTCAAGATTGGAGAATTGAGGGGACACAGTGGTTCACCAGTCAGATTATACCCTGGGTAATGGTACCCTTCCTTCCACAGCAAGGCCTCCACCACCATGGGGATCACCTTTACCTCTCTGAAGGAGATCCCCAAATCCAAGTATTGATGTGCCACAATGCTGCCATTTCAGCCAGCTTAAGAGCAGGAATCTGGTATTTCTGGTGGCCAGCCTTACAAAAAGTTGTCAAGGACTGTTAGGACATATGATCTCTGCCCCCACCCCAGAAAACACTGCATGAGACCAGTGGGCCTTCCCCAGATCCTTCTAACGATACCATGATCTTGGTCCACCTTTTGATGGACTTCCTTGTGGAGTTGTTCTGCTCCCAAGGCTACTCACTGGTCCTAACAGTTGTGGATCTCCTGCCATGCCCTTCCATCACCATGTGTAACATGTCTCTTCTTGGAACACATCTTCTGGTACCACAGCATGCCAGAACACATTGTTTCTGATCGGGATGCCCAGTTAGTCTCCCAATTTGGCAGGAATTCCTCCATCTCAACCGCCCCCACCCCACCTCCAGACTGACAGCCAGACCAAAAGGGTCGACTAGACATTGGAACATTACCTTCACTGTTTCATGAATTTTCACCAACATGATTGGGTTCCCAATATGCCTGGCGGAATTCACTTGCAATAATGCAACCCACACCTTCATCTGGCAAAGCGTGTTCTTTGCAGACTTCGGTTTTCATCCCCAGTTTCCCACAGCCTTCGTCCTCCATTCCCAACAAATTCATCAGGAGTTATAGCACAATTTGACAGCTGGCAAGAAGCTTTACAAAAGCTATGTCAAGTCACCCCAGACTTAAATGTAGATACGGTATGGCTCTCCATCCAGAACTTGAAGCCAACCTGTCCATCTGTCACACTTAACCACAAGTACTTTGGCCCCTTTTGTATCTTCCAGAAAATAAATCCAGTGACCTTCAAACTCTAATTCCTGAAGTCCTTCAAGATGTCTACCTTATCAAATCATCCATCAACAAACCCTTCCCTGGCCTAATGGATCCATCCTTAATCACTATGGGTGGTGGTGGATAGGAAGAGTATGAGGTCTATCAAATCCTCAATTACCAGATGGGTCAGGTAAGTTCTATTACCTAGCAGACTGGAAGGGGATATGAGCCAGAGGAGCAATCCTTGGAGCTCATAGTAAACATGCACACCTTGTCCTGTAACAGGAATTTCACTAACACCCAGACAAACCAGAACCAAGGGACCCTAGAAGGAGCCCTAGGGAAGGAGGTACTATAAAGGACCACAGCTAGCAACCCAGCAGGGCTAGATAACCCAGCAAGCTCAGCTTGGCCCAATGAGCCTTCTCCAAATGGCCATGATGCTTCTTGATTGGGCAGGAAAGCCTGCAGCCTACTACTTGAGCCTTGCAGGACCACAGCACTTGGTCAATGTGTATAATACCCATAGCTGCATTTGCTCAGTTCCTGCCTCCAGCCCTTGTTCCACCCCTGACCCCTCTCTGCTCCAATGTAGTCTTTGCTTCCCTGCCCTGCTCCCGATCCTGACTCTGGTTTCAACCTTTGGCTGGGCTTCTCAACCCTGACTTCAGCTCACCCTTCAGCTTGGTGTCCCAATCCTGACTCTAGTTCTGACCCTTGGCTTGGCAACCCTAATTCCACTTTCACCCCCAGTCTGGTACCTGAGTCCTGGATCTGAATGCACTCACTACTCTGAACTGCCACTAAAGCCACCAGATAAGGTCCTGCTCCATCCACTGGGTACATCACCCATGCTTACAATCACTGTCACTCAAACCAAGTCCTCATATGGATAGAAAATGTGATTTCTAAAATTAGCTTTGTAATTATTTTAACATTTTAAAATAATTTTATATATAGTTATTTAACTTTTTTAAAAAAACAGGGAGTCCAGTGGCACCTTAAAGACTAACATTTATTTGGGCATAAACTTTCATGGGTAAAAAACCTCACTTCAGATGCAACAAGTGAGTTTTTTTACCCACGAAAGCTTATGCCCAAATAAATGTTAGTCTTTAAGGTGCCACCAGACTCCTTGTTGTTTTTGTGGATACAGACTAATACAGCTACCTCCTGATACTTAACTTTTTAAGGGCTTGTGTTAGCCATACTTAAGAATCAACTGACATCCACTGCTTAATATTAGTCAGTTATGAATGAAACACTTGGTATCAACTCCTTTCAATCTGATGAGACAGTTTTGAAGCATACTGGTTATTTTATGCTTTGAAATTTAAATTACTATTTACAGACATCTGTTGGAGATTTACATAACAAAATGTTAATGGTCCAATTTAAAGTTACAGAAAGAAAAAGGGAATTTAGAAACTGGTCCAAAACACCATATTTAATTCTTCATCATTACAGGGCTCTTGGGCCAAGATTTTCAAAATTAGCAATCAATTTAAACTAATCTAATATTCAAACATGCTGAGCACCCAACAGCTTCTATGGGCCTCAGTAGGAGTTGTTGGATATTAACATTTAGAAATAAACAGGTGACTAATTTTAGTCTCCTAATTTGAAAATATTGGCTGTATAATGTACAAACTATGTAGTATCTAGACATGTTAGAGAAGTACTGAATTTCAGTCTCAACCCTGAATTTTTGTAGAGTTGTACAAGACCAGATTCTGTGAGAGTGCAATGAGAGCCCTGGCATGAGTAAGGTAGGCAGGATCAGAACTAGTTCTCAGTGAGGGCTAGTGGGATGGTTATCCTGTAACCACAGAACTTGACCAAGTTAAACAGCAGCCATTTTAGGGGTATTTAGTCACCATTGATTAAAAGCAGAACACTACATAGCTAGAAATAATTGTCAGGGCTCTCATAGGCAAAGCCAAATTGCTGCAGCTGCAGCTTTTCTAATCAGAATGGGAGGAGGGGAAAAGAGTTAGCAGACCATAAGAATGGAAGAGCGTGAGTGAATAGTGACCTTGGCTTTGAGTGCCCCAGACATATTAAAGTTTTATTATTATGACTAGAAATGCTTTGCTGGTAAGAGATAATGAGCAAGTTGTTGAAGCTAGGAGAATTGGTGACCCATTAGGGGTTACTATGAGTTGTGTTTTGAGAGAGTTATATATAAATGATTAAGTAAAAGTAAATATCTCAGAGCAGTCCAAGGGAACATTCCTTCAGGCCAGGAGCTGACACCTAAACTCCCCATCAGCTGGCTGGAAGGTCCCCAGAAGCCTGACTGTTGATCACTTGAAATCACAGACTTTGGCTAACTAATGATTGGGGTGCTCTGAACCTACTGCTACAGCATATATGTTCTGTGTGCTTGAGACCTAATAAAGTAGTTTTAGGTAAAAGCACTCTGGTTTGTATCAAGCATTTATCAGATGGAGGAGCTGTATCCCCATTGATTTATTCCTGACCTGCCTGGAGAGAAACAGTTAAGTTACCACTGCTTTGTGTTCAGAAAACCCTGGATAACAGTCCTGACCACCAACCTCCAGGGTGTGCCATAATATTGCACCACTCCACTATTTTTGCATACCAATTAGTCTGCTGTTTTCGCTCTGCTCATTGGCCATCAGTTCCCTCCCCACCCCTTCCACTGATAGGCTGTGGTGTTTTGGTTTGTTTTTTGCCACTGGAGGTGGGTCAGGAAAGACTGAACACATTTTCCTGTCTGACAATATGAGTAGGCCTAGTCCTGGGTAGGATGTAGCCTTTAATATTTAAGCAGGCATATTGAGCAAATGAAAGGGCTTCATTTAAAAGTTCCAAAACTAGAGCCATGTTATGAGGCAAGAAGAAGGGGTCAGGAGGAAGCATTATACCCCAAAACAGGCAGGAGCATAGATGTTGTCTCCAGGATCATTAGGAGTAGCAAATTCACAGATGACCTTAGATACTGTATTCCTTTGGAACTCAGCACTGGCCTCCTAGCATTTGGTGGTGCTTTGGCTGCTGAACTACAGCTTCTGTGGCCCAGTCCAGCTTCCACACAAGTCAGCAGAACAATTTCCATTGGCTTCGACAGAAGCTGGATCAGGCACCTGCTGTGTTGGAATGCTTAGGAGGGAAGGTGTGCCAATCCCCCCCCCCTCATTCTGCACCAGTAACGTGGCCCCACTCTACATGTAAAAAAAAAAAAAGCCAATGTTTTACCATAGGCTCTATTAAACTTATTTACAAATATCCATTTAATCAAACCCTAACTGATGCTATTTGAAGTCTTAAATTAAGAATAACTAGCTGGCCTTTGTCTGAAAATTTTTGCAGTACGTCAATCTTTACAGAGTATCTGGTGCTACATGAGTATGGTCTTTTCCCTAATAAAGGCTCCAGTCCTGGAAAATGAGTGAACAGACAGGCCCTGTGCCTATACAGAGTCCAACTGAAGCCAACAAGGGTCTCTGCAGGCATAGCTGTTTGCCTGCATGCATGTCACAGAATTAGGAATGAAAAAAAAAGTAAAACTGCAGATGTCTATGTCTTTCATAACTATTTATCCTGTGGGAAAAGACAGAAAGATAGGCCTACAAGTTGCAGGTAGAGCTAATTAAGACAGTGAATATTTATATTTTAGAAATAGCTACAGATGAATATTAGATAAGTATTCCTAGAAAAATCTCTGTAAATTAAGTTGCCAAGTGGCATTAAACAACATTATGATTGCTAAGGGCTTAACCAACTTTCCACTATAGGCTGGATCTTGCCAACCCCCTCTTGAAAAACTTTTTCCACTTCAAACGTTTGCATGCTTCCATGGACAGAAGAGAAATTCTTCTGACAAATCTGATAAAATAGGAGAAGTCAGAGGAGTGTGGAAAAATGTGTATAAATCTTATTTACAAATAAGCACCTATATAATGCTCTATGCACAAGATAATTATATGTACAATGAAGACCTTTAAAGGTCAAGTGTCCTTTTGTGGTTCTTCCAACACATCAGTATTTTTGTTTTGTTTTGATTGTTGTAGCATGGGCCAAATACAAATAGTCCCAACTGACTTCACTGCTCTGCAGTCTAATGATTTGGCCTAACAACTTCTCCTAATTTGATTTATGCAGATCTTGGCAAGATCTAGTGACTTAGTACTTTTGAGAAATAGAACTGCACATATTGGAAGTTATTCACTGCTGAGTTAGGACTATCTCTCACATACTCCCAGTTAGACATCTGTTGGCAGCTGGAGAAGAACAGCGACGCCAAGCTCACGCAATGAAGCATTTTGCCTGTGGTAACTGCTGTGTATGAAGCTGTCTTCAATTATTTTACTCGTAGCAGTTGCATTGGCTAAAGTGTTTCAGTACAGAAGCTCAGCACTGCTATTCAACACAAAAAAAAGGGGATAGGTCATAATGAAAGGAAAGGCAATTAGGAAGACAGATTGACGGAAGACAGATTGACAGACAATTAGAAAAAAGAATCAGACATATGTACAGAAAAAAGGATAGCAAAATAGACAAAGAACAAGTGCACACTATACAAGTGATGGAAACTATGCTGGAGCTCAAAGCCTACCTATTGCAGCTCATTTTTTTAAAGTACATTTATAAACCCATTCAAATTTCCATTTTCCTGATTTCTCCAGAGGATAAAGTAAGGATTTTAAGAATACACTAGAAATCCATGCAATAATAAAACCCAGAAGTCCTCCAATTAGCAGACTTCATCTACCCACCCATTTACATGAAACAGGCTAGTTTCATGTTCTAGTAGAGATAAATGATGACTACAAAGTATAATACATAGTGGGGTCCCGGGTACCCAAGAGGTTTTTTCTTGCCTAGCCTATCCCAGCCTGCATGTCAACCAATCAACGGAGTTTCACTTCCCTGGGAATGGATTTCAGAATCATCCCAACGCAAATGACTGCACCACAATTTAAGTGGTGGGGGCCATTGTCTGGCTTGTAGGTAAAGGTATGTGGACCCTTTAAAGGCTAGATAGCTAGAGAGAGACTTGCTGTTGCAGCTTCAGACCAGGTCAGCATAGGGACATAGACCCATTTTCCCCACCCCAGGTGACTGGAAGAGGGGAGACTAGATCAGCAGTGGGCAACTTGCAGCTCATCAGGATAATCCGCTGGCAGGCCATGGGACAGTTTGTTTACACTGACCATCCGCAGGCATGGCCGCCAGCACATCCCTGCAGCCCATACTGCTTCCCACATCTCCCATTGGCCAGAAATGGTGAACTACGGCCACTGGGAGCTGCAGGCGGGCGGCCATTCCTGCGGACAGTCAATGTAAACAAACTAACTAACTATCTCACGGCCCGCCAGTGGATTACCCTGACAGGCCGCAGGTTGCCTACCACTGATTTAGATCCATACTGATGCCGGAAGAGCCCTCTTACCTGGACCAGGTGGAGCAGCCCCATCCTGCCACCCACGGAAAGAAAGAGTTAGATACCAGGTAATGCCCACAGCAGCTCATGGCAAAACATGTTGGGGGCTTAGCTGGGGCAAAAATGAAATGGGGGTTAGGCTGCAATGTTGCAACTCTCGACATAAGCCTGGGGCCAAGTGATACAGAGATCAGATAAAATGGATTAGGGACAAAGTATTTAAATGAGGGATTGTTTGGTTTGTTTTTTTGAAATGGGCAGAAATGGGGGGGGCTTCCTATGGTAGGGAGACAATTCGCCTCCTCCTTTACAGCCCCTCTAAAGCTGCATTCAAGGAGGGGTGGTTAGGTCCTAGCAGCATGTTGGCTGGGGACCAGGATAGGTAAAAGGGGAAGGCTGACTGCAGCCACATCCTGGGTATGTGCTAATGATTATGGAATTATCTGCACCACACACGTACCTTGCAGGTACTCCGACATTTAGGAATAAAAGTTGAGGCCTAATTAAACCACATCCAGTTTCTCTTGTCCTTCTGGCACAGCCAGACAATTCTGCACTGCTAGTTTTTCCATTACTCCGCCCCTCTCCAATACTGCTTCTCCTTTCCAACCAGCTGAGAGAAAGGAATCTCCTTTAAGATTACAATGGCACTATAAATTGGCTGCCAAAAGATGCTGATGTGAAACGTAAGCTACAATTTATCCCAGAGGCTCACAGCATCACCACTGCAACATCTGTTTATTATTTATTATAATTATTTCTGAACTGACATGTAAAAGTCTGAAGTAGTGTTCTGTCAGGTCTCCTGGGTGGCAGACACAGTTCAGAGTGATCCTGGGCCCAGCCCCTTTTTCCAGTATAAAAATGTTGATTAGTTGATGCTCAAAAAATATTTGAGATTTATGTTTTCTGTTGACAAGCTCACGTTCACCTCTATTACATGGTCAAGGCACAGCAAGAAAATGACTAGAGAAGCCTGTGCATGTTGGAGAGGTAGCTGGGGGGTGGAGGGAGGGAGCGAAGAATCTCAGTTTCAGCCATTTACTCTCTCACTTGTATACAGCTACGTTATTTCAGCTGACAAAATCATTAGCCAAACATCTCTCATTCAGTTTACAAGAAGAGAGAATTTATGTACCCACAGAAAAAAACCCAGGCTGCATGTCTCTGGATCAATGACTAGCATTACTACAGCCTCTGCTACGGAAAAGCTAAATCCAAGCCAAGGGCTCAAGGCCCATCTCAAACATATTTGCAGAGGCCCTGTGAGGAAAATTGTTCCATGAGGCCCCTGAATGACATACACTGCGGTGAAGTTACTGGGCCAACTCCACTAAGTCCTATTCCTGCACCTTCAGTTACTGAAGAGAACACAGTAGCAACTACTTCTCATTGCTGTAGTTTAAGAGCATCTTTGGAAGAAATAAGCACAATATAAAAGGAGGATGCAAAAAGCATAATTCAAGCAACACTGTAAATACTATACACGTGTAGTATACTGTAAACTATACCTGATCTTAGGGCTACCGTTCATTTATTCTCTTTACACATCCAGGCTACTATCAGTCTTTGCGGCTTCTTTCTTCACAAGACGTTCAATATATTCAAAAAAGAGTTGTCTTCCTTTCTGTACCAACACCTAAAGTTGTTGTCCACATCCCAGTCATCCCCAGCTTTAATTACTGCAGCCTTCTCCTCTGTGAGCTTCCCAACACCCACATTGCTCTCCAACCCATGCAAACTTGTCTCTTGCCTACAGTATCATGTTTCAACTTTTCACCGTTGCTGTCCTGCACAACTCTGCTCCTGCCAACATCTCAGATCCTCTTACTGTGTCCTCCATTGCTTTTTTCTGTCCAATGCCAACTTCAATCCCTTAGTTTCCTTCCCCATCTGTGTTTTTGAGCCTCTTCACTACTGATCTCTGTGTGCAGGATGACACCCAGTGCATGAGGTACCTACCTTTTCCTTATTCAAATCCCTCCTAAAGATGCACTACTTCTACAAGACCCACAATAGCTCATGTCACACCAATATTCTTTCTACCCCAGCAAAAAAGTCAAATGAAATATGCTCATTTACACCCCAGCTGAGGATCTGGCTCTAAAACTTTACTCATTATACCTGCATGCTAGAATTAGGACTGTACAGCCTTATGTAACTGCTCCACTCTAACACCCATTTATGTAGTATTAATTTAAATGATAAAATAGGGGGTGGTAATGGATTGTTTTTATTATTCACATTTTGGTAATTCCTAGAGGTCCCAACAAAGATCAGGGCCCCATTGTGCTAGATATGTATCAATGCTAAGAGACATTCTCTGCCCCCAAGGGCTTAGAGTCTATATGGAAGAGAGTCACAAGAGGTGGAAGAAAGTATTATTGCCTCCATTTTACACAGACAGAGAATGAAGCACCCATAAAGTGATTTACCCCGGGTCACACAGGAAGTCTGTGGGGGAAACCAGGAATACAACTCAGATCTCTTGATTTCTAGTCCAGCGTCTAAATCCAAAAACCCTCTCATTCCTCTAAAGGTTTTCACTTCCAGGATGCCAGCACAAGTCAAGCCTTCAGGCGGGTAGCAAAAGAAAGTCATTATCTTTCATTATGATTATTAAATGGAATGAATAAAATCAGTTGTGGCTAGGGTGACCAGATATCCCCGTTTTATAAGGACAGCCCTGATTTGGCGGGCTTTTTCTTATATAGGCACCTATTACCCCCCACCCAGTCCAGATTTTTTACACTTGCTATCTGGTCACCCTAGTTGTGGCATATCTGTCTACTAAGAACTGGACTGAGACTATCAGCACAATTGCATCAACTGGCTGTTTCAAAAGTATCCAGGGACTAAAGGAGAATGAAGACTAGAATTACCCTCTCACTCTTGGGATATGTCTATGCTGCAATTAAGAACCGGCAACTGGTCCATGCCAGCTGATTTGGGCTAAGGGATTCGTCAACTGCAGTGTAGGCGTTCAAGCTCAGACTGCAGCATGGACTTTGGGACCCTCCTACCTTGCAAGGTCCTACAATTCAAGCTGAATGGCTACACCGCAATTAAACAGCCCCTGAGCCCAAGCCGAGGCCAGCTGGCACAGGCCAACTACAGGTATTTAATTGCACTGTAGACATACCTTTGGTGATTTTTCTTCCAGGTTAGGAATTAGTCATACTGATGAGGCAATACTGGAAAACTAGCACTATTCACCTATTCTGTGAGCAAAGTTTCATTTTCTAGAGCCAGTCTTTTTTATTATTATTATTTTTATTTTAAAAAGAGGGTTGGGTGTGTTTTTTTTTTTAAATAAACATGGTTTTGTTAAGTCTCTACTATAATTACATCCTAAATATATCAGCTTCAAAATGATGCACCTCCTTCACCAATACTCTGTTCACCTCTCTGCGTTTCTAATTTTCTTCGATTGTATATTCAAGTCATATTTGGAATCACTTCCAGAAAAAAGGGGACAGGAGACCCTTAAATATGAATTCCTCAGTGTTACATGTAGTAGCACTCAGCCTGAACCCTCCTCCATTAATTTGCTTTCTTCCGCTTTAAGTTTTTTTTGGGACTGCTTGAGTCGGATGAGGCTACATAATTAAAGGTTTGCTTTAACTACTCCCACTTCTCTTTTTTCAGGAGTAATAGGGAGGGAATGAGGAGGAAGAAAAGACAAAGTAAGGGATGCTCTTAAGTGAATTCTTTGGCCTTCTCTGATGCTTTGGATGCTTCTATTCCCTAGCACTTTAAAGGCTCGTTTAGTCTGCTAAGATGCCTGGGTGTCTTGCTGATGGCATTTCCTCTTCATTAAGTGCTGTTCCTTTACTGTGAATGCTTAGTTCAACACACAGAGCATGACCTTTCATAAACTGATGTGGTCTGTTGCAGTCTCTTGGAAGGGCAGGCATTAAAAAGACCAGCTCTTATTAGTTTAAAACTTTATTAGATGACTCAAACAGAAAAAAGATGGGTTGTTTCTCTTGAACTAGCCTGGTTGGTTTACTCTTATACATGGTGCATCTGTTTTTTCTCCTCCCTGCTTCCTGTCCTGTAACAATTCTAGCTCTCTTATGGGCTCTGACCTGTCGATATTTTTCCTCTTTTGTTCTCTTCTGATCTAAGTCTCTTTAATCATCTAAAACTGACTCTTTCCCCTAATATTTCTTTATGATACATGTTTCTCCAGTCAATAGGCTTATCATAAAGCACCTCCTAAACATAAATTGTGCTAGAAGACTCAAACATTATTCTATATACAAATGGAAAAACCCAGCCCTGGCAGTGGTTCTTTCTGAGACAAAAATCACAGGCTCACAAAAGGAAGAAAAACAAAAACCAGAGCTTCCAGCCATGAAACTCATGTTGCATGTTAGATTCCGCCCCCCCTTCATTAACTGTGGTTCATAGTTCTTAGCTCTTCAGAAGAGTCTCTGCAGAGAACACAAAAGAACGCCAGACATCATCTCACATACCCCACCCTGTCTCCAAGGCTGAGTAAAGATTTAAAAAGCAAATGATGGGTGGCCTTCATTTTCCTTTTCACTTTCTGCATGAGTTCTTAGGATTAGAAGGGATCACTAAGAACTAGAGGCTGTTGACTTCAAAGTAAGAGTTAAAACCCTAATCAATTTAATTTTCTTCAATCAATATCTTGTACCCCTACAGAAAAAGCAACCTGAAAAAATTAGAGAGCATGCAAAAACTAGCCAGCACAGAATGGCAGTTGAACATATTCGTCATTTTAAATTTAAAAAACTTGCACGTGGATTTGATCTTAAGTGAAGCAATGCAAGCACCGCACCAATCATACAATATCTTGTGCCCCTACAGATAGTCATAACAGTTATGATTGTATAGTAATGGATCTGCTAGTTCAGATTATGATGCTACATGTAGTAACTTTTTACAACGAGAATTAGTGAGTCATGTTAACATACAAAGACACATTTCTTTACTACTGTGTTACAGCAGTCTAAGTAAATCCCTTTTTCTTGTCAGCAGCCAGGAGCATAAATCCACAAGCAGGCAGAAGTAAGAGCTTTAAAAATTTTTAACAACAACAAAAATACACACCCTTGAAACATGAACACTTCAAAAAGCTCTGGTGACAAGAATAAATCCAAGGGTTTAAATAAAAGTAGGTTACCCAATTTCTGAAACAGCCTACTGAACTAGCCTGTCCCACAGCAATTACATATTCCAACCAGCTAATATTTAACAAAGAGTACAGAAACCAGAAGACATCCTCCCTCACCGCCACTCCCTTTATCTATGCCCATTTCTTCCCTGCCCCGAACTCCTGCCATCCTAGGAGCCACCGACTATATGGAATACAGTATTCCCAATTGCTCCGTTATTTAAAAAAAAGCGGCAGACAAATTACACTTCTACGGGACATAATTTTTAAAACAATAATTTAAATGCACTAAATTTCTACCCATGGTTATGAACAAGTCTCTCTACCTCCCTCTCCTCACCTGTAAAATAGGCTCAATAATACTTGTCAGATTCACAAGGGGCAGTCAGATGTGTGTAAAGGACTTTAAATTGAAGTGCCAGAGAAGTTCTTACTCATTTCATGCTTTACTTGACCTTTCATAAACTGATGAAGTTATTTGTGGTTGAGTCAAGTTTAGAGTGATTGCATGATGATATTGCATATAAATTTAGATTGCAAGCCATTGCAAGGACTCTTTTGTTATGAGTTTCTAAATCGCCTAGCACAATAAAACCCCTATGCTGTTTGGGGCCTCTGGGCACTGTTGTATTACAAATTAACAACAGACTGCCTCTTATGTCACTGCAGGTAAATTAGTTGCATCATTTAAAGCCTAAAGGGCAAAACCAAATAGGGAAATCTGACTCATTTTAATACAAGAATATCTTATTCAGTACTGTGCTTTGGTGTGAAAGCTAGACTCAAGCTAGGATCAAGTTGCCAATAGAATTTTCCTAATGCAACACAAGTTGATTTAAAACAAATTAAAAAATAACATTAAATTTGTTAGTGTATAAACACTTTGAGCATATAAACAAATACTTAAAGATGACCAAGAACTTAACTTCAAAAAGTGAAGGCAAATAATGGGCTGTGTTTTCTTTAATTTTTTCAGTTAATTTAGTATTTAGGGATGTAAAATGGTGGAATGACTCAGTGGAATTAAGCAGACTCAGTTGCAGTAACCAAAGTGTTAGTTTGTATTACTTGTTAAAAACTAACAGTTAAAGTTTTCCTAGTTTGGGCTTCAAGTCAGTCTTTAACCCTTGGATACAGAGCCCTACCTTCTCACACAGCCTTCTCCTTATGCTATCTCCCAAGCAGCTATTCTTATAGACCCCAATTCTGCAAACACACATGCACATGCTAAGCTTTACACAAGAGTAGTTCTTTAAGAAGTCAGTGGGTCTACTCGTATTTAAATTTAAGCACATGCTTAAGTATATCCCAAATCTTTTGAGCACTATTTTTACCACGCATTTTTCCAAACCCCTTTGTGGATTCTTAGTGGTTTTCAAAATAAACTTACACAACCAACAGTAATGAAGGTGAACTGAGACCCAAGATAAAGAACAATATTTCAGAAGAGAGGAAGCAAAGAGTAATTTTTTTTTAAAAGGATAGTGATATGAAGTGCCCCTTCCCCACAATTGCAGCCAAAAGCAGCAGCGAACAACAGTTTAGTACTGGAAGTGAAAAATACCATGTCAGTTCTATTACTGAGTGCTGACTGTGCACTTCATAAGGAACAGAGAATATACCGTAGACTGTGGTTCTCAAACTTTTGTACTGGTGACCCCTTTCACATAGCACGCCTCTGAGTGTGACCCCCCACCCTCCTTATAAAATTAAAAAAAACACTTTTTATATATTTAACACCATTATAAATGCAGGATGCAAAGCGGGGTTTGGGGTGGAGGCTGACATCTCGTGACCCCCAGAGAGGTCCCGACCCCCAGTTTGAGAACCCCTGCCGTAGAAGATCAGAAAGGGTATTCTACTGTTCTAAACTC
Source organism: Mauremys reevesii (assembly GCF_016161935.1). Lineage (NCBI taxonomy): Eukaryota > Metazoa > Chordata > Testudines > Geoemydidae > Mauremys > Mauremys reevesii. The sequence goes on along the minus strand of NC_052627.1, from coordinate 41,795,221 downwards.
CTGTGCTGCTACACAGCTGTTGCTTTCACTTTCTGTATTTAGGGAACCCTTCATGAATAAAAAACAAATTATTAGCTTCTTTTATCTTTTGATTGTCCGCATCTTTCTACATTTTAAGTTCTTCAAAGCAGGAAGTGTATCTTATCCGTGGTCTTGTGAAGTCCAATGTAAATGCATATGATTGAAAAATATTTTACAACCTCCATTAAGAAATGCTAAAAATAACATTTCTTTGAATTATGAAAATCCATGAACACATGCCATGTACATATAGCAATGCTTCTTCCTGTAGTGTTGCCAAGGCGGAGATTCACCATTCTGGACTGCAGCTTTGCCATCATACCTTTCCGCTTGTAACACTGATCCAAATGATAAGATCTCCAGTTTTTTGATTTTTCTAATCTGCTTTAATCAACTCTAGAGAATGGTATCAGAAGTTGCTTGACAGTATAAAAACATGCCCCTTGTCCTAATGACCCTAAAATCTAGTTCTGACACTGAGGCGATAAACCAGTTTAGGGTGAAGGAGATAAATCTTGCAGAGGTCATTATTGAAAGGCTGAGCAAAAGTAGTGCATTTTGAGGAGGGATTTGAAGATTGAGATCATTTGCTACACAGGAAGACAGACATAGCAGCAAGGATGAGGCAACCTGGAAAAAGTAGCAAGTGTGAGAAAGACAACAGAAGTGAGGAGTAATGAGAATAGGAGGAGAAATAGGCAGTGTAGAATTCTGCAAGGCCTTGAAGGTGATAAGTGTGAGGAGTTGAGAACAGACTGGTGTGGGGTGAGATGAGACACAGGGAGACTAGAGAGAAGAAGGTTGATGTAGAAGAACTCGAGATGGTGAATGCATTAGACATAGGTTTTAGCATTACAGCTGGACATGAAATACTGGATTTTAGAGATGCCACAAAAAATAAAAGTAAACAAATTGGTGAGAGGGATGAAATGAGACATTCAGGTTACAACTCTGGAATATGGCAAGGATGGTGGAGTTAGTAATGGCAATGGGAAAGGAAGTAGCATGATCTGATAAGGAACAGATCCTATTAGGAATCACAACCTTTAGAGTTGTTGACCCTGATCCTCAGGAACCCACCGATCTGTGTTCACCACAGGATATGGAGGAGAGGAGGCGGCGGCTGACTATACATCACCTGTGTGTTTCTGGATTCCCCAAGGCTAAAAGTGAAGCCACCTTATAATGGTCAAGAACCCAGCCCTTTAATGGCTATTTAAAACCCCCACACACTACAGTGTTTCACTCCTGGGTATCGCAAGCAGAAGGATAATACTGAGAACTCTCCCTCCCTGAAACTTAAATATTCTTCATCTATTTTTCCCCTCCCATCAAGCTGCATATCCACCCTATGATGACATTTAAATAATGGACTCACAAAAAAAATACTGCTAGCTGCAAATGATCACGCCAACAACTTTCCATCACTACCGACTTGGACAGAACATGTACCAGAGCCCTGAAGATGAAAGACTTTGTAAACTACCACCCTTGCACTTTTCTGAGTTTTTCTTCTCATAGGTGTTTAATTAAAGTTGAGTGCACCGTACTGTCAGACTCCCAAAATGCAGAGTAAAATGCACAATGCACTGTTTTTCCTTCAGATTTGTAGTAAAACACTCTGAATTACAGTCCCATCTTGAGTCCTGTATCAGAGGGGTAGCCGTGTTAGTCTGGATCTGTAAAAGCAGCAGAGTGTCCTGTGGCACCTTATAGACTAACAGACATATTGGAGCATGAGCTTTCGTGGGTGAATACATGCATCCGACGAAATGGGTATTCACCCACGAAAGCTCATGCTCCAATATGTCTGTTAGTCTATGTAGCAGGGTGCTGGTGCAAAGGCACCTAATTAGCCCCTGCTCAGCCAGTCCCAATCAGGAGAAATAGATTGGGGCTGGGGGAAAAGGCTGGTGCCTGGCCTCTGGAACTGGCTGCACCTGTGGGCCTGCTAGTAGAAGAGCTATAAAGGCTGGCTGGCAGCCAGCGCAAGGGTAGGGAATGGCCAGCCTCCAGGCTGAAGGGAGACTCCCTGTAAAAGAGGAGATAGGAAGACCTGTGTGTTTGTAAATAGTATTGCTGGTGGTGGGAACTGTATGTAAATAAAAGCCACGGGTGCTGCAGTAAGAAAAGCCTCACAATGCTTTATTGGTAGAGAGAAAGAGCTCAGCAGGGGGGCAGCCCAGGAAAGGACCCGGTTACAGTCTATAAGGTGCCACAGGACTCTTTGCTGATCTTGAGTCCTGCTACTTTCAAGATTCAGTGCAGAATACATTCTGGGACTCATCTAGTCTATACCCTCAGTCCCAAGTGCTTGGAGAACAAGTCCAGGCATGTCTGGTGGGCATTGCTGAGTCCACAGGCAAGGTTGAGCAATTCCCCTGGTGTGGCCTCATGCAGGCTAGTCATTGAATTGTAGCTCCCTTGATGGACAATGGCTGTTGATGGGTTGTTTTACACCCCACCCAGGCATTGGTTACTTTCCTCGCTGTTGTCTCTGGGGAGCTAATATCTAGCTGATTCCCCAACTTACAGCATGTTTTAGTGACAACCATACAACACAATCTCATAACTTCACATGCACTAAAGATATACACATTTAGATATAACAGTGACTTTCAGCCGATCATAACCTTTACCCTGATACTTCACATAGCATGCTTTATATGCAATATCAAAGTTACATACAGGTAAGTAATATGGGGGGTTACAAGATGCTTCCTCAAGGTATATATGTCACAGATTTAATTTACTAGGACTGTCTCAGTAATTCAGGCCATTTTGTTTGTTCCTGAAACGGTCTCCTCTTCCCCTCCACCCCCTTCTCAAAATAGCAGCCATGCATGGGGAGAAAAATTCTGTTTCGAATTAGTAGCTTTAGTTTAAGAGCATGAAATGTACTAGGCAACAGTCCAAAATCAGAAAAAACAGAAATATTACTTGCTTCAAACCAGTAAAATTCAATATCATGGTAACAAACAAAGCACATGCAGTGACTTTAAAACTGCAGTTACTTGCATTGCATGGGAAGGAGGGAGCAACAAAGTGAGGTACATTCATAGAATTAACTAACCAGTAGCTACAGGGACCTTCCGCTATTCTTAACTTGAACAATTTTGCAGTATTTGGGCACAATTTCACAGGAATTTTTTCAGCCATTAGTATTTAATCTTTGCCTTTGTTTCTTCTGCCACAAGAGAACACCTTCCCATTCCAGTATTTTAAAAGAATTTCTTGGGTGATCATTTTGAAGAACCCAGAAGCATACAGCCCCAGTCAACTGCCAGCCCTCTCAAGCAGCTCCTTTCTCTGGCCTTCCAAGACCCTCAATATATCCTCAAAAGATCACAAACATCTGTAATAAGTTTAGCCGTCTTTGCAACACTATCACTAAAGATATGCATGCCCCCCCAAAAAACAAACAAACTTCCCCATGTCCACAAGACTTTAAAAGACACACACAACCCAAGCTGTGTACTGTTAAAGGCTCATGAAGTAATGGTGATTGAAGACTGTTCATATTTGTCTACACCAGTGGTTCTCAAGCACAACGGGTTAGCTGGGCCACACAGTCTGGAGTCCATGAGACTCAGGAATAGAAGGAGCAGGGGGTGCACAAAGAAATCATACATTTCTTTTTTTAAAGAAAGATCCCGATGCTGGAGCACCTAATTGATCAGAACAATCAAAGGCCAGCACTCAGCCTGGAGAACAATTTTGTCTTATAGTACAGAGCTGACAATTTCCTAAAGCAATAGTCCCCTCCCAAAAAACTGATAAGTCAATTACCATCTGTGCAGTAACAAGTGTGACACACACTGTCCAGCTACTGTCTGCTCTCAGAGTTTCCCTCAACTGCACAGCACCTGTAGTGGCACTAGTAACTGGCCTGTAATAAGGCAGCTCAAAGTTACCAGAGAACCTATCCGCCTTACCCCAGACTTCACAGATGTTATGCAATACACAACATGCAGCAAAAACATTAAAAATATTTCCTCACTGAGATCCAGACTAATCATGAGACATTTCCATCTGGCCTTCAGTCTTCCAAAGGCATGCTCCACAACCCTGCTGCACCGGTTCAGGTGATAGTTAAATCTGTCCTTGCTTCTGTCCAGGTGTCTTGGTGTAAGGCTACATGAGCCAATGAAACAAAAATCACTCCACCATAATTAGGAAAATTAGGAAAGCCCATCGAATCCCTCTATTTCCTGGGCATTGCCCAGTGTGACCACCCTGTAGAGCAGGGCACAATTAAATTGCTTTGCATACTTGGATGACAACTGCCCCCACAATAGATTTTCCAACCCCAAACTGGCTGCCCTCTGACCAGTAGCAATATGGGGTTGCAAATTTCAAGACAGACTGCCATCCATTTCCTCACTATCAGAGCAGCTCTCATCTGTCTCTCTTGCATTGCATGGTTTAGGTGAGTTTGGCACGACTACTCCAGGAATGTGGGCTTCTGCATCCAAAAATTCTGGAGCCAATGTTGGTTGTCCCAGGTTTGCATTACAATCCAATCCCACCCACTATGTTCATCATTTGGTCCCCAAGACTGCTGCTCTACCCTGTATAGTTGGTCAGCAGTACCTGCAAGGTGTTTCAGCTGCTCTCTCAGTCATCCTCAGTTCTGCAGATACAAAAGAATGTCTTGCCCTAAACTTACAATGGTTAAGTCAGCTCAGTAGATCGCTATCTCATCCATATTTCTGATGGCAAGATAGCAGCTGTGATCCAGGGAGCACCTCAATGCCAACTGTCAGAGGGCATCCTATGCCATAAATCTCATCAGGCCTGAAAATGGTCATATCCCAAACTCACAGATTATGACAACAGTATCTGAAAGGTGTCATATGCAAACTGGTAACATGCAGATCATTAATACTATTGTGTGCTGTATGTACAGCAGTGTATAAAGAGTTATAGATGTGTGCTGGAAACACATTCCTCAAACATGTTTAGCAGGCAGTGCCTAAGTACAGCCTATCCTAGACAAAGAAATGTTGTTTCACAGATTTGACTGTGTATCCAGTGTAAATTAAGCTAGGTGTCACCTAAAACAGAAAAGCACATTTACATGCACTGTAAACAAACCCATCATCAGGCAAGCAAGTTGAAAGAGGATGCAGACCACACCCCTTTGAAAAACTTTCCTGACTCTTAAACAGGGTCAATTGACTGAGAAAACAAACATGCAAAAAGCCATTTTGACATCCTTTACCTGAGGCAACAAAGAAACCAAGCGCTTCAGGCTCTGTGTTGATCCTGGAAGAATGACTGGTGAGAAAGCTACTTGGAACAAGGGACTCTAGAATTTAAGTTAGATTTTTGTCTTAGAAGCGTTTTTTTTTTACCTTTGTTTCTAGCCATTTCTATTCCTACTCCTTCTACTTAATATCACTTAAACCTAGGCTCTGTTAATATGCTTGTTTCACTTTTACAAATCCATCTCAGTGCTGCATATAAAACTAAATGGTAAAAGCCTCCACTAACCTAGCAGGCTAGTGAACATTCTGTTTCTTTGGAGGCAGAAATCTTGATAACTTCTGTAACGACCAGTGAGAGGGACTGGACGTTACAGGGGAGATGGCTTTGGGGTGACTTGAGACTGGAAGGGCTATTGGATCACCCTGCAAGAGTAACCAGGCTGGGGGAAGCCTTGTGCTGAAAGCATGCTACTGTTGGGCAGAGCTTTGAGCCAAAACAGCAGAGAAGCACCCAGGGCTCCAGAGGAGAGAGTAACAACTGCTCTGGGTAATATCCCAAGCGTCAGTGGCAAAAAGGAGTATTTTATGAGATGGAACAGAAAGATTTGTGGAAATTTGACCCCAAATTTCCACAGTTCCCTGAGACAAGTGAAGGTACGCCACAAAACATGGCAGCAGCACCACAATATACTGCGAAAACTTCCCCCAAGGTAGCATGCCAGATGGTGGCATGGGGCACACCAGGATGTTCACCCAGTGCTTGGTGTCCTTTAGCAATGTGGCCTGATGCTGCAAGGACACATTGCACCAGCAAAAGGAGCCAAATGTGAACGCACACAGCTGAAAGAGCTATGTCAGCTGCAGAACACCTGCAGAACTTCTGCCAGTAAAAAAAGAAACAACTTTCTAGTGTAGATATGCCCCAAGACCGATACCTTGGAACTGAAGCACAGCAGCATTTTTAACAGTGAGCAAAGGCACTGCACAACAGTTTAGGAGTGGACGATAAGGGCACCATATGTACCTGCACAGGAAGCTTAGTTCATCAGAATGTAATTATTCACATTGGATTGTGACCAGGAAAATAGGGTTAATAACGCTGCTCTTACAACAAGTACCATGGGATATTTCATAGCCAGCACAACCAGCAGTTCCCCTTATTTTGCTAGACCTGCTGCAAACATAAGACTAGGTCAATCCCCATAAGTACTGTAGTAATACAACACCGATTCACTCTATTGCCGTTGCAAAATTAATACAGGAGTATAGTTCTTACCAGTACTCTTAATATCTTCCTCCATTGTAGCAGTAAGGGGCTTCCCCTCAAGCCCCAAAAGTCAAACAAGCTGCCATCTTTAAAAGTGACATTTACATAGGAACAGTCATCTAGAAAGATGTGTTCAGGAACAGTTTATGTAGCAGAACTCACACCCACCCTTGCAGACACCATATCAATATGGCAGTAACTCATTTAAATGATTATTTCTAGTCTTAAATGTACACAACAGATATTCAGGTAAAAATTTGACTTTATCATCCTGAACATTTTAAAAACTGCACAAGATGAATTCTGAAGTGGCATCAGAACTCTGGACATATCTTTTTTATTTTATTATTGAGAAATCAACTGGACACAAGAGATAATACAGTACATTTCTAGGTGTTTATAACATGACCCAGGTAATGTTACAAGGCACACAACTGAGCATTTAAGAACCAAGGAAGTACTTTGAAATACATAGCCTTGAATATGCACTTGCTAATGAAATGGAAAGTTATTAATTGTGACTGTTTGAATAATCAGGTGTGATGTCCTCTAAATTTTTTGAAGCTGAAAGTCAAGCCATAAATCCCAGTTTAACTCTGGAGTAATTTGCCCTGGATATGCAATAGTCTTGGAATTCACATACAGATGTAGCCTCTACATCACAATAAATTAGGCATTCTTTATATATCTCTTACTTGAAAGAGTACGTCCACTAAATTATACATAAGGAATGGAACATAGTCTTATTGTGTAGAAAATGGACACTGCTATAATATCACTAGCAAAAAACACCAGTTGTGTCTAGAATTATAAATCCATTTCATAATATGAACACCCATCTCAAAAAGGATTTTAAAACACCTTGGAATGCGTCATTCTTAAGTAACATTTCCAAGGAATATGTTTAAAGTTTAATATAATCAAAATACAAAATTTCAGATCCTTTTCTTTTTTGTTGAATTGGGATACATTTTATCACAACAAAGTCTGATAAAAATGTAATAGTTTACAACTTTACATTTTAGTGGAGTGAGGTTTTTAAAGCTTGAGAGAAAGTGATCAAGATGAATCAGTTCAACTAAACATCTCGGGCCAAATTCATCCCAGGAGTGACTTTATAACTATCACAAAAGAATTACACCTGAGATAAATTTGGCCCCTGAAACAATCTATGTAAATGTGGCTTCTTGCTTGGAACTGGTATCATCAGCACTGAAGCAGATTATTTCTGTGCATTGTGTCCTGCCACCCAAATAACTGTTTCATATAGAAACAGTCCTGGACACAGATGGTGAGCTACTTGAACAAGTTACATAATATAGGAATTGATCCAGTTTAGATTTTTTTCCCCTATTCTCAATTTCTAGACCTAAATAGAAGTAAAATCTCACCTTAGTTTTCAAGCTGACACAGTACATAATTTAAATAAGTACGAAGAGGCAGTTATTACTTTAAAAAAGTTTTATAGGATATTCTGAAAAAGGAAATTAAAGCTGAAACTGAAAGAATATTGTGCAGAATTTGAGCCTGATCCTTCAAGGTTGCAACACCTCCTGCACTGAAAACTGACAACACATCTCAAAGAATTTGACCATAAAAGAATTGAGAGCATGAATTAAAGCTCAGGATTGCAAGTGTTTATAAAATTGATACCGTAATGTAAGATGTATAAAATGTTGACATCTAAATTAAGTTATTAGCCCTCTACTTTTCATAGCTGATCATGCAGAGAATCCTATCTTTCAGATTATTATGGTATAAAACACCAGACACCATGGTATTGGGGGGCACTTTTCAGGACATAAATTTGGTCATGAGAAATAAGTCATATTTTGTACAGCTTTTGAACGAGAAGACTGATAATTCTGGCAAGTGTGTTACATCTTTTGCTATTTAGCATTTAACCCAAAATGCAAGATGATGCAACAATTCCAGTATCCTGATCCAAAATATGGTGAAGTCAATGGAAATACTCACACTGATTTCAAGGGTTAGACCCCTTTTCTATTCTGTCAATACTAGTAATAGTCAACAAATAAACACAGCTCACTTTCTGTAAGCTGCTTTTTATTGGAAAACATTTCTAACCCCAGAAGGAACTGCATACAGTATTATGAATATTTGTTGCTCAAACAAACAGTAGCAACTTTGTCTAATTTTTCTTAGTGAGAAGTATAGGAACAAACATTTCTATTTTAAAAAGGTAGAGACAATACAGTGCCTTTTAGTAGAACATTTAGAGCAGAGGTGGGCAAACTACGGCCTGGGGCCCACATCCGGCCCTCTAGAAGTTTTAATCCAGTCCTTGAGCTCCCGCCTGGAAGTGGGGTCTTGGGCTTGCCCTGCTCCGGCACTCCAGCCAGGGAGTGGAGTCGGGGTCTTGCTTCACTCTGCACAGCTCCTGGGAACAGCGGCACATCCCCCCTCCGGCTCCTATGTGTAAGGGTTGCCAGGGGGCTCCACACGCTGCTCCCACCCCAACCACCACCCTCGCAGTTCCCATTGGCTGGGAACTGAAGCCAATGGGAGCTGCAGGGGCAGCGCCTGCGGACAGGGCAGTGTGCAGAGCCGCCTGGCTGCGCCTCCACATAGGAGCTGGAGAAGGGGACATGCAGCTGTTTCTGGGAGCTGCTTGAGGTAAGTGCCACCTGGAGTCTGCCACCTTGACTCCCTCCCATGCCTCAAACCCCTGCCCCAGCCCTGATCTCCCTCCTGCCCTCTGAACCCCTCAGTCCCTCCCTGAAGCATCCTCCTGCACCCCCTATGCCTCATCCCTAGCCCCACCCCAGAGCCCTCCTGCACCCCAACCCCACTTTCCTGGCCCACCATACAATTTCCATACCCAGATGTGGCCCTAGGGCCAAAAAGTTTGCCCACCCGATTTAGAGCCTGATTCTGACCTTACACGGTTTTTACACTAGCATAGCTCCAGAATTTTGCCCATAAATTTAATCCACCCTTACTTTTGCATCAGAAAGTTGGCTTTGGCAGGAGTAAGCATCTGGAGCTTTTGGCCCACACGCTTATTTAAATGATCATCTCTATGAATTCACAAATTACTTTAAATAAACAGCTGCCAAGATCAATAGTTAAAGCATAGGTGGAGTATTTTCTCTGTATAACAGAAATAAACAGTGACTACCTATATTGCACTTTTGATCTTCAAAGCACTTTTTCAAACATTAAGGGCTAAATCATGCACCAGGGAGCTGGGGGAAGTGTTGGGAAACTTTTTGCTTATCTTACTCAAGAAGCAGCACCCCCACAGCATCCAAGAAAATGCTAGGGTAAGGTAATAAGGTAATAATTGGAGATATACCAATCTCCTAGAACTGGAAGGGACCTCAAAAGGTCATGGAGTCCAGCCCCCTGCCCTCACTAGCAGGACCAATTTTTGCCCCAGATCCCTAAGTGGCCTCCTCAAGGATTGAACTCACAACCCTAGGTTTAGCAGGCCAATGCTCAAACCACTGAGCTATCCCTCCTTACAGTGTAACTCACTGACCACATCCAGAGTGTGGTCCCCTACCTTAGAGGCCACATCTAGGCTGTGGCTACACTTAGCACTTCAAAGCGCTGCCGCGGCAGCGCTTTGAAGCGCTAAGTGTAGTCAAAGCGCCAGCGCTGGGAGAGAGCTCTCCCAGCGCTGTCCGTAATCCACCTCCCTGTGGGGAATAACGGACAGCGCTGGGAGCCGCGCTCCCAGCGCTGGGGCTTTGACCACACTGGCGCTTTGCAGCGCCGCAATTTGCAGCGCTGGAGAGGGTGTGTTTTCACACCCTGCTGCAGTGCTGCAAATTTGTAAGTGTAGCCAAGCCCTTAGTTGGCAGGCAAGTATGCTGAAGTAGACAGTAGCTCTGCTTGGAGGATTAGCAAAGCACATTCTATGGCACATGCTCTCTCATTCTTAGCTAGTTCCAAGGAGATTTGTGTTGGGATAGCTGGATTCCAGTAAAGGAGAATTCATCGGGTGGCATCTCTACTCCAATGCCATACCAGCAAGTATAGATGACTTTGTCCTTAGCCATTAACTACCTCACATAATTGTGCAGTGAAATTATGAAAATATTCATTACACAGTAAGTCTTAAAACACAATATATATTTTCTTTCCTTTATGAGGGTTGCTGTGCTATCTTTCTTCAGAGCAAATTGCATCCCAGGGCTGGGAAGAATTTTTAGGTTGATTATGACAAAAACAAACAAACCACCACACAGTGGGAATGGCTAGGATTAACAACTGGAAACAGTTACAAACCAAACTATGCAACAGACCAATGGGAACTTAAAAAGTATCTTAATGGGTGGGTCTTTACAGTGAATAATTTTGAGGGAAAAGAACGAGTACCTGTGGCATCTTAGAGACTAACAAATTTATTTGAGCATAAGCTTTCGTGGATTGAAACCCACTTCATCAGATGCATGCAGTGGAAAATACAGTAGGAAGATTTTTTACACACACACCATGAAAAAAAATGGGTGTTGCCATGCCAACTGTAATGAAACTAATCAGTTAAGGTGAGCTGTAACTTTCCTTACAGTTGGTATGGCAACACCCATTTTTTCATGTTCTGTGTGTGAGTGTATATATATATATATATATACACACACACACACACACACTATAATCTTCCTACTGTATTTTCCACTGCATGCATCCAGTGAAGTGGGTTTTAACCCACAAAAGCTTAGACTAACAAATTTATTTGAGCATGAGGTGCCACAAGTACTCCTCATTCTTTTTGCTGATACAGACTAACATCTACCACTGTGAAACCTGAATTTTGAGGGAATAACTTGTGAAGAGAGTGATGTGACCGGATGTCTAGGGCCAGATTTTCTGGAATGTCCAGAACCCACAATTGGGACTAAATAAAAAAAAAAAAAAATCAGCTCTCATTTAGGTACCTAATTTAAGTGGTCAGATTTTCAAGAGTGCTCAGCATCCAAGAGATCCCATTGAGAACAACAAGAGCTTCTGGGTACAGAGAGCTTTTGAGGAAAAAAAAAATCTAACCATTAATTTAAGTGCCCAAATTAGAGATGCTGGCTACTGAACCCCTGAAATGTCTGGCTCAGGATCAGTATGGGTTTCAGTTCATTTTCAGGTCATGTTTGATTATCCTAGGCTAGCATAAGGGATCATGTTTCTATCTTCCTGTTTATTTAATCGGGACACTACAAAAGGTTGTGATCATTTTAATTCATTATTTCCAAAGTATTTCTTGCTTTATTTGTATATTTTAATGCATTAGGTAACAGTTTGGGATCATAACATTTTAAAACCATATTTTAACATTATTCTAAAAGTAATTACATAAAGGACTGTCATGGAGTATATAGGCTTGTAAGTCTTCATAGGAAAGCAACAGGAGTTCATGAACAAAGTAGGCTGGAAGACCTTTCGCCCTGATCAGTGAGGGACAAAGCTGTCTCAGAAGTTCCTAGAAAGTCTTGAGGAGATCACGAAGAAAGATTACTGGAAAATGTAGTCCTTCCAGGAAGCCATGATGTACTCCTGGCCTGAGGCAAAGCAGGATGGAAGTTATGGAATTATATCAATTCTGGCTATTTCCAAATGAGAGAGAGACTGAAAAGAAAACTAGCTGTGCTACTGGATGTCTCCTGAAAGCGATGGACAAGTGAACCACTTTTTGTTTGGTCAGTAGTCATTTCAATACAGACACCTATGAGGATGTTCTAAAACACTTTCTAAATTGACTAGATACTTTGTGCTGCCTTGTTCAGCCAGAACTCACGCAGCTTGCAAAGAACTTCTTGTAAAAAATAAACTCCACAGGTGTGACTTTTGTCTTCTGTTTGGCTTGCCACATACATTTCAGAAAAGACACTGGGGCAGGGATCCCCAATGCAGTGCCCGCGGGTGCCATGGCGCCTGCAGGGGCATCTAAATGCACCCACGTCCTGGCCGGCGGTCGAGCATCCGCCGAAATTCAGTGGATGCTCAACCGCTGCCACGGTCCTTCGTCTGGCACTCGCCACACGAAAAAGGTTGGGGACCACTGCACTAGGGTGTGTCAGAAGAGATACTGCCATTTCTTCACTCAATTCATGACATGGCAATATCCACCATGATAAATGTATTGTCCTGTTTTATAGCTATATGAATCTTAAGATCTCAGTCATCTAGCATACAGGATTTTTACTTGCTATTTCTTGTTTCCATTAAATGTACATTTAAGAGCTCATGTAAGCACACAACAAATGCAAAAAACCATCAAGTCCCACACAGGGAACAGAATATATAATTTGGACACATGCTCCTTAGTGCTAAAGGCATATCAGGGAAAAAGTCACACACACAACTGTGATACATGGGTGGGGGGGAGGAAGGGGGAAGAGGGAGAGTAGCTTCCTTTGATAGACACTCAGTCAGCCAGTTAGCTGTAAAACCCCTCATAGTCTGTTCTCTTCTTGCTTTACCTGTAAGGGTTAACAAGCCCACAGGTAAAAGAAAAAGGAGTGGGCACCTGACCAAAAGAGCCAATGGGAAGGTAGAACTTTTTAAAATTGGGAAAGAAACTTCCCCTGTATCTGTTGTTCTCTGGGCTGCAGAGACACGGAGCAGCAATGCTGTATAAGGCTTGAACCAGGTATGAAAATTCATCTTTTATACCTAGAAGAAATTATTTAGATAGGGAATGTTTAGATAGACAATTAGGTTTATTTTGGTTTGTGGATCGCCTCTGTGCTAACCCCAGATGCTTTTGTTGCTTGTAATCTTTAAGCTGAACCCCCCAAGAAAGCTATTTTGGGTGCTTGGTTTTTGTAATTGCTTTTAAAAAATCTAGCAAAAGCCTAAGTTCCAGATATAATTTTTTCCTTTGTTTTTAATAAAAATTTACCTTTAAGAACAGGATTGGATTTTTGGTATTTTAAGAGTTTTGTGCATGTTTAATTAGCTGGTAGCCACAGCTAATTTCCTTTGTTTTCTTTCTCAGCTCTTTCCCGGAGGGGCAGGGGGTGAAAGGGCTTGAGAGTACTGCATGGGGAGCAGTAAAGAATCCTGTGGCACCTTGTAGACTAACAGACGTTTTGGAACATGAGCTTTCGCGGGTGAATGCCCACTTTGTCGTTGCATCCGACAAAGTGGGCATTCACCCACGAAAGCTCATGCTGCAAAACGTCTGTTAGTCTATAAGGTGCCACAGGATTCTTTACTGCTTTTACAGATCCAGACTAACATGGCTAACCCTCTGATGCATGGGGAGGAATTCCCAAGTGCTCCTTCCTGGGTTCAAAGGGGTTTAGGGTTTTTTTGCATTTGGGTGGTGGCAGCATTTACCAAGCCAAGGTCAGAGACATAGGCGCCAACTTTTTCCTGCCCTGGTGGGTGCCCGTGCCCCCCTGCCCCTTTCCCCACCCCTGACCCCACCCTGACTCCACTTTCCCCACTCAGCCCCAGCCCCACCCCCATTCCAACTCCAAAGTCCCCGCCCTAACTCCGCCCCCTCCCTACCTCTATTGGATCCCTTCCCCAAATCCCCTCCCTAGCCCCACCTCTTCCCCCAGTGCACTGGGTTCCCTCTCCTCCCTCTCCCTGCCCCACGAATCAGCTGTTTTTCATTACAAGCGCTGGGAGGGAGGGGGGAGAAGCAGGACGTGGCGCTGCGCTCGCGACAGAGGCGGAGGCAAGCTGGAGCGGGGGGGGGGGGAGCGGGGAGCTGCCGGTGGGTGCTGAGCACCCACCAATTTTCTTCCATGGGTGCTCAAGCCCTGGATCACCCACAGAGTCGGCACCTATGGTCAGAGAGAAGTTGTAACCTTGGGAGTATAATACCAGCCTGGAGTGGCAAGTATTAATTTTTAGAATCGTTGCAGGCCTCCACTTCTGCTCTTGGAGTGACAGAGTGGGGATTCAGCCTTGGACAACAACTAAATAAGACACCGTTTTACACTATTATATTTTGGACACAGATCTAACCAGATACAGGTCTTCACACCCTCCAAAATCAGAACTTCCTTTGAAAGCAGAAATGAACCAGTGTTCATCCAATACAACTTTAGGCAATTAAATCTTGAAAAGAACAGTTACCTAAATTTCTCCTAAATAATCTTGAATCTCCTAAATAATCTCCTAAATTTTCCTTGAATCAGTGTCCTTGAACATTTAGGTCAATTTCTCTGGTGGAATAATTCCATCAATTTCCCCTGACTGCATTTCTCATAGAAACTGATGTTTAAGAAAGGGAAAGTCAGGCATCATAAGGTAAAACTGCATCACTTAATTTAGATATACTTTTCTTTTATAACATTTTCAGTCTTATGCCTCTTAGGAAAGTGTCCAAGACTTGTCTTATTTATTGCTTGTTGTTTCAGTATGACCCTCTAAGCATACTAAAACCAACCTTTTCTTAGGCCCCTCAAGTTATTGGCCGTAGCAGAAATGTGGGAGTGGGGAGGGCCAGACTTTAAAGGAAACATACCTGTAAGCCCTCCCTGGATATGGTTTGTAATAGAAGAATGCCCTACTCACTGGTGCCACAGTCTACCATGGAGGAGTTTGATAATATACAAAGAAAAATGGCAGCAGAGGAATAGGAGTGCAATCAGGTGAAACTGAAGATACAGAGAGGTTGCAGAACCAAATATACCCTGCTCCAGGTGTTTATGTACATTATTTTTAAAAAGACAGAAAGCATGAGTGTCATTAGGGTTACTATTATGAGGTGAGCATACATTTCCTTATGAAAACTGAAATATTAGAAAAAGCAAATTCTTCTGGTATCCCGAGTATTTAAATGGGACTTTTCAGTCACATTTTAAAAAAACAGTTAGGCAGCTAGGTCCATATTTAGACACCAAAACAAATGTCCCGATTTTCAGTACAGAGCATCCAGAGGGGTCAGTGACTGACATGTCTGGGGAAAAAAAAACAACAAAACCATGCACAGGCCCCTTATCTATATATAAATTTAATACCTTACTTTAGGCATTCCATGTGCCAAGGTTTATGGTATTTGTATCATTGAGTATAATTTAATATTTTACACTACTCCACACACATTTGTATTATATTTTCCTTTTTTAAAGGGGCATCCTAGAAATCTACAAGAAAAAAAAGTGAATGTTCAAGGCACACCACATAGTAACAGCAGCTATTGGCTGTCTCCAACCCACTCCCAATATGCCCAGGTCAGCTGCCAGGCTCCTGCAGTGTTTCTCCAGGAATTTAAAAAGGAGGTATTGGCAAATATCTTCCAGAATTTAGAAACCAAAATTGGAAGAAAATATTAAAGGGTTTCCAGGTGTATTGTGTGTAGGTTAGCAGGCTAAACTCAAATATGAACACTTGAAGTAGATCTCAAAGGCTTACACAAATTCTCATTGGAAAAAAGATGTAGGACACCAGTGTAAGAGTCATTGTCCCTCCCTGCCCTACTCTCCTTTTTCTCTTTGTAGGTCTTCTCGTTCTGTATCTGTCTCCCCATTTGCTTCTTGTCTTCCTCCTCCTCTTCTGTCTCCCTTCTATGCCACATGCATTTCAGAATCAGGCCAGCACCAGATGAAAAATAGGGCCATAACTCTAGTCAATTTTATGCCACAACTACCTCTTTGTGGAAAGAGCCTGTTTGAGTAGGATCTTATTTTGTCTGCAGCTGGTGCCAATGGTCTCATAGCAGTTCCTTGTCTAGTCAAGGTTCATAACGTGCATAGTACAAATCTAGTAGTATACTAATCAGGAAGCATGGTAGGGCTGTTACCCTATGGCAGGAGACTAAGACTACATAGTAATTCTGCCATTCATAACTGATTTGAAGGAAATAATTCACCAGCAGCTCTTCAGATGAGAGACAGGTTAATATATTGTCACTGGATTGGCAAGTACTATACACAGACTATTCAATACTTTGAAAAGTCTTTTGGCTTTTGTTTTCTAAATAGGCAAAAGGCTACATTAGTAATAAGGATCCACCCACAAAATTCCATGTTGGACAACAAGCCTCTTGCAATGCAAGGTGTCTGATTGCCTATTCTCGCTAATTGAGGATTAGACCATTCTATGTACCGGTATGTACTGTGATCCCCTTTCAAAATAAAAGAAGTGAATTGGCCCCCATTCCTGCCCTGAGGGGGAGGGCACTGGGAGAAGTATTACCACTTCCACAAGAATGCTGTCTGGGATATAGTTCAAGTTTTGTAATATTCAAAGTATCTTACACTTGTTTTTACTGTCCTTTGATCCAAGCTGATTATATATGAAAATGAAAAATTTTACAAACATGTGCCACACTCTTTTCCTTCTTGTTTAAGATGTGAGCTTGCTTGCGTTAACAGAACCATAACTCTACATTGTCCATTAATAATAAAGTTGACTGATCAGTACAGATAATACTTAAAATAAGTATTTCATGTTACTAGCTTTAAACTTAACACTTGCAGTAGGCAAGTGTCATTCTATCCATTTTAGAGATGGGGAAAGACAGGCAGAGAACTTGTATATGCAAGAACATCTTATTGTGCTTGAATAGGATTAGGATCACTAAAGTTAGACAAAATACTGACTACAGTTTGCAGTTGGTATAGCCCAGGATGAGCTGCCCTGTCAGCTAGCTATGGTTAAACCCCCACATTCGTGAATTAAGCTAGTCTACACTGACTGCAAAGTCATGGTCAGGACAGTGTCATTAACTCAAATGTTCCCAATCCTGTTCAAACACAGGAAGATTCTCTAATGTGAAGAAGCCCAGGAGGTGAAGTGATTTACCCAAGGTCACAGCAGATCTGTGACCAAAGTAGGAGTGAACTCAGGTCCACACACACACACAGATTGGGAGGTAACAGGAATAGATTCGAGACCTAGGATGAAATGGGGGTTTGCCATTGTTTTCAATGAGTTTGGGCTATGCAGGTTTGAGGAGGGAGTGCAGGGAGGGCATCACTGGGAGTGGGCAGGTGCCATGAAGGGTGTATGGGTGGGAAGGCGCAGCCGGTGACCCTGGGAGCAGCCAGGCGGTGCCCCGGGCCGGGCAGGGGTGCAGAGGGCGGGGAAGAGGCTGGTACTCACTGTGCGGGTCGCTCTTCTCCCGGACTCCGTCCACTCTGCCGTCCGGGTTGATCCTCAGGAAGAAGCCCCCGTTTTTGCAGTACAGCCGCTTGGGGTCCTTGAAGTGCCCCGGGGGGAAGGTGCCGCTGCCCCCGTCGTCGGGAAGCGCGGGCAGGGTGGTGATGCTGCCCGCAGCCATCCGCCCCGCTGCGGGGCCCCGGGCCGGGGCGCCCCCCTGGTGCCCGGCCCCCGGCCGCGGCCGCCCACCAGCCCCTGCCGGCTTCTCGCCCGGCCGCGGCCGCCCAGCCTCACCTCCTGCCGGCTTCGCCCTCTGCCGCGGCCGCCCAGCCTAGCCCCTGCCGGCTGGGGCCCGGCCCCTCCTCTCCGACGGGGCAGCGCAGTGCCCGGCTCCCCGGCCCCTCACCGCCTCCGCGCGGGAAGCGGGTGCCGGCTGCCAAGGGAGGCTGCTGGAGCTGCGCAACGCTCGGGCTCCGGGAGCCCGTCACCCTGCCCGGCCCCGAGCACCAGCGCACAGCGCAGCCTCCCGGCGATGCTGCGGGGAGCGAGCGCCGCCCCGCGCCCCCGGCCGCCTCTGGGACTCTGCCGCTGCGGAGGGGCGCAGGCCGGGGGGAGCGCAGCTAGTAGCGACTTGTTTGTTCGCATCGGCCTCCCGCTGCTGCTCCTTCCCCTGCCCTCAGCCGGTGCCTCTCTGGGCCGGTCCCCGCGGGCAGGGGAGGCTGCTCTGCTCCTGCTGGAGAAACTCCCTGGTTCCCTCCCATCCACCGTACCGTAACCCTGCCCGGCCCTGCCTCCCCTGGCCGCACAGCCAGCCTCCCGTCCTCCGCCCTGCTCCCTCCTAGCCCGCCAGGGAAGGCGCGCGGAAAGTACCCTTCCCAAATCGCTCTGCAGCCTGGGCAGCGGCAGCAGCACCGGCGTGATTTCAAAAACAAGGGCGCGGAAAGAGCGAGCCCGGGGGAGCAGGCGCCGCAGAAAGTGTGCGAGACCCAACTTGGTCTTCAAGGAATATTAGGCCAGGATAGAGACATTTAGCTGCGCACTGAACTTTTTTTTTAGTGGCAATAGCAACCAGCTATTCTTTTGGCATTTTATCTTCTGAAGCGTGGTTTGTACAACACAGGTTGAGAAGGGGTCGCCCCATTATATAGAGTAATGGTATTTTGTTTAGCACTGAAAACACAATATAAAAAGATGGAGTAGCAAGCCTTACAAAAGCTAGAAGTCGACATACAGAACCAAAGAAAAGATACAAGCTAGTCCTACCCACTGACTTATCTGATCAGATGTGAACAGAAGCAACGAACCAAGAAGCCAGCATTTACTACCCCACTGCAATTGGACTCCTATTACTGTACACAAGGCAGTCCCTTACAAACAGCGCAGACACAAAGTCTTGATAGGGATGGAGCTGTATTGTGGACAGATTACATAACGTTACTTTGTAAAAACACATTCAGTTTAAAGTGTAAACACTTGTGACGTGGGTAAACACAATTCTACCCAATTAAAAGATGAAAAAAGGTGAGGCAGAGAGATTAAATCGTTTGCCAAAGTCACCTAGGAAGTCTGTGGCAAAGCCAGGAAAGCCACTCCTCATGATTGAGTCAGAAAAATAGCCTTGGCACCTATTGATTACAGAAGATAATGCAGTACTTTTTATTGAACCCACAAGCATTTTAATATATTACAGAAAGCTTTGAGGCCCTGAATGAGTGGATAAGAATATACTCGCTACTGCATAGCCCATTTTACCCTTTCTTCTAGGCTATGAAAAATATATAAATCAGACAAACCAAAAGCTTCTGAATGTTAGTAACTCATACACATCATGGTGCTGAGAGGTATTAGTATGGAAGTCTATCAAAGAAGAGTTAGATCATGTTCAGTTAATTTGTATGAATTTTTTAAAATAAAATTGGATCATTCAATTGCACACAAGCTTGCACTGTAGATCATTTCAGGAAAAAAAACCTCAGGAAAAAAAAGTTACAATATGTAATTTAAGGACAGTATCATTCCATCTGTTAAGCAGAACACCACTTTAAGAACTGATAGAATATAGGGGCCATATTGTTCCAACAAATATATTTCAGTAATAAAATTAAAAAATCATCATGTGTTAAATCAGTTTTCATTTTTGTGTATTTATATATTTAATAGAATTGCTCTAAATTATTTCTACTCCTGCTCATCACTACAAAGCCAAACATTTTCAAGTTCTGTGATAGGGCAAAAGTTCAGTCTTGTGAACTTCAGAAGAGTACAGATACTTTGGTTCCAGTTAGAGAAAGTCTTGATAGGTTGGTGAAGTTGGGGCATCATGTAGCACAGCAGTTCTCAAAAACTTTTGCAACTCAAGAACCCCCCTTTTGATTTAAAATTTTGTGCAGACCCCCAAAAGTCCTGCTCAACCCCAGGCCCTGCCCCCACCCCACTTCTTGCCCCCACTCTACCCCTGCCCCTCCTCTTCCCACTCCCTCCCACAAGCACACCCTATCCCTGCTCCTCCCCAACCCTCCCAGTGCCTCCTACACACGACTCAGATATTCCGGGTCATGCAGGAGGCACTGGGAGAGAGGGGGAGGAGTTGATATATCTGGGGCTGCCAGCCCTGCTAGACTAATGGGCCCCCTGGAGCATCCTCATGGACCCCCAAGTGTCTGTGGACCCCAGTTTGAGAAACCCACTGTAGCATCTGTGTTGATTCTTGGTGGTGTGTTTTTTCCCCAGAGGTGTGCGGCAAAACCTGCAGACAGTTCCACTGTTTGATGATCAATACCCCTCCCCACCCCACAACACACCTCCAAGATCCCTGGATCCTCCTACACATGCCTATCACACGTGGTGTACCTCAGCCAGTGCATCAGATGCCACAAAAACAACTATTTGGGTGAAACCAGACAATTGCAACACTCAAATGAACTAGCAGAAAAACGATAGAAGACAAAACCACCACATCACTCCTGGGCAAACACTTTCCATAAAGCAATCATTCCATATCAGACCTCAAGTCCTTGTCCTCTAAAAGACACCTTCACAACACCACCTCAAAAGACAAAGTTGGGAATTTAAATTCCCAACTCTGCTAGACACTAAAAACCATGGACTAAACAGAAACAAGTTTTATGTTTCATTACAACAACTTGTAACACAACCTACTGCCCACTAACCCTTAATGGACCACTTCATTTTAAATGGTCTACAAAATGCGAGAGACCTTTATGCTTCATCTGTTCCAAGCTGTATTTAGTTCAGACACTCTGGTTACCTCCCCCCAGACCTGAAGAGCTCTGTGAAGCTCAAAAGCTTGTCTCTTCCACCAACAGAAATGGTCCAATAAGAGGGAGTGCTTCATCTACCTCGTCTTTCAAACATGGTAACATTCCATAATGAAGACAAGCACCAACATTTCCATCTTTTGGATATGAACTCCTGTTTAAGGAATTTCCTTTCCCTCAAACTCCCACATCCAGGTGGTTTAAAAAAAACAAAAACCACACACCACACACACATTTCATTTTACCAAAGTTGTTCTAATCCAAATCACTAGCAACTTTTCCTGGTGATCCCTTCTTCAATCGCACTTATAATTCTCTGCTAGTTTCAATATCATTCCCTTTCTCATCCAACCGAAATGCTGACCACCCCACCTGTGTTTCCTGGCAGTTTCATATTCTCTCTCCCATCCTCAAAGTTACTAATAGTTGTGTTGATATTGTACAGTGAAAAGAGCAGGCTGTTGACTAGGTGCTTTCATTTGGTCCATAGCTCACAACTACCACCTCTATGCAGATTTCCCACAATTCTCTCCAACACTAATTTCTCATTCTCCATGAAGCCATGTCATTCTGATTTCTTCTTGGAGGGCTCTGTAGGGTTTTATATTACCATACACCACCATGCTAACAAATCCAACCATAGAGCAACAGCAAAGTCCTCGGTGGTCTACATGGAGCCTCCATGTCTTCCTTTTTTGGGGTTAATATTCTAGTGCATTTTGTTTGTTAGGTTTAAAAAAAAAACAACTTTTGCAGAGAGTACTTGGGCAGGGGAGGGTTTCAAGGTTGCGAGTGTCATTCTTGCTATCACTCAAAGGCTTTTTCAAAAGATGAAGGTTTAGGGCATTTCCTAAATATAGGAAAGTAAATCCAGAATCTAATCATTGAAAGTTTGTTCCACTGCTCATCTCCTATACCAGGGGTCAGCAACCTTTCAGAAGTGGTGTGCCGAGTCTTCATTTATTCACTCTAATTTAAGGTTTCATGTGCCAGTAATACATTTTAATGTTTTCAGAAGGTCTCTTTCTATAAGTCTATAATATATAACTAAACTATTGTTGTAAGTAAAGTAAATAAGGTTTTTAAAATGTTTGAGAAGCTTCATTTAAAATTAAATTAAAATGCAGAGCCCCCGGACTGGTGGCCAAGACCCGGGCAGTGTGAGCGCCACTGAAAATTGGCACGCATGCCATAGGTTGTCCACTCCTGGCCTAGAACATGTTCTGTGCCAGAGCACACAAATCTTTCATTCCTACTTCAAAAAATATATTAAAAAAACCTACCGATTCTGTTACCAATTCCATTTATTATGACAACCTGCCACTTGGTTTGTATCCTATATTGTTTTGTAAGCAGACAGGGCTCTTAGTTTACCCCTCAGAGAGGAGAACCTGTTCCTTTATGGCAGTTCTCATAATTGTAGGTCATAATATACAACAATGGCACGTTATATATACAGATAATACAATGTATTTTAGAGATCATGTGACTTAGGATGGTAAATTATCTAGTTCATTTAGACATAAACAAGTTTAGTCCCAAGTTGTCACTGTTCAGTATATACCACTTAAATTTCTATGGAACTTCTCTATTATATCCAAAACATATTTGTATCGTGAGGAAATATAAGCCAATATTACGGTGGCTGAAGTGATACAAAACCTTTGGGGGTTTTTAAGAAGTGATTTCTGAAATATATTTCACAAAGATTAATTAACAAATTTCATGAACAGTGTTCCTTCAATGTTTGACTTTAGTCAAAAATCCAGAACTCAGTCTAAAATAATTTCCCAGTCTTTTCAGTAGATAATGATTACAATCCTAACATTATAGGATTCTCCCCCAACCCACTTTCAGGGGAACTGATTTTAAGGGACTTAATACAAATACTCATCTCCAGATCTGTTAGTTCTTCCACTATCAAGAGTTTACTAATTTCTCTTCCCCTCCCCCCATAATCCCTCAAGTACACAAGAGTTTAGCTATGTGGTTCCTATACTATATATAGTTCATGGAAATTATCCAGCTAAATCCCTGTTTAATCCAGCACAATATAGCCAAAGCCTGCTGAGCCTCACAAGTCCCAGGAGGCTGCAGATTTGCAGCATGCCAAACTACTCAGGGGAAACCTTGGCCTACCACAAAACTTAAAAAAAAAAAAAAAAAAAAAAAAAAAACACACACATAAAACCCCCTCATAAGTTGCAGAGGTGCCTGAAGGGAAGTACACTTCATCCAAATAAGCACCTCAGCTTTTATGCTCTCACTACTAACTGTACCAGTGGGCAGTCCAGACTGTTAAACAGGAAAAAAAAAAAAGGTCTTGGAAGTGATAGGAAGAAGTCTGCCCGCAAATCACCAGTCTATTGCAGGAGTCTTGCTTCATGGGATTCTGTTTAGGATGGTGTCATTTCTGGGTCTCATGACCTGTTTCCCAGATTCCTATCCAAAACAGAATTGTTAGCAAGAGAGAAAAACTTTGCACCGTGGCTCCTTTGAAATTCTGTCTGTTAACTTGTGTGCAGTCAGATAGGGGAAAAAGCCCTCTGTGAATTCACTTCAAGGACTCAAGTCTCCCACAGATCTCTCAAAAAGCTTGTCATAGATGGCAATAGCTTTGGACAGTGACACAGACTCTGGGCCAAATTTTCTGCTGATATAATTGACTTCAGTGGAGTTATGCTAGAAGCCAATTTGGCCCTCTGCTTCTAGGAAGGGAGCAGCTGCCAAATAATATCTAATCACAGTCATCAGGAAGAGAATGTCTCCTTTGTAACAGAGGTTCAAGGAAACAGGAAAGGTATACCAAAAAAAAAGTCCAGAAAAAGGTTCTGCACAACTTTGGGTTTTTAAACATTTTTTATTTCCTCATTTTTAAAACCCCCCTGCACTGAGTATCTCTCACAGAAGCATATATCACAAAATAAGCCAGAAAAGGGCTCCTTACAAAAATATATCCACTTTAACCCTCTTGTTCTCAACAGCCTTAAGGAAGAGAAAAAAGTATAATTGGGTAAAGTAACAATGCAAGATTGGCTTTTGTCCAAACACTTTTTTCAGCACCAATACATCATGATATGAACACATTTCATTAGCCATTTCAGAAAAGGGTTACACACTTTTCTAAGATTATATACAATTCTCTCAGACATGAGTATGGGTTTACAGAATTGGGTCTTAACAGAGAAACGCATCCTCCAGATCTGTTAATTCTTCCACTGTCAAGAGTTTACATTTGGGGGGAGGGGGCGGGGGAGGAAGAAATGAGTAAGTCATCAAGTACACAAGAGTTTAGCTACGTGGTTCCTACACTATATATAGTTTATGGACGTTTTCCAGCTAAATCTCTGTTTAATATGCTGAAGAGTTATGCTTAAAAAACCCCAAAAAAACAGTATTTAAGTGTGAATATTAGAAGGTGGATTTCAATTTTGATGATTTATGCTCATGCAGATATTTTTCACAATAGATATTTACAATTTTCATTTTATTAAACAATATTAATGAGTATTAAAAACTGGATTTGCTTCCACCACCCTGTATGATTCATAGAATATCAGAGTTGGAAGGGACCTCAGGAGATCATTTAATCCAGCCCCCTACTCAAAGCAGGACTAATCCCCAGACAGATTTTTGCCCCAGAACCCTAAATGGCCCCCTCAAGGATTGAACTCACAACCCTGGGTTTAGCAGGCCAATGCTCAAACCACTAAGCTATCCATTTTTTTTTTAATTTTGCTTTTTCTGTTGATGGGTTCCTCTTTGTTCTGATGCAATCAAAAGTAATATTTATTCTATCACAGATCTGAAGTCTAACTATAAATCTGCATTTAAAGTGTCACTAATCAGAGGAAACACTAATTTGTGTAGAATATTTGTGGAAAACATACTATGTCTGCCCAGAGCAAAGTTTTCTGAATTCATTCATCATCCTAATGTGGCCACATGTTTTTGTTTGGTTTATCTTCATGAATGGTTGATACTGGAGACATAAAACAGTCCACTGACTGAAAATGGAGAATTTACAACCTGATGAAGCCAAAGATGGAAGAGTGTCAAGTTTGACTAAGACTGAAGCTGGAACAAAATAGCAAAACAGCAGAGAAGCAGTGCCAGTTGTTGTGGCTATGAGGATTAGCAGTGGACTTGGCTTCTATGAAGCTGGAAGTGTCCAAGGCAACAGGATGAAGTGGTCAAAGTGAGAGGCATGGCAAACTCCTATATACATATCTCCAGATAAATCTGTGTTAAAGTGGAGCTAAAGTTGAGTACTTATTAATAGTTCAGGGTAAAACATATTACAGGGATGTAGTAATTATTCCCAAACCAAGTATAAACTCAGGGAATTCAGAGTTTAATATTAACTTAAAGAAATCCAAATAGTTAAGGTGCCCTAACAACCCTAAATCTTCCCTGTAACAAATACCATATGATAATACAGGCATTTTAGCATTTCTGGTTCCAGATTAAGTTAAACTAGATTTTACATGTAGTGTCGTTGCAGCTGTGTCATCCCATGATTAGCAAGCCAAGGTGAGGAGGTACTGTAATATTCTGAGCTACACTGAATTCTGTGTAGCTCAAAAGCTTCTCTCACCAACAGAAGTTGGTCCAATACAAGCTATTACTTTATCCTCCTTATCTCTAGATTTTTTAATTTAGTCTCATGATATTTCTACTAGACATAGTGACTGCTTCTACATAGTTGTGCGTGGGCTCATGGAAGAGAGTACAGGGAGCCTCTTCCCCACCCTGCACCCCCAGATCAAAGGGGATGCAATTGCTTGCTGGTTTTGAGACCATTTCTGGGAACTAGTACTTGTGAAGCAGGTGCATAATACATCCGAGGTGCTATTTGTGTTAAAAATGGTAAGACGCTAGGACAAGAGATGCATACAAGTAGAAGATGGATCTGGTCTGTTGACCGCTCAAAGAACTTTCACTATACTATGTCCAGTAGAAAGTATCCTGAGAAATCTAGGTGTCAGAACATTAACCTACCTGGATAATAGTCAGAAAGCAATACAACCTGAGTTGGACTTTTCCCTCCCCTCTCAAATTTAGTTCTTATCTGCATGTAAAGCCTGAGACGCACGGGACTCCATAAGGTCCAGTTCTGAAAAGCGCTCAGATATTTCCCCCCACCCCGATTGGTGTATTCAAGAATAAAAGGCCAAACATTCCTCTTTTGGGGAATCAGGGAAAAACAAAATGTATACCAGATTCACAAGTAGCAGGAATCTTTCTTGCCATGCAGCTTTCATCATTTAGTCACACACACACACACACACACACACACACACCCGCAGACAGGTAAATCTTAGATGTGACGCTCTGAATTAGTTATAAGACTCTTATTGGATTGGTGGAAGTGAACTAACTTTACAATATTTTCTAAGTCAAAGTCTTGTCCTGCACTATGTCTGAACAGCACAGTGGGCATTAGCCAAAAAATACTGACAATAAACACTCCTCTTCATAAGAATCTGCACCAGCAGAAAATATTGCAGGAGGATCCCACAAGTTGTTTCAGTGGATCCACAGATCTGGGCCCCACTGAAGGCATCCTCATAGCACAATATTCCTCATGTGGCAAGACATTACAAACCAAATGTCATACAGTGAGGTAAACAGAATTCTGATAGCATATATTCGTTACCTTTCCAGGGCTATGAGAGCAAAGGGTCATCTGTTCTACCTCAACTCAACAAATAAGACAGACAAATGTTGACTGCCTCCAACAAAATACTGTATTTCCTTAAAAAACTTCTCCCACCCGAGCAATACCAAAGTACAGGTATCTCCATCACTGCTGCACAATGCCAATGCTTTTCATTGGATATGGTGTGTTAATCTATTGCAAATATAGCTGACTGCCTCAAGACACTTGGGTAATCACAATAAGAGGAGGACAGCCAAATAACTTTGTTAAATGTGCACATAAATCACTGTCTTGTGTTGCATTAGTTTCTAATTTTAGAGTAGGACCACCCCATTTTGATAGAGCATCTAGTGTTGGTAGGGTATAATTCCCATTACGCCTCCACACCTGTTTTTTCTGTCCATGTGATAGCTAATACAGAAGAAGTTACTTTTAGCTATAAAACAATTCCTATGAGGCTTAAAAATACAAGCACATACACAGATACCACCTACAATACTCAAATTTATAAATACTGTAAATGCAATTGTTCAAGCCAGGTGGCTATGGCCAAGTCTTGTTAAGCTCCTCTCCAAGGAACCTAGAATATTTTTTCTATGAAGTTTATAGAACTGTCAACTTCTGTTCACAGACCAAACAGAGTCTGTAGACAGCCAAAGTGTGATTTTCCCCTAACACTGTCCAGTCAATGATCTCATACCTGACCTGAAATAGTCACCCTACTAGAGTGCAAAAAGTTTAATCTTAATGATTGCTTGGACCTGGTCCTTGTTCTCCTAATTGGAGGTTATGTGCTATTATATGAGAACTACTATTAAGTTCATGTTTTATGATAAAATTAAAGAGTGAAGAATCAATTACTACAGCTGCCAAGACAGCTTGCGTAGGAAGAATTTCTGTCAAATGCTGCACTCTTAGACAGGTCCTGGACTAGCTAGCTACTGAGAACATGACCTTTCATTAAAGGTCTCTAAAAAATTAAGGTAGCTAATCTGTACATTGTTATTTTCATGCCAATCCATTGCTATAGATAAATATTTACTCCTCTCTACATATATTTTGCAGCAGGGAACCTTAGCTTCTCTTTCTCATACCAATTTGGTAACCCTGTAAAAGTTCCCATCACTAAGAGCTGTAACAGTAGACAGAGTAATTAGGGAAGGAGAAACTGACCAAACACGTTTTCTTTCACTAGTGAATCTATAATTAACTAAATAATCACTAACAATAAAAGTAAGGTCAACACTGAGACCAGTCTCGGCTACAGATACCTGCATTGCCAGTTTAGAAATTTATTATGCCAGGCCTCTTGAAAGAGACTGGACTAAATTTTGGGTCACTCCCCTGAACCGCAATGCCCCCAGCAATATTGGTTACACACATACACACACACACAAAATGACATTAAGAGCACATTCAGGCCACACACACACAAAAAGCATTCACAAGTGCCAGTATTACTGTTGCCTGGATTTAAGCTTTATTTTGGCCCCCTTGTGCATATGCATTATGATCAGTCTAATTATATGTTCATACTATTTTTCCCCATAAGACCCCTGTCATTTTGTGCACAGGATGGATGGTGCTCATTTAAAGGGCAGCTATTCAATATTTTGTTTTCTCCTCACTGTTCAGTATGGGGCCCCCTGCCTTATTTGCCGCACACTACTCAAACCCTGCTCTACGGACAGAATTTTAGCTTCCTCACAGGCTTTACTATGGTGCTCATCACTGTAGTATCAGAATGCTTCACAAATAGTAATGAATTTATTTTCACAACTCCCCTGCAAGATGAAGGGGTATTATCTCCATTTTACAGATGGGGAACTGAGGCACAGAGAAATTAAGGTCAAAAGTATCCACTAATTTTGGACACCCAATTTGGAACACCTAGTACCTGATTTTTCAGAGTACATAATATTATGTAGTACCTTATATGCTCAAAGTACAGCCCCTATTGACTTCAGCACAGAAGTGCTGAGCACTCATGGCTGCAAGTCAGACTGTAGGGTCTCAAGTTAGGAAAACACAATTAAATAAAACTTCTCGTAAGTGGTTGCCCACCATCACATAGGAACTCTACAGCAGAGGCAGAGCTAGGATCCCTTTCTTCACGGCAGCATTCAACTGCTTTAAGCATCAGACCATTCTGTCTCTTCCTGCAATCCCCTGCGTCATTCACTATACACTTTTCAACTTGTGTGAAGCAAAGGTCCTTCTCCCACTCCAGCCTGGGCTCCCAATCTTATTCCTCTCCCCTTCCCAGCTCCTTGTTTCCCATCTACTCTTGTCCCACTCCCAGGGCCGCCCAGAGGGGGGGGCAAGAGGGGGGCCCTGCCCCCAGGCACCCGCAGGGGCCCCCACGAGTGTTTTCTGGGCCCTGCGTTTCCGGGTTGAGCCTCCGCGCATGACTGCGACGGGTCGGCGGCCCGGGACGGACGTGGACCTGCCAGGCAGGCATGCATGACTGCGGGGGCGCGCTCGCTGGCTCCGCCTCCTGCAGGCATGGCAGGTGCATGCAGGTCAGCCAATGAGCCAATTCCCCCTGGCTGGGGTCTGGGCCCTAGCCTGGTAGGGCCCCCCCCCCCCCCCACCCACCCCCCCTGTCCCACTCCTTCCAGTTTTTATTCTCTTTGCATTCTCATCAGGAAGCTACCTCTAGGCTTCCTGGGCTCCAGCAAGGGATCATACAGAGTGCAGGCTCCCTGCTCTCAGTTCCAGTGCCCAGCCCAGGCTGCAGCAGCTCAGAGCTTCAATTGCAAGTAGGTCCCGCTCAACCCCAAACCGGAGCATACCCAATGCAGATAAGACTTAAACTTTAGCTGCAGAGTGCTAACTACTCTTTACTGAAGATGTGTGAACTGCAGCTTTTCAAAGGCTCATAATTTAACCAAATGTGGGTGGATTTTTATAGGAACAAAAGCCCATCCCTGACACAAGAGGCTAGGTGGACAGCTAGGGCTCCTCCCTGCCCAGCATGCTCCTGCATCCAAGCCAGCAGAAGAGGGAGCAGGACTCACTGCAGACATGAGCCTCACTGCTGCTTTTTATTCTGTCTGCCAACAGGAGGAGAAGCACATTTCTGGCAAGAGGCGGCAACTGAGATCCTTGTTCCTGACCTCAGCTGTTCAACAGCAATTCTGTCAGGAGCTGAGTGAGGAGAGATTGCCAAGTGCAGCAGACACTGCATAAAAGCAGCACATGATTGGACCCTGCCCCCACCAATCCTTCCCCACCTTTGCAGAGTAGTGTTGTCCTTGAAAGTTTTTTGGGGGATGACAATGGATTTAGCCTCTTGTGACATCTCCTGATCGCTCTTCAAGCCCCCTGAAAGTTGCAATCCTCAGTTATAGAAACTGAGCTATGCAGAGATTGCTTTGCAGCTTTGATCTTTATAGTTCTAGAAAGAACCCAACCACCACATTTTATAGGAAGTGTTATCACTCAGTTGCTTCAGAGGAGTGTTCCAAACTTGAATATGTTTTCTGAAGACAAAGTAGAAATATAGGAACACATCTTTTGAATAAAACAAGCCTTAATTACAAGCCACTCCATCCCTTGCACCAAGAAACTCAGGACACCACATAGGTAAAAATATAACAGCTGCAACTAAAGCACATAAAAAAGCCACAAGTAAAATACTAAAAAGTCCCCAAAAGGTATAATTTTTAAAGGGTGGTGTTTAGTCAGTTTTTAGTACCATAATTTTTTCTATATTCCAGAAGTTTTTAAAATGTTTATTTCTGCTAGAACCTCAGAAAAGAGTCAGTATAATTACTGTACTTATTAGAGGATACATTTTGCTGTCCTTACCTATGATATTAAGTATTCCCTTACACCCTCAGTAGTTCTAATGAAACTAACAAGTGATTTACTGTGCAGAGTGAGGAAGTGGTGGTAAAAACTGGCTCTAAGAACTCATTGGGCCCAATTCATTTCTTTGTGGTAATTGTTTACAGATTGCAAGGTGAGATACATATTGGGTCTTTGTGCATATGTTATGCCTGCAACAGTGTGTATGTGCAAATCCAACTTTGAAAGTCACATTAACTAAGAGCTCAGCCTCAGAGGACAGTTTGACTGAGATTAATGACAGTTTCAAGATGCAGCTTCCAGCAGTAATTCACTTGCAGTTTCTCAGAAGAAGAGTCTTCTCAAAGTCTTCATATTTAATAGTATAGTCATTTATGGACATAGTTTATGGGTCTTGTCATCTTATGAATCATTTTAAAAGACTGAGTTAATATTGAAGACTTCCTTAACTAATTATCTTAGACATTGTATTTGAATGTCAATTTCTCCTACTAAGTAGTTTGGGTCGCCCCCCCCCCTTGTTTTATTCAAACAAATAAGGACATTCACCTTGTTGGTATTAATCTCTGCTTATGACATCAGCATGTAGGATGTAGAAAACCCAGGGATCCAAGTTAGTCACACTCACGATCTGTGTGGGCCTGTCTAAGTAACCAAGAAAGCAATAGGTCATACTGAGTTGCTTCATACAAAAAGGGAAACAGTTTGAATTGCAGAGATTAAAATCAATCCCTTGAGTAGTTTCAATCTATCAGTATGTGTCTGTGGGAGTCAATTGCTGGGCCAATTCTTTCAAATACAACAAGGGATGGCCACAGAGGGAGGAGCTAAAGGACCTTCTGTGGATGTAGCCAAAATTTCAGCAGATTATGGTCCACTAGCCCAACTATGCCTGCATTAAACTTTTCAGGCAAACGTCTGTTCAGATATACTGACTGATGCAAGAGAATTTAATAAATTCTGAGATTTGAATTCAAGAAGGAGAAAGGTGATCCAACAGTTCCTTTATTTTCTTAGGGATGAATCTAATTGTAAGGTGAAGTTGAAGGTGCAGTGTGGAGCTATGCAAATACCTCTATCACACCCCCCGTCCCATATGGTGGCATGCAGGAAACTTCATCTCTTTTCTCT
Source organism: Mauremys reevesii (assembly GCF_016161935.1). Taxonomy (NCBI): domain Eukaryota; kingdom Metazoa; phylum Chordata; order Testudines; family Geoemydidae; genus Mauremys; species Mauremys reevesii. Next base: position 41,763,814 of record NC_052627.1, on the reverse strand, counting down.
GTAAGGGCTTGGTAAATGCTCTTTGTAGGCTACATAGTCCCAAAATATTAGAGACAAGGTGGGGGAGGTAATATCTTTTACTGGACCAACTTCTGTTGGTGAGAGAAGTTTATTGGACCAACAGAAGATCATGAGCAGGAATCTAGACCATGAGAAGATTTGGGTCTCTATGGAATCCCACAGGCTTCCACTGCTTTTCTAACAAAGAACCCTATCGGTCTCCCACAAGTTTTCAGTGAGCTGTTCCTGAGCCATGCAGACCTTCATCCAAAGCATGTTTTCAACAAACTCATTCTGTCATGAACAAATCCAGCAATTTACCCTGACTCAGAATTAGTCTAATGAATTAATCGCTTTCTCCTTCCAGATTTTTTTCTTATTTTCATTCAGTGTTATTTTTATTACTCTGCTAGCATTCTCCTCAACTATGTTTAGTAGTTGGTGACCACAAAGTTAGGAGAGCAAACACCACACATGCGCACAGTAAACCACGGCTTGAAGTCCAACAAGCTAAGGGACAAATAGACACCATCTCTCATCCAATAGCAGCCTGGAAGCTGGGGAAAGTGTAAAGTAGCAGAGGGTCTTAGCATTATAGCAGCCAGGAGGTTTTGGAATGGAAGAAGAGTGAAAAAGTACCCCTTCTCCCTCCCAGCAGCCCAAAACGGACCGAGGGAAGGCTAAGCCTTCAAATTTACTAGACGCCTACTAGCCAGAGCCCTCAAGCTGGGCCCAGGCACAGGCACACTTTAGTAGGAATCTCAGCAACTGAAGAAAGCAGAGGTTGGCTAAAGCCAGGGTTTTAGGCAGTTGGATTAGTCAAAACAGAACCCCACAAACAAAGTAACACATATTAGTTAAATAATTTATTCAGTTAATACTGTGTGGTTTTAAACCAGCTTTGATGCACGTTGAATACTATTCAAATATTTAATTAGATTGGTGGAGTCAGTCAAAAATTGAGTATGTGACCAACCCTAGTAATAAGTTCTATTTAACAGGGGTTTAAAAATATAAAAAAGTTGATAATGTTACAGTTAATACAGTCTTCCTGGCATTCATCCTATCAAATGGGTCAGCTCTACTGTCCTCTCCCTCCAAGCTTCTCTGTCCAGTGCCATATCCTCTACCACACCACATGTTAATGTGACTTTATGACATACCACCACTACTTCTTGGGTTGGCATCTGTCTTTTTCCTTCAGTCCTAATCTGTTGAACTTTTATCCACATGATTGTTAGGATTGCACTTTGCATGACCAACTCATCTGAGCCTGTACTCCCTCATTATTTTCATTTATAGGTGTTGATTTGAGCAGGTCTTTAATGTACACACTCATCTGGTGCCTCGTTACACCACTCATCCAGCTCAATATTTGCATTTCTGTGGAACAGATTATTTGCTCAGGCTTCTTCTTTGTTGCCCAACACTCAGCACCATATATTAAGACTGGACACGACCATTTTAGAGCAACTTTCCCTTTTAATTTTACTTGCATGCGCTTGTTGCATTTTATACCATTTAGCACTCTCCATTTGAGCCAAAGCACTTATTTATCTTAGCTCTAATTTAGTCCATTTCCTCATATTCTGGGACCCAGATACTTGAACTGTTTTCTGTATTGTTGGCCCATCTAGTTTCAAGGATAATTCTTCAGTGTTCACATTATTGAAGTTACATACCATATACTCTTTTCCCTTATTTTGAGCCCATGTCTCTCCAACATCTCTCTTCATTTATCTTTCTCCTCGCTACATAGGAAAAAAAAAAGGTGCACCAATGTGCCTCCTATGTGTTTCAGTTAAGTACAATAGACCATTTTTGTTGGATTAATTGAATTTATTCATTTAAGAGTGCAGATTTTATGGGGCACAGGTTTGTTTTGAACTCCGGTTTCCACGCTACGGAAAAGACTTTAAGAGTAAGTAGTGATGTGAGGTACTTCAATTTGTGTGGGGCCAATTCAAGGGGCCCCAATTCTCAGAAGATTCAGAGCTCTCATGCTGTGCAAGTCATGTCCCTGTAAGGCATCTCAGTTGGGCACCCCAAGAACTGAGGAAACTTAGGGATTGGTGCTATTCTCTTTGAAATCAACAGAATCTTTCCATTGATTTCAGTAAGAGTTGGGTCAGGCCATCAGTCACTTTTGAAAGTCTTGGCCATAATCTTTAGCCCAGTAACTGTCAGGTAACTTTCCCACCCACTATCTCTGCCCCCTCCTGCAGTACATATGCTCATTAGGAAAATAAAATGGATAATGGTTTAGAAATGCAGTTGAATGACTGATTACAAAGGGTTAATTTAAAATAGATTATAATCAACATAGTTAATAGCTGTATAAAACGCTATTTCCAAACACTGGTTAGCAGAATAGAAGTGCTGGGTAGAGGAAGTACAGGGAGCCTTTGAATTTTTTTTTTTAATTAAACAATGTTTTTTTAGTTGCCAAATGCATAAAGCTAAAATTTTACCATATGCTGAAATAAACCCAGGATGGAATATTAGTTTTGTTATACCATATGCTAGGGAATGACAAAGTTGGACAGGTTTGTTGTTAAAACTAGCAAATGTGCTACTTTTTAAAACTACTCACTCGCATCAGTCCAGCACTAAAAAAACTATGATTTGATTTTGTACTGTTGATTTTTATATTGAGTATGAATATTGCTTTTTTAAAAATGACAGTGTGGTATGGATTATTGTGCGTGGATCACCAATGTGTGGATCACCAATGTGTGGGATAATTAAAAGCAAACATCCATGGCCTCTCAAACATATGTTTAAATGTAAGGAAAGCAAATAATGGAATAAATCTGAGGAGATGAAAAGACTGGAACAAAATGTTTGCAGTTGGCTTAGCCGATTACATACACTGGCTAGAATTCATACTTAGAATCATAGAAGATTAGGGTTGGAAGAGACCTCAGGAGATCTAGTCCAACCCCCTGCTCAAAGCAGGGCCAACCCCAACTAAATCATCTCAGCCAAGGCTTTGTCAAGCTGGGCCTTAAAAATCTTTAAGGACGGTGATTCTACCACCTCCCTAGGTAACCCATTTCAATGCTTCACCACCCTCCTAGTGAAATAGTGTTTCCTAATACCCAACCTAGAGCTCTCTCACTGCAACTTGAGACCATTGCTCCTTGTTCTGTCATCTGCCACCACTGAGAACAGCTCCATTCTCTTTGGAACCCCCCTTCAGGTAGGGGAAGGCTGCCATCAAATCCCCCCCCCACACACACACACACTTCTCTTCTGCAGACTAAACAAGCCCAGTTCCCTCAGCCTCTCCTTGCAAGTCATGTGCCCCAGCCCCCAGATCATTTTTGTTGCCTTCCGCTGGACTCTCTCCAATTTTCTACATCCTTTCTGTAGTGAGGGGGGCCCAAAATTGGATGCAATACTCCAGGTGTGGCCTCACCAGCGCTGAATAGAGGGGAATAATCACTTCCCTCAATCTGTTGGCAATGCTCCTACTAATGAAGCCCAATATGCCATTAACCTTCTTAGCAAGAAGAGCACACTGCTGACTCATATCCAGTTTATCATCCACTAATCCCCAGGTCCTTTTCTGCAGAACTGCTGCTTAGCCAGTTGGTCCCCAGCCTGTCGCAGTGCATGGAATTCTTCAGTCCTAAGTGCAGGACTCTGCACTTGTCCTTGTTGAACCTCATATTTCTTTTGGCCCAATCCTCAAATTTGTCTAGGTCACTCAGGACCCTATCCCTACTCTCCAGCGTATCTACCTCTCCCCACAGCTTAGTTTCATCCGTGATCTTGCTGAAGATGCAATCTATCCCATCGTCCAACTAATTAATAAAGATGAACAAAACTCGCCCCAGGACCGACCCCTGGGGCACTCCACTTGATACCGGCTGCCAGCTAGACATCAAACTGTTGATCATTACCTGTTAAGCATGACAATCTAGACAGCTTTCTATCCACCCTATAGTCCATTAATCCAATCCATACTTTAACTTGCTGGCAAGAATACAGTGGGAGATCGTATAAAAAGCTTTGCTAAAGTCCAGATATATCAAGTCCACTGCTTTCCCCATATCCACAGAGCCAGTTCTCACTTCCTTACTTGGTTTTAAGGAATACAACAAAAGAATTGCACTAGCTTACCTAAGGTTTTAATTGATCCATTGGGTTTAGCATATAAAATGCAGGATATATAAGATCATTTAGGCCTAGAATCTATTATTGCAGCTAATAGCTAAATTCTCATTGAATGTAATTAGAGCAGGATTCAGCCCTCAGAGGTTAAAATAACTAAGGATTCTGAGGGATTCTTCTTTAGGATTTTCACTGTTATTTGCACTGTTTTGAACATGAGCCGTAGAGGCCTGATCCTGCCTGCATTTAAAATCAACGAGAGGTTGCCTTTAATTTCAGTGGGAGCAGGTTTGGTCTCTAGGTGAGACTAGGGAACCATTAAAATAATGCAATGTGCATCAATGTGCCAGACTAGCAAAAAAATATATGTAAAAGATTATCCTAGGTGTTCATCTTCCTGTCTATCTTAAATGCCAGCTATGTCATAGAATAAAAGTCAGGGGGTGAGGGGCGAAGGAGGGTTATGTAGAACACTAATAAAATGTAAAATCATCATGAGTCATTCATAGAAGTGTTACAGATCCCGAATGCTTGACATTCACATGTGAAAGTGTATGGAACATTTCATTTGAATAGAACCCGTGGTTTTACAATTCTGAAACCCCATCTTTTGTGAGTTGAAATGACTTCATTGTCCACCCATAAAATAAATGCACAGCTCAAAAACAGCTGCAATCAAATAAAAAAAACCAAAAAATACATTTGAAAGCAACGGAACAGTGCCCCAGCTGACAAAGGGAGGGCACCTGCTACTACCATGCTTCTGGGAATACTGCTTCCTCCCCTCATTGCAGCAGTCCCACTCTGGGCCAGAATGGAAAGGAGAACCATGGCTCACTTCATCCTTAACTCTCCCTTGGGTCACTCTCCTGAGGGATTATGGAAAAGAACAGTGAGGACTACAGTTGTGCAACCTGCTTAAGGACTAAGCACCAATGGTGCTTGGGCTGGGAGAGGCTGGCAGAGTTCTCCTTGTTTGTTGTGGGGAAAGGTGTGCATACATTTAAAAAAATGAAGCACAGTCTAGGCCTCTGTGAAAACTAAGTGTGTGACAGAGGGAAGAGGCAAGTACTGAATGATAAATTCCACTTGCTACTACAGCAAGTTATCATGGAGAGTCTCACAGTGCTCCATGATTGTTTCCAGTGTTATAGCCATGTTGGTCCCAAGCTGAGAGAGAGACAGGGTAGTTTACGTAGTATGGTTTTTGGACCAACTTTGGTTGGTGAAAGCTTTTGAGGTACACAGAGCACTTCTACCTTTTCAAGATCTGAAAAAGTGCTCTGTGCAGCTCAAAAATCATCTCTCACCAACCAAAGCTGGTCCAATAAAAAGGTATTACCTCACCCACCTAATTTTACATGATCAGCAATATTCAGACTCACAACCGTGATAGCCTGTTGGAAGCAAAGAGAGTAGGTTGTGAGCTTGACAATTAATCCCTCCCTCCAAATCTGCTGTAAAAGTCAGATATTTTATGTAATTTCAAGAATTATGAATTATACTCAGTTTCAAGAAACTTTTGGGGGACTCCAAAGGGGAAATTAAATGGGATTCAAAGCCTTTCACCTTTAAGTTGCTAGTTCAAATCCAGACTCAGTGATCAAAATGTTATTGGAGCTGTATGTTGTGTCAGTTCAGTTCCTAGCAGACAGGCAATCACTTCACAAGAGTCTCTGCTGCAATTAGCACTTGCAGTTTTCCTTTATTGGTAATTTCAACAATTGGCCAGTTCAGGGCTGAGTAAATTGGTTAACCAGCATGGGAAGGGCTCCATTAATGCTGTCCCTGTTCAGTGGATAGACGATTTAGTCTTCAGGACTATCAGAGCAACATCTTTTATGATAAACTTTGAAATGATTTTTTTGGGGGGCAAGGGGGAAGAGGAGAGGCTCAAACATATGTTCAGGGAAAAGGAGGAAGAGTGCACAGAGCAGTTAGTTGTGGTATGGAAGAATATTTAACAAATATATCTCCCTAGGAAATCTCGCAGTGTTAAAGTCAAGGGGATCATAATGGAAGACTTGGAATGAGAAGAACGTTAATATCAAGCAAGCCTCCTTTCTAATAGGAAAATTAGCGAGGTGATTCAGTCCACACAAGTAAAACTGTATTGAGGGTCTCTGTGACAGGTTTGGTCAGAGATACCCCCTTGGGACTGTCACTTGATGTGCTGAAACTACCTCTGAGCCCATTTTCTCTGTCATCTTGGGACTTCAGATGCCTGCCTTGTTAGCCAGACATGCTAGTCTGCTGCAACACAGACCCAGGTCTGGTCCACACCCTCAAAACTCCAGCTTTAACCAAAACCTGCTTAGCAAGTCACCTATCTCCAGCACCCAGACACCCAGCTCCCAATGGGATCCAAACCCCAAATAAATCTGTTTTACTCTATATAGAGCTTATACTGGGTAAACTCAAATTGTCTGCCCTCTAACACTGATAAAGAGAGATGACCAGCTGTTTGCTCCCCCCAGTATTAATCACTTACTCTGGGTTAAGTAATAAACAAAAGTGATGTTAGTAAGTATAAAAAGTAGGAGTTGAGTGGTTTCAAGTAATAACAGAACAAAGTAAGTTATCAAGCAAAATAAGACAGAACACACACGTGTAAGCTTAATACATTTAAGAAACTGAATACAGGTAAATCTCACCCACATGTTCCAGTAAGCTTCTTTCACAGACTAGACTCCTTAGACTGGGCCCAATCCTTTCCCTTGGTACAGTCTTTGTCAGTCCCAGCTCAGGTGGTAACTAGGGGATTTCTCATGACTGGCAGCCCCCTGTGTTCTGTTCCACCCCCTTTTATAGCTTTGGCACAAGGTGGGAATCTTTTGTCTCTGGCCTGGTCTACACTACGCGTTTAAACCAGTTTTAGGAGCGTTAAACCGATTTAATGCCACACCTGTCCACACTAAGAGGCCCTTTATATCGATATAAAGGGCTCTTTAAACCGGTTTCTGTACTCCTCCCCAATGAGAGGAGTAGCGCTAATATCAGTATTACCATATTGGATTAGGGTTAGTGTGGCCGCAAATCGACAGTATTGGCCTCCGGGCGGTATCCCACAGTGCACCACTGACCGCTCTGGACAGCAATCAGAACTCGGATGCAGTGGCCAGGTAGACAGGAAAAGCCCCGCAAACTTATGAATACCATTTCCTGTTTGCCCCGTGTGGAGCTCTGATCAGCACGGGTGCCGATGCAGTCTGAAATCAAAATCCAAAAAGAGCTCCAGCATGGACCGTACGGATGTGATCGCTGTATGGGCAGGCAAATCTGTTCTATCAGAGCTCCGTTACAGAAGATGAAATTCCAAAGCATTTTTAAAAAATCTGCAGACAGAGGCCACAGCAGGGACTCAGCACGCTGCTGTGTGACAAACGTAATGGAAAGCCAAAGAATCAAATGGACGCTCATGGAGGGAGGGAGGGGTACTGAGGACTCAAGCTATCCCCCAGTTCCTGCAGTCTCCGAAAAGCATTTGCATTCTTGGCTGAGCTCCCAATGCCTGTAGTATCAAACACATTGTCTGCAGTGGTTCAGGGCATAGCTCGTCAATTTACCCCCCTCACCCACCCGCAGAAGTAAAAGGGAAAAAAATCCTCTCTTGACTCTTTTAAATGTCACCCTATTTTTACTGAATGCTGCTGATAGACGTGATGCTGCAGCAGTCAACGGCAGCATCCTCGCCCCCCCTCATGGGTGGCTGATGGTACAATATGGCTGATATCCATCATCATCAGCCTTGTAGCAGATGGTGCAGTACAAAAGGACTAGTATCCGTCCTCATCATCAGCCCGTGAGTGCTCCTGGCTGGCCTCCGGTGAGGTCGGCTGGGGACACCTGGGTAAAAAACTCCTGATCATTCCCAGTAGATGGACAGAATGGCTGGTAACCATCTTCATCAGAGCAACAGGGGGCTGAGCTCCATCAGCACCCGCCCTTCATGTGTAAATAAAAGATTCTGTTCTGCCTGGACTATCATAGCAGTGGGATGCTGGGCTCCTCTCCCCCACACTGCTTAATGTCCTGTCTGGACTATCATAGCAGCTGGAGGCTGCCTTCCCCTCATTTTATCTCACTAACAAGTCACTGTTTCTTATTCCTGCATTCTTTATTACTTCATCACACAAATGGGGGGACACTGCAATGGTAGCCCAGGAAGGCTGGGGGAGGAGGGAATCAACAGGTGGGGTTGTTGCAGGGGCACCCCCTGTGAATGGCATACAGCTCATCATTTCTGCGGGATCTGACACGGAGCGGATGTGCTCTCTGGTTCTCTGATACACTGGTTCTCTAGTACACTTGCCCCATATTCTAGGCAGGACTGATTCTATTTTTAGATACCATAAAGGAGGGATTGACTTGGGGAGTCATTCCCATTTTTGTCTTTTGCGCCCCCGGCCGATCTCAGCCAGGGGCACCTATGACAGCAGCAGATGGTGCAGCACAAAAGGACTGGTAGCTCATCTCATTGCCAATTTACAATGGCATGGTAGATGGTACAGAACGGCTGATAACCATCTCCGCTATCATGCAAAAGCAAATGAATGCTGCTGTGTAGCGCTGCTGAATCGCCTCTGTCAGCGGCATCTAGTACACATATGGTGACAGTGACAAGAGGCAAAACAGGCTCCATGGTTGCCATGCTATGGTGTCTGCCAGGGCAATCCAGGGAAAAAGGGTGCGAAATGATTGTCTGCCGTTGCTTTCCTGGAGGAAGGAATGACTGACGACATTTACACAGAACCACCCGCGACAATGATTTTTGCCCCATCAGGCACTGGGATCTCAACCCAGAATTCCAAGGGGCGGGGGAGACTGCGGGAATAACTACCCACAGTGCAATGCTCCAGAAAATCGATGCTAGCCTCGGACCATGGACGCACACCACCGATTTAATGTGCTTAGTGTGGCCGCGTGCACTCAATTTTATACAATCTGTTTTACTGAAACAGTTTATGTAAAATTGGAATAATCCCATAGTGTAGACGTACCCTCTGAGTTCCCACCCTTCCTTCTAAATGGAAAAACACCAGGTTTAAGATGGAGTTCAGTAATGTGAGACTTCATTACCCACTGGCTGGCACACAGGTATACAGGAAGGCTTACAAGTAAACAGAGCCATTTACCACTAATTGTCCTAGTTAATGGGAGCCATCAAGATTCTAATCCACCATTAATGGTCCACACTTTGCATTGTTACAATAGGACTTCAGAGTAATACTTCATATTTTTAGCTTCTGGTACAAGGATACATTCATACAAATAGGATGAACACAGTCAGTATATTATAAGCTTTGTAACGATACCTTACAAGGGCCTTTTGCATAAAGCATATTCCAGTTCATTATATTTACACTCATAAGCATATTTCCATCAACATATGGAATGCAACATCACTCATCTGCCCATTTCTAACTTGAAATCTGAGGCAGACTTCAAATGAGACATTTGGATCTAGATCTGAACTGTCTCAGTATTTGTGTTACTTATTTGAAGAATGATAAAGTACGCAGACAATTTCTGTCAGTTGTGGCTTCCCTCCCCCTCCATTTTAAAAAGAATATTTGAAGGAAGGAGGTACTCTGATGATGAAATGCAGAGGAAAGTTGAATTGCCTGAAGTTTATAAATATTTCTGACCAAAGTAACTTTATCTTAAAGTTGAAGCCAAGAATACATGTCAGGCAAGCATAAAATCTTCACTGGGGTGTTCCAATTAGTATAAAAACCACAACTGTTAAACTCTGAACTTCCTAGCTTCTTAAGTTATATTTAGGATTCTTGTAAGTTTTCAGAAGCACAGAAGTTCACAGTTAAGGAATACAAACTACCTGAACTCTGTTTCCATAGCAATACCCTGCAAATCAGTCATTGAAAAGTCATCTGGCCCTATCTGTGATGGGGTCATCTTATCAATGACCACAAAAACTTAATGTTTCCACTTTAAAATAAAAATTGTGGTTGGCACAACCAGTCAACTTTACCTCTTACTGTTACAGTGCACGCATCACCAGTGTGCCACCACTTGTGGCAGGACACAGCATTGTAGGGGTTCTTCCCCTCTACTGCCCCCCATGTCCTGTTTCACAATGGTCTGCTGTTTCCATGGCCTAGTCCTCTCTCAGCCCAGTCCCTTTCTGGGGTTAACAGAAAGCTAATTAAATCTGAGCTCAAAATAGACACCTGATTCTTCGAGTCCATAGTATAACCATTGGTTCTTTGTGGAGATCAAATGCCAAATTTAGGCCTGTGACGAGGCCAGGTTACTTGGGGACAGAGCAGCAAGATCCTTCTGTCCCAGTCCTAGTAGAAGCAGCCAGCTTTTTTTTATGTGGCCTGCTGGACTCTTATTGGCCACCTCCTGATCCTGGACCTTGTAGATGCCAGAGGACCAACTCTTGCTGGCTCTGTCCACAGCAGATCATGGGAAGCCTTTCTAGGCAATCCCTGGAGGTCTGACCTCCCAACTCTTCCCTTCACTAGCTAAGGCAGTGAGAACCTCTAGCTAGGGGGTTGCAAATCCCTTTTGGCCCTGCCACAAACTACTTCAACATATTGTACCGCTCAAATTAGGAATGGATGAAAATCACCATTCCTCTCTCCTAACTCTATTCTGCAAAGAACTGGGTTCAGTTGTTCCTATTGACAAGACTTGCTAGCAGCCAGTTGTATATTCAGGATTAGCTGCATAGCTAAGAGGCTAAATTCATTAAAAAAAAGTAAGATGTGGATTCCAGAAGTCATTTGATGCCATATCTTAGATTTGTTTGATCAAAGAGGTCATTCATCCAGTATTATTTAAAATCTTAATGACTTCAAATGAGAGTTTAATAAACTAAACTTTGGTCTTGAATGCTACATCTCAAGTAGATGAGTCCAGTACTTCACTCCTTTGTTTTGTTACAAAATGGCAGAATGTGGCACAATGACTTGAACTCTGGTGATTACTTCTATTTTTGGTAGATAAATTCTACCTCAGACATATCCAATCTACCAAATTTGGTGACAGTATTCCTTTGCTTGCAGATTTTAAATGAGCGTGTCAGAATTGGTCTTATGGAATGACTTTTTCCCCCCTATAATTTGCTAGAATTAAAAATATACTTGACTGTTTACTTTCAGTTACTAAAGTTTTCCGCATGTAGTGTTTACTGTAGCTTCTACTACGTGGATGGGAGACTGACGTCGTCATTTGGTGTTACAATCATTTTGCTGCCTTCACAAGTGAATCTTGCTTCCTCTGCATTGTGTTCAGTCATTTACCCTGAAGCTCCAGATCCAGTGCTGGAAGCTTTTGCCTATTAGATTTTACATAAAGTTTTCTTTGGATAATACATCATTTCTAATCATTATAATTAAATAGGGTAAAATACTCTGGAAAAAATCTATTTAGGCTCAGTTTTATGTAGTTTTCTTATCTAGTGTCTTGAATGGCAGTATAAGGATATATACCAAAATGTTCCTCTGCATGAGCGTCATGTAAGTCAATGAAGCTTCCCACAGGTGCAGGGATATGCCCATATGTTGCACCTTGCAGGAGTGGGGACCATAATTGTCAGAAGCGTTGAATGTCAGGAGCTGCAGGTGCACAGTATCTCTGAAAAGCTGGCCACTATGGCCTGATCCAACACCCATTGAAGTCCACAAGGGCCTTTCCTTTGATGAAACCCTTATTTAAGACAAACGCCAACTGAGGTATCAGTAGGAATTTAGGTATTTCATTTGAGGCAGACCTGTTAGATTACACATAAATAAAACCAGGCCAACTCTAGAACACAACAACTAATTATTTTTAAACTTTGAGGCTAATAAATCTCTGTCAGAGGGAAACAGATGTTTGGGAAAGTTTTAACTATATTCATAGGTCTCTTATTCTCTCTCATACGTATCTCATGCTGGCTCAACTATTCCTCCTATTCTGGTTTCCTGCCCAGCTATTAGCAATAATGCTTAGTGCTGCAGCTGGTCTGCATTTTCCTTTTGCTGTTTATGGGAATAAGTCAATTGTAAGATTTAAAAGTGAAAAGCAACATACAAGAGTGGAACAGGCATGGTTAGACTTAAAATGGTTAGCTGTCTCATCAGAAAAGAGTACTGCTGAACGAGTTGCTTCAGATTAATGCAGAGTCTGCAAAATATGAAGACCAATATTTGAACTGGGTTTTAAAATATAACCAAACAGATGACTGTCAGACTGACATCTGATATAATGGCAAGGGATTACTTGCAATTGAGATGGCCTCCATTTTCAATTAAAAGTGACTCCAGAGGACTTTCAAAGGAATTTGTTTATTACTCAGTCTGGTACAACGCCCATGGGCATGTGCTGCCCAATTAATGCAATCGTAAGGCAATGGAAGGTTCACCAGCTGGGACAGTCCAAATAAAGTTCAGGGTCACATCCCTTTCCTCAAATTGGGTTTATTAGACTAGATCAAGAAACTTTATATGTTGTTTCCTGAAGGGTACATGACTAGGTACAAGCATATGACCTACAATTCTAAACTCACATTTTTAAAGGATTAACAGGCTGTAACACGGACTCATGTGTGCCCCAAAGCCCAGTGCCCTGTTACAGTACAGTAATCAAAATTCATGACTATATAAGGCTTTGCTCTTTATTCTTAAAACTATAATATTGTAAAGTCTGACAGTATTACTATATGTGCTGTTAGAGAGAAAGTCCTATCCACTTAATTTCTCCTGTCCTGAAGGGATTGCCTTTTACAGGAACTCATTCAGTGAAAAATCCCCTACAGGACAGGAAGTCCCCTACAAGGAATGGTGACTTAAGTGCACTGTGCCATCAGTAAGGGGTAACACAGCCCTGAACCTGAAACCCCTTCATATTTGGGGGACGTAGTGGGGTTTGGATGCAAATTCCTGGATCCAACCCTCTATCATTCTGATTTTAAGTGAGATCCAAAAACTAGAATGGGTCTGTTTGGATGCGGCTCAAGTCTCATGAGAACTGGAATAAGAATGTGGAATTTTACTCCCTCCATTTGAGCTGGAAAAGTCTCATCAGCTGATCTCATGAACTTTTCACCATTTGGGGCTACAATCTTGCCAAAACACCCAGAAAAAAAAATTGATATTTTTAGCCAACCACATTTATCCCTCCTAATCAAAGAAACAAAAGCATTTAAAGAAAAAACTCTACACTCAGGCCCTCTGAACTGGTTGCAGGCTTTCCATCTATTTTGGTTCCTTATGAACCCTGCTCCACCCTGCCATCTTGAATATAGGCAACATTTAATTTTTTTTTTTAATATAAATGAACCAAAGTGTCCTTTCTATAATGTAGGTAATGTTGTAGCAACTTTACAAGTATGACTGTAACAGCATGATATGGCTTCCTGATAACAAATGGTTATCATTGATCCATTAGTGCAGAGTCCTTTCAATTCCTTCCCATAAAGCTAATCTTCTCCAACCCTGATGTACACATGGTACTATCACACTGCTTATTGAGCACATAAAAACTATCCCACTGTTGCTTCCCAAATCACCAAGATTAGTGTCATAAGCAAAATGATGTACCTGATAGTCACTTGGCTTATTGACTGACTGGCACAATGTTGTTTTGTCATTTCATATCACAATGCACATCGCCAGGTCACAGGTGACTCTCTTGCTATATCGTTGTATGATATAACTGACATAATAGTTTTCCCCACTAACTTCAGTGGTGTCAGGATTTCAGCCAATAGTCTAAAAATGTGGAGAGAACAGGGAGTCCATAAACATTGCAGCTTGATTATTTTCTTGATGAAGGAAGTAGGAGCATATCACCCTGATCTTCTATTATGTGGTAATAGTGCCCAGAGTCCCTACTGTGTTAAGTAGTGTACAAACAATGAAGACAGTCAGTACTTGCCACAAGGATCTTAAGCAAAATGAAGCAAAGTTCTGTAGATTGCAAAATATTTTACTGAGGCTATCACAGGTTTTATTTAAGATTGCTGTAAAAAGCGACACTGCATTGCTTTTGCAGTTGCTGTATAGTCCTCTAAAGTGAGAATACACTGGAGTGATAAGGGACTAATATAAAGCCTATTGAAGTCAGTGGGAGCTCCCCCCCCCCCACTGACAACAGTGGGTTTTGGATTAAGTCCCACATTCATTTTTTTAATCCTTGTTTCTTTTGTGTCTGCAAAAAGCATGTTTTAATTCAAATACAGAAAAACCACTACGTACAGTCTAAAGAAACACGAAGTATCCCTGCAACTGCAGGACACGTGTGTAACCAGTTTATTCTGTAGTGGGAAATTGAGACTGCTCCTCAAGCCTGGAGCTGTTCAGATTTTGAAGGAAGTTACAGATGGACTGCACAAATTTAAGGCACAAACCCGTCTTTGCCTTTTGAGCCATGCTGGTGTAAGGAGCACTGTGTCAATACTGAAGGGTCTTACCACCACCTTGCAGATGCAGAACAAGAAGAGAGATGGGCCAGGAGCAGAAAGAATGGGAAACAGCTTACTGCTCTTTTTAAAGAGCGCACAGTATGCAACTTTCCAGCTCCTGTTGCTGATCAAACCACACCATGCCTGCAGAAATGCTGGTGACCTGTTCCTTTCTCGTACCAGTAGACTGCCTTTTAGGCTGTTTCTCACCATAGCAGTATCTTGAGTACAAGAATATTACCCTCTCCTGTTGCTGCTCTAGAGGATGCTCATGGGATCAGGATCCCTCTCTTTTCTCTCCCCTGCCTGGTGTGGCAGAAGGTGGGATTTTTTCCTGTAATGTAATGGGCTTCACATTTCAAGGATGTTTACTAACTGACTTTACATCTATGGTCATCCTGCCATTCTCCTTCAGTTTGCTCTGAGAGTGCACCACTGTTTCCTAAGTTTAATAAGTGCCCAAACATTCAAATGTCTGTCACCCTGCACATGAGATGGCAGATACTGTGTTCTTAGCAATAAGAGCACTATCCAAGGTCAAGTGGTATAATGTGGTCCAAGATGTTTTCATAAATGTGACTCCCCATCCACAGCACCACACTTCCCTACGACAATTTGTGCTGAAAAAAAGCAGACATTTGCACATTGGCCCTGGATATGCAGACAGCACAGGAAAGAATCCCAGAGATTTTTGTTTGACAAATCCCTTGGTATATTAGAGCTCTTAAAGCAAGCAGTATGAAACTGTTTGCACTGTAGAGCATTTTACAGTCAGTCACTCTCTCAGTTTAGGAATACGATACAACAGGGGATCCTTACAGAGCCCTTAACGAGCCAATAGAGGAAATGCACCACCAAAAAGTATCATTTGGCAAATGTTTGCTGAGTTAATGTTTTGCTTCACTCTTTTCAGGGCACATTTATTCAAATCAATTTTCCTTCTGCGTCATTTTAAGGTAGTCAGTGTCTGACAAACATTTGGTTGTGCACTTTGATATTCACTAGAGAAGGGCCCAAGGAATAGAGTTCAAATAAAAAAAATCACAATTAGATTTGTTGGGGATTTGGGGACATTTATATCTGAGGTTTTGCTAATACTCCTCCCTTAAGTCATATGCATCATTAACTTCAGTAATTAATATAAAGCAAGCATTGATCAGAAGGTCATACAGAAGGTCATACAGTAGAATCTGAAGAGGTTGTGCTACAGATTTACATGTAGTCACTATGGATATCGTGAAATCTCACCCTCCAAGATTGTGAATTTGAGCCATTGACTGTCTTCATAGCAGGGGGACTCCTTGAAAGAGTTCAGTGTGCTTGCCCCTCTCCTGACCTGTACACTTGTGAGAGTAGAAAGTCTGGCTCTACACTCCCCCCGCCCCTAGTCATCACTTCCTAACCAAAAGCAGTGCCTCTAGTCCCCTGATAGTGCACAACTGGTCCCAATACAAGAGCCCAGCAGAGAAAAGGCTCTTTCACATTCTACCCTCCCTTGTGGGCCTGCTCAGACGGGTACAATTTAACCTGGACATTAGTGTTACAGGCAGAACTGTAGTACAGCCTACAGTGCAGGGTGTCCAATACCTTTCATCAGAAGACCCTATTCTCAGCTGCTTATGGCTTTGATAAGCTCAGTGGCCAGGATGTTCCATGCTAAGGTCTACCTCGGTCTTCAAGTTTCAACCAAAACTGGTTAGCCATTTCTGAGAATGAAAATAGGAAAATACATTTTGCTCATGTAACAAAACCACACAACTGTTTTGTTGAGAAATTCTAGTGCCTCCCTACCTCAAAGAAGGGATATGAGATTTGGCTGGGGGTTACCCTTGACTGTTAGTGGACACTTGATAATTTTGGTCTTAATCTCTATGCCTCGAGTTACCACATCTGGAAAATGGGGATTCCAGCACCTAATCTCACCAAGGTGTGGTGAAGATCAATTCATCCATATTTGTGAAGCACTCCAATACTAAAGACTGCTAAGAATTGCTCAGGAGGAAACTAATTTATCTTTTTTAAATTCCGTGTGGGGTTTGGATGGTGAGAATTAAATAAGGTTGGAGGGAGGATGAAATGTTGAGTAACTACTTACTCACTGAATGCAACCTGTGTCTTCTAGACGAGATTGTTTAATTATTTGGTCATATATTAAGTATATACACAAGGGGACCAAATTAAAGTTGCACAGGCAAACTTCATCTGAATTTATCCTACCTTTTGAGTGCTTTACTTTGCAAGCATAATGTAGTTCAGATGAAGAGGCTGAGCACGAGTCTATCCTGTGTTACTGCCATAAAATGAGTAAAGTTCCATTAATTTCAGTAGAAATTTACTGGTACAAAACTAGTATTAGAGTTTGAATTAAGGCCCAAAAGGTTTTACTGAAATAAATCACATTTTTCTATGTTACTGAAACCCCAAACTGAAATTCAAGATGGTTTAGTGCATTCATTTATAGTGTGTGCTTGACAATTCTCTTCCAGTGTAGAAAGTGACACTCTATTCAGTTTTACAAAAGACTTACGAAAGCGACAGAGTTAGCCACCTCTCCCACAGAATGAAAAATAATCTGGAAAGTCTTTAATACATACTGATTTGTGTGTTCACAATGTTACATGGACATCAGGACGGAACCATCAGGTGGACTGGTGCCAATTATGCTGAGCAGAACTGGGTGTTTTTGCACATATTTGTCTTCCACACATTTGTTTGGGGAACAGTATGAGAATTAAAAAGACAAGAAACTTAAATGGTGAAATCTTGGCCATATTGAGGTCTATTGATGTTAATGGCAAAGATGCCATTAACATCAATGGAAACTGAATTTCACTCCAAGTCTATCTTTATCAATAAATAAATGGGCATTGCAGAGCAAGTAAAAGAACAAAAGCCAGCCATTATTGCAGCTGTAATCAAAAATCATTCTGCAACATTAGAAAGGTTCCTTCCTACTAATTAAGATAATTGGCTACAGTTCCTACTTACAGGATTCAAACCTGAAAAAATTACATGTTTATCAAAAGAGTAGATAGGAGATACTCCTAAGTAGTCCCACTGGACCAAAATAGTTATGGTTATATTTTATCACCTATGTAATTTAATCCTGTATTTGTGAAGGGGGAGAGACACTTGCTACATCTGCATTAGTTAGGTAGTGGAGACATGGATTAATTATGGAGGACATCCTAAACAAGTGTCAAAATATGCATTTATGTAATATTTATATATGCAATATGCACATCCCTCTCCCTTTAAAACGATACATTTTGGGCCAAATCCCACTTGCTTTACTCATTTTCAGTTCCCAGAACTGACGAGAGTTTGTAAGTGAGGCAAGCAGAATTTGACCTTTCATAAAATAAACTGTTCTAAAGGAAGTGCTTGACTCCTAACAATTTTATAATTCAAAATAAAAAAGTATTAGATACATCTGTTTCTTGTCAAAAAAATTTAGCATTAGCAGACAGATTGCTTAATAGCACAATATTGCAAAAGGGAAAAAAATCTCAGACCAAAACATTTTACGTTTGTCTGAATCAAGTTGTCTAAATGAAATGCTGCCTTCTTTGGCAGCCAATATGTGGATTACAGGGATCTAGAGCATATTCTTATTTTAAAGAGGTGGGGAACAAAAAAAAAAAAAAAATAAAAAAAAAAGGACAAGACCTGAGCACTTGGCAATATTTACTACAGTCTCCTGTTTTCTGACAGTGGCCAATATCAGATGCTTCAAAGGGAATGAATAGAACAGGGCAATTATTGAGTCATCTGCTGCATGTCATCTAGTCCCAGCATCTAACAATCAGAGGTTTAAGAACACCCAGAGCATGGAATTGCATCCCTGACCATCTTGGCTAATAGCCATTAATGGACCTATCCTCCATGAACTTAGCCAATTCTTTTTTGAACCCAGTTGTATTTTTGGTCTTCACCACATGCCCTGGCAAGGAGTTACACAAGTTGAGTGTGCGTTGTGTGAAGAAATACTTCCTTATGTCTGTTTTGAACCTGCTGCATATAACAACCACCACCACACGACCCCTGGTTATTGTGCTATTTGAAGGGGGTAAGTAACACTTTCATATCTACTATCTCCACACTATTCATGATTTTGTAGACCTCTAGCATGTCACCATCCCCTTAGTCATCTCTTTTCCAAGTTGAACAGTGTTTTTTAAATTTCTCCTCATATGGAAGGGCAACCGGAACTGCATGCAGAATTCAAGATGTGGGAGTACCATGGCATTATGATATTATGATATTTTCTGTCTCATTATCTATCCCTTTCTTAGTGGTTCCGAATATTGTGTTAGTTTTGATTGCTGCTGCACACAGAGCGGATGTTTTCTGAGAATTATCCAGGATTACTCCAAAGATCTTTGAGTGGTACAGCTAATTTAAACCCCATTTTTAAAAATGTATTTGGGATTATGTTTCCCAACATGAATTAGTTTGTATTTATATACTTTGATTTTCATCTGCCATTTTGTTGCCATCAGCCAGTTTTGTCACATCCCTTTGTAACTTTTCAGCCAACCTTGTACTTAACTATCTTGAGTAATGGTCATTGACAAACTTTGCTACCTCACTGTTTACCCCCTTTTCCAGATCATTTATGAACGTTGAATAGCACTACTCCCAGTAGAGATCCCTGGGGCACTCCACTTAACCGCTCTCCATGGTGAAAACTGGACTGTTTATTCCTACCCTTTGATTCCTCTGTTAACCAGTTACAGATTCATGAGAGCATCTTTCCTCTCATCCCATGACTGGTTATATTGCTAATGTCCTACACTAAAGGCTCTTGTCAAATGCTTTCTGAAAGTCCAAGAACAAGATATGCACTGCATCACCTTGTCCACATAGCTGTTGACCCTTTCAGAGAATTCTAATGGATTGGTGAAGTATGATTTCTCTTTACAAAAGCTATGCTGACTCTTCCCCAAACTGTGTCCATCTGTGTCTCTGATAATTCTGCTCTTTACTATAGTTAGTCTTACAAGCCTGTAATTGCTAAGATTGCCTATGGAGCCTATTTAAAAAAAAAAAGGTATTACATTAGCTACCCTCCAGTCATCTGGTACAGAGGCTCATTTAAGTGATCAGTTATACACTAGTAGTTCTCCAATTCCAGACAACAGCCACACCTTAAATGCATAAGCCAAGAAGATGAAGTAAAACAAACATCTTTGAGTAGTCTGAATTTCTGTATAAGATAAGTGAACACAATTAAAGTGACTCTTCTTGGAAGAGACTGTTCACTTACTGTTACATTAGCAGCCATATTTTGGCTGACCTTCCTTTAGCCTTTGATGCTGTGCCCAGTAATTTACTTAATCAGAATTGGACAAGTGCAAATGAGCCCTGGAAAAAAAAACAACTACTAAGTTTAAGTCACTCTTCAATGTCTGTTAAATTAATCGGTTTGTGATTTAGATTTTCTTCCAGTGAAAACAAGAACTAGATATACAATGTGCATTGTCTATTGTTTTCCTACTTGAATAAATGAGTCATTCCCCTTGTAATCCAACTGCAGTGAGTAGGATCCTTAACCATTGTCTCTGAGGCCTGCTCTACACTATATGGCGAGGTGTACGTAGGCTGTCTTGCGTTGACCTACCCGTGGAAACGTCCTCACTTAAATTGGTCTCCTGCTGATGTAAGTGCCTTGGTATGCTATTTAGTAACACCTCCTCTGCAAGCAGTGTGGACTCACAGTAAATTAAATTAGGTTGACAGTGTCAGGGTAGACACTGCATTGCTTATGTCAGCTGGCACTGGCCTTGAGGAGCCATCCCACACTGACAATACAATCTATACAAGAACTCCTGATGAGGAGGCATACTGCTGACACAAGATACCAAGTGCGTGCACACACAATTTACTAACTGCGGTGGCTGTATGCTGACGCAAATCACATCAATATAATTTTGCAGCATAGACATGGCCTGAGAGAATTAAACTAAAAAAAGTTAGAGAACCAACTGAGGGCTTGCCCACTGAATACATTTGTAGTTGTACTAAGAGCAGTTTAAAGCACAATTTCATTTTGTAACGTAGAAAAGGCCTTAGCCATAATGAGACAACTGTGCTGTAAGCAGGTTTCTCTGAAAGGCTGTAATACATACGAGTCCTGAATCTACTGGCATGGAATTTATCTCCCGGGGAAGGGGGAGGACGGAGGAGAAGAGGAAAGAACCATGACCTTTCATTCTGCTCTTCTACACATTAGAAGCTCTTAAGTTGTGATTTTTAAGCACAGAAGAACTAGAACCACCACAGTTGGTGTGAGATCTCAAACCTAATATCCCCAAAGCCAGAGCACATTTGGAGCCAAGAGTTTGGGGCCCATAAGCTGTTGAAATCTCTCAGCAGTAAGAAATCCTGTAAATCAGTAGTGTCTTTTCTTCAAGGATTAGTATTAACAAGAAATCAAAATACAGAGGCCCAGACTGTCTGGGCCTCACACTGGGCTTGTCCTCCCTGCTTAACTGGGAGCTCTGGGAAGAATGGTGCCTTAGGACTACATTGGCAAATGTCATAAAACACACATGTCCCGTAATTGTAAGTTAAACACAGTCCAGTTTACAGTTCAAGCCAGTGCTATGACCAATAGGACTAGAGCTGTAGCAAAAAAAATTCCAGCCTCTATCTTCCAGCCACTCTTACAGCCCTTCTATTGAGCACTCGCATGAGGAGATGGGTGGGTAGTAAGATGCTAAGGTGAAGTCAGACTCTTTACTCCAGTGTCATGTAGTACCCCTCCCTCATCACAAGCCCATTTCTTTTTTAAGCTTCCAAGGTTCTTGTGAATGTATACCTTTTGCTGAAGAGCATGCTAGTGTTTTCAGTTTAAGAAAGATCTGTTATTGGAACCTGTGATTTATTTGAGTAATTCCTATTAAAAAGGAGTTAGGAACATAAGTTCCATGTATATCTATTGCTGGTCAGACCTTTGGCAAAAGTGCTAAGGAGCTGATTTATGGCACTTCTGTTACCATTTCGCAGATCTTCAAGAACCTTGAGCTAGAGTATGTGCAAAGCCAGACTCATTTGAAAATCCATTTAGTTTTCATTGGTTGGTACTTAAAAATTAGAGGCGTTCACTTTAGGAGGGGGTTACTTGTTCCAGTAAAGCTCCATTGTGTTGCAAAGTAATTCTTACTCCTGCAGGCTCAAGCACCCACCAATGGTGTCACAGCTAAATGGTTCCTGAGAACAGGTGGCCAATGTGACTGGTTTGGTCACAGAGACCCCCTTGGGATGGTCACCTGATGTGCCAGAATTACCTCTGAGCCTGTTTTCCACTGCCAGCTTGGGACTCCAGAACCCTGCCTTGTTGAGCCAGACATGCTAGTCTGCTGCAACACAGACCCAGGTCTGGTCCACACCCCCAAAGCTGCAGACTTTAACCAAAAACTGCTCAGCAAGTCACCTATCTCCAGCACCCAGATACCCAGCTCCCAATGGGATCCAAACTCCAAATAAATCCGTTTTACTCTGTATAAAGCTTATACAGGGTACACTCAAATTGTCTGCCCTCTATAACACTGATAGAGAGATGCATAGCTGTTTGCTCCCCCCAGTATTAATTACTTACTCTGGGTAAAGTAATAAACAAAAGTATAAAAAGTAGGATTTAAGTGGTTTCAAGTAATAAGACAGACCAGAGTAAGTTACCAAGCAAAACAAAACAAAAACACACAAGCCTAAGCCCAATACATTTAAGAAACTGAATACAGGTAAATCTCACCCTCAGATGTTCCAATGAGCTTCTTTCACAGACTAGACTCCTTCTTAGTCTGGGTCCAATCCTTTCCCCGGTACAGTTCTTATTAGTTCCAGCTCAGGTGGTAACCAAGGGCTCTCTCATGACTGGCAGCCCCCTTTGTTCTGTTCCACCCCCTTTTATATCTTTGTCACAAGGCAGGAATCTGGTCTCTTTGGGTCCCCACCCATCCTTCTAAATGGAAAAGCAGGAGGTTTAAGATTGATTCCAGTTCAGGTGACATGAACACATGTCACTGTCAGACCTCCTTCATTACTCAGTAGCTGGAAGACAGGTAATTAGGAAGACTTGCAGACAAAAACCCATTCACTGATTCTGAAGCACCCTTAATGGCTTCCACTTAACATGTTTACATCAGTAATACAAGTTTATATCTTATTCTCCTAACTCCAGACATAGAAATACATGCAAACAAATAAGATGAACACACTCAGTAGAGCATATGCTTTATAATGATACCTTACAAGAGACTTTTTGCATGAAGCATGTTCCAGTTGTATTATATTCACACATTAGCATATTTCCATAAAACATATGGAGTGCAATGTCACAGCCAAGAACAAGAAGAATCCCAGTAATGTGCTTTTGGATGGTTTTTCAAATACAGTTTGGATTTGTAAGCTAAAATAAGAAAAAAGAAAGCTAAAGGTCTTGCCTTTAGGTACGTTACTAACCTCTAGGCACCAGGAAGTGGTGGTGCACAAGATGGTGCCTCCTGGAGCAGTGTGTGCCTCATGACATGAGGCAACTGGCAGATCTTTATAGTGTATAGTTTTATAGCAGTAAAGCTTACCAGTATAATTAAACTGGCAAAACCCTCCTAGGGTAGATGTAGCTATATTGGTATTTAAAAAGTGCTTATAGCATTAAAGCTTATGCTATTCAGAACCATTATAAGCTGTATGATACATAACTACAGGCATGCAGTTGATATATTTGTGTGTACAGTTACAGATATGGATGCAATTATGAACAAATGCACATTGGGTAACTGCAGGTGCAAATTGCTACTTGCATATTTAATCACTGAGTTTTCATGTGCAGATGCTCACTCAAATCTTTGCAGCGGAGCCTGGGTCACCCTGTATGAGAATTTGATTAGTACATTAGTGCACACAAGAGACTGTAGCACAAATAATTTACAACTGTGACAAGGTTAAACAAATCAATTCCATACTAATCAGCTACAGAGCTGTAGAGTGATTAAGAACTTTAACTGTACGTTAAAGAGATTTAGTTAGTTCAGGCTAGTGAAGTATTAATACCTAAGAAATAAATGGATCCCTCCATATGGGCTGGGGCATTGACACACTGTTTTTAGATGCAGTTAGGAGGACCACATTAAAAAAACTTGACAAAAATAGGGCAAGAGTTCCATTTCAGCAAGCCAGGCTCCTTGGTTCCTATCTACTTCAAAGTTAGGCAACTAGAATTTAGCACTTGATAACTGAGGAATCAGAAGAGTTCTGCTCGTTCTTTTGTAGCTGTGTGGGCTCTGCTGTACTAACAAGGGAGTAAAAAATAAATAAATCTTGATTTAGTCAGTCAGAATATGACTGATTATGCACTAGAACGGGGTCAGCAACCTTTCAGAAGTGCTGTGCCGAGTCTTCATTTATTCACTCTAATTTAAGGTTTCACATGCCAGTAATACATTAACATTTTTAGAAGGTCTCTTTCTAGAAATCTATACTATAGACCTAAACTATTGTTGCATGTAAAGTAAATAAGGTTTTTAAAATGTTTAAGAAGCTTTGTTTAAAATTAAAATGCACAGCCCTCCAGACCAGTGGCCAAGACCCGGGCAGTGTGAGTGCCACTGAAAATTAGCTCGTGTGCTGCCTTCAGTACATGTGCCATAGGTTCCCTACCGCTGCACTAGAATAAGTTTAAAAAAAAAAAATCATTCCTGACAACTACATTATAGTAGGATAATATATTGGGCAGAAATTATAAACAAGCAACCCCACAAGAAGGTGAGTAGCTTGGTGTCTGAGATTGAAATAAATGATGATTTCCTCAAATACTTGCTTCCCATGGTCTTCCAGGGAGGTGACTTGGAGTCCATTGCAGGTGTTTGCATTCATTGTCTTTTGCATACCCTTCCAGTAGTTTGACACTTGAATGTTTTGTAATAGTGTTGTGTCCCAGAAAATAGAATTCCTTAACATCCTTTCAGAGTCGTCCTTTGGCAAGGAAGCAGAGTTATGCTACGGTACCCATATCAATAAAGGATTCCTCCTTCACCCACTCCCTGCAAGAGATTTATCTCCCATGAACTGGTCTGTGTTAGCAGGTTCAGGTCTTTTAAGTGCATCTTGGCTTCCAGGAGTATTTTTTTTTTTTTTTTTTTTTTAATATGGGCTGCAGCTCATAGAAGGCTATCTTTTTGCCTGATCCTGCACCATTAAGTTACTGGCAAAACTTCCTTTACAGTCAATAGGGCAGAATCAAGTCTCCTATCCCAAAAGTTGGTGCATTACCATGATGGTACCAATAGAACTTGATTCAGTCTCTGTCAAATCTTCTCTAGATATTAGATTGTCCGAGGTATCAACATCCACAAAGATAGCCACTGTCAGATCATGTTTTTGATGTTCCTTCTATTCAAGGCCGGCTCCAGGCACCAGCTTATCAAGCAGGTGCTTGGGGCGGCAACTCCGGAGCAGGGCGGCACTTTCAAGTATTCGGCGGAAATTTGGCGGAGGGTCCCTCACTCCCACTCGGAGCGAAGGACCTCCCGCTGAATTGCCACAGATTGCGATCGCAGCTTCCCCCACCCCCCTCTGCTTACGGCGGCAAAACCCCTGGAGCCGGCCCTGCTTCTATTGTATTTGTTTTAGCCCGGGGTAGGCAACCTATGGCACTTGTGCCAAAGACGGCACATGAGCTGATTTTCAGTGGCATTCACACTGCCTGGGTCCTGACTTTACATACAATAATAGTTTAAGTTATACATTATAGACTTATAGAAAGAGACCTTCTAAAAACATTAAGATGTATTACTGGCACGTGAAACCTTAACTTAGAGTGAATAAATGAAGACTCGGCACACCACTTCTGAAAGGCTGCCGACCCTCGTTTTAGGCTCTACTTTGCTGCTTTTGTAAGTTCTAGTTTTGGGATTGTGTATCCCATGCTGCACTGATAGTCCAACAGATTAGGAGGTATGAATTCAGAGGTGCCAGAACTTAGCAGAGCTAGTCATGGCTTAAAAAATAGATGACAGTAGACACGGAGATTAAAAAAGTCAACATCCCATGTCAAAATATACAAAGTAAATAACCTTAAACTCAAGTAACTTATCAAGCAGCATTTTCCCCTCTTTGCCCATGTGTAACTTTTGATTCTCAATGGAAATTGACATTTACCAATAAAAATCTAATCTTGAAGCCTATTTCTATTACAATAAAGCTCAAAGACCCTAACCAGGAGCAGACTCCATGGTGTTAGTGAAGTCTTCCTATGAGTTTTCACATGGTCCTCACAGCAAAGTTTATAATGTTAACAGAGAAGACAGAAAATATGCATGCAAGCAGAGTGACATCTTACTTTCCTTCATCCTCCTGCAAGCTCCATCTGTTCCCTAGTCAGTCTGCTAAACCTCATATGTGATTATCAGGGGGTTAAGAAGGACTGATTCAGGGGTGTATGTCATACCAACACTTCTCTGGTGCCAACTCAATATGTTTCTGCAGAATCAATCTTTTTGTTAAACAATTTCTTCCATTCAGAACAGTATCTAAGATGTTAGAGTCTATACTAGTAGAGCTTATCTTTCATTCTAAGGGCCAAATGTTGCCCCACCCTTCTGTGCTCCCCATCTTTCACTGTTCTGGAATGAAAGATCCAGAACACAGAGCACCCACTCTGAGGGTCAGGAATAACATAGGATAGACCCACCGAACTACTGTATGGCCTCAGAGACTGTGGAGAAGAGTGGCCAGTACTTTGATCCCTGCGCACTCAAGGCGCTCTGGATTTAGGCCTGTAGACTGATGCAGTGACACAGCTACTACTATGGTCAACAGGCTGTGGCAGTGGCATGATTACACAAACACATGGCTCCAAGACACTGACAAACCTAAGGGCAGAAGCATTGGCAATGGAGCTGTCTATTTGCTGCTTCAGGAAGACAAAAACTGCATCAATTATATTTAGAAGGGTATACTCACAGCTATGTTGACTGGCCCGCCGCCCGGCCTTGCGGAAAAAAAAGATACCCTTATTTTTGTGGACAGTAAGAGGTAGTTGGTGCAAATTGCAATAAGTAAGGTACTAGGAAATAATAGTCTGGGTAGCATACCCACTAAAATTCCAGTTAGGATGAGCATGCACTTATAAATTCATGTAGGTTAAAAATTACAGAATTAAGGTTTTTATTTTTTTTTTAAAGTTTCATTAAATATTTTTCCTCTGTTTACTTCAGAAAGGAAGCTTGCCTTGAAAGCATGTTACACACAAGCCTTATATAGCTTCTGCTCTGAGGTTAGTACAGGAAGCTGGCCTACTTTTTATAGTAATAAAACCAGCCTGTGTGTGCTGTTAGTTGACTGCAAGATGCCCTATTTACTTTTCATCCACAGCCAAAAAAACCTAAACAAACAATCTTCACTCCACAAAGGAGCACATATTGGAAACATTTATTCTAATACAATATCAGCCAAGAAAAATCAAAATGCTGAAGAGGAAATAAAAGGACAAAAAAAAACCCTCCCTTCTCCCCCCCCCCCAAAAAAAACAACACCCCCCCCCCAACAACTCCTCACTCTCGTACAATTTCTTTTTTGCTAGGTGCTAATTCGTATTTGTACTTAGACAAATTTCAATCAGGATAGCATGAACATACACAATATTATGTAGTCCTTAACATACTGTAGTCCTACACTTCAAAAATATTGTGTATCTAAATTTGTCTGCAACAATTTCCACATTCACTGTAGGTAATTCAGTGTCAGATTCTATAGCGAATGTCAAGGTGTCAGTCTGATCTTTGTGACTAAGGTGCAAATCAGGCTTATACTTCTGAATGTGAAGCACAGGACAAAAATCAGAATCTTGAAACTCGGTGTATACTATGAAAAGTGACTATATCAGCAGTATTTACTATACATCACATCTTTCAACCCTCTGAGATAATCATAGGAATCAAAATATAGAAGAATGCAGCTCAGATGGCTGTAAAGACAAGTGTTCTGGACAGACAGTATTTTAAATGATACCATAGCTATGATTTTGGAATACAACTTTCTTCTATAATCTTTCATGAAAAAAAATGGGAAAAAATATTTAGTGTTAAGTTTGGTATATTTCAGAGGTATGGTCCGATCTAGCTCCCACAAACATTTCAAAGCACTATTTGCAGGCTCATGCAGGCAAGCTATGTATGCTTTTGTTGGCTGGGTTAGATTGGTTTTGTTTGATGAATAGCTTAATCAAATAGTGAACAATCTCTTTAGTCTGTATGTCACTGGTTGGCTTACTAAGGGATCAACAAAATAAAATATTCTTAAATGTTAATTTAAGGGAAAATTCTTCTGTCGGAGCATACTAAAATGGAGTTGAAGATTGCCATCTGCTGGCTAAAGTTGGTGGAGAGTACAAGAACACCACCACTTACAACATTGTGCTTTATACATTCAAAGCACTGTACAAACTGACTAATCTTCACAGCCCTGTGAAGTAGGGATCTGTCATTATTCCCATTTCTGCATGTGGTAAAAGTCAGACCGATCAAATGGTTTGCTCAAGGCCACATTAAGTTGGTGGCAGAGCTGATGTTAGAACACAGGACTTCTTCAGTGTCCACTCTTTGCTACCTCCTCCAGAACACTAGTCACTATTTACCTGACAAGTAAGGACAGTAAGTAGATTCTAGGCCTAAGCTAGTAGATTGTCATGGGAGTTTTTGAAGCTGATGTACAGCATTATGAAGAACTTGCTTTGCCTTAGGTATTTTGAAATGACCATCTTCAGGTTAGCATATTCTTTTATTAGAGCTGGTGGCAGAGTCAGACATATTATCCTGATTATCCTATATAACAAGTTATTTTATTTCATTTTAGTAGTTCTTAAATATTTTAATATAAACTATCAAAAAAACTCAGATTTCCCATGACAATGAGCATAATTAGGCATTTGTGTTAGCCACTGTATTACCTCCAGATAATAGCTGCTCTTTACAATACACAAAGACATGGCAAACCTACAGCATGCACCAAGGCATGTTGATAACTATGCCTCCTTAATATATTGCATTAGCCAGGAACAGAGGCAGAGGGAAAGGGTCATCTATCCACCAATTTAATTCACATATATCATGCACAGAAGGTACTAATAAAATATTACCATTTTAATAGCACCTAGAGTACACTAGGTAATAGAAGACAAAAATATGCCTCTGTCACAAACAGCCTATAATCTAAGGTCCCACTACTGCCTCAAAGCAAATGCAGGTAGACTCCTAGGGCCATATGGAGCCACATTGAAACCAGTGTCACTGTTGGTCATTATAGCAACAGTGCATGTATTAGATAGTCAACTTTGCTGATTGTGTCCTAACAGTAGGGACTGACAACAGCTACAGCTGTTCAGATTAGGCACAGATACATCTTTGTGACCAAGGTTTTCTTCTACTCCTAGAACATGAATATGTACATACACACATTATTTATACTTCTTTAACCCTTTTGCTGTTGACATAGGCTACAGCTTATGCTCTGTAAGAGAACATGAAAGCAGTGTTTTTCCTAGATGACATACTAATATGCATGCATCTAGCTATATAAATGCAAGTGTCCCATGAGCTCCATAGAGTGCTTAGTTCACTTAAAGCAATAACAAGAACCACAACTGTTAGGAGATGCACTATGTAGGTGGTTTTGCCCCTTGAAGAACTGTTATAGATATCATACCTCTTCAGACTGGCAATCCTCACAGGTCCTCTTCCTTGAGCTGACAAGGGTAATTTAGCTCTCCAATCAAATCAAGCTTCTCTTCTCATGAAAAGCAAACAATCTTTCAGCTTCATTCACTCAATAGCCTTCTTCTAAGAGCATGTGTTGGAGAAAGGAAAACAGTCTCTTCCAATCCTATCTGGAAACCCCCTAAACAAGGACAAATGTTAACAGACAATCTGAAATCCATAGAAAAACCTCTGAGAGCCAATGTTCCCTTAGCAGTGAAAATACAGCTGCCCAGCTGACTCTTATATTCACTGATACTCCTCCCCAGCATGCCTTGCAGCAGCTCACAAGCAGGTGACCTTCTGGAGAATCTAGTCACCACAATACTGTTCCGGCCAAGAACTCGGAAAGGGATGTACTACCTAAGGCAGTCCTTAAGATTACAGCACACCCTGTGACAAGGATCTGCTTGCTGTGACAGATATCAGTAGGATTATTGAACTGGGACTCCTACTGCCATGCTTAATGTATCACAGAGAGGTACTGATGGGCAGGGAGGCATACTGGTTGGCAGAGGGTACAGGGAGCAAGGATGGTCTGTATGCTCCTGAGTGACTCCCTGACCCACCTGCATGCCTGTCACCATTCCCACTGCAAAGCCCAGTTCTCTGGACCAATGCCTCTGTCTCACCTAATCCTCAATCCAAAATGAAGGTCTTCCTCCTTTTTCCACTTACGTTGGTGTACATGTTTTATTAGCATTTACTTTTATTCATAAAATTAATACAAATCAGCAGAATCAAAAAACAACGTAAGAACAAGGATTAGGAGAGTGTGTTTTGGGGGAATCATGAAACTAGGGTGCCCATTGGGGCCAGGCAATTGGGCTCTACTGTGGGGCTCATGACACAAGTACAGTAGGGCCAGGGAGTCAGTGATAAGCCCCACTGCCCAGCTTCCCACCAATGTTTTGTCTCTCCATCACGAAACATCCTCACCCCCCAAATGTACCACCTTAACTCTGAACATACCAATTAATATGCAAATAACAGATTATGTTTTTGGTGATTGCATTGACAGAAAATGATTTGAGCAACTGTAATTGTGAGTTAATGTGTGCAAATATTCCTGGGCTTTTTAATGTCACATTAATCAGTATCAATGCTTACAAATACAATGGAGCAATAGGCTGGGGGCAGAGAGGGGATCATTGGGCAGGTAGCATCCAGAGCACATCAGTGAGACAGGATGCGCTAGCTACAGCTAATATAGAGTATTGTATCTGTATTTGCCTAGCCTATGAAAAAGCAAATGTCTAATTACCAAATGATGGCTGAAACCTTTTCAGAAGAGATCTCCATTACAGCATTTAAATGCACCATTATATGCCTGTAAAAGCCCTATTGGAAATTTTCCATCAATTTGGATTCTATCAGTAGTTAGTGTGTAATTTTTTTAAAGTTTCTAAGAGCTCTGTAAATAGACATTTGGACACGTTGAACACAATTATCTTATGCAGCTTTTTCCACAATCCTCTGAGGCCTATTATTCAAATCAATTGTAACTGGATCTCTTCTGAGGATCGGGGTTATGCAATACCAAAAACAAGAGAGTCAAGGGAAAAAAAAAAAAAAGACAATAGTGCCAAACTTGACTACCCAATTACAAACACTTTGGTGGGAGGTTTTGTTTACATTTATGTGTAGTGCTCACAGTTCCTTATGTCCCCCGTGAATCACTCAGCTTTTCCCTTCCAACCTTCTAATACTTCTGGAATGTAGTTAATAACTTGGTAAGTGCTAATTGCATAGTTAAGTAAAAATGAATCCCTGGATGATTAAAGATTTAATCACTAAGCAGCTGAAGATCTGGTCTATTCTGTTGAAGAGTGTTAGTAACTTGTTTCAAACCTAAAATTCTAAAACCTATACTAGGCATGAGAGTATTCCAAAATTTACCTATTCCTGAATTCTGAAGTTCATAGACAATTTTATGTTAGAGAAAGCCAAATAAATGTGGAGATTTTTTTTTTAACTTTTCATAGTAGACTTATATTTAGGGCTGCCATTTTAAAAGTTTTTATTTGACATTTTTGAAAAATCAACAAAAAAATCTGCTATTTTAATCACAAAAATGTTCATAATAGCTTCTTTCAATTATATGTTAGTGGAATGTGTGTCATAGTTTATATTTCATGGCTATATGGACTCTCAGTATGATCGTAACAACTTAGCTATGAGCAGCATCCCCCATATAGATATTATCTATCAAAATTTAATTAGTCTTATAATTCCTCCCTGTATACCTCACATTGGACCAGAAATTCAGCTAGTGTCAAGCAGTATAACTCCAATGTAGTCAAAGCAGCTATACCAATTTACATAAACTGAGGATCTGTTTCATCCAGATTATGTAGAGGGCATAAAGGACATTTGGTGGGCCCATGTCATGTGAGTAGTGACAATGGTCCTCTGGGCAGCTGAAGACCAGGAGAAACTCCTCAGGGACCCCTGTCTTCACCCCATGCCTAAGGTTTGTTTAGGGACTGAGTTGGCTATCTGGCTTGCTGTGGAAGTCCTTAAAGTATTCATAGGCTGTGGGGACACAATAATACCAGGTGTGTTGTGAAACGGGGGAAATGGAGTTACTGCAGAAGAATGGCTAGTAATTTGTGGGAGCCAGGGGCTGTTTCAGGTAGAAACGAGGAAGTGGGATATTTTTCACAGGGCAAGGGATAGGTGAAGTGTTGTGGAATTGTGGGTGGGAAAAGGGGGTTGGGAGAGCCAAAATATATGGAGATGAGGAAAGGTACGGAGATGAGCTAGTATGAGGGGCCCAAGGTTTAGATTAGGTCTGGTGCCATACACTTGGAGCCCACTAACAGAGACTTCTTAGGGACTGCCGCCCCACTCCTTCTTTCCCACAAACTTTAGCTATTTATAGTCATCAGGAGCTGACAAATCTAATTGAGGTGCCTGAGGGGATGGGCCCTCAGAGGAACTTCAGAAGGCTGCAAGGCACCTGGATAGGGTGGTGTCTATGACAGGAAGCAGGAGGGCTGGAGAATGAATAAAGGGGTCAAGGAGCCATCAGAGTAAATGGGAAGGCTGTAGCTGGACAGTGGTGCGTGAGCCAGCTCATCCCTCTGCTCCATAATACCTTCTCTAGAGCGAGAGACACGGGATGAGAAGCCTAAAAGGAAAAGGGAAACATCTAGTCAGATCAATACATAGGAAGTGACAAAGGCCCACCACATTTACAACATTTGTAAATAACTGCTCTGTTTTTCTGACTGCCCTTTTACTGAGCCAGGACTTACAGTAAAACAGCTCTTTTTTTCCTCTAGAAAATTCTTGGCCTCCAATGTAATACCCACACCCCACCCCAAAAGAAGTGTATAGAATCAGATTACAAATAGCAGCAGTGGTGATGAGTAAATCTAATCATATTTAATCCAAATGGTGTCAGCTATTACAGTGATGCCAGAAAAATGCTCAAAAGCAGGAATTAGTTTTAGTACCACCATTTACAGTCTTTTTTCTATTTTGTTTTCACCCAAAGTATGAGACTCTCACCGTGAGGTTTACTCAAAGTATTAGTTTGAGAAACTTGTCTCCAGTTATATGCTTTTCTGTTACAACTAATACCAATTCCATCTTGGCTTGGCTTACTATTTAAATGCTGCTAGATGGTAAAATGACTCTAGACTAAATTATCCAGACTCAGATTTGGTCTTTTGCCACAATGAAAGCACTATAGAATGCTCGCTGTAAAAGTCATCCCTTGTTTTGTTGAAAAGGGATAACCAAAAGAACCCAAAGGAAACCAGGTAGACTTTAATTTTATTTTGAGGGGGAAAATATTGTCAAAAGGGGGTGTTTCAAGTGAGACCTTTTCCAAGATTTGACAGCCTGTGTTATATATATTTCTTACAGTAAGAAATGTATTCCCTATTTATAAACACAAAATTATGGTCTTTTCCTGCAAACAATACCAAATGTAGTACTACTCATGAGTATAATCTACTGCAGGCTAGAGTACTATTTGCAGTATGTACAAATTGACTTAGCAATATATTGAAAGGCATATCCATATACACATTCTCATTTTATATACATATTTAAAATGGATGAATGATTCCTACTTCCCTGTCTTCTCTTAGCATTAAAGAACATTAAAAATACAGCAGCTTTTTGTAGTGCACCAAAACATACATTATACTGTCAGTACAGGTTCAAAATACAGATAATATTTTCAAATAGTTTTTTATATTACACAGATTATGAATCATTGGTAATGTACTTTTCACAAAGTAACTGGTACAAAAATGAAAAGGGGTTATAAAGGATGTGTAAATCTAAATAAATTTGTCTTTTGCTATATTACATTAAATTTAATTCAAAAGAATACCTATCTCTTAGATAGCATGTTTCATCCATAGCACTCTAAGCATTTTATAAATAAGGTCTATACCAGTGATGGGCTGCACGCGGGCCGCAGGTTGCCTATCAGGGTACTCTGATTGCGGGCTGCGAGACATTTTGCTGATGTTGCCCGTCCGCAGGCATACCACACCGCAGCTCCCAGTTACCACGGGTCTGTTCCCGGCCAATGGAAGCTGTAGGAAGTGGTGGACAGCATATCCTTGCGGCCCCTTCACCTGCAAGTGCTGCTTCCCACAGCTCCCATTGGCTGGGAACAGAGAACCGTGGCTACTGGGAGCTGCGGGGTGCAGTGCCTGCAGACAGTCAATGTCAGCAAAATGTCTCGTGGCCCGCAATCAGACTACCTTGCTGTGCCGCAGGCTTATACTATCATTCCCCTTTTAAAATGTAGAAGATGAGGCCCGGAAGTAAACTGTCATGCCCAAGACTATAATATAGGCCCTAGGCAGGTTTCTGTTTAGTAAAGTTGGAAATATAACCTTTTGGGGGGTAATATTATATAATATGAAAGCTAGTCTCTCTTCTCACTAGACAAATGTTCTTACTTTTCCTACAAATTTAAGTGAATTTTAACACTTAGGAAAAGGAAGGTAATGGCAATGGCTTGAGCCAGGCATAGTTCAAGCTTTTTCGTCAGTTCTTTCCAGTGCACCTCAATTTTAACTAGCAATATTTGTGATTCCACTTTTAACATATCTGCTCTGGCTATAGATACCACCATGACTGCTATTTCTTCTAGGACCACCTCTCAGCACCCTCTCTAAATAGAGGCATAGGGAAGCTCCCTCTTCCCCTCTAACATACCTGTGTAATGTCTTATATGGGCACCTGAGCACTTGTTGGTGGCAAGTTTGTTGCCTGATCCTCTGCTGGCATGAACCTACTGAAGTTAATATCACAACATTGATTCAGGCTAGCTGAGGAGCTGATCCAGGGGATTCACTACTTGGAATAATATTCAGTGAAGTATGCTTAATACTTCTCACCTTCTCAGACTTCCAAACAAAGAGCAGATTTCCCCTCAACTGACAATAGCTAGTCTCTGAAGCACTCAGAATGGGACCTGCAAAGAAAGAGTGCCTATTTCCTCATCCACACAGAAGGCACAAGATGTAGGGTTTTCCTCATTGTACTTTTTGCATAAAGACTTCTCTTCCCTGTTTTTGGTTGAGCTCTTCATAGACGTCCAGAGAAACAGAGAAGGAGCTTTCTCAACCCTTAGCTAAAGGGGTGAAGTGTTGAATCATCCCTCTCAACAGCATCAGGCATTTGGGGAAATGATGGTCACACAAAAAAAGGGCAATTAAAAACATTTGTTACTTGTGATGCCAATCTCATTAGTATTTGAGTCATCTAAGGTCTTCCAGGAACAGAGTAGACAAGACTTGAAGTTTCTTATGTGAAAAAAACCACTAGAAATAAGAAATGAGGGTAGACCAAGCAAAGCCCCTCACAGAACACCCACAAAACCAGCAGTTGAGACAGGAGGGTGTTACTCTGCTGTAGTAGGTGAATAAGGGCAAGAACTGACTAAAGGGAAATCTGTGGATGAAGCCCTCAGCTGCCCCTGCCATTGTTTTGCAAAGCACAAACATGCCCGAAACCCAGACCAAATTTCAACCTTTTCTCTCCACCTGAAGAGTCTGGAGCTATATTTTTTGCTTCCTATCCAACATAGCATAAGAAGTGGGGAGGAGGGTTAGTAGAGAGAGCATGGGAACAAACAGGCAGGATTGTTGCTTAGAGACAGTGAGCTCAATTCCATTAGTATCTCCACCTAGCAGCTTCATACTTCTCTCATGCATCAGTTTGACCTTGTCACAGTGTAGATTGGATGGATACCCAGATGCAAACTCCATTTCTAGAAATTAAAAGCTACAGCACTATCTAGTTTGTCTCTACATCCATGTGCTGAATTTTATTGGTAAATATCATTGGCATAACCCTAAAAAGTTTGCTTTATAGCTGTACAAACACCGTGTACCTGCAAATTTTCCACCCACTGAGTCAGAGTCCTACATAAAGCCTACCAAGTCCTATAAAAATATGAACTCACTGGATACATGTGAATTTAATAACTGATTTCTTTTAGGACCTGTGATAATTTCAGCATCTGTTTGAAGCACTAATAGCACCAAGTCTAGAGCTCTACGCCATGCCTCCACCTTGGGTGTAACATTGTCATATACCTTTACAGCCTCCTCGGGTTTAGTTGAAAGACCAAAATCCACCATGAGCTTATCTCCTTTATTGAACTCTTTCAGAATATATGCTGAAGGAGAACCATAGTCTGCTGCTTTTTTGAGATGATGCTCAATGGAAGCGCTTGCTTCAAACTCTGATGCATAATGAGCAGTGTTACACATGACTCTTGAAAGGTACTGATGCCAACCACTTGCCAGAGCTTTAAGTACAACTGGTTTATACTGTGTCAATGATTTTGTCAGCCAACAAGACGACATGTAAAAATCCCCTGAAGGTTTTTTATCTGGTTGCTTTAAAGATTGTTCTTCAAGCTTCTTTAGATGACTGAGGCACAACAGTTCAACAGCACCACCTCCAGGAAAAACTTTCTGGTCAGTTAGAGCATGATGCAGGCGATAAGCACAAGTCCAGAACTGATCTTCAGTGATTTGCATCTTTGAAGTTACTGTGCTACTAAGCACAGCTGTTACCAGATGAATTCCTTCAGTCTTTATACTGATTGGCACTTTGTTATCCAATTCCATTGTGCTCAAGTCACCAGTTCTCCAGAAATCCACCCAGACACTGCTACCCACACAATAACTATTTACCTGGGAAAGGTATGTCACCAGCTGCACTCCTGTGCCCTTCCCAAAAGCATGTAGCACATTGAGAGTTACTGGATTGATTATCAATATGTTATTCAGGATGCATCTTTCCATTAAACTTTCACACACATTTCCTTTTACCAAAACTAAATTTACTTTTGCTTGTATTAAAATATCTAACACACAATTTATCCATAAACTTTCTGAGCTACTTTCTTGTAAACCTACATTTTCCGATATTGTTCTGACATTTGATGGTCTATTAAATCCCAAGTGACGATACTTTTCTGTTAGATCACCATCTACAAGAAGAATCTGAAGCGGTCTATCCTGAAGTTGCTTGGTAACAGTGGCTTTCTCTGGTGATACTAAAGTGATATACCCTGGACACACACAAGAATAATGTTCAGACAATCCTGGTAAACAGCATGTCACAACTTCTGCAATATTAAATTGAGAAGAACCTGTGTGATCAGCTACTTCTTGTTGGCATCTGACAATATCCTGTACCAA
Source organism: Mauremys reevesii (assembly GCF_016161935.1). Taxonomy (NCBI): domain Eukaryota; kingdom Metazoa; phylum Chordata; order Testudines; family Geoemydidae; genus Mauremys; species Mauremys reevesii. Next base: position 41,726,834 of record NC_052627.1, on the reverse strand, counting down.
TTTCATGCTAGACTGATTCCCATGGCTAAGAGCCATTGCCAACTGTCCAAAATCATTAAATTCATAAGGCCATGCTGCAGGCCCAGTGGGAGGACCCCCAAAATTGTCTACTTGGAGTGAACAATGTTTTTTTCCTGGAGTGTTAAAGTATCTACTATGAGTTAATCTTGTTCTTTTGATATAGCTGGATGCAATCAAACTGCTTCCAGGAACTGTAGGCATAGTTTTATTGCCCACTGGTTCAACCAATGAGGCTGTTATATAGTCTGTAGGGCATAGATGTGAATTCAAACATCTGTTATGAGGATCGCTAGGGCTTGTTTGATGAGAATGAAGGCCTTCAGGAACACTTTCTTCTTTAGATACAGGAACCTCTTTAATAATATGCAGAAGAGGATTTAAAAAACGGTTAGCTCCAATACCAGGAGTTTTAGTTTCAATAATTTGGGGCCCCAGACTGCTAGAAGGGAAGTGAATGGGAACAGAATTAGGCCCTTTATATAAATCATGTACTGATAGCTGAAGACATTGGACTTTTTCACTGCAAGAGTTCAATCCTTCAGACATCACAGATACTATTAGTGAAAAAGGAACATTCTGCTGAAGGCATTCAAGTACAGCACTGCTCCATGCACCAACAAGAAACAACAGGGTAGTCATTCCAGTTTTATATTCTTTGTTCTGTGCCTGAATTGTTTCATTAAGAAGCTGTCCCACTGCACTAGTTAAATCCAAACTTTCAAGAAGTCTAACTGCAGAACAAGTCAAAACACCCTCACTGGTGCTTTCATCTACAATAAATTTATATGATTTTACTGGCCCTAAAAGTGTTCTTCCTATTGATGTTAAAGATGAAAGCTGCTGAAGTCCAATGTGACGTCTTCGGTTCATATTTCTGAAAGCCATGATCAGCAGTCAATATCTGTAAACAAAATACAAGTTTATTGCTTCTGTCCTTATTAAGCTAGACTTCATACTTCACAAAAAATTAACAGCACACAGTATATAATTAACAAAAATTAACTGAATACCGATTGGGTGAAGTAATTTTACGCTGCATGTATTGTATTATAAGATGCTCATGTCTGACGCATGCAGTTGTTGAAATGTTGCACTGCTAAGACATTACAGAAGATTTTTTCCCCAAAATTAAAAGCTTTTAATTTTACCCTATTAATCAAGTATTTTATTTAATAAAGCAGATCAGATTTAATCATAAAAAAAGACCATCACTCCTTAAGACTAAAAACATTCCTCTCCCGACTTCTTTTCTTATGTCAAATCTTGCATTTGTTTTGCCTTATTCAGAATGCATGTTGTCAGGGCTGGAAACATATCTTGTCTGCAAACACTAGTAGGCATAGGTTTTACTACCCTTAGTGATACCACTGACTTCAAACTGAGCTTGAAAGGGACCAACTACCATATTTCCCATGAAGATATTTCATTCCCACTCAGTGGCAGGCTCTCCGAACACAGTCATGAAAAAATGGTCTAAAGCAGGGGTTCTCAAACTGGGGGTCGGGACCCCTCAGGGAGTCGTGGGGTTATTACATGGGGGGGCTCACGAGCTGTCAGCCTCCACTCCAAACCCTGCTTTGCCTCTTGCATTTATAATGGTGTTAAATACGTTTAAAAGTGTTTTTAATTTATAAGGAGGGGGTCACACTCAGAGGCTTGCTATGTGAAAGGGGTCACCAGTACAAAAGTTTGAGAACCACTGGTTTAAAGCCACACTTCTTTATGCCTCATGAATAAAATACAAAGATTTTACAGCTTGGACTTCAATGGCACTGCTCAGAGAAATAAACAATTTTAAATCACTTTCTTTAACGTATCAAAACGGAATGCCTTCTCTTTCCCTATATAACCTCTCCACTTCACAGCCTCTTTCAGTGTTGAAACATCCGCTCTCCTCCCTGTCACTCAGGCCCATAAACTGGTAGTCCTCTTTGACGACTCCTCCTTACTTGCCCCAAACGTTCAGGCCATTTACAAATAATACTGCTTGTCCCATCACAATATTTCTAAGGGCATGTCTACACTGAACACTCAGGAAAGTTAATTCACAGTGAATTAAGCCAAAGCAAACTAAGGCCACTTTACTTCTGACCAAGAGCATCCACTCAGGGGTTTAATAAGGTTTAACTAATGCAATTTAAAGTCAAAAGTTCAGTTATCTGAACTTTCCTGAGTGTCCCTATGTAGACATGCCCCAAGATCCAAAAACTTTTCCTACTGACCCTCTAGCTAAAATTCTTGTCCAGCCCCTCCTATTCTAATCTATTACCTTCTTTCTACTCTTTGGCCTCTCTGACACCCACATAATACCCCCTCCAGACTATATAAAATGACACTGCTAAAATCATCTGCCTTGTTTGTTGTTCTGACTGTGTCACCCTATCTTTGAATTCCTCCAATGGCTTACTCTCCTGTCCCACAGTCAAGATCAAGCTTTGTGTCCTCACATAACTTTGCCTTTGCCATTTATTCATCCTTGTCCCTTTTCATGACATCCCCTGTCCCCCTTCCATTCCATTAACAAGGCTGCCTAGTACATTCAAGGCTGCCTAGTAAAGTTTTAAAGTTCTGCATGTAAGACAGCAACATTTTTACAGGTTCATTTATACATTTGTTCCATGCAATGTCTTTGCAGGCCACAACAACGAGCCAGAAGTATCTTGCCTCTGAACTAAGGCTTAAAGGAACCATTGAAGTTTGAATTGAACACAGAACTTTCTTTTAATTTACTTAAGACTTAAGTAAGACTTAAATCAGTTCCAAAAGAATCACTGACTCAGAATAATTTTATTCCACACGTCTCTAATTATTGTGATTATTTTTAAAGTAGGATTTTAAATAAGCAACTCATTTTAACTTCTCAAATTGTATTGAAGAGGGATGGGAAGGGGAACGTGCACCTAAAAAAAGAAAAAAGGCCTAAGTGTTTCTGGTAACTTATCTTGGCAGCCTCTTGGGGTAATAATCTAGGCTTGCCATGCTATATCTCAGTATTTTCCAAAAAAATCCTCCTTTTTCATTAGTGTCAAGTATCAGAGGAGTAGCCGTGTTAGTCTGGATCTGTAAAAGCAGCAAAGAGTCCTGTGGCACCTTACAGACTAACAGACGTATTGGAGCATGAGCTTTCGTGGTCGTCAGATTCATGAGTGGAATCCTTAACAATTTTACTTGCCAGTTACACCATTATTTCTTTATTTATCCTGACACTGTGGCGAATGAAGACAGACAAGGATGGATTTTAAGCAGCAGGCTGAAACTTCATTAAACTTGTGGGGCACTTGCTGTCCTGTCACCCATACCCTCACATAACAGACATTTTAAATGGTTTCAGTGCAGGAGTTACGAGGCTCCTACCATATGAACCAATTACTTAGAGCAGACCCTCTCAACTTACCCCTAGGATTCAGGTCACTCTTCTGAATCCTATCAGTGCCCCCACCACCCATGAGGGGGACAGAGGTTACTAAATGGTAGTAGGCATCAGCCTGTGAAGGCCATAAGGTCTTCCGCATCCCATCAACACAAAGCCCAGGTCTTCTACTTCTGGGAATCGTTTTAAATGCACTGGAAAGTGGCTGCAAGGTGCAACAAACTAACAGCCCTATTAACTACCAAGGCTATGTCCACACTTAAACTGCTGCAGCGCTTCAGCATAAACACTCACTACAGTGTGCGTGCACGTGGGGGTTCTCCTGTCGCTGTAGTTAATCCACCTCCCGGAGAGGCAGTAGCTAGGTTGATTGAAGAATTCTTCCATTAACCTAGCACTGACTACACCTGGGGTTAGGTTGGCTTTTTCACACCCTTGAACAACAGAGCTGGGTTGACCTAACATTTTAGTATAGACCTGGCCTCAATCCTATTCCTATTTAACCTAAGTGCACCTCCAGAATGCTGAGAGGAAGGGGGGAAAAAAAACCTCTACCAGAACTATGAGAATTTGGTCCCAATAGAAGAAAAACCCCTTCCTGACCCCCAGACAGGCAACTGGTCAGACCTGCAGCATCTGCAAGACACAGCTGTGAAAATATACTTACAGGTAACAGGGTGGGGCTGTTGAGCAAAAAGAGGCTCTGCCTGGGCCAAGCTAGGGTTTAAATTATGAAAGGGGAAAATGAGAAACCAATCAGCTCCCCTCCTCTCTAGCTGGCCAGTGAGTAGATAAAGCCTCTGGAGGGGGGAAGGGCTACTCCTGCAACCCCCCTGCCCCCATGAGTGGTGTTCTCTCTGTTTCTACTGGGACTTACCCCATCACCAGCAGTCCCATCAAGTTTTCTACCCGTTGAGGAAGATGTGCCTCAGTACTGAACCTGTGCTTCTGCATGGGGGTTAAGAGGCACCATGGTGCTGTCTATCAGATGAGATGAAAAACCAAAGTCCAGTGATTTGTGATAAATGATACTGTGGCACCTTCTGTAAAGCAGAGGCAGTTGCACCAGCGCTATGGTCAAATTCCAACACTGTCAATTACAGGCTGTTCACCTAAAGTTTCCCCTGATATTTCAACTGAAAAAGGTAATCCTCACTTCCTGTCCTAAATCTGGACTGCTGCTGTAAAACAGATGCTTCATTTCACCCTATAGGGTATACTAGAGATGTGAAGTAATCCCTACAGTGCTATGTATAACTTGTAGATCAGTTCATAAAGCAATTTGGGTATCTTTTGCTTGAGACATTTTATTTAAAAGATCCAGTGATACTCATTTTTGAGCTATAAAAGCTTGTAACTTTTTTCTTTTCCATCATGCATACATGTACATCGGTAATAACCATAACATACAAGTGACTGTAACACAGGAAATCAACATGTGGTACAAGACATTGCATTTAGAATTTAGTCATTTCACACTTCTTTCTCCACCCATCCAAAAAAAAAAAAAGTTAGTTTGGGTTATATTTTCAAGTTACCTAAATCAGAAAAGGCCAGGGAAGAGTGAAGAAAGAAAAGGAGGAAGACCCTGTAAGATAATGAACGAGTAAGAGGTGGAATTGTCTATGGAGAAGCATCAATGGAGAAACTGAGGTCTTGTCTACACTGCAAATGCTTTGCCAGCATAGCTATGTTGGTATAGCTATGCTGGCAAAGACCAGTAGTGTAGACACAGTATATGCCAACAGAAAGCCACCTCCAAGTGACATCAGCTACCCCGACAGAAGCACTCATCTGTCAGCACAGCTGCATCTACACTGGGGGTTCTTCCAGAATAACTATGTTACCTAGGGGATGTGATGTTTTAACTAGCCTGAGACTCTTTGATAGAAACTGCCTTACTGTGTTTCTATCAACCCTACCTGTGCACTGACTTAAAGGACCAACTCCACTGAAAAGCCTATCCTCTGTAAATAGCTGAGCAGAAGAAAACTCTTTTCTAGAAAAAGAGTATGTTTCATTGCATCATCTTTTTTGGCCTAAAATGTGCAGCTTATTTTTACAATCTGAAACAGAGAGACTGTATGTTTGTATTACTTTGCTTTGCTTTCCCCAGTAGCATCTTAATCTTTAAAGGTCTTTCTACACTATAAAATTTTGAATCAATTTTCCAGCTCTTAGTATATCATCATGAAGTGTTAGTAAAAACTGCTGAATTGTCTGTACATAAGCACACATACCCACCCACACACCCATTTGCTAGCCCTGGTGCAGCTGCAGTTACTGGAAAACAGGCAGCTGAAAAATGTTTTAGTTTACTATGAGCCATGCAGAGTAACAGCAGTTCCTTATCCCATCTACCTCAAGCATATTGCTATTTGGAGACTGATAGTTTCTCATCAATTTTTCTGGCTAGAGACAGGGGGCTTGTCTACACTTACAGTACTGCAGTGGCACAGCTGCACTAGTGCTTCTGCAGTGCTTAAGGAAGATACTACCTACACCAACTGAAGAGCTTCTCTGGTCAGTGTGAGAGGTGGTGCCTATGTTGAAGGGAGAAGCCCTCCCATTGACATAACACAGTCTACACTTGGAGTTAGGTTGGTATAATCGTGTTGCTCAACTATGTAGTTATTTTACAGTCATAAGTTGGCAGTGTAGACCAAGCCTGAGTCCTAAAAGACTGCATTCCTTTTTCATTTGAATACATACTTGGGTGGCTAGCCCAAGATATCACCCATGCCACTGTTGGTGTCACTAGGCATGACTCTAGGTAACTCAGGAGGGTGGAAAACCATAAGTGTCAATGAAGCCTTCCTGTACCAGGCCTGAATGAACTAAAGTCACTCCATGTCTGACCAAAGCCTTTCCATGTTTGAACTTTAATCGACCTAACAAGCTAGCAACAGAGAATGGAATGTGTAACAGCTAGTTATCAGGTGCAACCCCACTCACACCGGTACTAGGAAATAATGAGGCCTGTATGCCTCTGGCTAAGGGGCAAAATAACAGATCAAAAGAAATAAAACAAGATAACGGTTCAAAGAAGAGTTACTAATGAGCTAGGCTGGTTCCCGCCAAGTATGACTTAACTGCTTAATGTAATTGCTATTGCAAAGTGTATCTGCTACATGGGAATGAAAGGTAGGGGGAGTGGGGGGGGGATAGAAGAGGCTTAGTTAAAGTTATGTATAAAAAAGAGAAAAGCTGCTGTAGCTGGGTGCTTGATCTGAGACAAGTCTGTCTCCTGGCACTGCTTTGAGATCTCAAATAAACTTTGTCTGCTTCTCCACCTTGGTGTGTTTATTGGAGCGAAGCACACCGGGCAACGAACCGCTGTAGCTGACCTCGGGCACTCTGTGCCGGCAACACCACCACAGCCCCCCTTTTATTTTTTAGCATACTTGTTTGGGTGGAGTTAGTGTGGGTCTATCTAGCTGCTCTGGGAAGCACACTCCCAGCAGTTGTGTAGACATACCTTGTTACATCCCTAAGCCAGCAGCAGCTGCAGAGAAGGGGGACTGTCTCTGCAGGAGCCTCTTATGCAAGGTGTTGCACAGTGGCAGTATCATAGCCAATGAGGTTAATCTGAGGCGTGATTATTGCTAGTTGAAAACTTTTCCCTAAGTCCTTTAAACATTGCCAGAGTGGCATAAAGGGGGACACATAGCTCAGTGGAGAATTGCCCCCTCCTTTTTTTATTTTAAATTAATGTCTAGAACCTGAAGTTAAATTTTGCAACAGGGATGGTAAATTCCACAGCATCTCAGAAGTAAGGTGACTAGATAGCAAGTGTGAAAAATCGGGACACTTTTGGGGGAGGGCAAAGGAGGGGCACGGATGTATAGTTACCCATATAAAGCACAGCCCCTAATAACAGGATGGTCCCAGTAATAGCAGGACATCTGGTCACCCTATCTCAGAACACACGGGACCCTGAGTAGGTGCATAGGCATCACACTGCCTGGAGTGCTGCATTCCTGACTCTGCCTGTTTGCAGGTAAGGCAGGTATCTTCACAAGCTCAACCTGCAGGGCACGTGACAGCCTCGCATACAGTGTTGTGGCCAGTGACCCAGTCTCAGAAGCCTGCATTCCTTTTCCCTAAAGAAGGGTCTGCAGCTCTGTTAAACACACAGGGAAACCCCTGTGTACATTGTATCGGTTTTAAAAAGGGAAAGAGAGCGAAGGAGCAAGTTGGCTGAAGGCGGTGAGGCACTCGAACAGACTTTGCTCATTAGCAGAGGCCTCCCCCCACCTAGTCTGGCCAAGCGCATGGCCTACCTACTATTGGACCCAAGTCTCAAGGGGGAAACTACACAGCCCCCCCTCACCCCAGGCGGTTTCTCTCCCCGGAATGGCTCCGAGACCAGCCCCTTGGAGCCGCTGCTAAGGGGTCTCGGCGGGGAGGCGCTCTTCGCGGCAGCGGGCTCACAGGCGGCTGCAGCACACGGATTCCCGCGGGAGGGACGAGCGCTGCCCCCGCCTGGGCTGTGGTTACCCCAGCTGGGAAATGGCCAAACCCACTCACCGCCGCAGCGGGAAGCCGGGCTCAGCCGCTCGGGCCCTCAAGAGAGGCAGGGCCGCCCCGCCCCGCTCTGCTCTACTGACCGCTCTCCGCTGCCAGCCCCGCTCTCGCGCTCCCCACGCGCAGGGGAGGCCCCGGGCCGCCCGCGGGGGAGGGTCACTCCCGTTCTAAACGCGGCCCAACAGCCGCGCACGCAGCGCGGGATTTCCGTCGTTTCGGCTACGCGCATGCGCCCAACCTCCCGGAGGCAACCAAAACGGGGATTTGTTGCCAGGACAACGACGCCTGCGTTTGTAGTGTGTATCCAAGCCAACGGGCAACATGGCGTTCGGTGTGACTTCACAACGCCCGCCGCACCTGACTGGCCCCGGGTGTGGAGGTGGGCGGGGCTTCGGGGGCATTCTCGCTGGTCATTGGACGGGCCGCGCTGCCGGCCCCAGGAGAGGGGCTCCGTGTGTGCTGGTGGCAGAGCAGTTGGCGCCCCGCGAGCCCCAGTGCCGCGTGTCGGATGGTGCGTGTGCAGCCCCCCCCCCCCCGGCCCCAGCAGCGCTGGCCTCGCCCCCACCTGCCCCCACCCGCCCCAGCCCTCAGGGCGCGCCGGGAGCCCTTCCCCAGGCCTGGGGGAGACGAGCTGCCAGCCCCCGGACCTGGGCACCGTGGCGCAGCCCGTCCCGATCCAAAGCGTCGAGGCTGAGGCGTTGAGCGCCCCGCCCCGCGTGAAGATGCGGGGGAGGGGGGGTCGGTCCCAGCCCTGCTGCAGCAACCAGTGCTGGGCCCTCTGGGCAAAGCTGCGATGGCGGGGGGAGGAGCAGGGCTCGCTCCAGGCAGGCTGGCATGCGGGTGGTGGTCGCGCTAAGCACTGGCTCGCCTGTTTTTAAAGCTGTTACCATCAAATCGCGGACATCCTGTCAAGGGGTTAATAAAGGAGCCTTCTTCCGCACTGGTCAGACAGGCTGCTAGATTCTGGCCTCCTGCAGGGGATTCTGGGTCTTCAGGGTTGATGATTCAAGGAGCTGGTCCGGTGCTGCTTTTTTTTAAGTTATAGGGAGACCCCTGATTAGCAACTTTACAGAGTATCCTGTATTTGCTTGCATAGGCCCTAGGGTGGCTCATCCCCATGTGACCACTAATCCATACACACTTCCCTTAATCTGGGGTCCTTGGTAAGCACCTGTTGTTTCTCTGAGCTACACCGAGAGAAAGTGTCAGAGAGGCTAAGACACTTGAGTTCACCTTGAAGAGCTGCTGCTCAGCCCCTGGAAAACTAGTCTTTTCAGGTTTTCCACCTATTTCACTATTTTTGGTTGTTGGTATGTTATGGGGCATTATTGATTTTGGCTAGATTGCAGGATGCTAAAATAAACTTACCCAAATTTAATTCCAGTAGGACAGGTAAAAATTCCTTTTTTGAGGATGACATAGTAATGTCACTCTTTTGTCTAGTAGAGATAAAATACCAAACATGACAAATCTGCAGTTTGAATTTTGGGTGTGGTAACATGCAGGGCACACACACAGTGCCACTTAGAATGGGTAAATGTGCTCTCCTAATTAATTTACCCAGTTCTGGTGTCTGACTGTCAGTTAGCATACACAGCAATTATGTGGGCGAGAAAAGAATGTAAATGGAATAGTTGCACTAAAGAACTTGTGCAGTGTTAAAATTTGAAATGTGTGGAAAGAACAATAAGCAGTGTCCATTTGATCAATTAGATGTATGGAAATTTTGAAAGACAGGTGGTTTGGGCCTCTGCTGTATAACAATTTATCCTTCCTTTTCAATTAGAGAGTCTCCCCGTGAGTCCCTCTATTACTTAAATGTGATATCTTAGGGGTTTTAAAATATTAAAAATCTGGAGCAGCCGTGTTAATGGAAGGAAAAGTGAGAGGTTTGCAGGAATAATGGGTTCCTAAGCCAACCTGGTATGGACAAGTCACGTTAAAAATAAAATTCCAACCCAAAATAGAATCTTAAAAAATGTTACTTACTTTAGTGGCATCCTACTGACAAAGTTACGGCAGGGCCTGAAAAGTCTAATTTCTTACTACAGGTAAGAAACTTTTCCTACTAAGTGTAAAATTAAACTTCCATTGTAATTAACTTTTTATTTACTTCTCTCACCCATAAAGTTTGAACTTTTGAATACTGTCTTCATGTTAACTTAGGCAGAATCAAGAATCAGGACTGAAGCCTCTTGTGTTCAGAGATGTGGTGGAAGTTGCCATTCCTATTGCAGAATTGTACTCCAGATTATAAGATTTACATTTAAATTAAAAAAAAAAAGGAGGAAGGAAGGAATGCAATTCTCCATTGAAATATGTCCCCTTTATACTACTCTGGCAATGCAAAAGGGACTTGGGGAATACACCCTGCATAGCCAGCCCCCTTTCCTCTCTCTGACTGCCAGTGACTTAGGGGTGTATTAGAGCTAGGTGCTATACTTGCCATTTTCTGGTTTCTGTGGCCCAGGGTGCCAATGAAAGAGTATAAGTTACAGCAGCTCAGAGGCTGCTCTAATTTAACCAAGGGCAAACCCCAAATAATCCCAGAATAAGCACTCCCATTTCTGTGCTGAACAAGTATTGAGGTACTCTTGAATCATGCTCAAAGTTGAAGCCTATAGTGCTAGCCATTATGGTTGTAATGATAGATTTCTTTTAATGTTTTCAAGGTTAAATTAGTGCCGTGCTGTCTACAGACAGACTGAAGCAGTAGTCAAGAAATGTAAACATCCTCAGTCATCTAAGTGGTGAGTTAATACTGCCACTGAAAGATGACAGTTTGTGTAAACAGTGTTAATTATTTAATTGCTGATTATTCTGGCAGAAACATCTAGCTAATGTCTTTTTCCCATGCTGCCAAAAGCTTAACACTTTCTCTTTGAGGTGGTTCCTGATAGAATCCTTTTACTCAGACTAGGTGCTGGCCAGAACTGAGCCAACATCTACCAGTTGCAGTAACAGACATTCTCTTTGTTCTACTATTGCTGAGCATTTTTTGGTTTGTTTTTTAGAAATGAGTCTTTACCAACTTTTGTCTTTCATCCATTTATTGAAGGCATCTAACTACAGAAAAGCTGGCTTGGGTGCTGCCCAGCGGAAAAAAAGTGGATTGAAACCAGAACTAACTGAAGAACAAAAGCAGGAGATCAGAGAAGCTTTTGATTTGTTTGATACTGATGGATCTGGAAGCATTGATGTAAAAGAACTGAAGGTTGTAACTTTTTCTTTATGTTTATTTTCAAAGTTGTTGCTGTTAACCTGCTCTATTCACCAGTGTCTAAACTCAGTTGTAGACTGGCATTGTCAGTCACAAATAATATATGAAATGGCTTGTTTTCTGAGAACTAAATTTTACAAATGTAAACCAATTCTTGGATGCCCAACAGGGCCAGATTAATTCTCCTGTGGGCCTGGGGCTATTAGATTTTGTGGGGCCCCTATATACAAGTCTTTTCCCTAATTTAAAACAAAATGATCACAATTCTGGCATTGAGACTATTAATGCTATACTAAACTTGCCTTTTAAATAACATAAAGCCGTTCTGTGGTTACATTTCAGTCTTAAAACATGTAGAATAGAGGTAGTTAATTCAAAATAGCCTGCTTCTTATCTTAGAACAGCTGTGATATTCGTTTCTTTCTGGGAGGGAGTTTGGGTGCAAGAGGGAGCTCTAGGCTGGGGCAGAAAGTCAGGGTGCAGGAGAGGTTGAGGGGTGCGGGCTCTGGGAGAGAGTTTGGTGCAGGAGGGGATTCTGACCTGGGGCAGGAGGTTGGGGTGCAGGAGGGGGTATGAGGTGCAGGCTCCGGCCAGGAGGCGCTTACCACAGGCAGCTCCTGGCCGACGAGGCAGCAGGGCTTAGGCAAGCTGCCTGTCTGCATGCTGTGGCCCCATGCCACTCCCGGAAGTGGCCGGCTGCTGTCACGTCTCTGAGCACCCTGTGGGGAAGGGGACAGCGTGTCTCCAAGCGCTGCCCGCAAGTGCTGCCCCCGCAGCTCCCATTGGCTGGGAACACAGTGCTGGGGCGGCAGGTGGAGGTGCCTTTGACCTGCCCCACAGGGGCCGCAGAGACATGCCAGCAGCTGTCCACTTCTGGGAGCAGCGTGGGGCCACGGCATGCAGACAGCCTGCCTGAGCCCTGCTGCGCCGCTGGACTGTTAGTGACCTGGAGATTGATCCTGGAACCTCTGCCAGGAGATCGCAATCAGTTGATCGCGATAGACAGGTTGGTGATCACTGAATTGTATATAATTATGGATTTATTTTTGAGGGACCCCCCCTTCACCTGAAGTCCTGGGCTGCAGCCCCTAAAGCCCCTGCATTAATCCGGCCCCAGTGCCCAACTGGAGAAATCTCAGGCTGGATGTTCAGATGTGTTGAGTTACTCCCAGCTCCTGTTGACTTAAGTGACTTTAAACACTAAACCTTGTCAGCACAGGCTGGCTGGTCTAATTAATATATTGATACTATGTAAGAGTTAATTTTAGAACCAATGGATGAACTTAGCTGCTATGATGACAGAAATTTGCAATATTATTTCTTAGGTAAAATAATTCAATGTGTCACATGCATTCATGATTTTTAGCACTGTTCAGGAAATGGATTTTTCAATTTGGGAGGAGTTTCATGACTCTGAAACTTCTTCCATTCTGAAATGGAAAGAAAAAAAAATGGGAATTTTCCTTGACCAGAAATACAGAAAAATTTCTGGTTGATCCAAACATACCCCAAATCCACCCTTATCCAAGTATTTTTGAAATTGAATGTGATCTTTCTAAATTAAATTTGCTTCAGGCACCTAGCATGCTCCTGATGCTATATAAATAAATTTTTGAGTAGCAGCAAGCATAGTTCAAGGTGCTGAAAGACTGCAGGTACAAAATTTAATTTTAAAAATACCTTCTGTTAACCCCATCTATGACAGTCTAAATCAGTGATTATCAAACTTTTGTACTGGTGACCCCTTTCACATAGCAAGCACAAGCCCCCCTTATAAATTAAAAACACTTCTTAATATATTTAACACCATTATAAATGCTGGAGTCAAAGCAGGGTTTGGGATGGAGCGTGCAACCCCCCCATGTAATAATCTCACGACCCCCAGTTTGAGAACCCTTTGTCTAAATTACATGTTTGTAAAGTTAGGTTTTGTATTTTGTTTGTGGCCCGTAAAAGGCAGGGATTTTGCTTTCTGACGGTCACACTGACTGGTTTTAAAAGATCTTAAATACCTAATAGTTGTTACATTTCTAGGTTTTGGGTTTTTTTCTCTTTTTAAATAAATATCAAAAAAGTCCCTAGAGCTAGGAATGGGGATTCCTTTTAACTGTTTATATATCAATAAATAGAATAGTTATGTTTTATAATTTACTTGAGGCCTGTTCCTCCTTACCTTAACATTAGTGGGAGTTTTGCTGTACAGTTCAATAGGAGTAGGATCAGTGAGAACAGGAGACCTGCAGAGACTTGAAGTCCCAGTTAAACAATTCAGTTCATCTGTAAGATACCCTAAAAACCAATATGTAATTTAAGAAATTTGTTGTTTTTGTTAGTGCGGTAAGTCACAAAAAACTACTCAACTCTAAAGGAAAAATGCCATTACTGTGTAATGCTACCATTAATAATTAAAAGGATGACAAATGTAGATAAGAATTTCTTTGAGATTTATATGCTTTAAGTTATAGTTGCAGTTTGAGGAAAAGAACTGAAACACTGCTTCATGCAAATGGTATAGGTATAATTCTAGTGGCATCTTGTTGTATATGTTAACTGAATTGCTCTTTGTTGCAGGTAGCAATGCGTGCTTTAGGCTTTGAGCCAAAGAAAGAAGAAGTTAAAAAAATGATAGCAGATATCGACAAAGAAGGAAGTGGCACCATTGATTTTGAAGACTTTCTGGCCATGATGACCCAAAAAATGGTAATCATCTACTTTGCTGAAAAATCAAATGCAATAAATGAATGAGGGCATTTAGACAAATGGGTTTTTATTTTTTCTTGATTTTCATTTTAGAATGAGAAAGATTCAAAAGAAGAAATGTTGAAAGCCTTCAGATTATTTGATGATGATGGGACAGGAAAGATTTCTTTCAAAAATTTAAAGAGAGTTGCCAAGGAGCTAGGAGAGAATTTAACAGATGAAGAATTGCAGGTAAATTCTGACCTTTGTAATCATTTCCCAACAAACTTTGGGCCAGTTCTTTAGCTCTGTCAGGCACAATTCAGGCTATTCTGAAAGAAAGACAGGAGGCAATAGACATGTTTTAATTAGGCCACAACTTTATTCACCTAAAATATCTGAGAATACCCAGCAATAAATCACACAGTGCAGGTCATCATCATTTTCTTAATTGTTTCCACTTATCTGGGAGGCTGCCGTCAAGCCCTTCTCCATCTCAAAACAGAAACCCAAAAGGATACAATCAGAAGGAAACATGAGCAACAATTGTTAATGACTCCTACCCCATTGCTTGGTCTTCACCACCTAGTTATATTATCCGCGTATCCAAAACGTGAGCCCATGCTGGTTGACCGGAACTACACCTGCCACGCTTTCCCACCAAGGGAAGCCTGCAGTTTCTGTAACAATTATTAGCCTGCAACAGTTGTGTAAAGCTTTTCTATGGACGTCAACAGCATGTTTTACCCTACAAGTCTCAGGCAACCCCCTTCCTAAAATAGAAGATCCCCACCCCCTTAGCTCTGTGGATAAATCTGTTGCCCCACTTATTTCAGTAACTCCTGCCCTGGAGGAGAGTGGGGCTTGGTGGTCACTCCCCCATCACTGATCCCAGTGAGAGGGCTTGTCTGGAACTATCTGCGGTATAAATATCCCCTACCCTATCCTCAGTCACCTGGAAGGGCCGTCTCCTCCAACCTGGTCCAGCCATTTCTTGTTTCTCCTTGCTCCTCTGCCTTCAGTTGCAGAAGTAGCTCTTATAGGGTTAACAACCACTTTTGTTCTGGCCAGCCAGCCAAAGGACCCACTGAATTCAGTAGGCATTTAGCGTACGTGAGGCATACAGCATTAGACCCAAAACGTGTTCCAAATGTAGATGCATAATTAAATATTTAATGGTGTAAACTTATTTGCTTTTTATATTTTGTTCATATCCTTTAAGTAGGGCTGTCGATTAATCGCAGTTAATTCATGTGATTAACTAAAAAAATTAATCACGATCAGTTTTAATCACAGTTAATATAATACCAATTGAAATTTATTAAATATTTTGGATATTTTTCTACATTTTCAAATATATTGATTTCAGTTACAACACAGAATACGAAGTATACACTGCTCAGTTTTCATTATTATTTATTACAAATATTTTCGCTATAAAAATGATAAACAAATAGTATTTTTTCAGTTCACCTCATACAAGTATTGTAGTGCAATCTCTTTATCATGAAAATGCAACTTACAAATGTAGATTTTTTTGTTACATAACTGCATTCAAAAACAAATCAATGTAAAACTTTAGAGCCTACAAAGTCCATTCAGTCCTACTTCTTGTTCAGCCAATCGCTAAGACAAACAAGTTTGTTTACATTTATGTGAGATAATGCTGTCCACTTATTTACAATGTCACCAGAAAGTGAGAACAGGCGTTCGCATGAGACTTTCATAGCTGGCATTGCAAGGTATTTACGTTCCAGATATGCCTAACATTCATATGCCCCTTTATGCTTTGGCCACCATTCCAGAAGACATGCTTCCATGCTGATGATGCGCGTTAAAAAAAGAATGCGTTAATTAAATTTGTGACCGAACTCTTTGAGGGAGAATTGTATGCCTCCGGCTCTGTTTTACCCACATTCTGCAATATATTTCACGTTATAGTAGTCTCACATGACTCAGCACATGTTGTTCATTTTAAGAACACTTCTACTGCAGATTTGACAAAATGCAAAGCAGGTATCAATGTGAGATTTCTAAACATAGCTCCAGCACTCAACCCAAGGTTTAAGAATCTGAAGTGCCTTCTAAAATCTGAGAAGGATGAGGTGTGGACCATGCTTTCAGAAGTCTTAAAAGAGCAACACTCCGACGTGGAAACTACAGAACCTGAACCACCAAAAAAGAAAATCAACCTGCTGCTGGTGGCATCTCACTCAGATTATGGAAATGAACACGTCGGTCCGCATTGCTTGGATTGTTATCGAGCAGAACCTGTCATCAGCATGGACACATGTCCTCTGGATGGTGGATGGAGCATCAAGGGACAGGTGAATCTTTAGCACATCTGTCTGTAAATATGTTGGGATGCCGGCTGCAACAGTGCCATGCGAAAGCCTGTTCTCACTTTCAGGTGACATTGTGAACAAGAAGCAGGCAGCATTATCTCCTGCAAATGTAAACAAACTTGTTTGTCTGAGCGATTGGCTGAACAAGGAGGATGACTGAGTAGACTTTGTAGGCTCTAAAGTTTTACATTGATTTGTTTTTTAATGTAGTTATTTTTTGCACATAAGTCTACATTTGTAAATTCAACTTTCATGATAAAGAGATTGCATTACAGTACTTGTATGAGGTGAATTGAAAAATACTATTTCTTTTGGTTTTTACATTGCAAATATTTGTAATAAAAATAAAGTGAGCACTGTACACTTTGTATTCTGTGTTGTAATAGAAATCAATAGATTTGAGAATGTAGAAAACATCCAAAATATTTAAATAAATGTTATTCTGTTGTTCAATCGCATGCTTAATTTTTTTTAAATCGCTTGAGAGCCCTACTTTAAAGTAAATAAAAGGTCTTGTGTATTGAGTCTGGGTGTTAGTCTTAAATGTTCTTTACAGGAAATGATTGATGAAGCTGATCGAGATGGAGATGGAGAAGTAAATGAGCAAGAATTTTTGAGAATCATGAAGAAGACAAGCCTATATTAATGTTTGCTATTGCCTTTTCTTAGGGTTGTTTAAAAGGTGGCCTGGAAAAGACTTTAAAAATATTAGCTTGCACCCTTTTTTGATGTTTCATAATATATAAAGAAGGCCTATAAGGGGATGTATTTTTGTTCCGTTTCTTTTTTAGATAGTGTTTATTTTTTATGATAAAAATGCAGGGCCTATATAGCCTGGAAGACTGTGGGTGACAGAAGAACTAGTGAAATGAGACATCCCAGGAGTGAAAGCTGAGAAGTAGCGTTAGTCAAACTAATACTCAGTTTTTTGTTTTTATTTTTAAATGTAAGTAAGTTCAGTGGCTAACACTTTAGAGAAAGGACATTGTTGGAAACAAAACCCATGCCCCTTCATTTAAGATGTGAGAGCCTATAATACACATGTTCTCCAGCAAACCTAGGGATGAGCAGAGTTGACTTTCTTGATATTAATTACAGGCTGAGTTTATACTTCCGAAAGGAACAAAGGCACAAGGCCAATATTTTTGTTCTTGTAAGCCTTTCAGGTTTGGTGGCTACCATGTTTATTTCTATTAAGGAATCTAAGATCTGTTGCATATCCATCTTTATTGTTTCTTTACGAAACACTGTTCCTGTGGCCAGTTGTGCTGAGACCCTGTGGCAGGTATGTGTAATAGCAGATAGCAAGGCATTTGGGATAACAGAAGTTGTATTGTACATAGCTATCTCTAGATGTTGTTTCATTTCACAATCGAATGATTGTCTGAAACCTGGCTTATCTGAACTTGTTTTTTCTCATTTTGTTTAGATTATCAGAGTTGTACTCTATAATCATTGGCTTCTCCCAGGTACTGATGCCTGAAGCATTACTGAGTTTCTCCTATTCTTTTAAGTACTTGGAGTGAAATTCACCTGTAGGCAACACTGAAGGCCAGGCTGTGTGCACAAGAGTAAATTTACAACTCTTTCATACAATCTGCTCGCACCTTGATAGTAGAGAAATAATGTGTTATACTATACAGATGTCAAGAACTAGCAAATTAAGAGATTCTATGCATATGGGAGCTGCTTTTTCATCTTTATTTTATAGGAGTACTCATTTTTTTGAGAATGTTCAGGCTGAAATTGGCAATACCTAACTGGCTTCTCAACATTTCCTTTCTGCACACAAGCATATGGCAGTGAGGCTTAACGTGTCAGCTAAGGACATAATCCAGAGGGAATTATCATCCCTGCTTCACTGTCAGACAAACAAATGAAAAGTTGTAAGGAGGCCATAAAACCTAAACAGTATCTTTCTTGATTGCAGCTCCTAAATGGAGTTCAGAAGGGGGAGTGCAACACTTGCAGTTGCTTTGCAGCTGCAAGGCCCCAGCAGCGGAGAGCTAGTCCCAGCTAAGGAAGTGGGGAGAGTTAGTTTATGTGAACTCTTGATTTGCAGATGCAGAGCTGATATGTTTTGTTAGAATCATTCTAGCTTCGGGCTCTGTACTGATCTTTCTCTATATAAGCTAAGCCACACTTAGCTAATATAGAGGTGGGCTCAAATCCATGGATGGCCCTCTGTAGTGAATAGAGCCCATATGAACTAGAACATTTATTTTCCCAAGTCAATGTTAACTTTTTCTACTGCAGTAGATATGACCTATGGTACTGTAAGCTTTTTTTAAATACATTTCAACTTTGTATAAAGTGAAATAAAACAAATTTGCAAGTATACTACTTGTGGAGTTGAGTTCAGGAAATTGAATGTACTATCTAAATATCACTTTGTTTGATTTGTGTGTACAGCAATTCTGGGCAAACTTTTTAGTTCTGTATTTTATAAGACTTTCCAGAAGAGAAATGCATAGCCTCTAAATGTTCTGTCAAATAAAATTTTTTCCCTGGCATGCTGATTAAAAGTTTCTTACTCTAAGCAATTCTATTCAGAAAGGGAAATTTCAGCCTCTAGAAGACTGGGGGAATCCCAGAACTTGTTAGAGTGACTGTACAGTTTTTGAATACTGCAACAGGAAAAGGGTAATGACTCTTGTTTACCTGTGATGCATTTAGGTTCTTCCTGCCCTAATCACATTACTCACAGTTAAACATAGATTGATTCTGAAGCTAGGAAAAACATACATAGACTTACCTATTCATGCTGAAACCTTGTAGCTTGGCCAAAGTGATGAGCTTGTTAATTAACCTCTTCAATCTGAAGTTTTGGACAGTTTTTTTAATTGGAATAGATCTTACTTCTAGTGAATTTTAACAATCATAGAAATGTCAGGCTGGAAGAGACCTCGAGAAATCATCAAATCCAAGCTCCTGCATTGTGGCAGGACCAAGTAAACCTACACCCTCCTTAGCAGGTGTTCATCCAACCTGTTCTTAAAAACCTCCAATTATGGGGATTCCACAACCACCTTGGAAGCCTAGTCCAGAACTTACAATTAGAAAGTTTTTCCTAATTTGTAACCTAAATCACTCTTGCTGCAGTAGGACATGGAGAACAATTGGATTGCTGACCTCTTTATAGTAGCCCTTAACATATCTGCAGACTGTTATGTCCCACTTCAGTCTCCTTTTCTCAAAGCCAAATATGTCCAGGTGTTGTTGTTTTGTTTTTTTTTAAACCTTTCCCCATAGATCAGGTTTTCTAAAACTTTTGTCATTTTTGTTGCTCTCCTCTGGACTCTCCAATTTGTCCCCATCTTTCCTTAAATGTGGAGCCTAGAATTGGACACAGTACTCCAGCTGAGGCCTCACCAGTGCTAAGTAAAGCAGGACAATTACCTCCCATGTCTTAATACACCCCACAATGACATTAGCCTTTTTTGCAGCTGTGTCACATAGACTCATATTCAATTTGTGATCCAGTATAACCCCAGATCCTTTTCAGCAGTACCACCAGTTGTTCCCCATTTTGTAGTTTTGAATTTGATTTTTCCTTCCCAAGTGAAGTACTTTGCACTTGTTTTTATTGAATTTCATCTTGTTGAATTCAGACCAATTCTCCAGTTTGTCACGGTCATTTTGAACTCTAATCCTATCCTCCAAAGTATTTGCAACCCCTCCCAGCTTAGTGTCATCTGCAGATTTTATAAATATACTTCCACTGCATTATCCAAGTTATTAATAAAAATATTCAATAGTACCAGATCCAGAACAGATCCCTGCAGAGCCCCAGTTCATACACCCTCCCAGTCTGGCAGCAAACCATTGATAACTACTCTGAGTATGGACTATTATTTTCTAGGTACTTACACATAGATTGTTTAATAATTTGTTCCAGTAGCTTTGCAGATATCAAAGTTAGGCTGACTGGTTTTTAATTCCCCAGATCCTCTTTGCTCCTCTTTTTGAAGATGAGTTATGTTTGCCCTTCTCCAATCTTCTGGAACCTCACTTATCCTCTTGGAGTTCTCAGCCATAACTGCTAATAGTTTCAGAATTGGTTCAGCTAGTTCTTTAAGTATCCTAAGATGAATTTCATCAGGCCCTGCTGACTTGAATACATTTAACTTATCTAAATATTCTTTAACCTGTTTTTTTTTCCTATTTTGGCTTGTGTTCCCCTTTGTTGTTAATATTAATTGTGTTGAGTGTGGTCACCATTAGCCTTTTTAATGAAGACTGAAGCAAAATAGGCAATAAACACATCATTTTTCTTGATTTCATCAGTTATCTCCTTCCCCACCTACACTTTCCTTCATATTTCTTTTGCTCCTAATACATTTATTGCCTTTTATGTACCTTGCCAGCAGTAACTCATTTTGTGCCTTAGCCTTTCTGATTTTGTTCCTACATGCTTTTGCTATTCTTTTGGACCCTTTCTTAGCAATTTGTACATGGTTCCACTTTTTGTAGCATTACTTTTTGAGCACCTACTGGAACCATATTGGCCTCTTACTACTAATCCTTTCTTTCCTTTGCATCAGGACAGATTGCAGTTGTGCCTTTAATATTGTCTATTTGAGAAATTGCGGGCTTTCCTGAACTCCTTTTTCCTTTGGGTTTTCTTCCCATGGGACCTTGCCTACCAGTTGTCTGAGTTTGTTAAAGTCTCCTTTTTTTGAAGTTAATTGTCCTTATTCTTCTGCTCTCACTCCTTTTTCTTAGGAATTACTAAATCTATATAATTTCATGATCACTTTTGCTCAAATTGTCTTCCGCCTTCAGAATCACTACTAATTCCTTTCGGTTAGTCAGAATCAAATCTAAAATGACAGGCTCCCTGGTTACATCTTCCAGTTTCTGGAACAAATACATTGTCCCCAGTACATTCCAAAAAACTTACTAGAAATTTGGTATTTTGCCATATTACTTTTCTAACAGGCAGCTGGGCAGTTGAAGTCCCCCATTACTTACCATAAGGGACCAGGGCCTACATGATCTGGCCTAGCAGTCACAGCTGGGCTGGTGTCCACAAGTCACAAGGCTGCAGTCAATAAGCAGGGATCAGAGTAATCACTAAAAACAGGATCAGTAAGTAGGAGTCAGAGTCAGGCTGGGGTTAGAGATCAGAGGTAATTACCAGGCTGGAATCAGGAGGCAAGAGCAAGGGTCACAGGCACCTGAAATGGGAGACTGGAGATCAGAAAGCAAGGTAAGGTCTGGAGTCACAGCAAGCCAAAAATCTGCGTGATTACCTAGACAACTTCTTGGAGATCCTCCAGGGTTAAATATTGAGCATGGGCCAGTAAGAAGGCTGCAGGGTGCTGTCTCGCTGGACCCTGTGGGCAGCAGTTTCTGTGCCTAATCGCCACAGTGCTCCCTGGAGGGGACTCTGTATGACATCACAATGGCTCTGCAGACCTGGATTCTAGGCCTACAGATGTATACAACTACCACTGTCATGTTTTGGAGATTTGTTATTTTGTTCTAGAAATGCCTTATCCACCTCCCCATCCTGATTTGGTGGGCTCTAGTACCCCCCTATGATGATGTCACCCCTGTTTTTTGCCCCTTTACCTAAAGACTCTTAGCTTGTCTGCCTCCCATGTCCTTCTGGATCTCAGAACAAGTGTGTATTATACATCAAGAATATATAACACCTCCTCACTTTTTAACCCTGCCTGTCCTTTCTGAACTTGCTATACCTCCCTATACCAACATTCTAGTCATGACACACATTCTGTACTCCTGAGGGCATTCTGCACCAAAAAATTAAAAATTCTGTGCACAATATTTTAAAATTCTGCAAAATGCTGCAGGTTTCATTTGTCAATAAATAAATGCAGAGGCTCCAGCATGGCAATGGGGAGTACAGGCCACTGACTGCATGAAGGTGGGAAATCACCCTACAGTGCCGCCCCCAGCCCCAAGACACAGACGCAGCTATGAGGCTGCACCTGACCCTGATGCAGCACAAGGCCTGGGCCTGCCTCAGAAACATGTAGGGGCCCTGCCCCTCTGTACCAGGCACACCAGGTGTGGGGCAGGCAGGATCCATGTGTGGAGGGGATCAGTGTGGGGGATCCAGGTGTGGGGTGAGAGGATTCTGTGTGGGATAATCAAGGGGAAGGCAGCTCAGTGGGGGGTCTAGGTGTGGCAGGGATCTGGTTGCACAGAGGCTCATGGGGGTTGTTCCAGGTGCAGGGGCTTCCAGGTAAAGGTGGTTGGGGCTCAGGGGAATGATCTGGCTATGGGGGCTCTGTGGGGGGGGCTGGGTGCTGGGGAGTGGGGCTTGGTGGGGTGGGGAGTCTAGGTGCAGCTAGTTGGGGGTCAGTGGCATGACGGTCTGGATGTGGGGGCATCAAGGTGGGGATTTGAGTGCAGGGAGCTCAGTAGGGGGTGGTCTGGGTGCAGGGTGGGGGGCTGGAGGCAGGGGTTGAGGTTCGGTGGGGTTTGGGTATGGAGGGTTGGGGCGGGGGGTTCTGGATGTACTAAGTGAGACTTGGCATGGGGTATCTGGGTATGGGAGGTCTGGATGCATGGGGGTTGGGTGGATGGGGGGAGCAGTGACCTTGTACAGTGACCCCTCCCCCCACAGCTGAGGAGAAGCAGGAAGCAGGGGAGGATGCTGAGCTTTCTGCAGCAGGGGGATGTTGCTGGGGCTGGGGCTGACACAGCCCCAGCAACTCCTTGCAGGGGAAGAGTATTATTGACAATTAGAGTGTGATCTTAAAATCTTGGAATAAATTGGACACTTGCAATTAAAATATTTAAATAGCTTATTTATTTTTTTGTAAACTAACTATCCCTCAATCTTCCCAGTGAAACCACATTACATCATAATATTTGAAACATGAGTACAATTCACTGGCTACTGCCAGGCAGCCTCACTGTTTCATTCTTGTACAGGAAATGTCAATAAGTAGATTTTGACACTGGCTCATGAAACTGGCAGGGTTCAAGGGCAGAAATAGTAACATGTTTAAGAAACTGCCGCCATCTGATAATTAGACACACTCCTCCACCGCTGAAACTGATGGGAAAATGGAAAAAAATGGTCAAATATATTTTCTTCAATCCCTGTCTCGAATGAAATTATTCCATGATTAAAGCACAGATGGTGGGGTAATGTATTATTAGTATACAATCGCCTAAGCAACTACTGCTGCGCTCAATCTTCGCAGACGTACTGGAGTGATATATTGCTTCTAGACTGTGCATTGATGACATTCTCCCCCTCTCCCTCACAAAAACCCAACAATTTTAAAGCTACCAGGAGAATGCTGGCTTTGGTTTCCAGCTAGCTGTATGGGCAGTTCTTCTCAGTCAATTTAATATGGAGAAATCACTAGATTATTCTGTATTTAATGTTTTAAAGGTTTATTTAATTTAACTACAGAGAGAGAGAGAGAAAAGATGTAAAAATACAAACCTGAGAAAATTCATAAACAGTTTCAAAAGCTAATAAAGGGTGTTAACAAAAACAAACCATAGTTGCCTATCATGTTTACAAAACTCATGCACTTAAAAACATGGAACCAAATAGTTGAGGACATGACAAATACTCACAAACACGTTCCTGTGTAAATTAATCAGCAGGCATCTTTGGTTGCCTTCTGGCATAGGCAACCAAACATACTATTCATTCTGTGGGAAAGGGTCAAAACCCTGACCTCTGACTTAGCCATTAGGAGAATATCCCACAATATAAAGTTGTTAAGTTGCCTGCCTTCTTAGCTTCGCTTTCCTGCTTAGTGAATAGCTTTAAGGTCAGACAATAATGGTAGGAAACTGGAGGACAACTTCAGTCTTTTAACTGCTTATGTTGGAGCCGGAGCTGATAGTCAAGGCAGAAAAAACGGCCACTCACCTTCTTGTAACTGTTGTTCTTCGCGATGTGTTGTTCATGTCCATTCCAACTAGGTGTGTGCACGCCGCATGCACGCCACCCAGAAGCTTTTTCCCTTAGCATCTATAGGGTTGGCCTTGGTGCCCCCTGGAGTTGCGCCTTCAATATAGTGCCCTGCTGACCCCCCACCTCCTCAGTTCCTTCTTACCAGCTACGCCGACAGAGGGGTAGGAGGGTGGGTATTGGAATGGACATGAACAACACATCTCAAAGAACAACAGTTACGAGAAGGTGAGTAACTGGTTTTTCTTCTTTGAGTGCTTGTTCATGTCCATTCCAACCAGGTGGCTCACAAGCCAAAGTTCAGGAGGTTGGGTCGGAGTCATCCACTGATTGGAGCATGGCTCGTCCAAAAGCCGCATCGTCTCTGGCCTGTTGTGTGATCGCGTAGTGAGTCATAAACGTGTGTATCAAGGACCATGTTGCCACACTGCAGATCTCCTGGGTGGGGACCTGCGCCAGGAATGCAGCTGAGGAGGCTGAGTGGTGTGAATGGTGATCGGCGGAACGCCAGGCCGTAACACGCCCGAATGCATGATGTGATCCATGACGCGATGTGCTGGGATGAGAGAGGGAGGCCCTTCATCCTGTCCACCACTGCTACGAATAACTGGACGGACTTTCGGAACGGCTTAGTTCTCTCTATATAGAAGGCCTGTGCTCTGCAGACCTCTAATGAGTGAAGCCTACACGCCCTGTCGCAGGAATGTGGCTTAGGATAAAACACTGGGAGGAAGATATTCTGGCTCATGTGAAACTGAGACACAACTTTAGGGAGAAGAGCCAGGTGTGGTCTGAGCTGAAGCTTGTCCTTATGAAATAAGGTGTAAGGGGGCTCAGATGTAAGTGCCCTGTGCTCCGACACTCTCCTAGCTGAGGTTATCGCCACCAGGAATGCCACCTTGTAAGAGAGAGAAAGAAGGAAGTACGTTGACAGTGGCTCAAATGGAGGGCCCGTAAGTCTGGCGAGGACCGGGTTAAGGTTCCACGCTGGGACAGGCTGACGAGTTTGTGGGTAGAGCCTGTCGAGGCCTTTGAGGAAACAGCTAATCATGGGGTTCGCGAAGACCAAGAAGCTGTCTGCACCTGGATGGAAGGCAGAGATGGCGGCCAAGTGGATCCTTATTGAGGACAAGGACAGATCTTGTTATTTAAGATGGAGGAGGTAGTCCAGTATGAAAGGGACCAGGACGAACGTTGGTGACTGATGGTGTTGCTCCGACCAGAGAGAGAACCTCCTCCATTTGGCAAGGTATGTTGCCCTTGTAGAGGGCTTCCTACTGCCAAGGAGAACTTGTCTGACTTGATCAGAACAGGACAGTTCCATGGCATTCAGCCATGGAGCATCCAAGCTGTGAGGTGGAGCGACTCTAAGTTCAGGTGATGGAGGCGGCCGTGATCCGCGTGATCAGGTCCGGGACCAGCGGTAAGGTGATCGGGCTTGCCACAGATACTTCCAGGAGCGATGTGAACCAGTGCTGGTGTGGCCATGCCGGAGCTATCAGTATGACCCGTTCCCAGTCCCTGCGGACCTTGAGAAGCACCTTGTGGACCAGCAGTATCGGTGGGAATGCATAAAGCAGATAGTCCCCCATGGAAGAAGGAAGGCATCTGTGATGAATCCCAGGCTGTGATTCAGGAAGGAGCAGAACAGTTGACCTTTCCTGTCGCCGCGTGTGGCAAACAGGTCTATCTGGGGAAAACCCCCGAGATGGAATATTGAGCTCACCACGTCTGGCCGGAGGGATCACTCATAGTCATGAAAAGTTTGGCTGAGACTGTCCCCCAGTTTGTTCTGTATGCTGAGGAGGTATGAAGCCTGCAGGTATATCGAGTGCTTTACACAGAAGACCCACAGTATGAGGGCTTCCCAGCACAGGGGAGAGGAGCATGCACCCCCCTGTTTGTTGATATTAAACATCGCCGTGGTGTTGTCCGTGAGGACTGATACACATCTGCCTGATATGTGGGCTCTGAAAACCTGGCACACCAGATGCACTGCTCTCAGCTCTCCGACACTGATATGCTGAGCGAGGTCCACCTGAGACCAGAGGCCCTGAGGTCTCCCAAATGAGCCCCCCGGCTCAGAACCGAGGCATCACTAATGAAAGGGATGGCTGGGGACTGGTGAAAGGTACTGCCGCACAAACCACCTATGGGTTCAGCCAGCACAGGAAGGTGTCCAGTACAGAGTGGGTCAGGGTTACAATGCTGTCCAGAGTGTCCCAGGCCGGTCAATAAACCGACGCCAGCCATGGTTGAAGTGGGCGAAGTCTGCGTCCGGCATGCTGTACTATGTAGGTGCACGCAGCCATGTGCTCCAGCAGTTTCAGGCAGTTCTTTGCTGTAGTCGTCGGGAACTTTCTGAGGCCCCGTATAATGTCCCCTGCAGACTGAAACCTGGTTTCCAGGAGGTATGCCCTGGCCTGGGTTGAGTTCAGTACTGAGCCTATAAACTCTCTATCCTCTGCACTGGGGACAGAGTGGATTTGGCCTTGTTGAGAAGGAGACCTAGTTCGAGGAAGGTCCTTCTTATGAAGCTGACCTGATGCTCCACTTGGGATCTGGAGTGGCCTTTGATCAGCCAGTTGTCGAGGTATGGGAAAACCTGAATCCGGCACTTGCGCATGAATGCCGCAACGACTGCCATGCATTTGGTGAAAACGTGATGTGCTGCTGACAGGCCAAAAGGGAGGATGATAAACTGATAGTGGCTGTTGTTCATCACAAATCTGAGGTAACGTCTGGAAGGAGAAATTATTGCTATGTGGAAATACATGTCCTTCAAGTCAAGGGCGGCGTACCAGTCTCCTGGATCCAATGAGGGGATAATGGAAGTCAGTGAGACCATGTGGAACTGGAGTTTCTTTACAAACTTGTTGAGTTGCCGCAGGTCCAGGATGGTCTGAGGCCACCCTAGGCTTTCGGTATTAGGAAATACTAGGAGTAGAACCTCTTACCCCTTTGCCCCTGAGGAATCTCTTCCACTGCCCCTACCAAGAGGAGGGATTGTACTTCCTGTATTAGAAGTTGCTCGTGAGAGGGGTCCCTGAAGAGGGATGGGGAAGGTGGGTGGAGGGGCGGGAGGGCACAGAATTGTATGGAATATCCCCTCTCTACCGTGCGGCACACCCAACGGTCCAAGGTGATATAGGACCAAGCATGGTAGAAAGGGGATAGACAGGATAAGGTGGTAAGAGGGGATGGATCCATAGTCTGAACTGGTGAGCCGTCCTCGACCTTCAAAAGGGGGTCTGGAGCCAGCCGAAGGCCTGGGCTGACCAGAGCTCTGCCCCAAGGAGAGGTGCTGCCTCCTCCTACCGCTCCTATTCCTCCTACAAGAAGAGTCCTGATGTTTCTGAGTCTGAGAGAACCTAGGCGTAGGCTGAGGTCTAAAATGCCTACGCTGAGTAGCTGGTGTGTGAAGTCCCAGAGATCTTAGAGTGGCCCTATAGTCCTTCAGACTATGAAGTCCCTTGTCCGTTTTCTCAGAAAACAGGGTCGAGCCCTTGAAGGGGAGGGTCCTGGGGCATTTGTTGGACCTCATGACATAGTCCAGAGGCCTGCAACCAGGAACCCCACCTCATTACTATTCCCGTGGCCAGTGTTCATGAGGCTGTGTCTGCCGCGTCCAAAGCCACCTATAGGGAGGCCTGGGAGACCAGCTTCCCCTCCTCCACTATGCAGGGAACTCCGTGCGAGAGTCTTGCAGCAGGAGCACCGCAAACTTGGCCATCGCAGTGCAGGTATTGTGTGAATATCTGCTTACGATGGCCGGCTGGTTTGCGATGCGGAGCTGTAGGCCCCCTGTCGAATAGACCTTCCTGCCGAACAGGTCGAGTCTCTTCGCCTCCCTATTTTTTGGGGTGGGACCTTGGAAGCCCTGACATTCCCTCTGATTGGCTGCATCAACCAGCAACGAGTCGGGGAGCAGGTGAGTATATAAGTGTTCATACCCCTTGGATGGTACAAAATAGTGCCTTTAGGTTCTCTTGGCCAGAAAAGCAGGGGTCTGCCACAGAGATTTGGTTGTATCTACTACTGTCTTTATCAATGGCAGGGCTACCCATGATCAACCCGAGGGTGCAAGGATGTCCACAACTGGGTCTGACTCCTTCACCACCTCCTCTGCCTGTATGCCCAGGCTTTGGGCAGCCCGGCACAGGAGCTGCTGGAGAACCCAATTATCCTCCAGAGCTGGAGCCACCAACGCCCCCGTGACCACTTCACCTGGCAAGGATGATGAGGAGAGAACTGGCAGCAGACCTTGCTCACTTGTTTTCAGCGCCCTTTGGGTTTCTTGGCACATGGTATTCGATGGGATGCAGTGCCGGGGCCACTGGAGGTGGGAGCCTTGGTGCCACGGTCGGTGTGGGAGCCCGGCACAGGGTGCCAACCTTGTCAATGCCAGCACAGTTGGAGCTGCAGCCATCGGCAGTGCCGTTGATGGAAAGGTCAGTGCCAGAGCTGCTGTTTTTCGGTCAGCAGTGCCGCTGTAGGCAGTGCCGGCATTGCTTGCGATGGAACAAAGGATGCTGAAGACACTGATGCCAACTGGGACCTTGGACCTGACCCTGACTCTGGTGTTACGCCTAAGGTGTCCAAAAGGGCCATTGGGATGATGGCTGCTGGGGCTACGGTGCCAGGTAGGGCTGATGACACTGGCGCAATATGGACCTCCTGCAGCAATAGGAGTCCGCCTCCGACTCCAAGGTCTCTGAGTAGGAAGACCACGGAGGAGCTGTGCCCTGGGCTGCTGGCGAGCGGTGCCGAGAGGCCAGGGATCAGTGCGTGTGCTGGCTGTGCCGGGGAGAGGTGCACCAGGGATGGAGATCAGCGTGCCATCAGTGCTGGTTTGCCCCCGGATTGGAAGTGTGGCCATGCAGTTACCGGCGACCTGTCCCTACTCTGTGGGGAGGTCAGCACTGGGAGGCGCATCAGGTCCTTGGCCACCTCAAATGCCTCCGGTGTCAATAGGAGCTGGAGGTGGTCACCTTGGCGATCTGGTGACTGTGGGGGGGTTCGGACTCAACTGGACCCCAGCTGGGGCAGGAGTTGATGAGACCCTGGAGGGCTGTAGGGACGAAGCTGTCTGTCCTGAGGCACTCGTGGATGCCACCGACCCTTTAGGCTTCAGTGGGGAGGACCGACCTCTCTCCGGCCTCTTCTTCTTTAACAATTGAGAGTGGTACCACACCGAGGACGACTTTTATGGCCCGAGCTGTGATGGTGCCGAGGGGCCTTATCGTCCTTAGTCAGCGCCGGCTCACTCATCATTGGCGCCGGAGCATTGTGCACTGACAAAGTGGTACTCAGCGCACGTTAGGCGGATCCAGGGTTGGAGTGTGGTAGTCATAGCGCCACCTCCATTAGCGGGATTTTAAGTCTCAGCTCCCAGTCTTTAAGGTTTCTGGGTCGGAAACCCTTACAGATCCTGCACCTTTCTTTCTGGTGACGCTCTATGAGGCACTGCAGACAGGAAGAGTGAGGGTCACTCTTGGGCATAAATTTGCCACAGTCCTCACAGAGGTTAAACCCTGGAGACCTGGGCATACCCCAGATGTGGGGAAATGTCGTGGGGGAACCCCAAACAAAACTAAATTATTACAACTATATCTAACTACTAACTAACTAAAGAACTATTTACATCGTATGTACAAGAAAAACTACAGAAGACACTGCCAAAGTGCTTCCCACAAGAGCGAACGAAGTGCCAGCTAGCCGTCACTGGCAGTAAGAAGGAACTGAGGGAGTGGGGGGTTGGCAGGGCGCTATATTGGGTGCCATGAAAGCGCAACTCCAGGGACGCCCAGGCCAACCATGCGGACACTGCTAAGGGAAATCTCTCCCGGCTGGCGTGCACACACCTGGTTGGAATGGACATGAACAAGCACTCGAAGAAGAAAGGTACTTACTGTATACTGGATAACAGAGAGAATTGGAGGTCATCTATTAGAAGTAAACATATGGTCTCTTACTATGAACAGAAGGCAATTACTTTATTTCTGTTCACTCATTTCCCCACCAAGCTCTTTGAATTCACTGGGGCTTCCACAACAAGATCAGTTGTCAGACTTGTTCCCAGGCTTTCACATTAAAGGAGTGATGTACAACCCTCCCATTTATTTCTGTAAGAGGATAAAGAATTGATAGAAAAAAGAACTTGACAGTCTCACTAGAGGGCATCCAGGTTACTATGGTTAAAGATGAATGATGCTACTTCCCCTCCCCAATCAATGGCTTTTAATTACTAGTGAAAGTAGGTTAAAATGAATTAGCTTGAAAAAGTAGCTTGTTTGGTTGAGGTTTTGAAATAAGAGATCAGATAAAGAGATTAAAAATTTCGTACGCATCTCCAACTGAGAACATTAAATCAATAGCTAGCTACTCACTAAGGCCTGGTCTACACTAGGAGTTTATGTCGAATTTAGCAGCGTTAATTCGATTTAACCGTGCAACCGTCCACACCAGGAAGCTAATTAGTTCGACCTAGAGGGCTCTTTAGTTCGAATTCGGTACTCCACCCCGACGAGGGGAGTAGTGCTAAATTCGACATGGCTATGTCGAGTTAGCCTATGTGTGGACAGAAATCGACCTAAGTAGCTCCGGGAGCTATCCCACAGTGCACCACTGTGTTGACGCTCTGGACAGCAGTCCGAGCTCAGATGTTCTGATCAGCCATACAGGAAAAGCCCCGGGAAAATTTGAATTCCTTTTCCTGTCTGGCCATTTTGAATCTCAATTCCTGGTTGGACATCGGGGCGAGCTCAGCAGCACTGGCAGCGATGCAGAGCTCTCCAGCAGAGGAGTCCATGCAATCTCAGAGTAGAAAGAGGGCCCCAGCATGGACTGACTGGGAAGTCTTGGATCTGATCGCTGTGTGGGGCGATGAGTCTGTGCTTTCGGAGCTGCGCTCCAAAAAACAGAATGCAAAGACCTACAAGAAGGTCTCCAAAGCCATGGCACTCAGAGGATACAGCCGGGATGCAACGCAGTGCCGCGTGAAAATCAAGGACCTGAGACAAGGCTACCAAAAAATCAAAGCGGCAAACGGACGCTCCGGAGCCCAGCCCCAGACATGCCGCTTCTACGAGGCACTGCATGCCATTCTCGGTGGGTCTGCCACCACTGCCTCACCAGTGACCGTGGACTCTGAGGATGGGATAGTGTCGACGGGCAGTTTCTCGGCGATGTTCGCGGATGGGGAAGATGAGGAAGGGTTTGTGGAGGACGAGGCAGGCGACAGCGCTACAATACTGCTTTCCCGACAGCCAGGATCTCTTCATCAGCCTCACAGAGATCCCCTACCAACCCTCCCCGGCCATTAACCCGGACTCTGAATCAGGGGAAGGATCAGTCGGTAAGTGCTATAAACATGTAAACATTTATTTTTTTAAAGACAGGAATAAAAACTATATGAAAAGAAGGTCAATACATATAGGGATCGAACAGAAATCCTCTTGGGACAGTTCCACGAAGCTCTCGTAGAGGTACTCGAAAAGCCTCCGCAGGAGGTTCCTGGGGAGAGGTGCCTTATTGGGTGCTCCGTGAAAGCACACTCTTCTGCGCCAGGCCATCCTGAGGTACAGTGGGAGCATTGCCTCGACCAGCATGGCAGCATAGGGCCCTGGTCTGTGCAGGGATTCACGCAGCATGCGCTCTCTGTCTCTCCTAGTGACCCGCCTCAGGGTGATCTCGCTCGGCAACTGCTGCATCTAATTAGGGGAATTACTGTAATGTTACTATTGTGAATGCTTGACTTTTCCTTTGCATAACAATGACCGTCGTTTAACAGCCACGTGGTGGAGGCTGCAGAGGGAAAGCATACAGGAATCTTTCCCGGGGACAGCCGCGAGGGGCTGGAACAGGGTCAGACTTTATGCTTTCCAGATTGCCTGCAGCAGGAGGGCACTGCTATCCATTAACTGTTAAGCAGCCTAAAGTTTACGGCTTACCAGGCCTGGCTGCTACACGGATTCTGCTGTCCTGCCCTGCTTGTCCGATCTCCAGTGCAAGACCCCAGGCAATGAAAGCGAATGCCGAAAATTCGAACTTGTCCTGAGAGCACATGAGATAGGTGCCCTGTATGGTCTTGTTCACAGAAACTGAGTAGACTGTGTTCAGTGTTCCCAAACATGTATCTTTGCAAGGAAATCACTTCCTTTTTCCCATCACATAGCTGCGGCTCTTTCCCAAACTCCCCCGGCATCCCCCTCACAGAGGCTGGCGCAGATTAGGCGGCGAAAGAAAAAGACTCGGGACGAGATGTTCGCTGAACTGATGGCCTGCTCCAGAGCCGAGGCGGCCCAGCAGAGCCAGTGGAGGGAGACCCTCTCTCAGCAGCAGCGTTCACACAGCGAACGGGAGGACAGGTGGCGGCAGGAAGACCAGCAGGCGACTCAAATGCTGCTTGGACTAATGAGGGAGCAAACGGACATGCTCCGGCGCCTTGTGGATGTTCTGCAGGACCACAGGCAGGAGCAGAGAGCCCCCCTGAACTGTATCTGCAACCGCCCTCCCCCGCCACAAAGTCCTGTCCCCCCCTCACCCAAAATCACAAGAAGGAGGGGCGCTAGGGGCCCTGAAAACTGTCACTCCACCCCAGCAGAGCGCTCATGTACCAAACAGCTCTCATTCCCTAAAGTATGAGAATTGCTTCCCTTCCTGGCTCACCCAATCCAAAATCCCAGTTTCATCCCCCAACTGTGTAGTTGAGTATTAAAAATAGTTTGCTGTTCATTACTGTTTCCGTCATGTTTCTTTGCAGAAGACTTTGTGTGAAGGGGAGATAGGGGTTTGTTAATTGCATAGGACAGCCACCATTACCAGGGTACAGACATGGGGGCAGGATCAACAGCAGGTCACACACAGATTGCAGTCACTAGGCACCGGGTCAGTCTGGGAGGTGTCTGCTGTCCCAGGTCAGTCTGGGAGGTGTATGCTGCCCCAGGGTCCGAGCGCCTGGCATCCACAAATGGCAAGGCAGGCTGCCCTTACCATGCCCTTCCAACCTAGCCATGAACCTCTCCGATGCCCTGAGCCCCAGCCAGAGCCATCATCCCCTACACCTACTCACCCTTCCCACACACCCTCACCCCTTCCTGCAAACCCACCCTTCCTGCACACCCTCCTGTAACCGTCCTCCCCCCAGAGACCGCTGTAGGAGCAGGAGCCTGTCAGTCCTCGAGTGTAGAAGCGGTCTGTACATCACTGCACACCGTACCCATCACAGTCTGCGTCCCTGTTTGAACCCTTTAACGCGAATTCGTTAGTAAAGAAAACTTTGTTAATTAAAATGTTCCAATAACTTTATTTTTAAACGTCTGTTGGAAGGGGGGAAACCTGGTGAACGGGGTATGTAACCGCTGAAAAAAGTCAATAGTAACTGAAACAGGGGCAGGTTCAGCTTCTCTGTAAAGAGACTGGACAGTCATAGGTTACCCTGCTCTCTGAGGAACCTAGCTTTCAAAGCCTCCCGGATGCACAGCGCTTCCCGCTGGGCTCTTCTAATTGCACGGGTGTCTGGCTGAGCGTAATCAGCAGCCAGGCGATTTGCCTCAACCTCCCATCCTGCCATAAAGGTCTCCCCCTTGCTCTCACAGAGATTGTGGAGCACACAGCAAGCTGCAATAACACTGGGGATATTGGTTTCGCTGAGATCCGAGCGAGTGAGTAAGCTCCTCCATCTCCCCTTGAGACGTCCGAAAGCACACTCCACCACCATTCTGCACTTGCTCAGCCGGTAGTTGAAGAGCTCCTTGTCACTGTCCAGGGCGCCTGTATAGGGCTTCATGAGCCAGGGCATTAGCGGGTAGGCTGGGTCCGCAAGGATCACTGTAGGCATCTCCACATCCCCAACACTTATTTTGTGGTCCGGGAAGAAACTACCTTCCTGCAGGCGTCTAAACAGACCAGAGTTCCTGAAAACATGCGCGTCATGAACCTTGCCCGGCCACCTGACGTAGATGTTGGTAAAACGTCCCCTATGGTCCACCAGTGCTTGCAGCACCATTGAAAAGTAGCCCTTTCGGTTAATATACTGGTGGGCCGGTCCCAGGATAGGGATGTGAGTGCCATCTATAGCCCCACCGCAGTTTGGGAATCCCATCGCGGCGAAGCCATCTATGATGACCTGGACGTTTCCCAGGGTCACTACCTTTTGAGAGCAGTAGGTCAACGATTGCGTGGGCTACTTGCATCACAGCAACCCCCATGGTAGATTCAGGGCCGCCCAGAGGGGGCAAGGGGGCATGCCCCCCCCGGCCGCGCAGGGCCCCCCCCAGAGAAGAGAGCGAGAGCTCCCGCCTCCTCCTCTCTCCAGCGCTCGCCCGAGACTCGCCGGCCGGCCGGAGCCCCCCGAGCCCCCCCCGCGATCGCGGCGCGGAGGCGGGGCTGGGGCTCCCCTGGACCCGCCCCGCCGCCGGTCGCGTGGGGAGGGGGAGGGGAGGGCCTCAGCTCAGGCTCCAGCCCCCATCACCCGCCCCTCCAGGCGCAGCCTCTGAGCAGGCAGCCTCGCTCAGGCCCCGGGAAGGGCCGCTCGGGTAAGGGCCGAGGGCGGGCGGCGCGGCGCCGCGCGCGGCGGGGCGGGCGGGCGAGGGGGCGCGGCGGCCAGCCGGCCGGGGGCGGGCCGGGCGGGGCGGCCGGGGGGCGGAGGCGGGGGGCGAGCCGGGGCGCGGCGGCGGGCGAGGGGCGGGCGGCGGCGCGGCCGGGCGGGCGGGGCGCGGCCGGCGCGGGCGCCGGGGGGCGGCGGGGGCGGCGGGGCGGGGCGGGGGCGGGGCTGGGGCGGGCCGGGGCGCGGCGGGTGGCGCCGCCTGCCGCCCCAGCTGTCGCCAGCCCCCCTGCCCCGGGCCCGCCCCCCGGGGGGGCGCCGCCCGGCGACCCTGCGCAGGGTCTTCGGCAGGCCCGAACGGGGTCCCCCGGCCCCGCCGCCCCTCCCCGCCCCGGAGACCCTCTGCCCGGCCTGGTAGATTTGCCCACGCCAAAGTGGTTCGCTACTGACCGGTAGCTGTCTGGCGTTTGCAAGTTTCCAGAGGGCTATGGCCACTCGCTTCTGCACAGTCAGGGCTGCTCGCATCCGGGTGTCCTGGCGCTTCAGGGCAGGGGCCAGCAAGTCACACAGTTCAAGGAAAGTGCCCTTACGCATCCTGAAGTTTCGCAGCCACTGTGATTCATCCCAGACCTGCAGCACTATGCGGTCCCACCAGTCCGTGCTTGTTTCCCGGGCCCAGAATCGCCGTCCCATAGCATGAACGTGACCCATTGTCACCATGATCTCCGCGGCACGGGATCCCATGCTTTCTGAGAGGTCTGTGCCACTCTGACACTTCATGTCCTCACCGCGCTGCCAGAGCCTCCTCGCCCGATTTCTCAGCAGCTGACTGTGGAAGAGGTGGATGATAAGGTGCGAGGAGTTGACAACGGCCATAAGTGCAGCGATGATCGCAGCAGGCTCCATGCTCGCAGTGCTGTGGTGTCCATGCTGTCACTGACCAGAAAAGTGCGGTAACAGATTTCCCGCCGGCGCTTTCAGGGAGAGAGGGCGGGAGTGACGGTTGAATGACGACAGTTACCCAAAACCACCCTCGACACATTTTTCCCCCAGCAGGCATTGGGGGCTCTACCCAGCATTCCAATGGGAAGCGGGGACTGCGGGAACTGTGGGATAGCTGCCCAGAATGCACCGCTTCCAATGTCGACGCTTGCCCCGTTAGTGTGGACTCACAAAGTCGAATTAGTGTCCTTAGTGTGGATACACAAATTCGAATTCATAAGGTCGAATCCACAAATTCGACCTAAGTTAAATCGAACTACTCTTGTAGTGTAGACATACCCGTAGTACTGAACCTGTAAAAGTTCGTCATTTGTTTCTCATCTCAATTAAGTACTCAGGAGAAAATATAACAAGGTTGTCACTGGTGAGTTAAGACTTCAGGGATCAAATGTTCAAAAGTAACCCATAAATGTGTGAGATTCTGGGCACAAATGTAATAGTTGCACATGCAGTTACTACTTTTTTTTCTGACTTGTGCACACAAGCTATTTGCACATGAAAATCGAGGAAACACCTAATTATCCGAGTGGCATGTACATTTGCAAAAACTCAAAAGTATAGATGTGAAATATCGAGACTGTACTTTTATTAATTTAGCTTGATGCAGGGGGGATTTGTTGCTATGATAACCACATCAGGGATGGGACTGGCAGATCTACTGTTACACAGATATTCTAACCATTGTCCCCACAGAGTGGGTGTTCAAGAGACTGGGGAGATCCGGCAGCCTCAGGGATAGAGTAGGTGTGAACAGAGGTATAGTTTGTTTTAGTAAGAGGATTGCACAGCTTTAATTACATCTATTTTTCTGTTTAACTAAATCAGTACAAAAAACATGTATAGACAAGTCCAAAGAATGAAATATAAAGGACAATTACAATCATTTTAAAAGGGATGCTGTCAAATTCTATTTTTAAAACTAACTGATAAGGAACCCAGTTTCTGATAGGACCCTGATTGAATAGCATATATAATTTATCATTAATTTTTTCAAGGAAATTTAAATTAATTTAAGTGCTTTTCTCCTCACCAGTTGACATTTGTAAGGCTCTGTTCAGTTAGTGAGTTTCTCCATTGTTAACTAGTTATTCAAGGAAACAGAAACAGACTATGCAAAAAATTCTGCCAAATGATCAAAGTAAACAAACTGAAAGACTTGGTTCCAATAACTTCTCAGTTATAGTAATCTAAGGGATTATTGTAGATACAATCGTAGATACAATATTCAGGAGTGGGATTTTTCCAATTGACAGTGTCCTTTAACCTCAGGTACATTCTAGTTTGGATTAACGTACATTTTGAAAATAAAACTGTATTTGAAACCAAAGCGGATAAGATATAGTCTGCAACTGACAATATTTTCTGGATGTGTGCAGTTCTTTAGCAGAAAAATGGTAGTAAAATCTTTCAGTTCAATATATGCTTTCAGTGGTAACTTTTTTCTTTCCGCCTTCATACAACCACTAAGCTGAGCATTTATCAAAATTGCTGACAGTTTTGAACACTGTTCTGTTAAAAAAATGATGTGTAGAAGGTAAATATTCTTTATTAATTCTTCATCTTTATATATGTTGCACTGGATTGCTGCAAAGACAAAGTGCTCTCTTGGGTACTAATTACAATAAGATTTTCTAATAGTATAGTCTGACTTGTAAAATTAAAATTTAAGGCAAAAATATGAATTGAGAAATCTTTTCTTATCTAGTTATTAATGGAACCTTCCCCAGAAATGAAACAGCTTCTAGAGGAAAAATAAAACAATTAAGTACAAATTATTCCTTCTAATACCAAAACAACTTTTATAGATGTATTAAACAGGATCCTGTTTATTATGGTGGGGTGGGGAGAGGTTGTGCAGATATTTGGAATTTTATTGAGAAACACAAATATATGCAGCTCTGCGACTCATCAAGTCAAGATTTAGGGTGGTCCAATCCTGATCACCTACTGCTAAAGGCTCAATACCTTCTATTCTCTTTGACTTAAGCAGGTGTAGAGGGTACTTAGTATTTTGCAAAATTGGGTCCTTAGTGAGTGAAGCTTTATAGGCTTCCTACTTCCTGTAGTGAATTTGTGTAGGTGGCCGTGTTACCAGAAATCCATACTCCTACACAGAAATTTCTGACTGTGTTTCTGCAGAAATGACTATGATGAAAGGAATAAAAGATTTTTTTAATACAAAAATATCATGTTTTTGTTTCTCCAAACAAATAAGGGTATCTCCTGCTAGCAAGATTAGTTTATTCCTTTATTTGTGATAAAATGAAGAACAAAAAAAAAGTTGATTTTTAAAAAAAACGTACTGGGGGTTGTTCTGATTCAGATATGGAAGGGTTAGCTCACTTACAGTGTTATGCTGTGTACACCAACAAACAAGTCAGAGTCCCAGTTTTCACATCTTCTGATCTTGTGGCTTTTCACATGTCCTAGGCCTAACAACTAGGAAGTTCATTACATCTTACAAGTAGGAATAGAAAATGGAGTGGTGGCCATCACTGCCAAGTTATAAGTGAAAGCTTGTAGACAAAGCCACAATAAGAAGTAATGTGTCATATCTAATCTAGAGAATAAATTAAAGATGTATGTTTTGGGGGGAAGCAACAGTGACCGTCATCCTTTCAAACAATATCTATATTTTTAAATTGAGTTTTTCCCTCTACACTGAGAGAATGTAGTGTAAGAGGCACAACTGAGAACTCTAAATATTATTAAGGGGGAAAATAGAAGTTCCTGGTAATGACCATATACTATGTTTGCTTGAAGCAAAGGTGGAGGAAAAAAAAACAAAAAACATGTGCCATATTGTTCAAGAACTGTTGGTTGTACCTGGTAGGGTATGCATCTACTTTGCAAAGGGAGAACATAAAAATGGTACTAACAGAACTGCACTGTGGGCCTGATTCTGCTCATACTGGTGTAAATAAGGAGTAACTCCATTGCAGTCAATGGAACATGGAGGTCAGCAGTCTGATGGTAGCCTTGTCTTTTTAAAAGGAAGATTGCTATATTACAAGTTGGAGTTCTGTCTGACCTTCGCTTTCAGTCAGTCAATGGAGCTACACCAGTGTAAAAACGGTGGGAATTAAAGAAGAACTAGGCCCTTTGTGTATAAGCAGTTACTTTGTCACCAAAGTCAGCAAATGTAAGTGCTTACTGCTTTTTATTCTTGTTAGTCTTGCAGAGTCAACACACCTGACGGTGTCAGCTAGATACTATTCCTTTTTTTTTAAATGGCCACAACAGAATTGTTTACTAGTTTCAGTCAGTTACATCTGTGCAATCTATTGAAGGCAAAGGGATGGGAGAGGAGTCTCTGGAGGCCTAAAGAGGACTGCAGAATCTTTGCAGCAATGAGGCAAGAGAAGGAAAGCACCCAATTTGCCTTGCAGATCTGAGGTTTAGTTTACGGGGCTGACAGTAAAGTGGGGACAAATTCTTTTTAACTTGCAAACTGAAAACACACACACACACAAGTCATTGAGACATAAACATGGAGCCTCATGTTGCCACTTTTAATCACCATTCAGAGTGGCACTGCACTTTAAAGCTTCTTGAAGGGTGATTTCACTTACACACAGAAGTCCTGCCAACAGGGTACGTGGGATTCTTTCAGAAGATGAGTGAAATAGTAAGTTTAACATAAAACTATACCTCAGCCCAGGTCTATACACCTTTCCACTTACAAAAGCGTACTGCTTCCATTGTCCAGATCCAAGCTGCTCTAGACTCCTAGTGTACAGCCCACTAGGGGTTCTAACGTCGCAGAGGGAGTTCAGCAAGAGTACCTTTATTAAATTGAACAGCTGTCAACAGAGGTCTGAGGGGCACTTTTTAAAGACAGCTATTCGAGGCTGAGAGTTACATGTGCTACACCTAATACTTGGATCTGGGGCCTGATTGTCATAGCTTCATGGTCTATTGTTCTTAACATTATAAACATAGTATATGAGAGAGAGAAGGTGGGTGAGGCAGTATCTGTTACTGGACCAACTTCTGTTGGTGAAAGAGACGAGCTTTTGAGCTACACACAGCACTTTTTGTGGTGCAGGACCCCGGACTTGAAGAAAAAAGCTCTGTGTAGTTCAAAAGCTTGTCTTTTTCTCATCACCAGAAGCTGGTAGATATTGGTGAAATCAATGAGTTTACTCACAGTACATAAAGTTAAACACATACATTAGCCTTTGCAGGATTTGGGCCTAAATGACATGAGACTCACGCCACCCCCCCACACGCACTTTAGCCCCTATTTTTGACATCACAATTTGTTGTTCTGGGAAGGATTATGATAAATTTAGGACTTCAAAAGAGGAATAATCTGCACTACTAAACAGATTCTAAAGGAACAGATTTACTTTTTTCCTGCAGATACCTTTATTAAGTACAGACAGTGTGAGCTGTAATTATACATTTATCTAAATAAAGCTTATTTCTAAAGTTTCTGAGGTATTACTTTTCAAAAACTGCTTGAGTAGATTTGACTACAGATATTCCAGGGTTGAAAGTGACCTTTTATATTTCACTATAAACTCATGTTATGTACAATGAGGTGGGAGGGGGAACATGTCATGAATAACTGGTCTGTACTGAGAGCTGATCAAATTGATTAATTTAATTAAAAGGGGTGGGTGGGTAAGAAAATTCATCAGGTAATAAATTCAACAACTAATATTCAAACTGCTAAAACTGTGATCTAATACTTGTAACATCATGGTTTGGAAGAAGTTCGATACTGGAAGATACAGAACAGTATTGCCAATTCTCACAATTTTATCATGAGTGTGATGATTTTTAGTATATTTCTTAAAGCCCAAGATCCTGAAATCAAGAAATTGCATGATAATCTCCACATTCATTATATATGTTTAAAAAAAAGAAAAGAAAAGAAGCAGCAGCCCTCATGGTTGTGGAGAAAAGCTTTAAAATGTGGAGTGCACTCTAGAGGCTCAGATTTATTTTTTTAAACCATGATTTTTAAGTCAGTTTAATAATTTGGTCCCTGGCTCATGATATCTGAATGCTTGAGGTTTGCAATGTTTTACAAAGTAATGTAAATGGCATATATACAAGTACATGCTCTGAGCGGGGAAGGTAACTTAAGACATTGCCAGAGAGCTTATAGGTCCCTCTTATCTCCTCCAAAAAGCCACCTACTGTGCAAGAGAGGAAGAGGAGGAGTAGACAGGCTAATTAACAGTCTAAAGTTATAGGAGGGAGGGAAGGGAGCCATTGGAACATCACACCCCAGAGACCGCCTAAGTGCTTATGCAGAAACACTGCAAGGTTGGTATCTTATGGCTTTTTGAGGGCTGTCTCAGAGACCAAGTGGCCTGGTCAGCTTTTACAGAAAACAATGCTCCAAAATAGGGTAAAATATAATTTATTTGTCCTCTCCACTACAGGGAAAAGAACCAAAACCAAAACAAAGGCTATAAGAATGGTATATGACACTTGGCTCAAAAACGATATCAGACTCCCAGCCAATTCTGAAACATAAAACTTTTCTAGCTATCCCAACTCTTCTCTTGAAATTTCTGGCTTTTGCCCTGCTTCGGTGCATCTAGTTCCCATTTGTTAACTTGCTACACCTGTGCCTCCAACAGGGTTTAACTGATCTGGTTCTTCCTCTCATTACGAGCCTGGCAGCCACCAACTCCGACTTTTACATGAGGATATGGGTTTACCTATTTGTCCTTTTCCTAGGAAGGATAGAAAGCAAGAACACACTATAGTGATTAAACAAAAAGAAAAGAATAATTCACTAGTGTCCATTCCATATCACATTCACTTACACATTCCTACCACACACAACAGGAAACAGCAGACTAGCCTAAAGAACTGAACCTCAAAAGGATAAGCAAATCCATCCCCAATCCCAAACAATCTCTTAAAAGCCACTTCATCACAGGGTCCATGAGCAGGCAAAGAATGGTGTGGCCAAAGGAAGCATACTAACCAAAGGAAGGAGGGGGCCTTGTGATTAGTGTGAAATAGCTGGCCCTCTGCGGAGCTGCTCCAAAAAAAAAATTTTAAAAAAAATTGTTTTTGAAACAATTGAAGCGATGATTGAAACTGAATCTGTTTAATGGAAAATAATTTCTAGGACACTTGTGACAGTACTGGCAGGAAGAAAATAGGAGCCACTTTGAACTTTTGCAATTTCAATGAGGTGGCATAAGATTTGACAAACATGAAATCTTTTCATACTAGTTATGATTAGAGCAGTTTCCACTGACACACTTGGTTTGTTCACAGTAATTTGTCTCTTTAAAAAAATGGACTACTTTCTCCACACTAACTTTTAAGTTATGATGTTTATTGTGTTTCTAGAGATTTATTTATTTATTTTAGTATTGCCACAGCACCTAGAGCCCTAGTCATGCACCAGGATAAAGTGCTGTACAAAAACTGAACCAAAAGATGGGCCCCTGCCCCAAAGTCCTTACCATCCAAATACAAAGAGACATTTGCATCTAGACAGACAGGGGAGTACAAGGAAACAATATTGGTCAGCATGACAGGCTCTAGTCTTGGCATACTAGTAGCCTAATGGTTGTCAAGTTATTTTGTAGGCATCAATGAAAAGAAGAGTTTTGAGGTTTTGAATGTGGATAAGGAGGTAGCTTTGTAGATGTTTGAGGAGCACTTCCCAAACTTGAGGGTCAGCATAGGGAAAGCACAAAGGTCTTGTTTACAAATTTAACAAGTGGGCTATAGAGGCTGGCACTATTCATTGGTCAAGTGGAGGCAGAAGTCTACTTCTTGATTGTGAAGGAGAGATGATAGGTGGAGGGAGGCTAGGTCATGAAGGACCTGTAAAGTGAAAACAAGTCGCTTATATTTGATGCAATAGAAAATGGAGAGCCAGTGGAGGATGCAAAGGAGGGCTGTCATGGTCAAAGTGATGGCCTAGAAGAATGATCTTTGCAACAGCATTCTGAATGAATATAAGTGGGGCAAGATCGCTGGCCCTGACAAAAGCTGAAACGATGTTGCAGTAATTGAGATGAGACTCTGGATGAAAGTTTTAG
This sequence comes from Mauremys reevesii, assembly GCF_016161935.1. NCBI lineage: Eukaryota > Metazoa > Chordata > Testudines > Geoemydidae > Mauremys > Mauremys reevesii. The sequence continues at coordinate 41,684,184 of NC_052627.1, read as the reverse complement.
TTTTGTAGACAGATAAAGCCTCTCTTATCTTACAGATGTTGTGCAGAAAAAAAAATCAGCAAGATTTAGACTCAGCCTGGATGTGAAGACTAGAGAGAGATTCAAGTTGAACAGGACACCTAGTTTGAGTGTGAGCATCTGGCAATATGTTGGCATTGTCCACAACGATAGAGAAAGTAAGTAGGGAAAGGGAGATTAAGAGCTCTGTTTTGACAATGTTGAGATTGAGTTGACAGCTAAACATCCACAAGGAGATACCTCGTTATTTAATTATCCATGGATTTGAACTATCATGTATAGCTATTAACCAGTCTTTTAGAGAGTACTTGAACTACAATTGAGCTAGTCAATATTTTGGATGGATATAATATAACATTGAAAACAAACTATTACTTTGCATTGTGTCATACTCTACTGTACCTCACCAACCAGGTTTGTAATGGCACAATGAACCACAGAACTCTGTCTAACTGGATAGATCACACAGCAGTCACGAAAACTTGTAAATACTTCTCTAGCCATTATACCAACTAGCAGTTAGGATACCAACTTCCCAACATAACTATCTTGTATTGGGAAGAGATGCCCCTTGCATGATGAAGACCGTCAAAGCAAAATACAAGTATGAAAAAAAGCTGTGAAATACAGCTACAATAAGTTGGTACATAACATGCAATTGGATCTGTGGAACAACATTTTAGCCAACTACAGAGAAGCATTGTTTTCACCAGTTGGTTTTGCATGGGGGGGGGGGAAGGGGAGATTTGTTTGTTTTGTTTTTATTTGTGTCTCCTATAGCAGTGGGGAGCATGAAATAGAGCAGCTTCTTCCCTCTGATGTCTCCCCAGGTCTCTGCCAGTTTGCTTCCTTTAATGTGTAAATAGTAAACAAATATTTATATTATTGAACAAAGCAACAGCAAAACTATATATTGGCTACACTTTACTGTTGCTTTATTCAAGAATATAAATATTTGTTTTCTAAATCTTTTCTCCTCTGGAATTAGACCATTCTTTATCCCATCTCTCTCTGTTTACTGAAATAAAATTCCAACCTTTATTTTCTTATCACCTTTGGCATGACATTGTTTATATTAATTTCTTTCTGTAGTAGTCAATATAGCAATCTTTTCAATTGGACAAGTCAGAGAGCCTGCCTGCTTGTGGTCACCAAGGATTCCACAGTACCTTCTGTGTTGTTAAATCTTGGTATCCTGGACAAATTCCAATTCTGAAGCTGGCTGCTCCCCTGCCTTTGCGTAGCTCTGTGTTCAAATCTCTAGTCAAGTCTTGATCTGCAAAACGTCTCTTTCATCTCATCCTACATCTCCTCCCACTCTCTTTGCACCTTCACATTCTCTTTGCTAAACACAGATTTATACCAGTTTAATGAAAGGTGTTATTTTAGACAGAGTCAGTTAAATTAATGCAAAGCCTTGTATGAACACTCTTAATTTGTTTTAAACCCGGTTTATAGCTGTTTAGTTTGTGTCAGTACAGGTGCAAGCTAAATAGATATAATCAGTATTAAGTTGATGTTAAAGTGTCCACACAGGGGTTTCTGCCAGTTTAATGAAATAGTTTTGTTAAACCAGCACAATTTTTAAGCATAGACAAGGCCCAAGAGTGTTTCTTTGCTTCCTAAGCAAGCACACAGGGCTGAAGGTTCGGGGGGATCTATTACAGGAGTGGGTGGATGAGGTTATGTGGCCTGCAATGTGCAGGAGGTCAGACTAGATGATCATGATGGTCCCTTCTGGCCTTAAAGTCTATGAGTCTGAGATTTACCCTTATGTGCAATCTGTACTCATGCCTGTGTTTGTCAGATAAGCTGTGTTGGAAGAGGAGTCACTGTATATGTTGTTCTTTTGTCTCACTGTGTGCAAGTATATCTATATTATTAAAGCAAAAGATGCTAAGGTCATACATGTTATGAGTCATCAATGTATAAGCATTCAGTATGAAACTTTCCATAGAAAAAGTTAAAGTGACCTCATGCAGGAACCATACTGAGACACACTGGGTAAAAGCACTCTCCTTTGTCTGGATGGACAATCAAACCTTTTTTGAGGTTACTTTGTGCTGCAGAACTGCTGTATAAAAGGGAATTAATGCACAGGTGCACCTTTCAAGACCACATGGTCCTCTAGATGAGCAGTTTTGTGCTAACGGATTCCCTTCTCAAGGTGAAATGTCCAGGGACTAAGGTAATAAAAGAGAAGGGTGTGCTGAGCAGGAGAGTCCAAGAGAAAGACACTCCTTGGTGACTGGGCAGTGGTGCCTTAATTGAGTTTCTGAAAGAGGGAATTAACTGTGTGCAGTTTTAACCGGTTTCCCTGAGTACAGGAGGAATCAAAACAACGAGAGAGTTTCTTTGCTCCAAGCCTCTTTGAACCAGCACTCTTCCCCAAAAGCTCTCTCACTAGGCTTTTTTCAGGGTCACACTCTCAGAGCTTGTCCAGGCTGTGTCCTTGGCTTTCCACCTTCTCTCTCAGATTCTCCTGTTATTTTTCACACAGTCCTTGTCTACACTAAAAATTTAGGTTGACATAATTACAGAGCTCAGGTACGTGAAAACCCACCCCCTGAGCTATGACAGCCTAACTCCCAGAGTAGATGCAGCTAGGTCGAAGAAAGAATGCTTTCGTTGACCTAGCTACCATTGCTAGGTGAGGTGGAGTTCCTACAGTGATGGAAAAACCTCTTCTGTCACTCTAGGTTGTGCCAACACTGTGGGATTACAGCATAGCTACATTGCTGTAACACCTGTAGCGTGGACATAGCTAAAGACACAAACCTTCACAAAACAATATCCAGCAAAAGCCCGCTACACATATGTACCATTTTTTAAGGCAGTGACGTGTATGTGATAGTGGCTGCTATTGTTTCAGCTACCTGGTTACATAAAGGAGCCAGCTCCCTACAACTGCCTTAAATTAAGAGCGTCAGTTACACCCGCAATTACAAAGAGGTTTAACCCAAATCATAACAATACAATGACACAAATGCACTTTGGAAAAAAGACATTATAAATTTAAGCACATCCCTCACACTCACAACTGTTTCATTGGATAGGCACAGACCCAAAACAAACACCTTTGATGAGATAACTCCCTTAGGTGCTTTTGAAAATCTCCCTCAAATTCTTTGTCGATACAGCTATGCCAGCAGAGCCCCCTAGTGTGGATGCAGAATAAGCTCACAGGAATTTTCCTGCTGGTTTAGATAACCCATCTCTCTGAACGACATTAGCTAAGCCGACAGAAGCACTTTTCTGTTGGCATAGTTGCGTTTACATTGGATTTTTTGCCAGCATAACTTTGTCGGATAAGGGGTGTGAATTTTATTTCATACTTCTAGACACAGCTGTGCTGACAAAACTTTGTAGTGTACACTAAGCCTTAGGATATGTCTATGCAGCAGCTGGGAGGTGTGATTCCCAGCTTGAGTAGATATATATTTTATAATACTACTTGTCTATTTTTTTAGTACAGTATTATAAAATATATATCGTACACCTTTCAACTTAGTGTAATTAAAAGTCTGCACAGGGGGCTTTGTGTGATTATCTGGTTTATTGATTCAGACCACCAGTGCAGATTTACACAGCAAATGAGTTTCAATTCTCAACTTTCCATTTGACCTTTTAAACACTGACACGCAGCTTCTGTCCTTTCTAAGCCAGGCAAGTGACATATGTGGCATTACCGTCTCAGAAGCTCATTGGGCATCTTGTAAAGTTTGCAGGCACACAGGATAATGTGGTTTTGAGTTTAAATTTTCCATGCATGTGCTTTACTTCCTTTGTTTTGTCATCTATTATTAATGAGCAAAAGATGGAAGTCCTTGATAAAATCTTCAACAGCAGAATAAAGGAGGTATGTTGTAATTAATTAAAACAAAAAAACTTGGAGCTAATAGCATGCATACCATGCAATTCCTGTGACCTTATTTATATTCATATTCCTTTGTTTATTTCTGTACAAATTTTCTGTATAATTTTCCAGTGAACATTTGTTGACATTTATTGGCTGAAACTGCACACTGATCTGTACAGTTTTTTTTAATACTGGGTAAAAACTTGTCATAACATTTTTGGATTACATTTATTCCTGGCATCACACCACTGAAGGCAACAGAGTGACATTAAGGAGGAATTTGAGCCTTGAATATACTATTTTAGAACTTGTAACACTTGAACAGTTAGGGCTCATCAAAAGCAAATGTCATCTGAAAGTGGATGTTCTTTTCATTGAGAGGTTTGTTGCTGTAGTAAAGCGTTTTAAGAAATGTCATTCTGGTGGTGATAGGGTAGTTTACTTTAAATTATAATATGTAGCTTGAGAACGTATTTTTGCAAGGTGATTCAAAGACCTGTAGGAAGTCAAGATCCGGGGCCGAAGAAGCTCACATGCCAAATTAGCCATAATGCAGCAAGCACTGGGGATAGCAGAATGAGAAATGGGGATTAGAAGCAGGAGAGTTTCAACAATAAAATAATGGAATTGTTTATTTCACGTGTATCTTGTCAATCCCTAACTTTTAGAAATAATATTTGGTCAGGTATGAAAGCAGGAGTAGACTGTAGCCAAATGGGGGCTAGCCGTGGAAGGCTAAGTGGAATAAAAGAGAAAATGCATGCGTGTGTAGGCATGTGAATATGCCACTATTTCTGTTAACTCTTATATACTGGAAGGAACGTAAAGAAAACTCATACTACCACACAGAGTATCTTCAATCTTTGTGTGAAAAGATTCAGTTTAACTCATTTTTAAGACTAAGATTCCTTTATATCAATACTAGGTGATATTTCTAGAAGCTTTGCTTTAATAGTTGCCATTTGAAATGAATTGAGGCCATTGTGATATTATTCATGAATTACCCGTGGTTATCACAGCTGCTTTAACAGGGGCTCATACTGATTTCTTCTGTTATTTAGCATAAAACAGGATGACCAGCAAAATAGTATCTTGGTCTTTTGCTATGCAGGGGACCAGAGGCTGAAATAGTACTGTGGATTTTGCTCCTCAGCTAGCTGGGCTGGGAGTATTGTGGAGGCAACATATTGCCTTATGTTGTTTTATAAGGCCCACTGACCATTTGAAGAGTGGCAGTAATGAGACCTGTTGGAAGCAACGTGCAGCCATCCTCGACAATGAGAGTTGGCATGATGTGGAGTCTTGAGTGGAAATAGTAAAATTAAAAAGGAGGGAGAAGGTGTTGAAAGGATTTTGAGGCTTTGGGACAGACCTCCTCCTAAGGGGCATAGGGGAAACACAGTAGAACTTTAATAATATCCAAATAATCCCCGATGTTATGGCTTACCTTTATAGATTTCAAGGAAGATCATTTTTGTCCCAAAGATGAGAGCCCCTTGTTAAAGTTGTCTCACCACATCTCCACCTGGTCATCAGCTGAGTTGGGCTGTCTAGGTCCACAGCACAAATTACTAATCCGTTGAGCTAACACAAATCACTTGAGCTAACAAATTAACTGGTAGCCATAGAATGCTGTTTCCTCTACGTAGACCTGCCACTATTAGGAGACAGAGATGCACACTTTGCCAGTGGGTTTCAGAACTATTTTCTGACAGAAAAGTGATGTTGAAACTCAGAAATAATGTTTTTAATTCCAAGCTCTGTAGGGGAGCTCTCCAGTGGTTACAAATCCTTCTTCCCCTACCCCATGCCTCTCTGCTCTTATCCTCCACTCCACACCAGCTCTGGTCCCTGTCTCCTAACTCCCACCCCTTAGCTCCTATCCTTTCCAATCCCCAACTCCTGTGTCTAACCCCCCTCCACGCCAGGCTCCTATGCCGCCTCCCTTCCCTGTCCCCTTCCCAGCTTCTACCCCCAACTTCTACCCTTGCCTTGCAACTCTTTCCTGATGTCCCCCTCTTTTCTCCTCATTCCTCTGCTTTCTAGTGAGACAGCTTCCTCAAGGGAGCATGGAGAGCACAGGACAGAGAATCTTGCTGTTCTCAGCTCTGGTGCCACAGCAGGCCCAGTGCCAAGAGGAGCAATTGCAGGGAAAGTCCTGCTCAGCCCCGGCAGGCTGAGGCAGAGCATGCTCGCTGCAGAGGGATTCATCTGAGAATTTAGATGCCAAACTCTAACAGGTCTCTTGAGCATGTGTGAACTGAGTTTTTTGAGAGACTTATAACTAGTACTCTGTGTAAATCACAATTTCACGGATTGCATGGAAATCATTAAATTAGCCCAATACCATGATTTTTCCAACAGCAGGGAGGTGTAATTTGGCTGCTAGTGGGCCATTCCCATCCCAGAGTGGAGCAGGGAAGTGGCAGGCTGGTACTATCCAAGGAAATGAGGGGGCATGTCAGGACAGGGGGTGTCTCACCACACAGCCCAGCCCAGCCCAAAGGCAGGGATCAAGGCCCAGCTCACTCCATAGCTCTGGCCCAGACTGCTACTGCTGCTTCCTGGCTGGCCAGAGGGGAGAGGGGGTGGTGCTGACAATGTGTGGCAATTAGGATCTGTGGCCTGGCCTACCCCACAATGGTGCTTGGAGACACCACAGCACCAGCTGGTGAGGAGCTAAGACTGAGATCCACGGCTGTGAGTGTGTGTGTGTGAATCTATCCCATCTCCTCACCCAAATCCCCTCACCGGGGCAGGACCCCCTCACACACCTGATTAAATGGCGGATTCCCCCCCTCAGCCTGTCACTCTCCTATTCTCTCTGATGGGACTGGCCTGCCACCTCCATCCAGGATGTGACCAGCTAACTAAACCCCCATGAGCAACTATGGCCTTATCCGTGCTTCTGCCTCCTTGCTGTTGGAAAAATCTCAGCAGTTCTGAGGAAGCGGGGGAGACTCAGCAGCCATGCATATCCCATGGACATTCCAATACTTACCCATGATGCTACCATTAATTAAATAAAAGTAACAATTTTTGCAGGGCCTTACTTATAACACAGCCAAATTTGGAAGAAAAATTATAGGAACAGCTAAAGCCACATTGCTGATATCCTGGCAGATCCCTGCCAAATTTCATGTTCCTGTTCTGAAGTATGGAGGCGTTAGAGCAGCTCAGCAAAAATGGTTGTAAATTTTTCTTTTTCCCCTTTAAAAACATGGTCAAAACAACATATTTTCCCCTAATCTAATTCTCAGAAACAGCAAAACCATTTTACCTGAAGCTTTAAAAAGAACAATAAACACAACAGCCTGAGCCTGACACCCAGCATGGAAAATTTCTGCTAGAACGGGTAAAATTTGATAAAGTTATAAGCAACTGAAAACAGGGTCTTATAATGGAAAGTGTCAGGCAACTTTAACTATAGGCTTCACTACCTGCATGGCCAGTGATGAGCTGCCAAAATTTTAACAACCGGTTCCCTATAAAAAGTTCTGATTTAAGGGGGGGGAGCGGAGGAGGGGCCGGGGCAGGTGGAGACATACTTGTGGGGCCGTAGGCCCTTGTAGGGCCTGGGGCAAATTGCCCCACTTGCCCCCCCAGCAGCCCTAGAGCTTGCAGCCCCCTCCCCCCTTACCTTGCTGGCAGCTCAAAGCAACTCTGGAGCTCAGCTGAGCTGCCTAGCTGATGCCGGTGGCTGGCCACACTGCCGCTGGGGGGAAGCGGGGGAAGGGCTGGGGGAACCTCAGCCTCCCCAGCTGGGAATCCTGGGAGCAACAGGATGGTCCAGCTCACGGACCGGAGTTCTTTGCCCACCCCCTGGCCCTTTAACAACCAGTTCTCCATGGAGGTCTAATTTTAGCAACCGGTTCTTGGGAACCTGCTCCAGCTCACCACTGTGCATGGCCTATAATTCATGTTCTTAACAAATCTCCTGAAGAGCAAACATTTTTCCTTTTGGAATGAATGCACCTCATTGAATAAAGGGCCAGGAATTTTAGAAGAAAATTCTTCTGGGAGTACCCCTGAACTCCTTACTAATTCTTTAAACACCAGCAAAATGCAATTTGGATACAGGATCATCCTGTTGAAAAAAGCAGAATGTAGCCCTGATTCTGCAAAAACCTACTCGTGATTGAGGATTGCAAGTTCCCACCACATAAGTTTTTGATTTCATTGTAAATCAGCTTTAAAAATTATGTTCTTAGCCTGATGGATGAACTGCTCTTTTTTCTAATTTAGCTTTTTTTGCAAGGGTGAAATATGTTTGATCACATGTGTAGTGCTACAGGAGAGTGTGTGTTAGTAGGTCACAGTCCATTTTCAAAGAGAAAGAGAAGCCCCCAAAACAAGTCACCAAATGTACTACACATTAGGTAAGACCTGCACTTGGTCTAACAATAACGTATGTTTTAAGATTCCTTTGTAGTCCCATTCCTTACTGCGTCAAAAAGTGCATCACCACAAGCATATTATTTTCTCTTTAAACAATAAACAAACAGTTTTATTTACTGTTGTCTTTTCAAGAGTGTGCATGTAGCTTCTGTACTGACATTTAAACTTTTAAGGCCGAGTAACTTGGAGAAAGATTCTATGCTGCAGAGGCAGGGTGGGGGGAGTGGGTGTGTTTTAAGAAGACTTCAGACTCCATTGCAAGTCAAAGTTTCTTCTGCAGATTCTAAGATGTTTGAGTATTTTGTTAAATAAAGCCAGGATCATTCCATTCCATGGCTGCTCTTTACCAAATTCGCATAAAACTAGCTCTGTTTTCCTAGTTAAGGCTTTTCTAACTACTTGGCACTAGTCTGCAATCTCAGCAGAGGCACCAAGGATAACACAGGCATAGAAAATTGATTACCATTTTTCATCCATAGGGTGATTCCTCCAGGTAAGTTTTAAAACACTTAGTTTTTTAAATGTAAAATGTTTTCTACCTCTCCACAAATCCACCCACCCACATTACACTTTTTTAAAAAAGAAACTGAAGAATTATTGAAGTACTTGCTACATATTTTGTGTTTAACAAATATTGTCTGTTGAGCTGCTATCTAGTTTCCTCGTTCTTTTTTTAACATAGTAATTTGGATAAAGTTTTTTCACTTTCAGACAACTCTAACATCTTTCTTCTTTGGTCTGACTGCAATCCCAGGTAGCACACATCAATGGGAGAAGATCTCTTTCCCATGCCTATTGACTGGGATTTTGGGGGTGTCTTCATAACTACATACGGCCGTCTCAAGTTAGTTACAGTAAAATGAATAGAAAACTGTATATCTCTTTAAAGCTGTCTTTCCATCTCTGACCACTCTAGTCAGCCTTCGCCATATTGTCCCCAAGATCCCCTCTTCCATTTCCTATAGACTTGCTTATCAAATCCCTAGATCCAGGTCATCCCCTTGGATATCCAGAAAGGTTTCTAGAGTTTATCATTCCAGACAGCACCCATCTGTGTGTGTCACATTATCCCCAAGTAGTCCTTTAAAAGGTAGATACACACAATAGGTGCCAATAAACATCTACTTATACTCTTCCTCAAAGAGATTGTTCAGGGAGGGGAAGAAGGTCCTTTAACAATGTTAAATAGCCCCCTTCATAAATGGATCTTACCTGATAGGCGAACTCCATTCCACATCTTTGTCTGGTATTAGAAAAATAATGTACAGACACATACGTAATATTTAAAGAGGGGCAGAATTAAGTTATTTACAAATACCAGCACCTCAAATGTATTATATACAAACCTGTTTCCCCCCATTATTCAAACAATTCAAGTAATGTTACATTATTCAAATGACCAATAAATAAAGTGGTCGGGTTATATTTTAGAAGGGAAATTCCCTGGAATCAAGACCCAGCTAAGGATGGTTTTCTGACAAGTTTATTTTGTCTGTCAACTTTGGTTGTCCTTCAGCTAAAAGTTTTGCAGCTCTTACTTGTGTGATTAGACCCATTATAATCAAAGGGACTATACGTGTGGTAAGGGCTATAGATTCACACCCTTTGGCCTGGTCTCAACTGGGGGAAAAGGTGTATTCTCAACTCAAGTTAGCTAGCTTGAGGTTAAAATCCTAATGATGACAAGGCAGGTTGTAATTTTCACAGAAGTTAGCAGATAGAGTTAAAGACTATATTCGGAGTCTGTTCTTTACTTAACCTGCTAACTCATGTGAAAACTACAGCCTGCCTTGTCATCACAAAGATTTTACCTCAAGTTGGTTATCTTGAGTTACCACCACCTTCCCCATCACCACCCCCACATGAAGACAGGGCCTTATATTGCAACATCCTCTAGAGAGGAACCTTAATGTATCTGTAAATTGCTGTGTACACTACGATACCATAGAAATTATAATAGCAATGTGATCATTGTTATATGCTATGGGCTAGAATTTGTTTCAGCAGTAAAACATAATGGCAGTTTGTATATAATAGCTTTATGACTAAAGATCCAAATTCCTGGTTGATATAAAAATATATTTGGACTCACTGAACAATAACCTATAGAAAGGGCAATATTGTCAACAGCCAGAACCCATTTGAAGTCACTAGGTGACTTCACATAGCACTGGTCACTCTGAGCTTCAGTGGACCACTATGTTGATCATCTCTCATACCGAATATGTGCTCCTGTTCTTTAAACAGGAAACATAATCTGAACTCCTGCACGTTTCTCCAGCTTGAAGCTGAGAATTCTAGTCAGATACTTCTGAAATAAAACCAAAAATAAATTGACAGTTGTTTCTTTGAATGAAAAGCAAATGTTGCAAAGACTGAAAGAACAAAATAAAAGATTAAAGTAAATACAACTTGAAAGAGCATTTGTTGCTCAACATGAGTCATTCCCACCATAGTTTATTTTCCCATAAACTCCTTACGCTCTTGCCCCAGCTCATTCCTTTTGTTGATGCAGTACTATGTGACTTCCATCACCCTCACCAAACAACTTAGAGCTTTGACACTAATGCCACATTACTGGCCAATCAGTGTAATCAAATTCTGAAAGTCCTATTGCCACTTTTGCAGTTCTTGCAATTGACTTAGTGCTGTTCTTCCATTAATTACACAGAGCATCTTGGAGAATGGCCCTTGATAAATAACGTGTCAAGAGTAAACAAAAGTCGTCAGCTTTCCCATAAATCCCTGAACATCTATGGATTTAGTAGTACTGCCTAAAGGAATTCATCCCATCTCTAAAAAATGAGAATTCTCCTATCCCTGTTTGGATTACTTGTGGCATTATACATTGAACTGATCTTATCAAAAGATCACTAAGGACAAAGGCTGACATTTTCAAAACTGTCTCTTTAAAGTGAGACATGTTACTGAGATGTGAGACATGACACTTAGGTGCCTAAGTGACTGTTTTTTGAAAGTACTGAGTGCTGAGCAGCACCTATTGACTCATGTCTTAAAATATTGGCCAAAATCTTACTATCAGACCTGAAACATAGCAAATAATAACTTTCCATCACTGCTTACAAAGGCCAAGGAGGCCACATTGGATGTTGTGGTGACCAAATGAGAACACAATGGTCAGTTTAATCACTGTCTACCTCTGTGTATGCGGAGAAACCATACAACTCTGTGTTCCCTAAGCATTATAATATTCTGGGTAAATATGAAATGAGAGGAATAAGATAGCTGATTTGCTGCTGTCCCATGCAATCTAGCTAACTTGTGGCATGGTAACATCAGGCAAGGCTATCAAAGACATGATAGAATGTGACCCCTTCTTTTTGCTTCACAATGATTATGACTTTTCTCTGCAAGAGAGAATGTACATGTATGTGCAAGTGCAAAGTGTTCAAAGCAAGCGTGTACAGAAGGCAACTCTGTATGTCATTTCTACTGTAACTGCAGATACTTGTTGAATGCGTTGGTGTTTCCCCAACAGCCTCCCTTGATTAAGTCCCTCAGCCTTAGGAAAATCCAACAACCTACTCTTTGAATGGCTACCAGGTAAGACAGACAACTTGCAAATGGTTGAAGAAACCATTATAATTAGACTATATTCAACACACCATTTTGAAAAGTGGCAAATTTTAGATTCTGGGTCTCCAAGGTATGTCTATTCTGCAACTGAAAGTATGATTGCAGCTCGGGTAGACATATCCGCACTTGCTTTCTTCTATCTAGCATGGCTAAAAATAGCAGTGACGCTGCAGTGGCACAGGCTCCAGCACATACTCTACAAGCCTGCTCAGTGCCCCCAGATATGTATTCATGTTCTTAGCCCCTGTTGAAGCCCACAGTCTTGTGGCTTCACTGCTATTTTTAGATTAAGGCTGTCTACTCAAGCTGCAATCACTCCTTCAATTGCAATGTCGATATACTGTAAGGCCATCTCTGACCCTTTTGGCAACATTAGGCCTTTATATCAACACAAACAGAGAGAAAAAGCCGCAGACATGTTACTGCTTTTCACCTGTATGACTGGATCACAAGTAAGTGACCGCAGACAGGGAAATGAAAATCTGGTAAACAGACATGGAAAAGTGAAATGCGTCAAATTATATTCTTATTGTGTCGTCAGAGCCGTTTAGGAGTTGTGGCAAGAAGTCTACAGAATGGGAGATTTCTGACGGTGAAGCCCGGTTGGGGTTTTTGGGACAGTTATATGTAAGATACCAAAGGAAAGGCTCAGAACGACTATCCCCACCTACAGTGTTTCTTTTCCTTTACATTTACGGTAACAATGGGCAACAGCTTTATTTTTTTTCAGTTCCCATTTACGATTCATTGTGAAACTTGGTAAGATTGGCCATGTTTGAATGTTACATTTATCGGCGCACTTGGTTATTTCTCTGAAAGTATATTTTCAGTATAAGTGATTAGAGGGTTAGAGGCGTACGTTGGGGTAGATTATGGGATAGAAGTGTTCTGGCATTCTTCTCCTCCCTCCCATCCCCCCATGATTTTCATTACTATATGTGAATGAGGCTGTGATGCCACAGTATCCTAATACTCAGACTCAGTACACTGACAAAAACAGATAAACTGATATATGAAATATCAGCAGAAGTTAATAATTTGATCCAAACATTAGTATTTGGCAATGAGTAAATCTGATATAACTTTGGCCCTTTGTTTTCAGTTTTTACCAAAAATATCACTGGTTTTATAAAATCCTTTATTTGTTTTTTACCAATTTTCACCCAAATTTTGGAAGTGCAGAACTCTCCAGACCCAGCTCCTCAGTCCAAAGGGAGAGGTGGTGGCCAGTAACCTGGGTTGTCTAGGGTACCAAAATGCTTTCAGTCCTTTTGGAGTGAGGAACCGTGTCAGAAGTATTTGAATTGTACTGGTGTACATACTGTTGTCAATCCCATGCTACCACGTACACATTACCAGCTTTACAGATAGAACAGATACTGATTCAAAGCAAATAACAGTTAGTGAACTACTTTTCAAGCTAAAATGGGTCAAAAATGAAAAACTGTATGTGACTACATTTCAGAGCAATAAGGTTTTTTTTTAACATTTTAAGAAAACAAAAACAGAAGAGTGATATTTACCTAGAAAACTGTTAAGTTAATTTTTTGCACTGATTTTTCACACATTTTTTGTAATATACACTGATACATTTAAACAAAATAAAAACCAAAAATAAAGTGCATTACATATAACAAATGTTGAAGGAAAACTGCAGTGTAATATGATATTGGTCTCAGCTAATTATAATCACTATAGTTAATTACAAAGCACAAGTCAGAGTTGAACTATTTTAAAATAGAAATAATAAATAATAAACCACCAAATGGAAACTCATCTGAAGAGTAGGCTAAGACATAATGTAATGATTACATTACAAGACAGAAGACTTTCAAAATTGTAAGGTACGTGTTAATTTAAAAAAATAATAAATATATAGCATTTTTAAATTAAACAAAGTCCTACGGAACTTAATTCACAACAATTGTGAACGTATTCCATTTACTCAGATATTCAGATTGAAACTGCGCTCCTTGGGCCATACTTTGAATGATGAGATTTGGCCTCCTACTAAAACATCTCAGTAAAAAATGTTACTGAGAGATCATTCACACTATTCCTAATTATGGAAATAGTAACAAATATTTATTATTGATTGAAACATGCAGTAAAGACCAGCTTCCAATAGGCACCACCATTTCTAAAAAAAATATTGTCAACTTTGGGGAAACTAACAATACATTTTCTTCACAACTGAAGACCATCCTTCCAGGAAATTAATTGTCTGGTTGCTGAAAGTGGTTTCAGTGTTCAAGGACACTTCTACCCCGATATAACGCTGTCCTCAGGAGCCAAAATATCTTACCACCTTATAGGTGAAACCATGTTATATTGAACTTGCTTTGATCCGCTGGAGTGCGCAGCCCCGCCCCCCGGTGCGCTGCTTTACCGCATTATATCCAAATTCATGTTATATCGGGTTGCGTTATATCGGGGTAGAGGTGTATATGTTTACATATGTTTAGGGCCAAATGTTAAGAATTCCAGTCTACCTGCTGGCTGATACAATTTGTAGCTGCATTTGAATTTCAGGCAAATATTGCTCCCACAAATTCAAATTCAAGGGCAAATCAGGTAGCTAGAGACACAAGTCATCTGAAATTTGCCCACATTTGAATATGTGGTAGCAAAAAATCACAAATGAAGTAGTAACAAGTGAAACATGTAGGCACAGACAGTGAGGCATGACTCAGTTATACCCCCATGCTTAGTACCATCCTTACCAACTCCTCTCCCATTTTACATCCTTAAAATACTTGAGGATAGCTCTCCTGTCCACTCTTAGTCATATTTATCAATGCTATCCATATTAAGGGGTAAGTTTTCAAATGCCAGGTTTCATTTGTGCACACGTAAAACTATGCTGGAACATACTTGTGTTCTCACTTGCCCAGAGCAAACACACGTGCACACAAACACTCATTTTAAATAGACTAACACCTGCATGTAATAATAATAAAATAATAATAGGAGATATACCTATCTCCTAGAACTGGAAGGGAGCTTGAAAGGTCATCAAGTCCAGCCCCCTGCCTTCACTAGCAGGACCAAGTACTGATTTTTGCCCCAATTCCTTCAAGGATTGAACTCACAACCCTGGGTTTAGCAGGCCAATGCTCAAACCACTGAGCTATCCCTCCCCTCTTATTGTGGGGAGTGTCAGAATTTGCAACCACAAAAACCTGGTGGGGGTTGAAAGTGCCAGTTGTAACACCTGCAAACATACAGAACTGAATGTACTGAAAGTGTTGGCATTTTTACAGCACACTGGCAAGGGTTAAAGGTGTTAAAGGGTGGGTGCAAGAATGTGCTTGCAATGTTTCATTCACATAAATGGAGATTGGGCAGAGGCCTGGATGAGAAGTTATCCCATGGTCCCCCAGAACTGAACACTGTATTTCCACCCCCTCTTTCTATGTGACTCTGCATACAAGCCACAGATCACATAATTGCCATTTCTGTTGCCATATTGAATGGGAAATGCATGTCAAATTTGCTGTCCACTATTCTCCTGGCAAAGGGTCTTGTTTGGCTTTATTGTTCTCCCATTGAATATCCATGATTCAGGTATATGTCCCCAGATGTAGTTTTCCAAGGTGTATTCCATTTTATATATTTTTAACCTTGTCCTGTTTTATTATTTCTCTGTCCTCTTTGGTAATTAATTGAGTTTACTGCCTCCTCTCTCTGCATATTGAAAATAAATCATTACTCTCTGAGTACTGCTGACCCCTTTGATAAAGAACAACATTAAAACGGATTGTAGTTGCCAGGGACAGAACATTTGATGAAAAGTAAGTTTTAAAACCTGGCTGTAATAGCTGGTGAAATATTATAGCTGATTGCAGGCTGCAAGTTCAACCTCAATCAAAACACATAGTGGTAATGCTTTCAAGGACCCTTCCCTGAGGGGAAAATTCTCCTATTCATCCCACAATGCAAATCTCATTGCTGATATTTTCTCAACAGTGCAGATTTCCCATCAGAGATCCCTACCCATTTGCTACATGGATGAGAGTGGAGAGTTTATTCATCTTCACAAAGATTGCTTTGTAGTTCCCCAAATAATTACCACTTTCTCTGGGAAAATATCACACATTGTTCAAGGCCAATACACAGTACACAATAACCAATTTATAAGTCATCTTATTATGGAGACACCTGGAAAGGGCTCTCTAAGGTTTCATGCTAAAATGAGCCAGAAATTCCAGTTTTTGCATAAGTGGATTATTGGTGAGAAATTTTAGAGTGCTAGAAAACATAAAAGGCATAAAAACTATATAGTGTCTTTGATTTCTCTTCATAAAGTTTTTAGTAGAATGTCTTTGAAATTGAGTTCTGGTTGAATTATTTCTTTAGCAGTCTGAATTTTTTTTTTTTTTGTAAAATGTATCTACAAAAGATTTGGTTGACCGGTGTATCCTGAATAAATCTGCTGCAGCATGTAAGTTTTTTTAAAATCGGATTTACAGTCAGTTTTGGCAGTTATCCATCGTGACCAAATTTTATCTACAGCAATTGTCAATGCATACGTTTTACACACATGTGCATAAACTTTTTTGCTGTGCATATACATTTTCATATGCAGCCACATAAGAAATTATATGCAGGTGCCGATGGATAAAATTTTCTGTGACGAGATAAAAGTATAGATGCTGACAGAGATCTGCTTCCCTTCACCACCATATAAGCATTAAATGAAGCTTGGAAATTAAGTCACAAAAAGTTTCATTGTGAAGCAGTTGATTGTTATACAAATATATACCTGACAAAAACTGACAAAAGGAAGGGATGAAATTGTTAAACAACCTACCACTAAACAGCCTCTCTCCTCAGCCCACAACTACCATTCACCACAGACCTCCCTCACACTGCACACCTTAACTCTGCCCCTCGTAGGGGTGCCAACCTTCTATTGTACCCTTTACCACACTATCTCCTTCCAATACAACACACTTCTATGCTAAACATCCACAACGGAGTTGGAAGGCAGGTGCCCCTGGGGGGGGAAGGTTAGGGTTATAAAGCTTTGTCTGTAGTGTACATTAGTTGTGGCAATGGTAAAGTATGTGCCTATAGGTTGAAGAGAAGAGGGAAAATACTATATATAACTTTTCATTTCTTTTGTAGGTTACCAGGTACAGTGCGTGTGTGTGTGCATGTAGAACAACCCTACATTTATGTAATCATTTTGAAAGACAGTCTGAGGAAAAGATAATGCTTACTTAAATTTTATACTTACAACCTTTATTTAAATTATCTGTACCTTGTTATAACCCTGGGTGAGCTCCCTGTCCTAGACGATCACCTCATTACTGTATTAGACTTACGCTTGACACTTGATCAGTCCAAAAATAATTGGTCAATTTAACTGATCAAATATTGGTCAAATATTGTCAAACAATGTCAAAAATGTTCCAATATGTTAAAGCGCTAATTTATTATAACAGTAACAAAAGAGAGTAAGACTTTATGGCCTACAATATGCTTAGTCTTAGTTAGGCCTACTTGAAAAAAAACAACAACAAAACAAAAAACCCCCACCAAGCTACTTAAAATAACTCAGTTAACTCAGAAAAATGTAAAAACACAATGAAATGAAGTTCTTAAAAAAAATGAAAGAATGGCACCATGCTTAATCAAAAAGGTACTATAGGCCTCAAATCTCTAGAGATATACAAATCTATTGAAAAACAACAATTTCCTGTTTGCAAGACCCTGCCTCAGTCTCTTCACCCTCCTGAGAGTCCTCTGGGTCTTAATCAGTGTCTTCCAGGTAGTCCAAAATTCTTTTGCTTTCCCTCTCCCCTTCTATCCAGTCCTGTCTTCTGCTTCTGGTCTGCCTCTGCTTGAGCACATGCAGAAGCCAGACATGCCAAACCCATGGGAAAAAAACACAGAAATTGGGCTTGTTTTTGGCTTAACTGGCTTGTGTGTTGCTTGTTGGCTAGTAGCTTTTTTTCGGATCGGCTCCTGGCAAGCAGGGACGGGGGCAAGCAAAGGCAAGTGGGGAAAGAGTCAAGGGTCCATAGGGGGCCCACCACAGTCGCAGACTGCATGCCAGGGAGGATCTTGTCACATAGAATGTTGGGGTTCTTAAGGATTGGCTTGTTTGGGGCTTGTTTTGAATAGGATTTGCTTGATCTTTGGCTTACTGTGAAAGTCTGGGGTGCTTATTTACCATGTGAAAGTTGGCAACTGTGGCAGAAGCCCTCCCGATAACAAGCGCAGTTTTGGCTGAGTCCCGGCGTGAGATCTCATGGCTCACTCATACAGCATTCATGTGCACAGCTCCCTTCTTCACGAGGGTGGGAGTGGATCTGACAAAATATATTAGCAAAGTCAATTGTCCTTGGCTGGTAGTCTCCATTGTCCTGCTAGAGGAAGGTTATTCAATTGTTCATGGTCCTTAATGTCTGTCCCATTCACAGGAAGACACCCAGGTGCCAGTCCCCCTGCCACTATCACAGGATGTCTGAGGCAGTGATCCATCCAAACAACCATATGAATATAAACACTCTCTTTATGAAGAGAGTTCATAAAAATCAAACTCACTATTACCAATTCTTGTGATTTTTTTTTGTATGTTACATGATTTGAGCAGGGGCATGCTTGAGGGAAAATGCCCTTCAAGGGGAATAGCAGCCAATTTGGGCTGCTACGGCAGGCAGGCAGAACTCTCTCTTCCTCCCCTAAGGAGCTGACTTCCTTCTCACAGGATGGGAGAGGGGAGGAGGGAGCAGAAAGAGCCCAGAAGCTCAGAGTTGCTCTGCTCCCACCTTCCCCTCCCCTCTCATGAGTAAGGGGAACAGCTCCTCCCCACTCCCCTCTCCCTCCCTGCAACACCAAGCCTGGGAGAAGGGATGAAGAGACCCTGCAGCTGTAGGAGGCACAGAGTTCAGGCTCAGGGAACAGAACTGATGGGAGGCAAATGGGGAGACAGGAAAGAATGGGGGGCAGGTGTGACTGAGAGGCAGACCTGGTGTGGGGACAGAATTCATTGCTGGGTAAGAGGATGAACAGGTGTTGGCGTGAGAGCTCCTGTATCAGGCCAAAACATTTCCCAATCAATTTGGGAGAGTTGACAACACTAATTGTCTCACACACACACACACGGAATGGGTAAGGGAAATTCAAAATGAAGAGATAGACCAGAAACACGATTTTGGGGGTCTGCCTCATGATTTTTGAACTTTTGGGATTGGCAATACTGCAAATTGGAATTCATACATTTACAAAGATTCCCACATTGTCACGTCCTTTATTATAAAAGATAGGAACATAGACATTGCAATATGGGATCAGACCAATGGTCTGGTCCAATAGCTTGTTTCTGACAGGGGCCAGTATCAGATGGCTTTGGATGAGGATAAAAGAAACCCCCAAACACACACTTATGGAATAACCTGTTTATATAGGAAGTTTCTTCCTAACCCTTATGAGTCAGTGGTTGGCTTATGCCTCGCTCGTGGTACTTTATATGCTTTCCCCACCTCTCCCCCACTTTAAGTCCTTTTACTGTGGATGTTCTCATTATCCATATACAGGTCTAATTCCTTTTTAATTTTGCTAAGTTCTTGGCCTCAGTGATATCTTGAGGCAATGAGTTCCACTAGTTAACTATGCATTGTATCAAGAGTATTTCCTTTTATCAGTTTTAGATGTGTTTCTCTTAGCATTTATTTTAAAATTCATTCCATCAGATAAAGTTTAAGCAGTGGAAAATATATAGAGAAAAATATAACTGCACATATACTATGTATTTTGGATTAGCCAGTTAAAATGTCTTACTACATTTTTAACTGTAGGGTGTGTTCTTAATGTTAAGATATATTCTGAATTATCTCTGGGAAAGTGTAATTAACAAAAAGGACTCTAAATTATATAAATAGTATTCAGTAACCAACAATTAAATAAAAGAACACCTCCCAGGATGAATCAATACATCTGCTAGGACATTTTCAAGTAAAATGATACCACATTGCCAGAATGCGAACCACAGAATTGCCTCTCAGATGATAATCCAGTGAGCATATGAATTTGAGAAACCTCATTTAGACTTTCTACAGTGAATCATCTTTTTTTATTTTTAGTTGGGGGTTGTAGAGAGGGTGAATCATCCTATTCTGAAATTATTTCCTGTTTCAGTACATTACAACTTTGTATTCTGTAACATCTTTTGAACACACTGTTGCCTGGTGCTTTAAAAATGAAATAATGCAATTGCAGAGTTAAATCAATTCCAGCAACAAAAAGAGAAAAATTAACAAGTATAGGGAAGGGAGGACATTCTTCTGTCTGAGATTTTTTGAAATAGAGACTCAATGAGACCGAGATATACAGAAAGGCCTTTCCTGAAATGCAGAAGAGAAAACTCTTGCACCAGAAATGGTGAGATTATGAAAGTGCATGGAGGCAGCTAATATTAGGTGAACAGAGGTAACTGAAGAACAAAATACATGTAGGATTTTAAAAGCCAGGCAGGCAATTTTGAATTATTTTCTCAAATGAATAGAGTTAATGGAGATGTTTAAGCAGATTGAGAGTGTTGTGGTCATGTTTCTTTTGCAGTAGCTGGGAAGTAGTGTTCTACAATGTACTAGAGTCAAAAATGCTGAGAGTTGAAGGAGTGGAAGATGTGGATGAAGATTTCAAAGAAGTCGAGCTGAGGCAGTGGATAATATTATAGAGGTATTAATAGGCAGTTTTGGCCCTACACGAAGGAAAGTACAAATTCAGGGTTAGGGGTGACAAAGTTTACAGAGAGTAGAGACTGACAGAAGGTCTAAATCTCGGTCAAGGCTTTTAATATTGTGTACTGTAGAGATAAGATGGACATGTAAGCCCTGTTAATCACGCTCATCACCCCATCTCAATAGTTGGTGTACTCTAAATGCAAAGCTTTAGAGACAAATGAATTTTGTTCACACTGCTTCATAAAGCTATAAATAGCATTTGAGGTACAAATGCCCCAGGAGATACATAATGAAGCCATCAACTCTAGCCAGAAACCTTTACACAAGGTTTACTGAAAGTCAACCATATTAAAAGTCCCCTTACATTTTCAGAGATTATGCCTGAATTTAATTTCTATCTAGTTCTCTCTCTCTGATCATTTCTCTCATGCTCATTACTTTTTGTATCTGTATATCTTACAGTATTTATATCACAAGTAAATATAGGAAAAATAGTCAAACACATATTATGGCCACAGGATGTATCAGTATATCCACAAGATGTGATTGCTCAGATTTAACAGTTACATCAGCTTGAGAGAAAAATTCGTGCAACCTAGCAGTTTACCCTTCATCTTGTATACCAGCAAAAATCTAGCAATAAAAGTATACTTTGGAAGTTGGTTTGTTGTCTCTTAGGGTTGTTTGTGTGCTCACATCGGCCAAATCTCCTTCTCCAACAACGTATGATATAGGTGAGAAAACTGAGGTACAGAGAGATGAAAAGATTCGCCCTAGGTTTTACAGTTGAGTCAGTGTGAGATCCTGGAATGTAAACCAATAAGTAATGATCATAAATAGCATGCAAAAGATGACTATTAAAGCTTTTACAGTTTTTTTTCAGATTCTCTTTATGATGGTTTACTCCTCTCATTACAATCATTGCATGCTGAACGTGCTCCACGTAGTGCAGAATATGGAGTAGACCAAGGAATCGCCCCATATTAAATATAAAAAATGTGTTGCTGCCTCCTATGTATGTCAACCGTGTGCCTACACAAGTAGGCGTCAATATAAGCAGCCTTCAGTGAAAACTGTACTCTCACTGGCCACAAGCCACCCTCAGAGTCAATGAATGTAGCAATTAAGTGCGTCTTTGGAGAAAAAATAATAATCAGAAAATTGTGAATTTAAAAGGCACTTACTTTTCTCACAGATTATGGCCTGTCAGAAAACAAGTTTCCCTACCCCAATTACCCCATACCACTTTTTATTTTATTTGTTTAAGAACAGCTACTAGGTAAGCCACAATCCAGTCAGGCCCACTGATTGAAGAGGATCTGCTTCTTGTATATCTGGCTGTGTTACACACACAAAAAAATCCCAGATATATTTAATAAGGCATGATGGTCAGTGGATTGCAGATATCTATATGTAATTCCGAATCCTCACGTAGTGCAATTGCTAAGCTTAATTGGCTGTGTGATCCTATTACAGTCATCCTTGTCTGTCCTGCTCCTTCCCTCCTGTTGGTTACTCATTTATTATGTCTTGTCTTAAATTAGTCTGCAAGCTCTTCAAGCAGGAACTGCATTTTCCTGTGTGTTTATATAATACCAAGCACAATGGACCCTAATCCTGCATGATATCCCTTGGTACTAATGCAGATAAACAATACTACATGCATTACATTGTTCTTGGCTTCACAGGTTAGGAGGAAGCTTCACAATGCACTAACATTTTTGTTTCTGAAAAAGCAGTTGGGTTTACCATTGCCTGTAAAACATTTTTAAAAAAATGAACTACTGTTTTAAAAACTATTTGCTTTAAAACAATATTATTTAAGTTTATAAAACAAATACAGCATCGTTCTAGGCACCTTTGACGTATGTTAAAAGACAATTATAGAGGTCTGTAATTCCAATAAGTAATCCCAGCCATCTCCCCAAAGCTATAATCATTTGATGGGAAACCTTCCCCACCTGCAAAAGCCTCCTCACTATACCCCAAAATATCAACCTTGCTATGCCTCTCCCTCGCCCCCCACCAAAAAAGATTACTAGTTTCCCTTTTTTAGAAGGCATATTCTGTTTGTGAGACAGACTCAATTTTGAATTTGAAGACTTCAGCATGTTTGAGTTTTTCAGCAGAATGAGAAGCTCTTTGTTTTAATTTACTTCCTACTGTATCCTCTTGGTTCTTGCATTTAACTGAACGAAGGCTATACGCCTTCACAAATTTCCATTTACACGGAATTCTACCAGTTTAATCAAAGTGAAACATAAGGTACTGTTATGGTCCTTGTACCTTAAGATTTCCTTACTGATAACCCACAAACAGTCCGTTAACCCATTGCATCATTCAGAAGAATAAACAACCTGGGCTCGGCACACAGGAAGTTAGACAAAAAGGAAATAGAAAATATTAGTTTTAAAATATACACATATATATTTTGACCTATGCACAGTTCAAACTGACATTTCTTCATATACAAGACTGCCCCTTGGAAGAAGAAACAGATTCTTTGAGGAGAAAACTATGACTTTCAATTTTTTTTTTAAATTATGAACATTTTAATATAAAACATTTTTGCTAGGTTTGAATACTGTGGAGACCAAAAATTTAATTGATAGAAAAAACAGTAAGACAGTCTTAACTATGGAGTTGCTGGCATCCTCCATGATAAACACAGAGAGAGATGGTCTATTGTCCTTACTTCTACAAGTAGCATCTTTCACGCATCTTTCTAAGCCTTCTTTTGGCTTAACAATGAACTTATTTATTTGTACTACATTACAGCCTAGGAGCCCTAATCACAGACCGTTGTTCTAGGCACTGTACAAACAGAGAACAAAAAGATGGTCCCTTCCTCAAGGAGTATAAATATAGGTGACGACAGACGGATATTGACAGACGGGAGTACAAGTGAACAATGAGACAACATTGGTCAGCAGCATCAGCAGTGGTCTCAGCACAGTAACTGCTTAACTTCTCTCAAGTTTTACGTAGGCATCATTGCAAAGGAGGGATATGAAGGTGGCTAATGAGGTAGCTCTATGGGAGTTTATAGGGAGTGCCTCCCAAGTTTGAGGGGGCTGCATGGGAGAAAGGTGCTTGTTTGAAAATTTAACAAATGAGTGATGGAGCTGGCGTCATAGGCCTATCGGACGGGAGCAGATAGCTTGATAAAGAATGATAGATGGGGGGAGGAGGGGCTTGACTGCAAATGACCTTGATAGTGAACACAAAAAGCTTATGTTTAATGCAACAGAGAAGGGGAAGCCAGAGGAGGGATTCAAAGAGAGGGAGTGATATGGTCAAAGCAAAGGGCTAGGACAATGATCTTTGCGGGGGGCATTCTGAATGGATGAGTGAGGCACAACTACATTTGTCAAAGCCAGAGAAAAAGATATTGCAGTAATCGAGACACAAGATTGCGAGAGCATGAACAAGAGTTTTAGCTGTGTGGATGGATAACAAAGGCCATGTCTTAGAGATGTTATGCAGAAAGAATCAGGAAGATTTAGACATAGCCCAGATGTGAGGATTAGAGAGCAGTCAGAGTAGAAGATGAAACCATGGTTACAGGCCTGAGTAACAGGCAGGATGTTGTTGTTGTCTACAGTGATTGAGAAAAATAAGTAGGTGAGAGGAGTACTTGGAAGGGAAGATTAGGAGCTCTGTTTTAGCCATGTTTAGCTTCAGCTGATGGCTAGAAACCCACAAGGAAATGTCAGAAACAGGCCGAGATTTTAGTTTGGCCAGAAGAAGCGAGGTGTGAAATAGTGAAGTAGATCTGTTCATCATCAGCATAGAGATGATAGCTGCATGTGTGTTTGCAGATGAGATTACCTAGATTTAAGGTGGAGAGAGAGAGAGAAGAGAAAAGGAACCAAGACAGAGCCCTATGGAACTCCTACAGAAAGCTGGAACGTGGATGTAGATCCTCCTCCAAAAAACACACTGAAGGGGCAATTAGAGAAGTAAGAAGCAAATCAGGAGATGACAATCACAGAAGTCAAGGGAGTACCAGTTGCTAAGAAGAGTATGGTTGACTTTATATCATTATATAAATGATCAGCACATCTGATTGTCATTCCATGCCTCTGGGAGGTTATTTTGTCTTAGCACTGCTGTTAAGAATTTGCTAGTTGATGAAGCTGGGGATACCTTTGGCTATCTGTTGAAGATGGAAGTGAAAGCCTTATGAAGCATTCGAGCATGTTGTTAGCAACATGAAGATGGTAAGAAATGCATATGCCTGTCCTCTTAATGCCTCCTTTCCATGCTTTTAAGTTCCCAGGTGGATGGAGTGTGTCCTGGTGCAACTTTACTGTCACTAAAGGTAATTTTTGTCAAGGAAAAGATGAGCTGCATCTATATGGGAATCAGAAGGAGAAACTGTCCTGCTGAAGCTGCTCCTATGTCAACCCTGAAGAGTGCACATGTTCAAGATGCACCTCAGTAAATTTGTTGTTAAAATTTACCCCCCCTTATGAAAGTAAGTACACCAAGAGCAACCCTCCATGTTCAGCAGTAATGAGGTAACCAGTGAGCAGGTGGGAACTTCTGTGAAGGAGTCTGAAACGCTCCATGGCATGTCATGGATTTCCCCAAATTGGATATAGCCAGGAGTAGCTGCAGGGTGAGCATACTGCATTATACCAGCAGCTCTGCCTATAGTTCTCCTCCTTCCCAGCCAATGTAAAGCATACCCCTCATCTTCAAACCCACCAATATGGGACACCTGTATGTGGGACAGATACCATTTGGATTGAACCCATGAGCTCCACAGCTATAACACATGAGACTTTACAGCTTGTGCTAAAAAGAACTGAACACACAAGCTGAGTTATCACAGACTCAGCCTCTGTGGATGCGGCACACAGGGGACAACACACACATTAGCAACTGGGTTATCCAGGCAAAAGGTGTGGCAAATGTTTGAGTCACCAAATGCACATTTCACTTAATAGTATACAGATTAAAGCAGGTTCTATACTTAAAATTCTAGGATAAAGTGTTTTTTTCCCCACTGTGAGAATCACGTACAACCATGTCACTCACCCCACACATTAACCAAGAACAGTTTAAAACCCCAGAGTCTTCAGGTACCTATCTCAGGTCCTTATCACTTGAGCTACACGAGTAATCACTATGTCCTTTCTAAACCAGCCATTAGAGAAGGACTTGGCACACACTTTCCCAGTGGACTACATAACTAGTTATTAGTCAGCAGAAGAATATTGGTGATCAGGAATCCTGGAGCCCATCCCTGATCCCTGGAAAGGAGTGTTGTTTATTGTGGTTAGAGATTGGATTATCCAAACTGGTTTAGTCACTCTGAAAGACAGTGTAGTGCAGTGAATAAGCTTGGGGTTCATCATGTTTAGAAACCTGACTTCTGAACGAGCGGTGACATTGCTTAAGGCCTATGCTCACTTATTTAAAAACAATGTAGACACTCTTCCTGAACTGATTTTCAGGTTGGGATTCATGGCTGTAGTTGATGAGCATAGGGTATTGCCCAGGAATTTGAACTTCTGGTCTCCTCTTTCACAGTTCAGGGAACTTAACTGTAGGCTACTGGGGCAGTTGATAAGTCTGTGTCTATACAAGGACACTCAGGAAAGTTCAGTTGATTTGTCTTAAATGTGTGATGATAATGCATGTAAATTAGAACATTTTTAACCC
This sequence comes from Mauremys reevesii, assembly GCF_016161935.1. NCBI lineage: Eukaryota > Metazoa > Chordata > Testudines > Geoemydidae > Mauremys > Mauremys reevesii. The sequence goes on along the minus strand of NC_052627.1, from coordinate 41,657,943 downwards.
CATTGTGGAAACTCTCAGAGGCTTGGCCCATACTTAAAACATACTGGCATAACTATGTCACTCAGGGGTGTGAACCCCCCATCCCCGGCATAGCTGTCCTGACAAAACCCCCACTGTAGAGTCAGCTATGCCAGCAGAAAGAGTGCTTCTGTCAGCATAGACAATGCCATTCAGGGAGGTAGTGTTCCTACACCAGCAGAAAAACTCCTTCTGTCAGCATATACGGCATCTACACTAAGGGGCTCCGGCAACAGACATGGCCTGTGTCTACACTACAAACTTTGGTTGATGCAAGATAGGCCAGAATAAAGTTGCTGCAGTTAGTATATCACTCATGCAGAGGTGCATATTTGGCTCCTTCTGTTGGCTATGCTTGTATTCATCATGAGTGCTTGTGTCCATGCACAGTGTGGTACAACTCACCATTGGCGGGGCACTGTACTTTGGGAAATTCTGGCAATGCACAATGGGCAGAAATGAGTCATGAAGGGGAGCCTGGGCACAAGGGGTCAAGTTCCCATCATGTAACTTTTCCCATCCATAGTACCATCTAGATCCCATAATTTCCACCCCTTTTTTAAAAAAAGCCCACAAACCTGCACAGCACTTTTTGCTGTCTGCCATCTCACTACTGTCATGAGCATTGCAAACACAGGACACATGATACGCCAGTATCTGCAGGGTCAAAAGAAGAATCACAGAAATGGGGGACATGACACTTTCATGGAGGACTGATTGCTGTGGAACATAGTGGAAGCACTTCAAGGTTGTGGGTAGCAGTCACAGAGCAGCTGTAAATGGTGGAGTGCTGCTCCTAGGCCTAAGAAACAAGCGCAGACTGGTGGGATTGCATCATAATGTAGGTTTGGTATAATGAGCAGTGGCTGCAGAACTTTCAGCTATGCAAGGCCACATTCTTGGATCTGCTCATCCCAGCCCTCTAACACAGGGACCTCAAGATGAGAGCTGTGCTGCCAGTTGCGAAGTGAGTGGTGATGGCACTCTGGAAGCTTGCAACATCAGTGGGAAATCATTTTGGAGCCGGAAAATTAACAATGGGTGTGCAGTAGGGCTACTCACCTCACATGAGCACCCTGGCCAGCAGGTGTGTCTGCATCTGCACTCTCTCAACTTTGCTCTGCTTGCGGTGACCCCTGTTGATGGTTAAACTTCTTGAGCAGGTTTTCAGTGACTTGGCCCTCTGCTGAGTCAACCACAGGCTGTAGGTGTACAAACAAACAGACTCATTCCAAGGTACAAGTCCAATAGGGCCTCTCACACTGTCCTCTGCAACATCTTGGTCCATGGCCCTGTCTCTGGGCTTGGTTCTCAATCAGTCTATCAGGGCCTATTACATTAGCCTCAGCCCCTCCTGGGCTAGCGTCCAATGGTACCTGTTCTGAAGCAGTGCCCCAGGGCCCCTCCCTGATGACTCCTCACTCCATAGCGAGCTTTCCTGACACCAGCTCTCCAGCTGAGTCACTAGTTCAGTTCCAGCCCCTTCTAGTTCATCTAAACACTGTCCCTCTTCAGGGTCTTCTGTGTGTGGCAGGTGCACTCCACTACTCCAGGTCCCAACTCAGGAACTCTATAAGGTAGGAGGGACCCTATAAGTTCCCTTTAACTATCTGCTGCTTTGTTTTCCTTGGGCATTTCCCCTCTTAGTCCCAGCACCTTCAACTTCACCCTTACATCAGAGCTAAAGTCTTGCTTAACACCCAGTTATCAGCCTGGAACACCATCATTACTCCCAGCAGCTCCTTTTATATAAACCTGTTGGGCTCTGATTGGCTGCTTCCCTGCAGCCTCTCTATGCAGTCTGGAGGGCCCACCTCTACTGATCTTTCCTGGGGTGTAGTGTGGTAGGACCAGCAGGGGGCCTCAAAGGATCTGTTACACCCCATCACAGGGGAGCCATTGTCATGCAAGTGTGCAGGGCCATTGATCATCCCCTGCTGCACAGGAATGTGACTCTCAGTAATACACGGAACATAGTGGATGGATTTGATGCAATGGGGTTCCTGAACTGTTGTGGGGCGATAGCACACATAACCCAATTTTGGTATCAACCCACCTTGCAACAGAACACATCACCTGAAAGAGCTACTGTTCTATGGTGATGCAAGCATTGGTTGATCACCAGGGATCCTTCACTGACATCAGTGTTGGGATGATATATGATGCTCACATCTTTAAGAATACAGGAGTGTTCAGAAACCTGCAACATTCTTTCCCTACTGGTAGATTGCCATTACTGACGTTGAAATACTAACAGTGATTCTGGGGGACCGAGCCTTTAACCGTCAGCGACTGCATTATGGTGTGGAGGACTGTGCTCTATCTGGCCCTTCAGCTTTGGAGCCTGTTAGGCATGGGTGGAGGGTGACCCAGCCACTGGGGGAGGCTAGCCCCTGCCCCTCCCCTTTCTTCCCTCCTCCCCCGCAGGAACCCAGAGCACCCCCTCCACAGCCCCCAGCCCCAGTGCTGGGCAGCCGGGGCGGGGGCCGAGGCCCCAGCCCGGGTGCTCCAGGTAGCACTACCTCGTGCTCTAGGTAGCTGGGTGCCACAGCCAGCACCGGTGCTCTGGGAAGCGTGGCCAGCCCTGGTGCTCTGGTCGGACGGGTGGCATGGCCAGCCCCGGTGCGCTGGGTGGCAGCACCCCCAGCCCCAGTGCTCAGGGCAGCCAGGTTGTCCCCAATCCCGATGCTTCGGGCAGCGCAGCCACAGCACCAGCTGTTCTGAGTCCCTGCAGGTGGCAGGCCAGCCAGCCTGGACCAGCCAGAGTGCTGGGAACCGCAGGAGGGGGCCTGGCCTTGGGGCAGAGCACGGGCAGGCCCACACTAGGCTGCTTAGGGAGGCACAGCCCCTTCCTACGATACCCGCCACCCCATGCTATTAAGAATTGTGTGGTGGTGTGTGCTGTATATTCAGCACTGCCTGTTCATGTACCCATTACATTTTTTGTGTTTGCTGTACATTTATAATTATTACACTGTTTGTCACTGATCCTTTGAGTTCTGCCATTCTGTACATTAGCAAGTAGTGGGTGCTTTCAGTACTGCAGCATGCTTGCTGAAGTAATACAGATTAATTCATTTCCAAAACATAGAATTGTATTGCCTACCAAAACCAGTGCAAAAAACTATGTGCAATTGGAAAACAAATACAATAAAAACTTCTGAAGTAAATTAATGGAACAGCACTTAACCAGGGGAAAGGACATTTCTGTCCATTTCAGTCTATTTTGGCTACATATATAGCAACTGTGGCTTTCATAGGTCAATGTATGTGAAGCTGTAATTGTCCTGACTGGAGCCCCGTGTGGAGTGGTAAGGATGCTACCCCTGATACCATGTGAAATGTTGGAGGGCGTAAGGAGGTGCTAAAATGGAGCTCTCCATTGACTGCAAATGGAAGTGAGCCTGTGATTGTTAGACCTGTATATCAACAAGAGTCTGCAGAATCTGTTTTTTTCTGCCAGAGAAGCCCCATTATGTCCTGGTGCATCTCCTTCTCCTTTTTCTTCTGGGACTCCTGGTCCTTTCTCTTGTCCACTCTTTCTTTCAATATCAACCCTCCAAGCACTCTGTTCACAATCTGATGCAACACTGGCTTGCAGGATCTCAGTGAGCATATCCTCCCATGTCCTCTTCTTTCTCCTCCTTATCATGGTCAGGCGTTCCCCAGTTGCAATGAGGGGACCCTCAAGACCAGAACAGCAGCAGCTACAGGTAAAACACACAGAGGTATCATATTTATATTCACAACAGAAGGTGAAATTTAAGTTTCAGAACTCCCTTCCCTTGCATCCTTAAAGTTTTAAACAAGACATGTCTATTGGCATTTCAGCTCCTCTGTACAGCACGGCTCTCCGATGCCAGCCATGGGTATAGCGCAGCAGGGGCATGTGCATGTGTGTGGGAGGTGGGGGTGAAGATGGGGGTGGAGGGTGGAATGAGGTAGGAATTGTTCGGCCACATTTAATAATAAAATTTCAGCCCCTATTTCCATGTGTACAAGTGCAGGGCATTGGCATTGAGTACTGGCACTGTTTTCCATGGTGGTGGAGATTTTAGCTGATATCTTGCTGATGGTAACAAAGGCACAGAAAGCACAGCTGCTGCGGGCATCTCAAAGCCACTCAGGCCCATATGCTGCTAGTCTGTTTACTGTTGAAGTCATCATAGACTGGGATGGGAAAGTTTCCTACTGGGGAGGAAGTATTCATGTTGATACCCCTCAAAACCTTCGGGAGAGGATTGCAGAGTACCTCCATGAAAGCTTAATCAAGACCTCTCAGGAGGATTCAAGGGACATCCCTATATACATAAACAAACTGCTCTGCTTGGATGCCACCCGCTTAACCTTACTGGGGAATGAAAATTAGATAACAGCTCTACCTCTGTTTGTTGTACCATTACTTCTACTACGAGTAAAACAGTAAAAATTCAATACTAATGTCCTGCAAAGTTGGGGTTGAGCGCCATCAGTACATTTAACCACTGTAATGGAAAATTCATTCAAACACTTACCCGAGGTTCCTTCCTTTGCATCAGGCTTGCATGTGCTTGGCTACCTGGACTGGCTAGACTGCTGTGGAGCCTTGAACAGGTCCTGACTTGCAGCGTAGCTGGACCCCTCCCCTTCCCCTAGGCTGCATGTGCTCCACTCTTCTCCTTGCAATTCATGGCATGAGTCTAAGTCTTGAACTCCTTGGAGATATCCACAGTAGTCTGCAGGGTGCTGGTGGGCTCTTTTCCAAGAATGGCATGCAGCAAATTGTAAAAGTGGTAGGTCTGCAGATTGGCACCAGATCGACTTTGGTCTCTCTGGCCTTCTGGTATGCCTGCTACAGTTCCTTTGCTTTCACACATCACTGCTGTTGATCTCTGTTGTACCCCTTAACCTACATCGCTGGTGAAATCTGCTCATAGCTGTCCACTTTTCTCTGACTGCTCCCTAGCTGTGCCTACACAGCCTCTTCTTCTCCCCACTGGCCAAGGAGGGCAAATATCTCCTGTCTACTCCAGGCAGGAGCACATCTGGAGCATGTGGCCAGCATGGTTGCTTGGGCAGTTGCACACAAAAAGGGAGAGATGCTAGGTGTGCTCGCCAAGATGGGCAATCAGAAAAAGGCTTTTCAAAAATACGTGGGTTTTTTAAAAAAGGGGTCGGGTGGCTTCCAGTCTCTGTGACCACTGGCCAATGGAGTTAACAGTTGTGACCAGAGCAGTGAATGTAGGGCATTGTGGGACAGCAGCTGGAGGACTGTTAAGATTGCCATAAGTCATGCAGCGTCTATACTTGCATAGCTCAATGCCACTTGGGGAGGTGGTGTTACTGCCTTGCTGTAATGGAGTGCTTACATTGGTGGGAGTCAATGTGAGTGTAGACCCATGCACAGACCTAGATTGATGCAAGGTGACTTATGTTGACCTAACTTTATAGTGTAGACCAGGCCTTAGCCTCAGGAGTAAAGTAGTTTGCTACAGCTTGAGGGTTAAGCTAAAGCAAACTAAGACCACTTTACTCCTGAATGATAGCTTCCACAGTGGGTTAAATGTGCTTTAATTTATGTACATTAACTTCACCCCTTTTATTTGATTTGATGTAACTTTGATGTCCCTGTGTAGACAAGCCGTAGCTTCAGTCCCTCTTTTGTGATGTGGCAGTTTTGTCATCAAATTAAAATTTGGTGGGTTTGCTTTGGCACACATTTTCCGTTAAGGCTACAAAGTTGTAAAATACTCTATAGGCCAGGGGTGGCCAACCTGAGTCTGAGAAGGAGTCAGAATTTACCAATGTACATTGCCAAAGAGCCACAGTAATACATCAGCAGCCCCCCAGCAGCTTCCACACCCATCTCCCAGCGTCTCCCACCCATCAGTAGCCCCTCCAATCAGTGCCTTCCCCTCTGTCCCCGCACCTCCCAATCAGCTGTTTCGTGGTGTGCAGGAGGCTCTGGGTGGAGGGGAGGAGTGAGGGCACAGCACGCTCAGGGGAGGAGGCAGGAAGGGGTGGAGTGCAGATAGGCCCTGTGGCAGAGCCAGGGGTTGAGCAGTGAGCACTCCCCAGCACATTGGAAAGTTGGCACCTGTAGCTCCAGCCCTGCAGTTGGTGCCTATACAAGGAGCCGCATATTAACTTTCGGAGCCACAGGTTGGCCACCCCTGCTATAGGCAAACACTACTTCTGTGTAAATGATATTTAAGGAATCAACACATGAAGAGCAATAATGGGGCCAAAGGACTGATCCCAGAGAGTTCTGAAATTTCTTGCAAAAAACGGAGACAATCCTGTGTGTGTGAAGGGGAGTGGTTAAAACACCAAAAGCACTGAACCTACATTATTCTTTTGATTCAATTTTTCATAAAACCACAATGAAAAATTGAAACAGTGCTCAAAGTTTATAATCTGTGGTTTGGGATTTGCCATTTCAATAAGATTTTTACAAAATAAAGGTTTAGAGTGCCTTGTAAAACTGAATACTGTAATGCAACCTTAACTATGGTGCAACTATTACTGCACCTTAATAACCTTATATGCAGACCAGGCAGCAACATCTATAGTTAAGGTTACCCAACACGTTCCATTGTAAAAACATTGTTTTCATTTGCTTATAGTTTTGCCAAGTTTTAACTGTTTCGGATAAAATTTTTCCATGCTGGGTGAATGCTCTTCACAGTCAAATTACATCCCGCAGAGAAAAATCTGGCTGTCTTATTTACATGATGGTGTATTTGAAAGCCTCTTAATCAAACCTTCCTTACAATATTACCAGAAATACCCTGCTTCTTACTAATACAAGCACAGCATGTTCTGCAAGAGTTAACCTGACACTGGGAGTTAAGAACTCTGCCGCTGACTCACTAGGCATGTAACCTTGGGCAAGTCACTTAGCCTATTCAGTAGTCTACACTACAGTTGTGTGTACACCTCTCAGTTCTCCTCAAGCTAGCATGCTAAAATAGCAGTGTGAACATTGCATCATGAGCAGTGGCTCAGGCTGGCCACCCAAACTTGGACCCAGGAGATCAGGTGAGCTTGGACTCAGAGGGCTAGCCTAAGATGCTGCCCCTGCTGCAATGTCCACACTGCTATATTAGCGTATTAGCTCTAACAGAGCTGGCAAAAAATCTGTCTACCCAGGCTGGGAAGCATACTCCCAGAGATAATGTAGACATACCCTCTGTGACTTGCTTTTCCCATCTGTAAAATGGGGCTAGCATAACAGAAGAATGCTGTGAGGATTCAAGTTTAACATTTTCTGCTGGACATGTATAATAAGGACTACTTTGTATTGGTATCACTGTTCCAGTGATATACATTGGGTTTGAGTACAAAGCTTTCAGTTAGAGAGAAAGGTTGATCCTATGATGAAAGCACTGAACCAGAACTCATAGACTCATAGACTTTAAGGTCAGAAGGGACCATTATGATTATCTAGTCTGACCTCCTGCACAATGCAGGCCACAGAATCTCACCCATCCATGTCTATAACAAACCCCTAACTTATGTCTGAGTTATTGAAGTCCTCAAATTGTGGTTTGAAGACCTCAAGCTGCAGAGAATCCTCCAGCAAGTGACCCGTGCCCCATGCTGCAGAGGAAGGTTTGTTCAGTTATTGGCTGTACCACAGATTGCCTTGATCTTTGGGAAGTCACTTAATTTCTTTGTTCCTCATCTGTAAAATAGGGATAATACTGTTTCCTTTGTCTGTCTTGTCTATTTACATTTTAAATTTGTTAGGGTAGAAAATCTTTTTTATAATGCATTCGTTGCAATGCCTAGAACAATGAGGGCCTCCAACCTCAATCGGGGCCAATATGGACTACCAGCATAAGGTAGATACATTTTGTTGGAGATTTTGTTAGACCTATGGGCCAGAACTTCAGCTGTGCTGCAGCAGTTTTGTGCTGCTACTGTAATGAAAAGCAGCCCTAAATCTGGCTTACTTACCTACTTGAGGTTTCAAGAGTAAATCTTGGATGGCACAGAGCCACTTCAGCAGCTCCTACACTACCTCCTGGGGTGGTTTACTTGGAGTCCCTATGCCCCATCAATCCTTGGCTGCTAGAAAGACCGCTGTGGACAGCTAGTAGGCAGTACAGATCTGAGCAGCCTTTACGAGGACTAAGGAAAGGGATTGGGGGAAACTGGCATCTTCTCACAGCCTTTCCCCAGAACTGTCCTAAGCACTCCATAGCTGAAGCTCAAAACATGACCCTCTCTACCTTGTATAGTTCATGACAACCCTACTCTCACTGCAGTACTAAGACCTATGCACATGTGGGTTTATGTTTGGACACACTGTCTTTACCTGACCCTGCTCCCATTTAAATCAATAACAGTTATTTTCTAAGTAGGCTCTGCAAGATCTGGCCTTTTTTATGTATGTTCAGGTTATTTTTCTGATGAAATACATATACCAAAGAAGCAGTAGATGTTTATCTCTCTGTGCCCTTTCCCTAAGGTATTAGCTTAAGAAGATCAGTACTGTATTTTCAAGAACAACTTTTAACAATTTTTTTCCAAAGCAGAAAGTTATAACTGATTTTCCAACATGAAGGTAAGGTAAACATTGGCCCATATAGATGTGCTGAATATATAACAAAATACTGTTCACCACAGCACACGGTAAGAGCATTTTTTAAAAGTTACATTTATGTTCTGCTGCTCAGACTTAGCCTTTCTGTAATTCAGTGAAATTGAGATGGGAGAGATAGCCAGAGAGAAGCAGCGGCTGAGCTCAGATGTGTAGGAAGTACTTGATTCTGTTTCTTCATGTCAGAATGTCTGAGAGGTTACTTTTTTTGAATGTAGATCCTGCTTATACTGATGATACTACTCACCAATCCACTAGAGAGCAGTTAAACCCCACATTTATTGTGGTTTATTTTTGTATCTCTTTCTGTGCCATTCATTGTACTTCTTCCAAATGATTAATAATGCCCCAAATACTTTCTAAGTACAGGGCTGAGCCAATCACTTTTTAACAGTTGCTCTGACTCATACCTATTTATATCATTATTTTTATAGAGTCGTATAGTGTTATGATTTAAGATCTTGGATCACTTTTAATTGGGCATGAATCACTTCATTTGAATGAAAAAATATGGGCATAATATGTAGAGCTGACTTTGATGGGGTTTTTGCTTAAGTAGGGACTGATAGCCCCAATTTTGTGAATGCCCCACAATTCCTACTTAAAGACTAAGAGTTGAGGGTTCTCAGTACCTTGCAAGATCAGGTCCTGATTAAAGAGTAGTCATTATGGGCCTGATCCTCCTTCCACTGACTGGCTTCACTGATCCAAGTTCAGGGCATCTAAAATTACATTTAGCACTAGTATTAAACACTATTGAACATTTTACATTTTTTTAGACACCTTTCTGTGGCATGCAGTTCTTTGACTCCTCCTGCCATCTTCATGTTAATGTTTGAAAATAAAAGATTGATTTATTTATATTTCTATCAAAACACAGTCTGAATGCCAATGGCTATATAAGTAAGGTTAGAAGGATTCTGTTTTTTATTGGTATATGGCAGTAAACGTTGATTTCACTGTATACAAACAAAACAATTAAAATATTTCCATTGATAACTGAAATTTACAGACAGGCAAAGTAAGAAAAATGTTGCTTGAGAACTTATTTGAATTTGATTAAAGGATATTTACTGTGTATATTTTGACATTTTGACCATTGTATTTTAATGGTTATAAAGCTTTAACTTTTTGAATCTCAACTTCTACTGTCATTAAATAAGTATTGGCCAACCCGCTATTATCTGACAGACCTCCCCATAATTTCCCTCAAAGGTGAAAATGTAAACTGATAAAAATCTTAAAAAAAAAAAAGATTAAAAGGAAACATCAATATTATCTGTAAATTATATATAAAAAAAAGATTCTGCCAAGCCTATATCTAAGTTCCCATCCTGTCAGTGGAAATGAATTAATTAATCTCATTTAAAAAAAATAACATTCTTACATTTCAGAAGAAAACCATTTTATTCACTGTAATTAAAGAGACAATCTGCAATTTATAAGAAGATAAATGCTGTTTCTCTGATGAAAAGGTATGGTCCAGGGGCTGGAACATAGGAATCAAAGCCAGCAACTCTGGAATTCTACTCTTGGTTCTAACACAGACTTTCTCTGTGATTTCACCTCTCTGCCTCAGTTTGCAGATATGTAAAATAATTATAAAATTTCATAGAACATTTGAGGGTTAAATAGTGAGATGAACATCTCTATAGAAGTGTTCCATGTTATAGTCTGGCTATAAAAACTGATTTTGAAGCAACAAATGGGGATTTGTCTTAAAAGTTACCACTTTGTTAATGACTATTGGAGCCCCACATTATGCCTTCTTCAGTCATCCTCTTCACTTATAAATTCTACCTGATCTGACTCAGCAAAATGAGCTGAACTCCTCTTGCCCCACTTGAGGTGAGTAAATAGTATTCAAATGATACAAGTACCTCAATTCTAAACTTATTCAAACATCTTCACAGCGAAATGCCTTCATTGACTTGTACTGAGCGGCACAAACCTTTTACAAATCCATTGTGAATAGCCTTCAGCCATCTGTCACCTCAAGATTAGTTTTAAGTTTTAAAAAGTCTCTCCTGTAAGGGTTCACATTTCATTTTGTGACTATAAAAGCACTTTACCTAATGTCAGGATGGTACACAGCTGCTGGCCCAGTTCTGCCTCAACAATGGCCTTCCTGGGCTGGTAAATTGATTTGGAGGCCAGTCAAACCCAATAAGAGCCCTCTTTTGGGATAAACAAAAATGCCCAACCCAAAATTATCTTCAGCCATCCCCAGTTTAAACAATTTCTTCCTGAGCTTTACCCCTATAGTTGCCAAGTTTTGCACAACTCCATGGGATGTTTTATATAAGTAGTTTACAAATACTCAAATTAGTTCATTCAATAATTTGCATACATACACATAATTTGTATACAACTATAAACTTCAGCTTAAGGTCCATATATCTGGCTCCAGGTTATACAGGGGGTTGGATCTGCAGCTTTGCAAAACCTGGCAGCTGGGGCTGGGTGGGTAGGTATTCAAGGGTGTCTGGGGAGTAGGCAAGTGTTGGCATGAGGGAGGTGAGCAAGAGTCTGGTCTGCTGTGTTTGGGTGAATGACATGGGGCTGTCGAGGTGTTGTGGGGGTAGAGGTATCTGGATGGAAGTGGGACGGAAGCTCAGTGGCGAAGGGTACAGTTCTGGGAGAGGTAGGGATATCAGAAGCTGGGGACAGCTCCATTTGCAGAGGTGTCTTGAAAAGAGCTAGCTTTGTGAGAGTGTCCAGCGAGGTAGGGAAAATGCTGGGGGACAGTGGGGTTTGGGGGGGAATAGCCAAGGCATTTTGTGTGTTCTGGGGAAATGTTTAGAGGCAGCTGTGCAGGGTGGTTTGAGTGGTGGGAGCTGGATGGATGGAAGTATCTAACTGGGCATGACTGGGCCCCCTCTCCTCACCTTCTAATCCCACTTGCCTGTGCCTTCTAGCTGCTTTTTCCTCACTCTTATCCAGCAGAGGAGCATTGAGATAATAGCTGCTTAGTTACCACATATTACAAGTTCCACACCAAAAAGCTCACCGGTAGTAAACCAAGCTTCTTATACTTTTTTCCCTCTCCCATGATGCATTGTTTCCCAGCCTACAATTTCCATGCATCCTTCAGGGAACTACAACTCCCACAATTCCCTTGTTCTTCACTGAACTGGTGTCAGGCCATGCTTGCCCTATTGCCTGCCTTAAGTAGCCAATACTTGGAGAAGGGATGTGCTGGCCTGCTTTTCCAGGAGAAGCACACCCTGTGTCAATGACACTGACAAATCTGTCTTGGTGTTCTGAATCAAGACTAGGTGAGATTCTGGGTAGCTAATGCTTGAATCATTGGTATGCGGGTATATGCTCACTTCCCTTTCTCATACAAAATCACTTGCCCTTCGTAACTGAAACAGAGTGGGCGATACCACATAGTTATACATATGCTCTGGGATTGGTGGCAGTCAGATTGTTCTTTGTTTTAAAAAAAAAATCCTCTTCTTTAGGGCCCATCATCATGAACAGCAACTAGCTACCCCCATCTAGAATGGATAGTTGCTTTCGCCTTTTGGAAAAAGGAGGGTATAGACACTTGTGTGAGGTATTTCAGAGTTACACAATATGAGTATTTAATTATATACACGTTATGGAGCACCTGTTCCAATAAGTTTATAATGCTTTCAGCTATGTCAGTTTTTGATCTCTCTTAAAGGTAAGAAATAGGTCTCCCAAGATTTGCTTGGGGAAGTGCAAACAGAGACAGATAAAGTCTAAAAGGACCTGGACTGACACTGCAATGGTGTTGGAACTGAACCAATACAGTTCTGGTTAGGACACTTTCTGAGGCCAGAATGAAACTAATCAGGGAGTGAATTGGAGAAGACAGAATCAAGGGCAAGGAGCACAGTGGTAAAATGGAGGAGGGAATTATGATGGCAGCTGGAGAAGCAAGTGTGGTTAAGTGTTTTTATTAAAGTAAAAGCAAAGAAGCCAGGTGAAATGAAGTTGAGAAATTAAGTAACGAAAGACAGCACATGGGAGGGGATGGGGCCAAGTGGATGGGTTGTGTGGTGAGAGGCTCACATAAGTCAGATAAAGGGATAATAGAGATGAGAAAGAGGGAAGTGAGTCCTTGTGCCACATATATGTCAGTCCTAACTTTAAAATAATTGGCAAGATCCTGGGAATAGAGGCGACAACAGCGCATGTCAGAGAGGAAGACGTAGGGTGTGATAAATGAAGGAATTCTCAAGGGATAGAGGCATGTGAGTATATCAGGGAAAAGTAGAATTGTTTCAGCTTCCTGTTGCTTGTTAAAGACAATTTACAGTGAGGCATGGTCATAGGGCTTCCTCCAGAGGCACTCAGCAGAGCTAGCCATAAAAGGGGATAACAAAGGCAAGGGGAAAGCCAAACTTGGTAGAAGGTGTAGCAGATAGATGAGAAAGGGAAGGGAAAACAATCACATCAGCAGCTCCTAGCATGGTGAGTATATGAGGGTATATTTCAAAACTTGTAGTACAGGGGTGACGATGGATTGTCCTGTGTCTCAGGTAATAAGTGTAGGGATAGTACAGTAAATATTGTGAAACTTATAAAAGGCAGCAGTGAACCTGGCTGAGATATCACTCCTGAGGGTGCCAAAGGCCCAGAGAAGGCAACTGCTTGAGGCCACCTGGCCTGTATGTTGCTGGTTTCCTCATAGTGACGGTGCCACTAGAACTCACTGAGAGCAGTTTGGGAAGATGCCCTACTGCAGCATGAGGAACAAGGCAGCGTTTCCGAGAAATGTTCGGTCAGAGCTTAACAAATATGTGCTAGACAACTTTATCTAGACTGTGCCAGAGGACAAAAGGGATATTCTTGTCAAGGTCAACCTAAAACTCTGAAAAAGAAGGGTCATCACTGCCTAGTTCCGCAAACCTGTTCAAAGCTAAACCCCCTGAGCCAGCAAGTGATTTCTACCCCTGAATCCAAGATCAGAATGCAAGTAATTTGTTTTGGACTTGGACTCTCAGCCTGGAAAAACAAAGCACCGTGTTTTTATGTTTTCATTATTTGTTTGCTTTACAATTTTAGTCATAAAAATATGTACTATTAATTACCACTTACTGGATTGCTTACAAGGATTATTTTAAATTTTCGATGTATTTTATTTTAATGCTTACATACAGGTTTGAACACATTTTTTGTTCTGTTTACAAGAATACATCGACTTATGTTGCTAGACATTCTATCTGCCTACCCTGACAGAAGCATGCATGTGGGAGAAGAGGGCAGGGAAAAAAAAAAGGAGAGGGGAATTTTGGGGCCTGTGAACACACTTTTTTTTTTAAAAAGCAGCATGAATTAATTCTTTTACCTGAGCTCCTTTCCCCTTCATCAGTGGGTTCCACTTTGGGCCTTGTCTGGGTTGGGTTTGGCTGGCTGTTGAAGAGCGCCTGGCTTTCCATGGGGTCAGCATCCTTTGTATTCCCCTTCCTCAATGAGTTCTTCATTGCTGTGAGCTACTGGAGGTTCCTGCCTCTGGATATCAGTCCACTGTCGCTCATAGGGTGGTTGTGGGGGATCCCTATGCAGTATGGCATCCAGCACCATAATAATATCAGAAGGTGGATCAGGAAACCTCCATTGCCTTTTGATAGGACTGCTATAGTTCCTTCCCCCTTTCCTGGCATTGCTCCTCATCCCTGGCGTACCCCACCTTTAGTTTCTTCTTTGTAATGCCAGAACAAACATCTTTATTCCTACGGCAATTCCGCAGCTGGGCTTGCGCTGCCCCTTATTCCCTCAGGCTGAGGAAGTCCAGAATTCCTCTCTTGACCCAGGCTGCAGCATGAGGCTTGCCTGAAGTTTTCTTAGCCGCAGCTCCGTCTGGTGGCGTGCCTGTGCACAGGGCTAGCACAGGGGTGCTCACAAAGGTGAGCTCGTAGGAAGAGAAGAATTTCCAAAACAGGCTGGGGATGTGTCAGTGGGCGGCAGGCTTCTGGTCTGGCAGGCCACAACAAGGCCCCTAGCCCCTGTGTTTGGAATCGCTAGGGAAACCCTGTAGCACCAGCCTACCCACATGCTGTGAGCCCTGGGCAGCAGAGTTCAAAACTGGACTACAGCTGTCACTGTCACTGGGACAGGGGCACTGTGTGATTGTTGCTAGAGGATGGTTTATATTGGATGAAGTAATGCAATGACAACACAGGCAATGAACCAACAGAACAGTGCTGGTACAGGGCTTATGTCGTTTGGGGAGGTGGTTTAATTTGACTGACAGAGTAAGAGGGTTTTACTGACAGGATGCAAAATTGTGTCTGGATACATGCAAAGATATGCCCCCATAAGGCAAGTCTTACTGGTAAAGCTTCATAGTGTAGCCCAGGCTCCAATGTCTCAATACCATCACTTGTCATCCCTCCCTGCAAGGAAGTTAAATGTAATTATTTTAAGGTCACTATTACTTAGTAGCTCAGCCACATATACTCAGGAATAAGGGCAGCATCTCCTCATGTGTGATCCAGAAGCAGCATCTTATATCCCAAAGTGGTGATGGTTATTGTTGTTGTTGTGAAAGGGGCTCGTGGCTGCTTATTAAAGGTTATTGGCAACTGAGGTAACCACCCAGAGGGCCATTAAAGGGACATCTTTGAGGCTAATGTCTTCAGCCAGCCAGCTGAGAGATTCCAAAAACAGAGGCTAGGGGGCTGTGTGCATGAGTACATTAGCTGAAGAGTTTTACATGTATGACTCTGAAAGAAAGCAGAGCCAGAGAGGCAGCCTCTCAGATACAGTGCTGAATAGAGGGACTCACCTAGGGCTAGTTTAGTAAGGAAGCTATCTGTGTGCTCTCTGTTTCTGTTCATGGAAACAAGACTTCATGTATATTTCTGTAAATAAATGGATTACATCAAGGATTTCTGGGTCACTGATTTTTCACTCAAACGGAACCAACCTATAAGGCCCTGAATTTTGGTTTTCCACTTGTTTAAGGGTCAACACTTTTATTTGCATTGCAGTAGTGCTTAGGGGCCCCTGTCATGGAACAAGGCCTCGTTGTGCTATGTACAAGTGCACATGTAACAAGTAGAGAGTCCCTACCCTGAAGAGCTTACAGTTTAAGACAAAAAAGATGATGAGCACAAGGCAATAATGAGCCAGAATGGAGCAGCACACAAGCTGCCTGTCACAGCACACCACATTTTCTGTAGATGCCGAGGAGAAGAGTTTTAAGGAAGACTTAGGAGAACAATGAGGTGGCTTTGTAGATGTTTCCATGGAGCTTTTTCCATGCCTGATGGGCAGTCTGGGAGAAATCATAAAGGTGCTTGTTTGAAAATTTTAACAAATGTGCAAAAACTGCTGGCAGCGCTGGCAAAGCAGAGGCAGGAATGGACATCTCATAGCCTATAAGAGATGATAGGTGGGGCAGGGACAAGTATTGAAGGGTCTTATAGCAGGGCAACTTGCCCCTAAGGGCTGGAAGGCCTATGGCCAGCCAACCCTGATTACTAAGGAGCCACACCTGGGAGAGATCAGTTGCTTGCCCTATAAAGAGCAGCAGAAGGTTCCAGTGAAAAGGAGAATAGTCAGGGATCAGAACTAGAAGTGAGCAGGTTCTAGCAGTGTCCCCCTGGGAATTAGGACTGGCAGGGACCTGCAAAAACAGGAAAGACACCAGCCAGGAAGGCTGAGAGGAGGAAGAGTAAACTTAGTTTTGGATAGACTTTGTTTTGGGACTTTGTGTTTTATGTGAAGTTTATTTCTATATTAATAAACCCAGGCCCCAAGGACAGGTATTCTTGACCACAAAAAGCCTGGGTGGCATGTTCAGATAAAACTTCAAGACTGGAAACTGAGGCAGGCTGCTTGTACTGTTACCCAAGGCCATGAGGGGGCACCTGGGAGTTGACCAGCCTGGTCACAAATCTTAAAAGTGAAGACTAGCAGTTTGTGTTTGATCTGATGGAAAAGAGAGAGCCAGTAGAGGGATGCAAGGAGAGGGGTGATCTCATCAAAGCAATGAGCCAGGAAAGTGATCATTATAGCAGCACTTTGCATGGAGATGAACGGGGCAAGAGTGCATTTGTCCAGGCTGGAGCCTGGTACTGGTGTAGTACTCAAGATGTGAAATGATGAGCATTTGGACTAGATAGAGAGAATCTTGTGACACTGAACCTGTTTACAGAGTAGTTCAGCATATTGAAAAGTTTGGATTTTCACTTTGTCTCCTGCATTGCCCATAGGCATTTGTATATAGTGATTACATTTAAAGCCTTAACTTCCCAAGGACCTCACTGACTTCAGTAAGACTTGGATTGGCTGGTCGTCTCTGTATATCCCCTTAGTGTCTCAGATGATTTTTCCACAAGTTGGACCATTGACAAACTCATTGTCTCCATAGGAAATGTAGTTTCTCACTTAGAGATGTTGATTACAAGTACTTGGTTAGTAGCACAAGAAAAATGTCCCTGACACATGGATATTTTAATACAGCAAGTTTACTATTTTCCAACCATATACCTCAACTGCTTACCACTATTACGTGACTCTCTTTATTCAGGTTGTGTTGATTAAGCAGTATCACCCCCTTGATTTTCAGATCCAAGAGAGATTTTGCAAGCTTGGCACTTAGCAAACACATTTTTTTACCTGAAAAGGAACGTGTCTGAAACAGAGATCATTGAGCAAATTTGTAGTTAAAAATCAACATGTCTGATCTTTTTACTTGCGAAGGCATATGTTTGATACAAAAATCAGAGTTAGTAAAATCAGCATCTCATGGCCATCTTTTCCAAAATGATTGTTCAAGTGATAATCACACTCTAAGTCTTTGTTAACACAAAATGCATGCAAGAGGGTTCTATTGTCTTTAATGCTTTCAGATGGATTTTTCTGCCACAGATGGGGTGAGTGGATGTTTTGCACAGAAGTACTAGTTCCTCTTCTATTTTGCCAGGTTCTGGTATACACCTAGAACTTAGGTCAACCTAGCTATGTCACTCAGGGCTGAAAAAATTTCACAGCCTGTGCAATGTAGTAAGGTCAACCTAACCCCCACAGTTGATGCAGCTACATCGACAGAAGAATTCTTCCATCAGCCTTCTCAAAAGGCAGGTGGATTTACTAAAGAACAGGAAAAACCACTTCCCTCACTCTAGTGTCTACAGTATACCAGCATAGCTGTAGTGTGTTGCTGTAGCATTTGTAGTGTAGACATACCCAAGAAAGATTGTGGGTCAGTTTGGAATCTTTGAGCGGTCTCTTTCATATGCATAGGATTTGACTCACTTCTACTGCTTCATTTTGGAGTATGATGTATTGGCTGCATGGGCACTGATCTTGCCCCTGCAAAAGGCCCCAGGTGTGGTGCAATTGGTGGGGTTCTGCTATGTAGGACAATGAGGGGAGACAGGATTTGCTGAACCCACACAGGCCCAAATGCTCTGCATTCTACAAATCTCAGCTGTCTGGAGGGCTCCTGGTATGTATCTACATAGCAGCTAGAGGAGGAGTGGCCTGGGGGAAGAGACAGGCTGACGCCAGTGGATCTATTACTAGCAGAACAATGGTGCAGGAGTGACTTCTCTACGGCTCCACAGCATGGGAAGACTATTCAGACCTCCTCATCCCCAAGTAATCCATTTTTGGTATGAAGAACCAGATTTAGTCCTCTAAAAGAACTACAGATATTTACATGGTTCTATGTTACTATTATACATACAATAGAAAATTAAGGATTAAAAACATGATACTGACATGGCATAGTAATTAATCCTCTAGCTCCATGTCAGAGAAATGCTCCCTTCTCTCCAATCAACTAGTTACAGTATTTTATTTAAGCTTACTTCTGTAAGTAAAGGATCTTGACTGTTAATCATAGAAATGAACATATTCATCCTTTTCTTTTTGGAGGTCAAAGCAGGTTCATAGCATACCCTAAAACATTTCCATTGTTTTTGTTTCCATTGAATGCAAGGAAAATATGGCGTTGACTTCATTAAATAAAAGAATAAAATTAAAGCAGAAGTAATTTTCATAATTTAGATGTACAGATTTCACAGCTCAGAAATAAGGATGTCAAATGTGTCCAGCTTGTACAGCCCTCCTACACAGAAACCACAAGGTCTCAATGATAAGTCACTGAAACCACAGCATTCAGCTTTTTGTCCACAACTACCATTACCAAATGGGCGTTCTTGCTTGCAGTGCGGTGTCTGATCACACAATCGTTTTTCCAAGGTTCGCTTAAAATGCTGATCTGTGAAAAAAAGAAAACCTCATTATGCAAAGCAACTACCCTGTATAGCTTTTTAATTTTTTTAAAAAATATATATGTGCACACATCTTAAAAGGATCAGTGCAGAAGATCTTAAAAAGAAGCCATTTTCCAGGGATGCCACACAGGATTTGTCACATAAAGGAGGGTACATTTGGATGTCCTTTAACCGCCTTCAGGATGTTACCTTAACTGCCCAAAGCAAAGAAACAGGGCTTGAATACACATAAAATTTGTGCCACTTTAACTATACCAGTATAGGCAAGCGGTACAACCCTCATAGTGTGAGTGAAGTTATTGGTATAAAGGTGCATTATACCTATACAGCCACTCCTATATGGGACATGGAATAACTCTACTGGTATAAGGCATCTTTTTACTGGTATAACTGTGTCCACACTAGGGATTTTGCTAGTATAACTACATCGGTTAAAAAAAATAATAATCACACCTGTAACCAACAAAGTTATCCCAGTAAAATTTCAAGTATAATGGGGAGATAGGCCTCTGAGTTATGGCATTTCTGTACCTTTTTCCTTAAAGAAATTGTATCAGGTCAAATTTGGCCCCAAATTTAAGTTTAGTAAAAAGTTAGGGGCCTGATTCTGCTCTCATTTGCAGTTAAATACCATTAGCACTAAGTCACTCCTGATTTACACCAGCATGAGAAGACAATTAAGCCAGAGATTTTATAAAACCCAAGACAAATAGAAATGTTGCCATGGTTTTTAAAATTCCAATATAAAGGGGTTTTTAAAATTTAACCTCCAGTGTTTACAATCTAAAGACAGCATCACTGTGCTAATGCATGTGAACAAGAAAGTGATTCCAACTAGGACTAAAAGTGAAGTACATTAATCATGCAAAAAGCATAATAGTCAAAAAGTAAATTAGATTTTTAAAAATAGTTTTAATTTTAAATAATCTATAATGTATTTATAAAAAAGCAGTAGGGACTATGATCTTTGGCCAAAACCCATTAAAGTCAATGGAAAGATTTCCAGATGTCAATGGACACTGGATCAGGCCCTATATAAGGATTGCCTGTCACTATTGAATCTAAAATTTCATGGTATTTATTTCTTGGCTTCGGGTTTTTAACATAAAAGTCATTTTCTTGTAAATGTAGTTTCTTTCGATTCTTTCTGTCAGTGAATAAAACAAAGGCGACCCTCTTGTAATTCTGACCCACTCTCTTCACCATACATGCCTTAGTCCAATAAGAAAAGAACATTTCTTCTACCAACTGTATTTAAACCAGATTTCTTGTTGTGTTCTTACTTTACAGCACACTGAGTTGCATTCCAGTATATGGTCATTACTCTTTACAACATACATCATACTGACTCTGAATGGAGTTTTCAGTATGTGTGTGTTATTCTAAGAGAACTCTTAGGTAGCAGGAAGATAGTATGTTGTTCAGGGTAGCTTGAATGATGACAGGTCTACTTCATGAGAAGGGCTGAAGATCTCCAAAACAATGAAAATACCCCAAGTACAATAGTCCATGAGCAAGTAATCCATCCAGTATGGAGGAAGGAGGGGCTCCTCTCTAGCAATTATCTTCCCATCAGTCCCAATCCCATTATTTGGGGACTGGCCAAATTCCAGTTTCCACAATTATATTCTGTTTCCATAAAGTTTCCCACAGAAGTGTTATAGTGTTCTTCACGTCCTATCCTAAAATGTTATATTACACTTCAGAGGTGGCTGCACTTTAATGGTGGTAAAAGTTATTACTAAAGTACTAAGTGTTTGATATTTTACGGAACACACAGTAAAACTTGGTTCTTGTACTATAAAGGTTATAACCTGACAAATATACTGTATGGGAACACAGTTCAAGAATGAGAAAGTTCAAAGATATTATTGATGAAGAGATCAATATGACACTGCTTCATGAAATAAGCAAATTTTAACAGATGTGTAGAGAGAAAGGTGAAAGCTACATGTCATCCAGGAAGCATGAGGTTGTTCCAAGACTTAGGACTTGTCTATACAGGGACACTCAGCAAAATTAATCTGAATTAACTTTTAAAGTGGGTTAGTAGTTAAACTGTACTGAGAATTAAAGTGGCCTTAAATCAGTTTAGTTTAATTCACTTTAGAAGTGGACTAAACAGGAATAAGGCATTCTTGTTCTGGAATAATTGCATCCACACATGGAGTTGTTCAGAAATAGCATTGTGCTTTAAATTAATACCCTCCTTTAATCTGAATTCACTTTCAAGTGTAGACAAACCCTAAAGAGTGGCATAAAATTAGGTGCAAAACAAGTGGTTGAAAAGGAGACAAAGTGAACAGCTAGGAGAGAAGGTGTGGATGCATACAGAGGTGGAGGATGACGAAATGAAAGAAAAGTAGTGAGAATTTTGAAGATGCCCATGGTATCTCGCTTATCTACCAATGCTCAGTCCTGCAAATGCACATGGGAGTAGGCCCATTAACTTCAGTGGAACTATTCTTGTGAATAGTTATGCATGTGCATATTGGGCCCAAAATTTGTAGCATACTCTGAACTCTTGGGGTAAAAGATATTTTATAAATGTAAGCTACTATTACTACTAATTGCTGCAGCTGTGTTCTTCCTTATTGACAAGAAACCAAATATAAACAAAATATAAAGTCATACTGCACACCTTTGCTAAACAGATAAATACTAGGATAATCAAGCTGGACACAAACCAAACATTCATCACAAAATTGGGACGTGTCCATGTGTCTTTATGTTCATATGACATCTTCACAAGGTCTGCTCTTACCAAAGATAACACAAAATAAATTAAAAGGATTGTGATCTAGGCAAGTTCAGAATTATGTAGACCGTGCTATAAAACGATGTTTTTACTTGCAGAGGGAGCTCCTTTTTACATATGGCATAGAATCATAGAAGATTAGGGTTGGAAGAGACCTCAGGAGGTCATCTAGTCCAACCCCCTGCTCAAAGCAGGACCAACCCCAACTAAATCATCCCAGCCAGGGCTTTGTCAAGCCGGGCCTTAAAAATCTCTAAGGATGGAGATTCCACCACCTCCTTAGGTAACCTATTCCAGTGCTTCACCACCCTCCTAGTGAAATAGTTTTTCCTAATATCCAACCTAGACCTCCCGCCTAGCAACTTGAAGCCATTGCTTCTTGTTCTGTCATCTGCCATCACTGAGAACAGACTAGCTCCATCCTCTTTGGAACTTTGCTTCAGGTAGTTGAAGGCTGCTATGATATCCCCCCTCACTGTTCTCTTCTGCAGACTAAATAAGCCCAGTTCCCTCAGCTTCTCCTTGTAAATCATGTGTGCCAGCCCCCAATAATATTTGTTGCCCTTTGCTGGACTCTCTCAAATTTGTCCACATCCTTTCTGTAGTGGGGGGCCCAAAACTGGACGCAATACTCCAGATGTGGCCTCACCAGTGCCGAATAGAGGGGAATAATCACTTCCCTCGATCTGCTGGCAATGCTCCTACTAATGCAGCCCAATATGCCATTAGCGTTCTTGGCAACAAGGGCACACTGTTGACTCATATCCAGGTTCTCATCCACTGAAATCCCCAGGTCCTTTTCTGCAGTACTGCTGCTTAGCCAGTCGGTCCCAAGCTTGTAGCAGTGCATGGGATTCTTCCATCCTAAGTGCAGGACTCTGGACTTGTCTTTGCTAAACCTCATCAGATTTATTTTCACCCAATCCTCTAATTTGTCTAGGTCACTCTGGACCCTATCCCTATCCTCCAGCGTATCCACATCTCCCCCCCCAGCTTAGTGTCATCTGCAAACTTGCTTAGGGTGCATCCATCCCATCATCCAGTTCATGAGAATGTTGAATAAAACCGGCCCCAGGGCTGACCCCTGAGGCACTCCACTTGATACCGGCTGCCAACTAGACATTGAGCCATTGATCATTACCCACTGAGCCCAACGATCTAGCCAGCTTTCTGTCCACCTTATAGTCCATTAATCCAATCCATACTTTTTAAACTTGCTGGCAAGAATACTATGGGAGACTGTAACAAAAGCTTTGCTAAAGTCAAGTTATATCAGGTCCACTGCTTTCCCCATATCCATAGAGCCAGTTATCTTACCATAGAAGGCATTCAGGTTGGTCGGGCATGACTTGCCCTTGGTCAATCCACATTCACTGTTCCTGATCACCTTCCTCTCCTCTAAGTGCTTCAAAATGGATTCCTTGAGGACTTGCTCCATGATTTTTCCGGGGACTGAGGTCATATTACTATTATTTTTACATTGCCTATTTTTGGCATTAAAGTTTAGTGGCATTGTATCTAAAGCCTAACTGCAATGGAGAACAACAGATTATTAGGTAAACTTAAATTATGTTCATCAGTGCAAGTGTAAGATATTTATTTTCAAATATGGTAAGAGAGAGAATGTTTAACTCAATGCAAAAGTTCCCACAATCAGTGTTGGTACAAGTTCAGCCTGTGTTCATGTGGTTTGTTAGAACTTTTTTATGCCCACAAAGGGCCAGCCTTAAAGCCGACTGAAATCAGTAGGAGTCTGACTTTAGTAGGCTTTAGAGACCATGCCTTAATTGTCTATGTTGCAATGAAACCTGACTGTGAAAGTTGAGTGGGTACAAATCTAAATCTTTTTCAACTTCAGGACCTGCAACTTAGCTGTGTGAATTGTCTGACTTACTGTATTAAAGAAAAGCCTTGCTTCAAGTTTGAACTGCTTCCATGCACGAGTAGTGTTTCAGTATTAGTTCCCACACAGTGTAGAATTTTTTCTAGGCTGCTGCTTGGGAGTTTTTCCCACCTGAGCCTGATGCATTTGGGTAAATCTCATGGTGGAAGTTGCATTGTATTTTGCCTTGATCCTGGATTGGTCAAGTCTTTTCTGGATTAAGCGGGGCAGTTGAGGTCATTTTTCAGTTGGTTTTTCAGATGGAGAAGAGACAAGACCAGAGCATGCATAGCTTCCTCAGCATTGGGAACCCTGCAGACCGGCAGTTCCACTTGCAAACCTTGGAGACTGACTGCCCAGATGTTGGACCAGATTCACCAGTACACTCTGGGTTCTTTGTGCTAATATGGTGAGGCAACGCAGCCATAAACCTTGCTTAATTCACTAGTAAACTTCTATAAATTCTTTGCATCAGCAGTGTGGTGGAAAGCAGGCTATACCAATAAATATGGCCCACTGGCTTTACTTTATTAAAACCATACCTGTGATTAAACAGAGATTAGGAAGTGGGCAGCTGGAATGCAGATCTACACCAAGGATACTACCAATGATTGCAGAGAGATTTCTTGTCAGATCCTGAAACTGATGAAGATGCTGAAATGGTGACTGTAAATGAAGGAGCTGAAGAGGAAGAGCTTATGTGGACTGAAGTAAAGAGATAATAGACTTTATGCAGAGGAGGAACAATAGGCTTCCATACACCATGATGGCTCTGGACATGAAGCTCCCACATTACAATTGTTTCCCATTGTAGTACACACACAAAGTGCTCATGCTGTACAAACTGGGGGGACCGGCAAATAAAGAGTACACGGCAAGCATGAAATGGGGTGGTAGTAATTCTGACACTGGCCTCCATCCAAGCCATTGGCAGCATTCGAATGCTACAGTGAGAGGCACAGCATGGCTAAATCACACCTCAACATCAGCAGCACCAGCACCCCTTTGCAACCGGGGCATTTCTGAAAATTCTAAAGAATCTTTGGACTCAACATTCCATTAGCTGTCAAACCACTTCCATGTAAGTGACCACACACATCAAACAATTTCCAACACAACATGCGCAGCTGGTTCATTCTTATTTAAACTTAAGCCTGAATATTAGGGCACAGTGTTGAGTCTTAATTCGCAATCCTAGTTTGACAGTTAACTGATGAGTTTTACATGTGAAGTGTGGGCAGGAGCTCCTAGGTAGAGCACTCCCACACCTAAAATAAAAGAAGAGGGGAGGAGATAGGGGATTTGGCTAAAACTAAATTTTTAGTGGGAAACATTTTGATTTTTCAATGGGAAAAGTAGGGGAAAAAAGTAAAAGAGAAGAGTGAGAATTCAACAGGAAAAACCCTGATTTCCCCTCCCCCAACACTTCCTTCCTTCTTTCAGTGAGGCAAACAGCATGGGGAATGGGGAGGGGGAAGAAAGAAAACAAGGGAAAGGAGAGGGAAACAATTCAAACCATAAAAACTGAAAAACTTTCCCCCCCGTGGAGCTGTGAAATTGACGAGACAGCCAACATCCGACGTAAGAAATGCAGCATCTATGCAGATACTGCATCACTCTACACTGACATAAGCCCTATGCCTCTCATGGAGGTGGAGTTATTATGTCAGTGTAGTAGGGCACTTACATCGGTGGGAGCAAGGCTGTAGCATAGTCACTGACATAGTTGGGTCAACATAAGCAGCCTTATGTCGACCTAACTCTGAAGTGTAGACCAAGCCTGTGTGTGTGTGAAAATATACAGTAATTATACGTGACACAAGAGAGCAACAAACAGTGAGGGAAAAGGAGTGAGAAGGTGGAGGCTGTGGACATGAAGCTCCCACATTACAATTGTTTCCCATTGTAGTACACACACAAAGCCATCACCTTCTCACTCCTTTTCCCATTGTAGTACACACACAAAGCCATCACCTTCTCACTCCTTTTCCCTCACTGTTTGTTGCTCTCTTGTGTCACGTATAATTACTGTATATTTTCACACACACACAGGCTTGGTCTACACTTCAGAGTTAGGTCGACATAAGGACATGAAGCTCCCACATTACAATTGTTTCCCATTGTAGTACACACACTCCTTTTCCCTCACTGTTTGTTGCTCTCTTGTGTCACGTATAATTACTGTATATTTTCACACACACACAGGCTTGGTCTACACTTCAGAGTTAGGTCGACATAAGGACATGAAGCTCCCACATTACAATTGTTTCCCATTGTAGTACACACACAAAGTGCTCATGCTGTACAAACTGGGGGGACTGGCAAATAAAGAGTACACCTTATGTCGACCTAACTCTGAAGTGTAGACAAATAAAGAGTACACCTTATGCACACCTGGCATGGGGTCCACTGGAAAAAAGTGGTTTTAGATTAGTTTTCTCCTGTTTTTTCAGGCCCCCACACTTCCCACTAACAGTCCCACTTTGAGCTGTTTCAACCAGAAGTTCCCTAGTTATCCCTACCCCAGTAATATTTCTTCTCCTTTGTCCAAATAGTAAAACCCCCTTCCCTATAGAAAAAAATAAGACTACAGAATAGACAGTTGGCGATGCCATGGGAACACCTGCAATCCTGTGTTATGGCTCCTGCTGCCTCTGCTGCTCTCTCCTCCTGAGGAAAACAGGCAGACCTTAGGAGCATGGTAGATGTTCCTGCCCCACATAATGCAGAGAGGTAGGAAAGAACCTGTTATTTTTTTCAGACTCCATTTACATTCAGTTGAATCACAGACTCCTGGCACCACATTGTTAATAAAAGGCTTGATAAAGACCAGAATATTTTCAAGTTGCCATAATTGTTGCCTCTAGGAAATTAAAAACTGTATGCTTTGGCATGTACATGCATTTCTAGGGACATTGTGAAGCTTAATTCTTGAGAACCTAATTTGTCCTGAATAGAGACCTTAGTGTGTCTGTTTTCAAAACAGCTACAGTTGGAATTTATCTAGGTTCTTATATGTCCTCCAGCATTATAGTACCTTAGCATCTCCTGCAGATAATGAATTTTTCCCACACATAGCCCTACGAGGCAGGGATATAAAGTAATCTGTTTTACAGATTGGGGGAACTGAGGCAGAGAATGATCACAACTTGTCCAAGCTTACATAGGAGGCCTGTGGCAGAACGGAGAATTGAACCCTGATTGCCTACATCCTAATCCAATGCCAAAACACAAGACTACTATTCCTTTAGTCTGTATAGTTTTGCATTGCTGGATGTACTATGTTAATTTCTCAATACTTATATCATCACATTTCCTACTTACATTTATTCTACATTTTATATTTAATATCATTCCAAATTAGGAACTTGGTTTTCCTTATTTTTACATTTTCTTTTGGGCCTTCTTTTCAAAGTTAAAAACAAAAACAAAAAGAAAAAAACCCCCGCCAATACCCACAGTGACAAAAACAAAAGATAAAGTGGCAGTAAGAAAATAGTAGACTGAATTTTTGCAACTGTTCAATATTTTAAAGACCATTGTTTTCTTGGTCTCTTTGTTACATAGTAGTTCTTTTGCCTCAGGCTCCCACTTTAAAATACAGTACCCTCTCCTCACTTCTTCCCCAACCCCTTGTGGTATAGATGAAACGCCACAGAATTCTTTGAAAGCAACTCTGTACATTTGCAGTTGTAACTGGTTGAACCGTATCTAACCCAGCAATGACTAAGCTATAGGAAAAGCCTTTTCAGTTATAATGTAAAGGAAAATGTGGGTGGGGGAACTGGGCCTTCTGGGTCTAACTCATTTAAAATTTGGATATTAAGTGACAGTCATCAAGAGGAAAGAAGAAGACAACTCTCATCAGCCATGGATCTGAGGTTTTTCAGAATTCCATTGTCTGGCAGTTCCCCCTGTCCCTGACTGGTGATGTAATTCTAGAGAGAGTGCAATTATTTGACTCAGCATGTTCCTAAGCCACAAGAAAAAGAAGTGACGTACATAAAAAGCACAGTACTTGCTCTTATCAGATGAGAAGGACAGCAAGGAGTTTTCCCCGCAGTATGAACACAAGGGAAGTTCTTTGTCCTTTCTCCCCACCTCCCCACCCCTCACTTGCTATGTGTGCCATTTTTCAAATGACCAAAATGTATTGCTGACCATATCCCTTAACATAAAATAGACTCCACTCCAGAGAAATGGGATGGGACAGTTAACTGCTCCATTGCCAAATACATATTACTTAGCTTCCCATTCTTGTTATTCAGCATACATCACAGCTGTTTTAAGTGATCATAGATTACAGTTAGAAATGGACTGGGCTGAGACACCCATCCAAACATGATACTTACAATATCCTCGAACTACCCCACTGGACAGTGAAATCTGTCATGTTTTTATTGCCCATGGGTTAGGCTATACATCTGCTATTACACATAGTTGAGTTTCATTGTAATAAACTACGCTCTTACCACTATCAGCTGTCACATAAATAATCTTTAATCTATATACCTTTTTCTCTTTACACCATGAAGGACCTTCTGTAAGGTGATATGATACCAAAAGGTTCACTAGACCTAAAACAACATACGTATTGGCTAGCAGACCATCACTGGGATATTCAGCCATATGTCCATTCTGCAAGCTCATTAAATACACCTAAATTTAAAGGGATAAGCATAAGATAATATCCCCATTAAAATGTAAAGTTTATAAATGCTCAACCACCTGAAATTATTTTGAACAAAAAGAGTTAATTTTAAATCACTCACAATACCCCTGAATTTGGATCGGAGTGCCTAATGCTGCCTTATTGTACTGTGATTATTTGTTAACTTCCTGTGAACAGACTGTCTGAACCACCCGGATATGGTTAATTTTTTTAATCTGTTAATTATGTGATCTTGATCAGGTCACTTTATTGTTTTATTACTCAGATTGTACCTCTAGAAATGTCATAGCAGTAGGACCCAATCATCAAGTGAACAGGCACGGGATTAGGCCCCTGGCTTTGATCTCTCTTAGAAAATATCCAAGCATATTAATTCTGAGAATTGCTGTATGCCAGTCTGAGAGATGGTCAGGAGGTGGGTAAAACACTCATCCTAATCTCAATACACTCCTAGGCTTGAAAGCCAAACAACCCATCTCGAAGTTTAATTTATTTCAAACCTCTAGGGATTCATTCAATAGTAAGAGCCAAAATCATCCACACGGAATAAAAGAAAATAACTCTAACATTCAGTGTACACAGTAAGTCCATCAACAACAAAAACTACTTGTAAGTACAGTTCTTGCCTGGCTCCAAGTTCAGTCTTATAACTGGCATCTATAGGAAGCAGAGTTCAGCATAAACATGAAACAATGTTCAATCTTAAAAGACAGTAAGCAGCAGCTAGTGTGTTGCATTGAGACTCAAAGTTCCTGAGCCTGTCTTGTGATTGGCATGTTTAACAGAATACTTCAGAAATTTCTTCACTAACTGTACCAAATATTATTTCCATGGTGAATGAGAGGGAAGAATGGAAGAGTGTACCGCACTCCAGCATCTTGGATGGTGTTGATTGTTTTACTGACTATTATGCTATGCTAAATAACCTGCTCACTGTTGAAACAGCCATTGCTGAGATCTCATTAGGGCTGCATAAATGCATTATAAGACCCTAGATAGCAAGGGATGTTTTACCTTGTTTTCTTTAGTGAGAATTTCTATCAGAAAAATGTTGTTTTAGTAAAATGTTTTCATTGTTATGGCTTGCACTGGTAAGGATTTGTTTTGTTTTTTGGTTCTGTTTTTGAAACTTTGAGCAAATTCCAATTGCCCATTCCAAGCTGTATGTAGATTTAAAAGCACTAATTTGAGCCTGATCCAAGGTTTATTGAAGTCAATGGCAATCTTTCCATCATTTTCCAAAGGCTTTGAATCACAGCCTTTGTACATTCATAACTCAAAAAGGACTGAATTATCAAGATGAAGTTGAAACTTTCCAGGTGGCTACTCCTCACTGGAAAAGAAAATTTAAAATAATTGAGTTATACGCAATTAAAAATCAATTTTGCCCATGTTTAGTATGGCATTACCACTAAATTTAGAGTTCCTATACTATTTATGGGATTATGGAATACTATAATCACAGTGTTTGTTAGCTAAATAGGTATGAGTTTCTACTACTTTTCTATTGTAAAGCCTCTGGACACAGCCATGTGGGGCTTTACAGATTACAAGCAACAACTGGAATTGCACCCAGAAACATACTGGTGGACAGTGCTATATCCGATGCACCCATGTAATGCTCTGCACAATAAAAGAAGTGTAACAAAAATATGTCAGCAGTCACATTCTGCATTAGCTGAAGGTTCTGAGAGGTCTTTAAGTGTAGCTCCATACAGAGCACATTGCAATAATACAACTGCTTGGAAAACTGACAAATATCCAACAGTGACATGGTTGTATATGACAAACCAGATGAAGATTTAAAAAAACCATTCTTTGCTACTGTTATCTATGAATTCTGGACCAGCTGATGGGGCAAGCAGACCTCCAGGTTGTGGCCCTCCCTGAAAAAAAAACACCCAAAAGAGGGCATCTTTTCTGAAGGTTCATTCTACCCCCATCCCAACCGTGTCTGGACTGAGATCCAACTCACTTTGATTCAAATTGCTCTCAGCCAGGCACTGGGAGAACAAAGAAACTGCATATCTGATCCATTAAAAAGGAAACACAGACCTAAATATCATCTGCATATTGATAGTACTAAATGGTCTCACCATCTCCCACCACAGACACATTGAACAACTGAGGTGGTAAAACAGAACCCTGTAGAATTCCGCATGAGAGCTATGGAGTAGATTTTAAAATATTGGGCTGTTTTTTAATGTTGCTGCTAGGTCATTCTGCAATTTTTTTGTTTTATTATTTTGTTTAAGTTTTGGTTTTGCAATTTCTTTGTTATGCCAATTTTAATTGGCCATCTCACTCTGTGGGGTAGAACTTGGTCAAAATAAAATATATTTTTAAAATTTTCCTTTCTGAAAATTTCCACATTTCAAAACAGTTGAATTTTGTTTGAAAATAAAATCAGAAAATTAAAAATCAAAACTCTTAAAAACAAAAGCATAAAAATGTTTTTGAATTTGCCAATGTGTCAGTGAATTTTTTTTCTACTTTTCACCAGTTCTATGCCAACAGATCAAAAAGAATCACCATGAATACTTGACCTGTGTGTGTGTGTGTATATGAGATCTATACACACACACTTTGTACAGTTTTGTCAAACTGGAGTCAAGGTTGAGTACATATTATTAAGTGAAGGATAAAAATGTTACAGCAATTTTGTAATTATCCCAAAACAATTGCTACAGACCCAGGAAATTCAAAGGTTAAGATTCAATTCAAAAGCCCAGATAACCTTAACTCTGCCCTTTAGTAATGCCATACAATTATCACTGCTGCATAATAGTGTTTTCATTCCAGATTTAACTGATTTTCAGACACTAGCATTTTTTCTCCTCTTTATGGTGTCACTCTTGGGAACAATGGGTGTGAAGCAAATCTGCTCTCAGAACAGATGGTGATCCCTTATGTGGTGGCCCAACTACAGCCCTAGTACAGCATTTGCAATGTATAAGGGAACCCCGGTGTACACAGATAACTCCACTGAAGTCAATGGAGTTCCACACAGGCATAGCAGTCCGTCTACACACTGTCCATTATAGGATCTGGGCCCTATGGCAGGCAGTGGCTATTTTGAAAGAAAGCATATTTGATAAGGACACATTTAGCTTCACTCCCTTTGAAAGCAATGGGAGATTACAGTCATTTAGAAAGAAGGCAATTCTTTGAATTCTGTATATCAGAACATTATTCATCACCCTCTGCTGAAGAAGAAACTCTCACTTATGGAGAATAAAAAAACCCCAAACATTAATCCTAAATAAATTTCTAATTAAGTCAGTTCACTAGATTGCAGTGAGTTTTCACTATATGAAAAGGCTGCCTTATTCCATAATTAAGGTCATTCGGGGAGGAGGGGGGAGGGGTGAACATGGTCTAACACAGAGTGCTAAATTTCTTAAAGGATCCTCATTTTAATTTATTTTAAGTCAAACTAATTAACCTATTTACTTGTAAATTATCAGAAAATTCATTCTGTACTCAAGTAAGTACTATAGTATCCTTCGTACACAACAAATTGGTTGCTTTAAGTGCAAAACTAAACTCGACTATGGAACCATGACCTGTATTCCCATAATATAGCTGAATGTGTTTAACTACCACGGCTGCTTTGTTGCTGTTGTCCAACAAGAAGCTTCTTTGGAATCAGTGGCATATTAGGCCCTGATCCTGCAATATACTCCATGTCGGTGGAGCTCGGATTTCAATAGGGCTCTGCACAGGTCTAAGGGTCTACCTGCCTGGAGCTCACTGCAGGATCAGGGACTTATGCTGTGCATCATAGCACAGTGGATATATTTTCTAGGATGTACCGTAATTAAAATATTTGGCTGTGCTCATGAAGTTAATATATTAATTGTAGCACACTTCAGCTAGTTCAGATATTGAATGAACTGATACTTTCAGCCACAGAAACCAAGCCATGCCTCCTTATTTTGAAAATGCCCAATTAATTCTAATATCTGAAAAGATGGTATTCTACAAAAAACAGAGGAAACTAACGTCTGCAGGAATTAAAAAGAAGCTAGGGTAAATGTGTGTGTTTGTGAGTGTTTATATATATATTTTAAAAGAATCATGAAGAGAAGTAAGTGCTGCCACTTTACTCATTACTATCGTGCTACTACAAACATGCATTTGTGCGATAGGACAGGTAAGATGCTGTATGAGATAGAAAAAAAATGCAGCATCTTTGTTTACTTAGGCTTGTGGTTTCTAAGTACCTATTATTTACTGTGTTCATTTCTTGACTCAAAGTGAAAATGGGAATTCACCTTTTCTCTCTCTTTTTTTCCTGTCCAATGTGCAGATAGGGCATATTTTTATTCACTCCATCAATCCCTGCCCCCTACGCACTAACTCACACACATACACCTAGCCAGTGGAAAAGAAAAAAGGGTTACTCATTAATCCATTCTACAAAGCTTTCCAAACTGAAATGGGTGGGTTTACATCTTCAGTAAGGATCAATAAATAGGTAGGTATGCAGTGTACCTGAACACAGTTAAAGTGAAGTGTACTTCTTGGATAGCATCGACTCTACTTTGGGCATATTTTAGAACTAAACCCATCAATATGGAGAGGATGATCATTTGCTGTCTGTTTTTCTTCTGTTCCAGTATGCTGCTGAGTGCAGCTGCACCAACAAAGTTAAGATACAAGGAGCTTGTAAAGACAGTCATTGAGTTGAAAAAAATAGTGAAAGTTAAGGTAAGCACAGCATTTGTGGCAATATAAAAGATCTGTCTATAAAATGTTCTCAGTATGTATTGTTGAGAATAAACCTAATGGGAGAGATTATTATTAGATACTAAAAATACTAATGTATTTTTTTATTCTAGGATGTTGAACTTCTGAATACGCCAGAAGACTTTGAGGTAAGACTGCTTTAACATATCCTTCTAAATATACTGAATTTATTTTAAATAGGTTCATTCTCTTTAAAAGTGACAACTGCATTTTTTCTGACACATATGACTTGATACTCTTAATATTAGATTTGAAACTATTCTTAACACTAGATTTAAAAAAAACCCAGAAAATACTTTAAATAGAAGTTGCTTCTTATTTCTGTTTTAAATATCAGATTAATATTACAGTATGCATTACTGTATTATTATTACTATTATAATATGTATATTTCTAAAGCACCCATTGCCATAGTATCTGGATGTATTCCTTTTACTTGAAATTTAGTCCTGGTACCAGACATTCACACAGCTGCTTGATAATCAATACTACTGTTGGAGAAAAGTTTTTCTCCAACACTACTCTTCAAGGACTCAGTCCTGTGAAGATGCTGTACACCTTCAATTTACATCGACTGCACTGGGAATTGAAGGTTCTCGGTACCTTGCAGAATCATGCACTTAATGAAAAAATACTCACTGAAATGAAGTAACAAAAGTGGAAATACAGGCCCTTGCAGCCCTTTCTCACGAGTAGTCCTACTGGCGTCTGTGAGACTACTCAT
Source organism: Mauremys reevesii (assembly GCF_016161935.1). Classification (NCBI taxonomy): domain Eukaryota; kingdom Metazoa; phylum Chordata; order Testudines; family Geoemydidae; genus Mauremys; species Mauremys reevesii. Next base: position 41,624,324 of record NC_052627.1, on the reverse strand, counting down.
GTTTAAATAATCATTTGAGGACTTCAGTAACTCAGGCAGAGATTAGGGGGTTTCTTACAGGAGTGGGTGGGTGAAGTTCTCTGGCTTGCTTTGTGCAGGAGGTCAGACTAGATGATCACGATGTTCCCTTCTGACCTTAAAGTCTATGAGTATATGAGGAGGGACTACATTACCAGGCAAATAGAGATAAAATTATTATAGTCTATTGGACCAAATTTTCTTTACATTGTGCCTCGCATTAAAACAACAAGAATAAGTCATTATAAATTCTCATTTCCGGTATGTATATTTACATTGTTCAGTTCTATGAACTATTATTATACATAAGAATAACATTTAAAAAAGCCAGAGAATGCCTGCACCCCGTGGAAAGTATCTCACTGCAGGACGTGTAGTAAAGTTAAATGTAAGGAACAAAATAACAAAGTCCACACACTTCAAAAGTTTAGAAGGTGAATGAGTTCCACTTGTGCTTTCTTCTGACATTCACCAATGCAGAACTGAGTTCTAGTTCTAACATGTACTTATTTAATATAACACTTAGCTATAGCATCAGCTGCTTTAGCTTTAACTGCAATATACAGATTTGAGCAACAGAAAATACTTCAGAAAACTTAAAACAATTTTTCTGACTAGTATACAAAGATTAATTATTAGGCATGGTGATTCATCAAAGCCTGCGTAAATTGTAATGCTATTTTTTCAGCTTTGTAAACTTACTGCAGAACAAAAGAGAGGAAAAACTCACCTTGTTTTGCACTGTTTTGGCTACAATCCTCATGGTCTTTACTTAGCTTCTTTTTGTTACTTTCCAAAAAAGAAAACAAATGTTATAAGCATGCATGACCCACACAGACCTACTCTATGTCACTGCTGGGAATATATGCAATACAAAATCCCACGACATTCAAATTGTTGGGGATTTTTTAAATGTCTTTGAATGTCTACATTTTCATGTCAAAGTGAAAATAATTGGATGATTAGCTATCATGTCACTGAGATAAACTTGCCACTATCCCAGAAATGAAGCGACTATAGCTAGTGACTAACTGCTTAATCATAACTTTTTCAAAACAACATTGTCAGGCGAGCTCAGGAAGAGAGATAGTGGTTCACTTACAACTCAAAGTACAGTTCTAGGGTCTGATCCTGTGAGAGCTGAACACATCCTTTGATTTCATTAAGAGCTCAGCATTTCGCAGAATACATTGAACTTGTCACTGCTGCAATCCCGTAGTGCACTGATAAAGGGCTTAAAAGCAATCATACTTCATGGTCAGTAGTTCTCAATTGCTAATGATTGCACTGGGTGCTTGTAGCAATGAAAAAGGTCTGTGTCACCAGTGTTAAATTTGTATGGATTAAATTACAAACTTTTCCAACAGGTTAGCCATGAAATCAAAAGTGACAAAGTCAGGGCTAGTGTAACTGTGTGCAATTACCCTGAAATCAATGAAACTGTATGTGCTTATCACAGGGCTGAATTTGGTCCTGTATATACAGGAAGAAGATTGCCTTACACATGACCCAAAAGTCAGTGGTTTGTCACTGTCGGTTTTGACTTCCTTGGAGCTTCCTGTGAGTGGACTGAGTGTTAGCCCCAATGCAACCCCACACAATTCTTTGTGTGTTTACCAGTTCACAATAGCAGGTGAGGGCAAGTTTAAGAAATAAGACAACATCAACAAAGAGAAGGAAATATACGGAAGTTGATAATCTTAAGGCAAAAATTAGTTTAACTGCAAAGAGGAATGTAGTCAGATCCTTAGCTAGTAATAATAGACATAACTCTACTGAAACCAATGGCACTATGCTGATTTGCGCTAGCTGAGACTCTGGCACCATGGTTCCTAGCTCAGGAAGTGAAGGTTCTTCAGGGTAAGCAGCAACATTATTTTGAGTCAGACATAAAATACCCTTTACCCACTGCTGTAAATTACTTCTGATATGGCAACTGCACCTATCTGTTCTCAGATGTCACCAGCTTCCCATGACTTTGGGGCAAACTTTAACATCTATCAATCAATATTCTTAGCTGTGCATGAATAGTCTACATGCAGAATCCTTGTGTTTATTTGACTGTTAGCCAACCTACCAGTAATTGTTAAGTCAGCAAAAAAAAAAAAAAAAAAAAAAAAGCTGTGCCTGTATGAGAAATGCTGGTTTCTCAGCTCATCACAGATGAGACAGAAAATGTTTTCAGTTTCAGCTGGAAAATTGAGCTCTTTAAAATGAATGTTTTTTTTTTCCAGTAAGTTAGACTGGTTACAGTAAAAAGCTTGAGACAAACATGAATGTGTGGTTTTTAAGGAAAATATAATGCTATATCTGACTGACACAAAGGGTTTCTGTTAAAAATTTTCTATAAGAAATACACAGTGAGAACATCATCTGGTCTTTGCACAAGAAGCAAATTGCATTGACACTTTATATACCGGATGAGATTGAGTTTGGGTAGCAGTTGATACGCAAAACAAAGATGACGGTTTTATCTCCTCCTTGATGTGCATAATCAGCATTTCTGAGAGTTTTTTTCTTTGGAAAGTGCAAAGCAGGTTAGAAATTGGCTACAGTAAACAATGCTGCTCTCTCTCCATTGAGTAGTTAGTTTCAGTGGTAGTTTCCACAGCTATGCATAGGAAGGAAAATGACCACTGCACAGGATGGGAGAATCTGGATGGGTCAAAGTGTCATGCTGCCGGTATTAATAAAATTAACATACCATAGCAATATGACTGGGGAAAAAATAGGCAACTTTTGCTCTGGGTATAAGAAGTGCAAATAGGAAAATTTATGTCATGAGACCAAAGCATAAAGAAGAATCAGATAATTTTGTCAGAGTAGATACATGTGTTGCTTGATTATATGTCCTATGGTTTAAGAAGCACCTGAGTTTAAAGCTGAAATAACAGCACTGTGATTTAATAGGATGAAGTGAATCAGGGAGCCAGAATTCCCTGAGTTCTTATTCCATCTTTGCCCCTAACTCCCAGCATTGTCCTTAATCAATGCACTTAATTTCTCCATCTCCATTCCTTCATCTGCTTAGTGGGGATACTTAAGATTGGTACAGTGCTCTGAAAATATAAAGCCCTATGTAAGTTCTAAGTATTATTAAATGTGATGTTAGAAATGGCATGGAGGATCAAAATGCATATTTATATATACAAAACGAAGAGATTTCAGTAGGACATTCATTATTTATGAGAAGAACACATTTCTACTTATGTATGTCAAAAAAACATTAGATGTAGCAAGATTCAATTCTGGATTAAATTCTTGTTTGTCAATGTGTTGATTAATGGCCAAAGAGAGATTATGAGTTGTCTATTTTAAAAATATATGTTTAAAATTTGTCAAGGGGCAGCTAGAATAAGGGGTAAGGCTCTTTTACAGTGGATGTGTATATATGAAAATAAATAAACTTTAAACAAAAACATGAATTAGATCTCATTGATTTGTTGGAATGAGAGAACTATGCATGTGGAATCATAGAAAAACCCAAACAAATGTAAAAAGGTGTTAGTTTACTTTCTAGAAATATTTGGCAGTAATTTAATTACTTTCAATGTTTCTCTTCCAGAGTAAATGCCTCTCTTCTGCTTTCAAATGCTTCCAGAATGCAAGCTTACACTTAGAACCAGCAAACAGCCAATCGTCTCGTAATTTTGAAGTCATGATTACGAGGTTGAGGAGACCGATTATTATAGACACCATTACTGACATGGTAGGATTGTTTGACATGTTCATTAAATTAATAATTGCACCATATTTATTTAAGTTTATTATGTCCTAACTGTAAAGCTTGGTGGAAGTACAGATTCTTCTTTAAGTTTTACTAAGAGTTAAAGATGTACATATGCTTAGTGCTTCTTTCTAAGATCACACTCATTCTGGTCCTACGAATCAACTATTCACATATACCTAAATAATGGGAAATGTGTAATATGGAGGTCAGGTTGTCTCCTCATTAGTGTAAGGGAATAGGAATCAATGGATGTGGATACTTCTGACTGCCACTGGTTTACTTTGTTATTACCTAATCTTTCTATACCTCAGTTTTCCCATCCGTTAAAAGATAACACTACTTACCCACATTTAGTTCATCACATATATTTTTCATTCAATGATCTCAAATTATTATTTGTTATGATACACTTTTCAAATGCCGCATGTCTGATAAGAAGCCCTTTTCTTTGTCTTCCAGAATTGTTCTCCATGTGAATCTTATGCTAAAGAAGCCCCCAGACAATTTTTGGATAGCTTTCTATCACTGCTACAGGAGGTAATTAACATTGATTGTTCATCATAAGTTTCTGGCATTTTGTCTTTCATTTTGCCTAAGTGTTTTAGAACACTGTAATATCCATTATTTTACATCATTTTTAACAATATGTTGTTTTCACAGCGAATCAGAAACCTTCACATTTAGGACACAATGGATATGAAGACTACTGGACATCCACTATTTAAAGCAGACACTATGTTATGTAAGACAACAATGAAAATGTAAATATTGTGTATTGAACATTATGATGTGTTGTATGTTGGGTACATTAGTGATGGATTTTCCTCAAAATGTTTAGATGAGCTGGAGAGTTATTCAAAGCTTATCTGAACATCTCCTCACGCTGGAAATTAGGCTCAAAATTTCCCAGGAAAAGGTTCTCTCATGAGATTTCAAGTATTCCCCAATTTTAGCTGGTTTAGAAATACCATGAGAGTAGCCTTGTTTTTGTTTCTGATTCCAAATGAAATAAACAGAATTATTTGAACCTTAAAAAAAAAAAAGGCAAAGACGAAAAGCCAATTAGAATTTCTGAAATTGCAGAAGAGTTTGATTATGGTTTTATCTGGACCAATTTCTTTATCTTCATTATCACACACACAGAATTTTATTTATGGGTATTTGGAGCATTTTGCTAGTCAATTACTGAAAAATATACTGTTTTTTACTTTTATCAAAAGTACATGTTGAAATATTTTGTTGTATAGAGATTAATATTTTGATATTCATTATTTTAAAATTACTGGAAATACATTTACAACCCAAACTGTATAAAATGGCCCTGATCCTTTTCCCTACTGAAGTCAATGGGGGTGTTGCCATTGACTTTAAAGTGAGCTGGATTGAGCCTTACATTTTAAGAAGCAAAAATCTAAAATCTCTCGGATATACAGAGTAGTATTTCAGGAGCTTGAAGTCAGGCACCTTTCTGATTGTAGACGCCTATACTCATACACGTTAACATCAAAAATACAGCAGAGGCACTTGTTCAAACATAATTGGTTTGGTTGGCCTTCATCCCCTTGCATATCATCAAGCAGACACAATAGTTAAAGATTGCTGGATGCTGTGCACCTCAAAAGCATATTGTCTGCTTAGAAGGGCAATATTTTAATGTTTTTGTATTCTTAGTCATTTTCCAGAACACTATTTCTCCTATTTACCATTCAATTATAATTGTGGTTTCAATTTTAACTGCAATTTTTTTTAAAAGTGTCAAAGATATATAATGTGAATTTTTATTGTACAAGTTCTGAGGATCTTAACATGATTAAAAGCATCAATTATTATAGCCTCAAAAAAATCCTGTGAGATAGGTCTCATCCCTAGATGAGGAAAACAAGGTGCAAACAACTTGCCCAAGACTGCACAGAAGGTCTGTAGCAGAGCCTAGAATACAGCTCCCGACTCCCACAAACAGCTTCCTCCCATTTAATTCCTACTGTTTTGTAGGTGAAGGAAACTGAAAATAAACTTATTTCTAAGTGTACTTCACAAATTTTAGTATATTGGAAAATGACTATAGGATGAGTTATTATGAGAGAGAGGTACCATTAGACGCACAAGTTCATTTCACACTAAGCTCTGGTAAAGAGAAATTGGTGAGCAAAGAATCTTTCAATGTCCATTTCCAAGTGCCCAGCATCTTCCTGGAATGTGCATCACTTCAAATACATGTATCAGAACAGGGAGAAAGATTGTCAATCAACAGAGGATAATCATCATCACTGCTTTTTGGATGATGATATTTTTCATTTGATTTAGACATTTTTGCTTTATTTCAGAAAACATTTGTTCCCTTGAGTAATATTCCATTTTCTAAATCAGTGTTTCCATTTTACTACCTGAGTATTAATATTCTAAAAGTTAATGGTAGCTAGTAAGAACATTTAAATGCCCTTGTGCACCCCTTTATTCTAGTCTCTACTTTGTTATGCACAAAGTCCTTTAACTGACCTACTAGTAATCAATATGCAAAGCTATTGCTGTGGCCGAGAGATTTGCAGTTATAATAGTTAAAGAAAATCAGGACAAATATTCTCCAGATGACTGGAGAATATTAAAGGCAGTCCTTAAATCTCAAAGTGTCAGCTGATATTTCCACTATTAGAAGTTTTAATTTTTTTAATGAAATGTAACAGAATTCACTCATATTTTAGAACAATCTATTAACAATGTATTTCACCTAAAGCAAGTTCTCCTTTTACTAAATAATACTAGGCTTAGAGATGAAAGGCCAAATCCGAACAGCCCTCCATCAGCAGAAATCCCACTGACTTCAGGACTGGGCCCTAATATTCACCCAAAGTGTACAGTAGTTTTAAAAAATATTTGTAAATGCCTTTTCCAGTAATTTGCTGTGCACATTCAAGTGTGCAATCAATACTCTAGAGCATCCTTACAAAATTCTACTTGCCTGGGGAGAATAATTTGTTTGGATTGGCAAGAAAAATAGTTTTTCCATATTCATCAATAATCAAGGTAAAATAGTGGGCAAGTAGATTTTGTCCCTGGGGTGGTGAATTTTATGACAGTTTTGCAAGGCTGCTCTAGAGAAGCAATATTCACCAGAATGTCATAAGCTAATGAATGATTCCTGTCTGCAATGAAATATGATTTGTTTTTGTTATGTGAGAGAATGTGTGGGATGGTAAGCACTGTACCTGTATATGCTTTGGATGAGTCGCTCCATTTTTCAAATTAAGTAGCCAAGCAGACTTAGTGTGACACTGTAGCTGTATTTAAATTGTACTTAATTTATTATAAAACATTTAAAAGGATATATTTTACCACCTTAAGATCCTTTAAAAAAAAATCTTAGTAAACTATAATAAGGACACTTTAAAAAATATTTTAACACCATGAAGAATTAATAAGCTACAGCCCGCCTGGCTAATACTGTCTAGGAATAACGAGTTACTACATTATGTATAATGAAACCTGCTTATAGGGTAAAATTCAATTCTATGCAGTTCCAGCCCAAGGACTGAACTACTTAAATTATATTTAAGCCCTCAAAATAAGCCTTAAGTAGAATTTAAGTGGTACTTAGGCCTTGTGTGAGCTACTTTACAAAGACTGAGTTTCACCCTTAAAGAGAAGTTTCCACTGTGTTTCCATCTCACAGACCATTGGTTAACTAGATTATTTAAAAAGCTTAATTGTGCAAAATTTATTTAAGAATCCTAGTTTTTATAGCCTTTCACTTCTCTTCTAGTGTCATTTATTTATTTTACTCAGGCTTGCACTCATCTCAAAAGCTACTGGTCAAAGAGTCACTGAAGGTGTAGGGCAGGTTAATATATGTGTACAGTTCTCATCAGGATTTGAGAAATGGAGTGTACTAGACTAGGATGAATTACTTGAATCCTCAACTGGGAACAGCAAAATCAACAAGGAGCAAATCAGTGTTCAACATAAAATTTGTCTCTCTCTTCTTCTGGCATCATCATCATCAGAAGAAAAAAGAAGAAATCCTATGAAGAAGTTAGGATGTAGGAAGAGTTGATCTATGAAGCTTTTGAGATGTGTAGCCAGTCTTAATGTACTCACAATTATAAACTGAACTGTCTGTGTATTAACAGCCTTTGCAGCACCATCTACTGCAAAACAGGGTGAAAGTTCTTATAGCTGTCTGAGTGCTTAAAGCAAGTCACGTAGGTTCATTACCTCCTAGGGAGGATTAACAACCTATTTATGATTTTAGTTATAGGTGTCCTTTTCGGATACCTCTATGTGTTTTAGCATGGTTTATATAACTCCTGTATAGTAGTTACATTTTCAAAAGAGTTTCTATTTTTATATCAATGGTCTGATTTAATTTAATGATTATTTATTGCCTATTCATGAAAAGCTGATACTGAGAATCATGTTGTATATTTATATGTCAAGTCATCAGATTTATTTAAAAGCATATTACATTAAATACTGTTCAGCTGATGTGACTATTTCTTGTCATCTACTAAAAACTTGTAGCATGTGTACCTTACTTCTGTGAGCCAAGATGAGGCATCTATGGAGGCTATTCTTTAACCTATGTAGCCATAGGATTTATCATATTAGATCAGGCCACTGACCTATCCCGTTGAATATCTTTCCTGAATAAGTGAGCAGTACCTAATGCATTCCAGGAAGGTAAACCACATCCTCCTGCATTGCACAGAATTAGCTGTCCACTGCCATACATTAGGAGGAATGCCTTCCTCACCCTACCAGGTAATTGCTTTATGTATGTCCGGATAGATCATATCTGTTGACTGCTAATACTATCATAGTTTTTCATGGTCATTAGTTAGCCAAAGCATATGACTCGATTTACTGCAGCAACGAAGCAGTGAAGTTCACAAGCTGACAATATGCTGTATAATGCAGTATTTTCTTTTATTTGTTCTTAATTTACTGCCTTTAATCAAACTAATGATATAAGATAAAATAGGAGGGATTGATCAGTTTTCACAATGCCCTTCACAAGCTTTTGATAAGGTCCCTCATCAAATGCTCTTACGTAAATTAAGCTGTCATGGGATAAAAGGGAAGGTCCTTTCATGGACTGAGACCTGGTTAAAAGACAGGGAACAAAGGGTAGGAATTAATGGTAAATTCTCAGACTGGAGAGGGGTAACTAGTGGTGTTCCCCAAGGGTCAGTCCTAGGACCAATCCTATTCAATTTATTCATAAATGATCTGGAGAAAGGGGTAAACAGTGAGGTGGCAAAGTTTGCAGATGATACTAAACTGCTCAAGATAGTTAAGACCAAAGCAGATTGTGAAGAACTTCAAAAAGATCTCACAGAACTAAGTGATTGGGCAACAAAATGGCAAATGAAATTTAATGTGGATAAATGTAAAGTAATGCACATTGGAAAAAATAACCCCAACTATACATACAGTATGATGGGGGCTAATTTAGCGACAATGAGTCAGGAAAAAGATCTTGGAGTCATCGTGGATAGTTCTCTGAAGATGTTCACGCAGTGTGCAGAGGCGGTCAAAAAAGCAAACAGGATGTTAGGAATCATTAAAAAGAGGATAGAGAATAAGACTGAGAATATATTATTGCCCTTATATAAATCCATGGTACGCCCACATCTTGAATACTGTGTACAGATGTGGTCTCCTCACCTCAAAAAAGATATTCTAGCACTAGAAAAGGTTCAGAAAAGGTCAACTAAAATGGTTAGGGGTTTGGAGAGGGTCCCACATGAGGAAAGATTAAAGAGGCTAGGACTCTTCAGCTTGGAAAAGTGGAGACTAAGGGGGGATATGATAGAGGTATATAAAATCATGAGTGATGTTGAGAAATTGGATAAGGAAAAGTTATTTACTTATTCCCATAATACAAGAACTAGGGGTCCCCAAATGAAATTAATAGGCAGCAGGTTTAAAACAAATAAAAGGAAGTTCTTCTTCACGCAGAGCACAGTCAACTTGTAGAACTCCTTACCTGAGGAGGCTGTGAAGGCTAGGACTATAACAGTGTTTAAAAGAGAATTGGATAAATTCATGGTGGTTAAGTCCATAAATGGCTATTAGCCAGGATGGGTAAAGAATGGTGTCCCTAGCCTCTGTTCATCAGAGGATGGAGATGCATGGCAGAAGAGAGATTGCTTGATCATTGCCTGTTAGGTTCACTCCCTCTGGGGCACCTGGCATTGGCCACTGTCAGTAGACAGATACTGGGCTAGATAGACCTTTGGTCTGACCTGGTACGGCCATTCTTATGTTCCTATCATAAATAAATTAGTGCAGTCCCCTTTCTTCATTCTTTTCCATTCCAGGCTAAATAAATCCTACTGTTTGCAAACTCGGATCATATGAAAGTTCCAGCATACTTCTAGGCATTTCAGTCACTCTTCTCAAGACTTTTTAAATCTTTGAGGTATCTTTACAAAGGTCAGGTGAACAAATATCTTCTCTTAAAGAGACTTCTACAACTTAGTGTATATTAAAACTTCAGACTACTTTAAACAAAGTTGAATTAAATTTTCCCTGTCATTAGGCTGCCCAAATCTCAGTGCGTTATATAGGCTACGGACATCTGAGAATTAATAGGAACCATTTCCCTTTACGAAAAGGGTTCCCTAAACCAACCAACCAACCAAAATCAAACTCTTCAAAATTAAGGCTTGGCAGTAACTGTTTTCTAATCTGACTCCCAGTTGAACCATAACATTAAAATTGACCTGAAGCTAGGTTTGTGCTTTTCTGTTTGTTTGTTTTTGTATTCTTTTAGTTACATTTTAAAGTCATGGTTTTTATTTTAGAAATATGAGAAATGGCTCTTGTGATGTCTCATTTCACTAATTCTTCAGTCTCTAGAGTGTCTTTCAGGTTAGTTAGGTGCTGATTTCCAAAATGAAACAAACAAATCGTACACGGCTTCTTTATCCATCATAAGGAAATAAAAAATGACATGAGCTCTTAAGGCTTCATCCATTAACTCAGCATTAGACTGCTCGCTCTCTCTCCTACTTATTTTTACGATATCTCCTTCTCTTAATCTTCTTTCAATCTTCTCCTCTACCTCTATTAAATATCAGAACTAGAATCAAAAGAAGGTCCGTGAGTCTAAATGTTTTCTACTGTATCCATCATTCTATTTCCTTGCTCTTAGCTTTTGTTGGCCATTATCTGCTATTTTCATCCAAGTGCGAACGGCCAGGTTGTTGGCAGCACTGTGACATTCCGCCAAACATTTATGAGGGTTTAGCTTGAGCACTAATTCTGCTTTTGCTAATCAGATCTCATTTCCGATTTTCTGCTGCTGGTTTCCCTCTTCATACCTCTTAAGCCTAAAGGTCCAGAAATGTGGATATTTTATGCAAATAATGCAATGCATTCATTTGCATATTTGATGAATATGGATCATCTACTTTTTCATACACAATATTTTTAAATTTTTAACAAAAAGTTTTTTGTTTTCTACTTCTCTCCCCCACTACAGTATCAGTTTCTTTACTATGCAATATACAGGATATAAAAGTCAGTAAAATAATTAAAATAGTAATTTGACTATTAGACATTTAGGTGCCTTTAAGTCCTAATGAAGCTGAAGCATAAATACAAATTAAAGTTAAACACTTGTACTTATGATTTAAAAAATATTATTCACTGACAGCTTGACAGGGTCTCTCTGAGGGGCAACTAAAGGGAAAGGGGTGAAAAGCCCCAACACAACAATGAAGTAGGAGAAAGGCACAGTCTCAACCAATCCAAGGACAATATCATGTTAACTCCAGTAATCAAGTTACAGCCCCTGAGGCTCCCGATCTTCAGGAGACTGTCCTTTTGGACTCCCTCCCTCCCTGGCGGTGTTTTAGACCCACTTACACAGCTCTACAAGACCTGGGATCACAGAAACCACCTCCAGCCCTTGCTCTGCCATTGCTGCTCATGCTTCCCTCACCACTGGATTTAAAAATGACAGGAGAATATCATGTCCAAATGACTTTCCAGCCCTAAGAAATGCTCTGGGTATTCTCATACTGGTACCTGTTAGTGTACAGGGTGTGCAGTACAAAAAGTGTTAGCAGAGCGATTCTGATCTGAAAGACCCATCCTCATGTCATAAAACTTGAGAAGCATATACTAAATTAAATACAATTAACAGGTGGTAAAATTTGTGCGTGTGTGAGAGTGAGAGAGACAGACACACTATGTTAAAAATAATCTTATTTAGGTTGCACAGTCAAGCACTCAAAATTAGAAAATGCCAAATTTAAGGATGTCTGTGAAACCTCAATTCCATCCTGTACTGTGACCATCCTGGGCACTGAATGAAGCTGAGTGCTGAGGTAATAGTATGCTCTCAGGTAATTAGACTATCATAATACATACACATAAGGGGATTGAATTGAGGCTGCACAAACAGAAACTCTGGCATTTCCTAACTTTGCAGCGCTTGACTTTGCAACCTAACGTTCTTTTAGCATTTTTTAAAAAAAGGTAATTTTCTAGTTTGGGTGGGAGTTTTGGGGGAGGGGGTAGTAAAGAAAAAGGTAAAAACAAATCCTATTATGTGTAATTAACAATCCCTCATCCACTATGTATCATCATCAGTGTTTGAATCCTGAACTTTCAGCTTTGCAGCCCAGAACGCTACCTCCTGTACTAGAGGACTAACTACATTAGCTGGCATCAGGAGAAGGCTGTTATCTCAAAAGTGGAAGATAGAGTTATGGAGTTTAAGGCCCAAAGGGACCACCAGACCATCTAGTCTGACCTCCTCTCTATCACAGACCACCAACACCATACAGCACCTGCACAGCAAACTCAACAACAGAAATTAGACCAAAGTATTACTGGTCACAGGAGACTACGTGCCACAGGCAGAGAACAGGAGGCACCAAGGTGCACCCGTGCCCAAGTCCCCCACAACAGCAGGGAAATGGTTAAGTGAGACATATCCATAAAATCCTGACAACTGACCCACGTCCACACACTGCAAAGGAAGATGGAAAAACTCAATGTCACTGCCAATCTGATCTGGGGGAGAATTCTTTCCCAGCCCCACATATAGTGATCAGATAGCCCCACAGCATGTGAGCAGGATGGACAACTGGGTCCAGGTGCTGGGTCTGGAGGGTGGTTGTGAGGAGTTCAGCCTGGCCTGGCTCTATCACCTCACTCCAGGGTGCTCCTGCCCCACATTGTGTTCTGGGGGAAAGGATGTGTATGAGATGGGCTCCTGGAGTCATGTTCAAACTCCTTGTGGTAGCTAAGGGGAATGTGGCCTGGCTCTCTTTTGCCATGATGTCTGCCAAAAAGCTGACAGCAGTTAGGCTGTCTATCATCCTGACCAATATTGTCTCATTGTTTCCTTGTAGTCCACCATCAGTCTGTATCTGTCTCTTTCCTTATACTAAGATTATAAGCTCTTTAGGGCAGGGACCATCTTTTTGTTTTGTGTTTGTATAGAGCCTAGCATAATGGGGTCTTGGGCCATGACTAGGGCCCCTAGGGGTATGATAATACAAATAATAATGTATTAATGGGGATTGGGATCACTAGGGTCGGACTCTGGGGGTTTAACAGGAGTGAGAAGCCCAGCCTGGTTCTTTCTCTCCTCCTTCCCCATGTAGTGCACTGGGGCCATGTGGTGGGAGTAGCTTATTACAGCTGCTCTAGTAGCTCTAAGTGCAGTGCATGTTGCTGAGACCAACCTCAGAACAGTCAATTTATTGTTTTGACTTGCTGCCAAAATTTTCCTGAGTAACAGAAACGAGAGAAGGAAAATGGCAAAATTTAACACTTTGTATCTTGGCAAATACTGAATGAAATTTCACAGGACAAAAGAAAGGCAATTCTAAACCCCGGAGGCATTCTGCTTGCTGAATACCAAAGCCTGCTGTAAACAAGTGAGTGCTTCTCACACTGAAGTTTGGAAGAAGCTTTTATTAGGGAAAGTGTTAGGTAACCTAAATATAGTGACTGCAATATACAGTGCAAATATAGTGACTGCAAAGTCCATATCATATAGCATCACATCACAGGATAACAATACTTTAGTTAGTCTATAAGATTACTGGACAGGCAGATTAAGAGATGGTGACAGAGAAAGGAACAAGGGAAAATTCAAAAAGCAATGAGATATTAAAAAGAATTCTTATAGGACAGTTGGGAATTGAGACATGTTAATACTAAGTAGGAGTGTTCATCTTTTTGGCAAGTATTTTCCAGAGAGAAATGGGCTGCCTTTTCCTCTCAATTAAATTAGTGGTAATACCATTCAAGTCAATGGAGTTAAATTGGAGTAAAACCGGTGTAAGTGCAAGGAGAAACAAGAAAAGTGCTGCTGAGACAATGGTAGCTGCTGTGGACTGTTCCCCTTCAAACCTCATGGCATCACAATAGAGATAAGAGACCTTCTGAAATCTCTATTGGGATATCGGAGGAGGACTGTCCGTGGGGCCGTTTGTCCCTGTTGGGCTTACGCCATCCGAACTTATTGACTGTGCAGCAAGGTCAGATGCAGAGCGGTACTGGGGAACTGTTTTGCTGCCCCCAATAAGGTTAGTTGGAAGTGGTACTGAGGACTTAGTTTGCCACCCTCAATAAGGTAGTTGTATGCGGTACTGGGGACTATAGTTTGGCCGCCCCCAACAAGGTTAATGCATAAGGAAAATGCATAAGGGAAATGCATTAGGTTAATACACCGGTGCAGAGGGGTTATGGTAACGCCCTCAGAGAAGAACACAGGTGTGTTCAGTCTGGACAGAGGGGTTGTGGTGACACCCTTAGGTTAAAAATATATATATATATTTATATAAAAAAAGGAGAAAAAAAGATGAAGAGGAGAAAAACGATGCATCGTGGTATTTAGAAACAGAGGCCTTGCTGTGTGTGTGTGTGTGTGGGTGTGTATGTGTGTGTACACCAGTGTGAATGAGAGTTGCCAGAAGACGCCCAGAGTATTCTGCGAAGTCGTAGGCTCGTGACTAGAAATACTCTAAAGCAAGCCCGGTAACTCCACCTAGTGGATCGGTAAAAGATCCGACCCAAGGTGGGCTGTCTCTGCCTGGCATCGTCCAGTGAGAGGCCTGCCTGGGTCTAGGAGAGCGTGAACCCATCTTCCCTCCCTCTTTTCCTCTCCGTGTGAGCCACTGATGATCTGACCATCTCACTGGAAGCAATGAGAGTAAGCGGCGCCGTCTCTCTGAGACTAGCCAACGCTCTTTGCTGAAGGGAGGTGTAGGAGGGTCTTGGCCATGCTCGTTCATCTTTCTTGTGTGAGTGCCCTGTGGGGTGAGACTCTTAGTTTATGAGCCGCTAGCGGACAGGATGCCCTCCCTGTGTGACTGGAAAATGGTTGAGGGACAGCCTAAGCATTCCCTCTCACCCCCTAAGGGTACCCCAGCATATTACATGTACGTACATTATGGTCCCAGAACCTGCAGATATTTAGAGAATTGGAATTTTTGCATGCGTGATAATCCATCTAAACAATTCCTACTAGAAGCTACCTTTGATTTAAATAAACTCACATACCTCAGAGGAACCCTTACATCACCAAAAGCCTCTGACACACAGTGGGAGCAATTTGTCTATAGCATCCGTATGCCTCCCTACCCAAACCATTTTATTAACTCCCTCGGCTTCTTTATATCCCCAAGTAAGGTAAGGCTGAAAGCGAGGAGGGAAAATGAATGGGTTAATTTGAAAATTCAGCTTGGCCCAGAGATAAAGAGAAAGCTGCTCTGCGTTCAAGGTAAGAATCAACACAGACCATGCCAAGTACAAAGAAAAAACTGCTTTCAGCCCCAGCTGGCTGTGAAAAAATAGAGACAGAGGTAAACCAAAGGCAATACAAGTTACAGGACTGAAATTACATTTGCAAAGCTTGGCTGCCCAGTGAGACCCAACAGTCTGCCTTTGCAACCCTGGAGCCGATGTGGTTTGGGGACGCTGAAGAAGCCACAGTCAGACGGCCTGGACTGGAATACTGAGCTAAAGGTCTCTGAAAGAGATGCCTCAGGAGACCCCAGGGCGTAAAAGAACAGCCCTCCCAAAAGTGGAAGCAAGTTGGAGATTGCACAGCGCCTTCTCTGGACGTTACTCACAGACGTGGCCAGTCTGGACGTACGTGCGTGAGTATGAAAGTGGCTTAGGCTTGGGGCATTAACATTTTCTTCCCGAGTGATGTGGGAACATTCCCAACACTCTGTTGTTGTTTTATTATTTTATTAATGAAGCTTTAAAATTCAGTCACATGGTGTATTTTCTTCATCTTCCCCCAACGATCCTGCAGTGTCAGCCTGATCACCTGACACGAGGGATAGATTGGTAACAAATCTGTCACGGTTTTGGTGGAAAACTGAGAAAGGGGGGAGCCCTGCAGAAGGGTACACCATCTATTTGTTTTGCCCTTGTTATTTTATGTTTGCTTTGCTTGGTCTTGTTGGTATTATATGCTAAGAATTGCATGATTAAAGGTGTGTTCTCTCTCAGCCGCAGTAGGTCTGGGAACCAGAGAGGGGTTTAGCAGTCCTCTCTCCACCCCGGTTGACGGGGGTGGCAGATGGATCTACCCCCACTCGTAGCAGGACTGGGAAATAGAGGAGTTAGGGAATAAGGGAAAAGATGTGTACCTGACAGCTAGAAAGAAAACTGAACAGTTAAATGCCAGTTGGCTGTGTGTTCTGTCCAGGTGATAAGCCTGATGGGGAATGATTCAGGTGACCCGTGTGAGTGATATTGTTAAGAAAAGAAACCAGGAAGGGTAGGGGCTAATCGAGAAGCCCACCCTCCTTGCTAAATTAGTAATGAAACAAGCCTGAGCCCATGGGAAGAAACTGTTCAAGAAAAAAAGGATCAGGCCCAGAAAGCAGGCAGGCAACAGGGAAAGACGTTAACTCTGTAGTTGCTGGAGGAAATCAAGCAGTGAAACTTGGTAGGAATGTCTGTAAGTAATCCAGGCAAGAGGTTATTTAAGTAGAATTATTTGACTATGAATAAGTCAGTTGAATTTGTTGAAGAACACTCCTGCTGTGTACAATCTGTGTTTTATAAGTTTGAGATGAAATGGTATTGTTTTAAAGTTGCAAAACCGAGAATACTTTTGCCAGACATAGGAAACTAGTGTTGTTTAATATGTTAGTTAGCATTTAATCCTTAAGGTGACTTAATGCTTTGCAAGATTTAAAATGTTTTAAATAAAGACCAAAGGTTGTGGCTGCAGCAGGGTAGTCAAAGCCAGGAGAATAAAAGATTTGAATTTGTTTTTGGGTAACAAAATAGCAGATAAAAGATCTGATAAAGAGAAAGAAGGACAGTGCCTCTGGCTCTGTGTGGTCGAGCTGTCACTTTACTAGGGGTGGAGATTTTGTAAGCCCAAAAGAAACAGTTACACCTTGTGTAGAAATTAATGTGACTAGTGGTGTGGAAATTGAATTATGGAGGAAATGTGCCTTTTCCCCAGAACATGTGCAGTGTGTAGTGTAGCAGGGGTAAAAGAAATGCAAACTTACCATGCTATTTAATTAAAATCATATTAGAACTCCAAAGGGAGCTGCAATAGGTTGTGTTGTCTTTTTCAGATCGCTGTGTGTTTGAAAACAGGAGTTAAAAGTTGATTGTGTCCTTTTGAGACAGAATCTCTAAGCGGCTGATAACTTTGATGCAAAAGCAAGCCAGAATGTTTGTGTTAATGCAAATTACCTAAATGATAAAGATAGAAGCCATTGAAACCTGGGCTGCCTATGAAACAAATACAAGAAAATATGGGCAATTCCTCTGTTTTGCCTGCAATTAATAAAGGTATTTGTATAAAAAGGATATATTTTAAGCAATGACTGACTGCCCCAGAAGGGGTAGACCTATATTCCTTTTGTCTTTCAGAAAAACAGAGAAAACTGATGCCAGCTGAAAAGCAATCTTTCTTTTGTGCATTTAATGGCACAAAAGAAATTATGTTCTGTGTTCTATGTCCTGTCTTGTGGTGTTTGTCTTGTGGCCAGAATTGTTGTGTTTAAGATTTTCATGGGACAGTCTAGTTCAAAATTAAATAGAAGGGTTAAATCAAAATACAGATAATTCTTTTATTCAATTTGGAATACAAAGTGTTTGGATAAATCAGGAAAATGTGATATACTAAAGTAAGAAAAAAGAAATTTCATTGTCCAGATCTTTTAATTGAAAAAAATTGTTGTTAAAATTTGCACACCAACAGTCTTTGGAAGCAAGGACATGAAAGGTTAACCCACTCCTCTTATTGCATATGGGATCCTTCTGGCTACCTCAGATTTCTAGCCAGAGGGCTGGGGAGGGAGGAAAGCTATTGGACACCAGAGGTTGTACTGAGTGGACTCCTCAAAAGTGGGTGTGCTAGTCCTGGCTTGTTGCTCCAAAGCTCTTTAATAAAGTCATTTTACTGAAAGGGTGTATGTGGCATACATTGAATAATAAGACTAAAGTAATGGCAATATGTATGTGTTCACTGTGGGGAAAAAGGTGTGTAAGTGGAGAGTGGAAGTTTCCTTTGTAGGTTAAAGAAGCCAAGAAGAAAAGAAGGAAAAAAAAACCCAACAGAACAGTTGACGCTGGCCCTGCTCAAGGAATTAAAATCATTCACGGCTGGGACTTGGCTTGAGCCAACAAAAGGGCGGGGGGAGGGGGCGTGAATGTACCCAAGCAGCTGTAAAATCTGCAAACACTGCCAGGCATTAATGAAATGTGTCAGGTTTCTTTTCTCACAAGTAAAAGAAGCATTACCTAAAGACCCTGGCAGCCCCTGCCATTTATTGAAACCAGTAGACTGGGTCTACGTAAGGTCCATCAATGAAAGACTGCTCTGGCTCCACACTGGAAAGGCCCTTACCAAGTCCTGCTAACTACCAACACCGCTGTAAAGTGTCAAGGACTGACTGCCTGGACCCATGCTTCTCCCTGCAACAAAGCCCCTCTGCCTCGAGATAATTCCACTCCTACTATTGATCAGCCTGTCTCTTCTTTTGGTATTTCTTTTCCTCCTTCTGGACAGCAGGTGAAAAGGACAAGGTGATGTGCTGGTAACCTCTCCCTTGTCCACTGACAGAGCTAACCAGCATTCAGTATTTGCTACAGAAACCAAAGCACTACAGGGTGATGTGCTAGTAACCTCTCCCCTGTATGATGCTGAGCCATGATTGCTTCAGGAAAGAAGAAAATACTCGTTCCGCTGAAATTGCCAAAGTCCAGGAATTCCTGACTACAAAAGACATTAAGAACTGACCCTGGTGAAGAACAAAGAATTATACATGGCAGGAAGAAACCTGTGGGACCCATGCTTGGGAATGTGGTATTGATTGGATTTTGGGGTTTATTCTACAGGCTGTGCCTGTGCTTATGGATGAGTACCTTCAGCATGCACTGCCCTTCTTAATTGGCTTCCAGATTATGAATATCAAAAGCGCCTTGCTACCACAAAAATTACCCCCACCAGCCTCTCGACCATTGCCACCACCACTGTAATTTACACAGATACAGACAATACTGTAAATTCTAATGAAACCCATTGACTAAGGCCTTCACATCTTAGTAATTTATTGAAATTTTGTTCAGAAAGATTATGCTTTGAGGTTCAGAATAGGTCGTATGAGCAAACAATTGAGTGGAAAACAAATGGATCGGTGGAGATAGAAATATATGATATTACTACAAATAAACCCCAAGAATCTGTAATTGAAATTGATGGGTTCTATAGTGAAGTAGATATGATGGCTGTTCCTGCAGTTTGCAATATGTTACATGAAAGAGGCCTTATTGTTATTTGGTCACCCAATTAGTGAATAATCAAACGAATACCCAAAGAGTTTGTTCTGCCACTAGAAATTTCATCTGTATAGAAACTATTCCAGTAATTAATAATGTAACCTGTACCTTATTACAATATACCCCCTCTTATGCTATTAATATTAATGCCTCCCGGAAGTACATAAAGGTGTACAATCAACAGATGTGGTATAGTACTACACTGAAGAGAGATGTATTAGGATATCGATAGACTGTGATTAATACAACACTAGGGGCTGTCAAATTTACATTGCTCTTATCCAGTTTCCAGATCACCTCCACATACCCAAATTTCTCATGGGGGGCTGCCATTAGATTAGCACAACAGAGGGCCTGGGTTATTTCCTCTAGAAAGAAGAGGGACTTGACCGGATCCCTATGGGATGGGGCCAATAGTGCAGCAATTTGGAATATTTTTAAAAGCCAAGAACATGATGAGAAATTAGGGCAACTAGAAAAGGCCACTGGCCTTATTTCTGGAGCGCAGCTAACCCAAGTACATGCTGGAGTTGGTGAGTTACATGTTATTTCTGCCCTTAGTTCTATGACCCAGAAGTTGCTGACAGAGATGGTATTGAATATCACAGAGGCTGGGAAGGCATTGCAGTGGGATCTAGCATGTTCAGAAATTCAAGATTTCCTGAATGACCAGCTAATGGCCATTCAAAGTGACCTAGAGCACCAGGTGTGGCCCACTGCCCTTAAAGACACTTCAGGAGTACCATCTGATCTGTGGCCATGGAGACATACTTGGGGATTTTCTGGGTGGAAGTGCGGACGTTCATAGTGCTCCTTCCAAGCATATGGATCGGTTGGGGGGTGTGGGCTCCCACATATCAAATCCTGCCGGATCCAGGGGGAGGATGCCTGTGGGATTGGGTAACGTTTGCTGGGAGGGTAGGGGACAAGGAACTACCCTGACAGGACACCTATTCTTCCAAGCTAATGATAGCTGTGTACATATTGAGGCCACCACGTTACAAGATATTTATTTTAATCTCCCCACTACTGCAGGCAATCTTATTATTTACTGGCCTGCGGATAAAGTTTTATGAGTAGCCCTTAGGTTTCAGATACCCTTTAATTGGACTAGCTTAGTACCTGATTGATTTCAAAATTTGCTTTCACTGTTACCAGAGATTCAAAGAATCTCTGATTTACAAGGGCAAATTCATATGCTTCAAAATATATATCGAGTTGAAAAGAATGCCTTTCTTACAGCTTATAGTGTCTACTTTATGTACTAAGTATGATGTATTGTGCTTTGTGACTAAAATTGTACAAAAACCCCATCATATTATTACCATGGGAATGTTACTGCTTGTATTATTGTTATTTAGTTTAGGATTATGTTATTATTGTTGTAAAGGACGTGATAATAGTAATACCTTTCATGTCCATGCTAATCATGCATTGTCATTGCAGCCAATCAAAACCGTAAGGTTGAAGCATTTGATGTAGAATCTGAAATCCAAGGCTTGATGCAAATAGAGGTTTAAGGATGTTAGTTGTGCTAGAAGCACAAAATGGGGGAATGTGGAAGTGGAGAAAGAACTGACAGGTATTTGAAGGGGATTTCAATGCAAACAGTCCCCTCTGTGAGCAATTGTCAGGCTAAGCTGTAACCCTAATAATGTGAGATTTGTAGAAGCGAGGATTGTGTGAGGCAAGTGGGAAAGAACTGTATGAGAAGTTGTTGCCACCTTGAGTTAGATAAGTATGGTATGTAGACTATAGTTTAAACTGGTGAGAAAAATAAGATATCAGGATGACCTATGTATAAACAAAATGCAGCTGTTGCACATTACTGCTTGTAACAAAAGGTATAAATGCTTGCTGTAATTGTTTGTCAGGGAAAGACCTGTTTAACTCTCTCCCTCCACGCAATTGCTAGAGATAATAAAGTATCTGACTTTGCTGCACCCAAAAAAGAGAGTGAGAACTCCGGTTTTTCTCTGACAGTGCCTAAATATCACACAGCAGTATCTGCACCGCTGAAATTAGCAAAAGGAGGCATGCATCACGTAACAGGCTGGCACTCACCTCTCGCAAGTGTCCCCTTGTCCAATTGCGTGTGCCTGCACTTTCTCTCTGCCTTGCAGTGAGTCTCCAGCAACTTAGCCCTCTGGCTGAGTCACACACAGTCTGTATGTGAAATAAAAAGCAAACCCCTTCCAAGGTACAAATCCATCAGAGACCTCTCTCAGTGTCTCTTTATCTGCAGCACTATCCCTTGCCTTGCTCCTCAATCAGTCCAACAGGGCCTATTGCAGTACCCTGGTTCAAACGGGCTCTCAGCCCCTTCTGGATTCTCTCAAGTTGTTCCTGCTCTGCTATAGAGCGGTGCCCCAGAGCTCCCTCCCTGGAGACAATATCTTCACCTTCTAAAGGCCTTTCTGACCCCAACTCTCCTGCTGGGACACTAAAAGAGTTCAGTTCCCTCTTCTGCAGTGCATCAAAAGACCAGGCCACTTGCCCAGTGGCTAATGGGGAGGGGAGAGATCCGGGCCTGCTCCCTACTCCAGATCCCAGCCCATGGACCCTACAGATAGTAGCCATCCGCCACATCCCTTTAAATAGACTGCATCACTGCTACAATCCCCTGGGCCACTTTCCCACGGCCCCAGCACATTCTCCACCCTTACCTCAGAGCCTTGTCCTGATTGAGTCCCAGCAGCCAGCCCTGAACTCCTTCTCACTTCCCTGAGTCTCTGCTAGCACTGCTCTGTCCAAGGTCCTGTAGCTCCCTCAGCCAGCCAGGCACACCATTCACGTACCACCTGTTCCGGCAAGGAACTGCACTCATTGTGGCCCTGCAGCTCCTTTTATACTAGCCTACTGGGCTCTGATTGGCTGTTTCCTGCAGCCCTTCTGTTTGGCTGCATCCTACACAGCCATTCTAGGCAGCTTGGAGAACCCTCTCCACTACCCTTTCTGGAACAGGATGTGGCAGGGCTGTGAGGCCTCCAGCAAAAGGCCTCAGGGCGCAGTCCACCCCATCACTCATCACCTGACAACAGTAAATTCTGGCTGCAGGATTCTTCACAAACAGTGGGAGACTCATGGAGATCTATTACTCAAGATATCTTGAAATAGCCTTGCTTCATTTCTAGACTCCAAAAGTCATTGTGATCAGTCACCCAATAGCAATCCTAGGAAGGGATGGAACAACTGGGGTGGGGGTGGGGGAAATCAAACAATGGGCTGCAATTCATAAGGAAAAAATTCCAAAGATTTTCACAATAGTGGAAATTGGAAAAAAAAATGGTTACTCACCTTTGAAACTGTTTTTCTTCAAGATGTGCTGCTCATATCCATTCCAATTAGGTGCGTACGTGCCGTGTGCACAGTCGTCAGAAAGTTTTCCCCTAGCAACACCTGCTGGGTCGGCTGTGGAGCCCCCTGGAGTGGTGCCTTCGTGGCGCTCAATATATACCCCAGCCAACTCGGTACCTCCCCAGTTTCTTCTTGCTGACTACTCCGACAGAGGGGAAGGGGGGCAGGTTTGGAATGGATATGAGCAACACATCTCGAAGAGCAACAGTTACAAAGGTGAGTAACCATTTTTTCTTCTTCGAGTGCTTGCTCATATCGATTCCAATTAGGTGACTCCCAAACCTTACCTAGGCAGTGGGATTGGAGTGAAGCAATGAGGACTGCAGTACTGCTCTAGCGAAAGCCGCGTCGTCCCTAGCATGTCTGACGATGGCATTGTGCGAAGTGAAAGTATGCACCGAGGACCAAGTCGCTGCCCTTCAGATTCCTTGGATCGGTACCTGGGCCAGGAAAGCGGCTGATGAGGCCTGAGCCCTCGTACAGTGAGAGGTGAGAGCTGGGGTTGGTATACCGGCCAGCTCATAGCAAGAGCAGATGCAGGACGTAATCCAGGAGGAAATCTGCTGAGAGGAGACTGGGATGCCCCTCATCTGGTCTGCCACTGCAACGAAAAACAGTCAATTTCCTGAACAGTTTAGTGTGCTCGATGTAGAAGGCAAAGGCCCTATGGACATCGAGGGAATGCAGCTGCTGCTCCTGGGCACTGGTGTGAGGCTTAGGATAGAAAACAGGCAGGAAAGTGTCCTGGCTGGTGTGGAAGGCTGACACTGCCTTGGGAAGAAAGGCCGGGTGAGGTCTGAGCTGTACCTTGTCTTTATGGAAGACTGTATAAAGTAAGGGCCTTTGAGGTAAGGGCCTTCAGCTTGAAGACACACCTTGCCAATGTGATGGCAACAAGGAAGGCTATCTTCCAGGAGAGATACAGGAGGGAGCATATGGCCACTGGCCAGAACAGGGGCCCCATGAGCCTTGAGAGGACCAAGTTAAGATCTCACGTGGTGACAGGCTGACTGATTTGAGGGTAGAAGTGGTATAAGCCCTTGAGGAAGTGAGCAACCATTGGATTGGTGAGGACAGAGTGGTCAGACATGCCCAGGTGGAAGGCCGAGATGGCCGCGAAGTGAACCTTTACGGAGGACACCACCAGGCCCTGCTGCTTCAGGTGCAGGAGGTATTCCAGAATGAGGGGCACTGGCACCTGGAGGGGAGGTGTGCGGCGCTGACTGCACCAACACGAAAACCGCTTCCACTTCACCAGGTATGTGGCTCGAATGGAGGGCTTCCTGCTACCCAGTAAGACTTGTCGGATGGAGTCTGAACACAGAAGCTCTGTGGGGTTCAACCATGCAGCATTCATACTGTGAGGTGGAGAGACTGCAGGTTGGGGTGACAGAGACTGTGATCCTGAGTGAGCAGGTCGGGAAGAAGAGGCAACGGGACTGTAGTGTCCGTGGATAGTTCCAACAGCATAGTGTACTAGTGCTGCCTGGGCCATGCGGGGGCCACCAGAATCACCCGAGCCCCATCCCTGCGGATCTTGAGCAGGACCTTCTGCACAAGGGAAATCGTAAAACAGGCGACCCGTCCACAGAAGCACAAACGTGTCTGAGAGGGAGCCTGGGCAGCGACTGTGGAAGGAGCAGATCATTGGGCATTTCCGGTTGCTGCGGGGGGTGAACAAATCAACCTGGGGAAACCCCCACCTTTGGAAGATGGGGTGGATGACATCTGGCTGGAGAGACCACTTGTGCAAGTGGAAGGACCTGCTGAGGCAGTCCACCAGTGTGTTCTGGACCCTGGGAAGGAAGGATGCCACCAAGTGAATGGAGTGGACTATACAGAACTCCCACAGTTGAATGGCCTCTTGACAGAAGTGAGCCCAGCCTTGCTTGTTGATGTAAAACATGGCCATGGTGTTGTCCATGAGAACCACCACACAATGACCCCGCAGACACTCCTGGAAGGCCTGACAAGCAAGATGCACCGCCATCAGCTCCCAGACATTGATATGGAGGGAAAGCTCAGATGGGGACTACAGGCCCTGAGTCTGAAGGTTTCCAAGATGAGCGCCCCACTCCAGGGACAACGCATCCGTGACCAGGGACAAGGAAGGCTGCGGACTGTGAAAGGAGACCCCTTCACACACCACCCAGGGATCTAGCCACCAATGGAGGAAGGCTAGGACCTGCCCCGGAATGGTGACCACCAAGTTCAGACTGTCACGCCCGGGGCAATAGACCAAAGCGAGTCAGGCCTGTAGTGGTCGGAGCCAGAGCCTGGAGTGCCTGATAATGTATGTACAGGAAGCCATATGGCCGAGAAGACTCAGGCAATTTCTTGCCGTCGAGGTTGGGAAGCTCTGAAGGCTCCAGACAAAGCCCATGATAGCTTGGAAACGAGTCTGACAGGAGAGCTCACGAATGAATGGAGTCCAGAACCACCCCCATAAACTCTATTTTCTGGGTCATTTCTAGGGCCGATTCTGCGATGTTGAGGAGGAGGTCCAACCAAAGAAACATATCCCAGACTAGGCGGAGGTGAGACTGAACTTGTTCTCTGGTGCGGCCCTGGATCAGCCAGTCAATCGTCGAGGTAAGGGTATACCTGCACCCACCTTCTACGGAGGAAGGCCACCACAACCAACATACATTTGGTGAACACCTGGGGGGCCGTGGAAAGTCCGAAAGGGAGGGCCATGAACTGGTAGTGTTCATGGTTGACCACAAATCAGAGGAAGCGTCTGTGCACCAGGCCAATTGCTATATGGAAGTATGCGTCATTCATGTCAAGGGCAGCATACCAGTTTCCAGGAAGTTATAATGCTGCCCAAGGAAACCATGTGGAACTTCAGCTTTACCATGAATTTGTGAGTCCACGCAGGTCCAGAATGTGCCGGAGGCCCCCCTTGTGCTTGGAGATTAGGAAATATCAGAAATAAAAACCCCTGCCCCTTAATTTCCTCAGAACCTCCTCCATCGTCACTATGGTGAGGAGCACCTGAACCTCCTGAATAAGATGTTGCTCGTGAGAAGGGTCCCTGAAGAGGGACAAGGAAGGAGGAAGGGTCCCTGAAGAGGGACAAGGAAGGAAGAAAATTGGAGAGAGTATCCCACTTCCACCGTGCGAAGGACCCAGCGGTCCGTGGTTATTTGCGACCAAGCATGATGGAAATGGGATAAGCGATTCAAAAAAGGTAGGGTAGGTTCCTGAGTGAAGTCTGGTACACTGTCCTCAGGTGTCCCTTCAAAAGGCCTGTTTGGAGCCCTACGATGGCTTGGTTGGCTTGTCCAGATGGGGGGTTGGAGGGCTTCCTCCTGCCATTATGACCCCGCCATCTGTAGAAATCCTGCCTCAGCTGAGGAGGATATAAGCACTGCTGGGACTGCTGAGGTTTGAAGGGTTTCCGCTGGGTTGCCGGGGTATGCATACCCAGGGACTTCATTGTTGCCCTTGAGTCTTTGAGGAATCAATATGAGCAAGCACTTTAAGAAGAAATTCAGTTATACTCAGGAATGGGCACGTGTAAAAATGGCACCTTATCACTTAACAGATCTGCGCCCTATACATGTTAAGTCTTATCTACTAAGTGGCAAAAATAAGTGTTTATTACTTTTTCCTTCTGTTATCACAGAAGAGCTAACATAGTTAAGAAAATGTGCTTGAGTTCTTTTCTGAATCTCACACATTCACAGGATTGTTAATTAAATCAAGGATGAATTCAAACTGGAACGGTTCAGAGACAGGCTACTAGGATGATCTGAGGAATGGAAAACCTGTCTTATGAAAGGAGACTCAAAGAGCTTGGCTTGTTTAGCCTAACCAAAAGAAGGTTGAGGGGGGATATGATTGCTCTTTATAAATATATCAGAGGGATTAATATCAGGGAGGGAGAGGAATTATTTAAGCTTAGTACCAATGTAGACACAAGAACAAATGGATATAAACTGGACACTAGGAAGTTTAGACTTGAAATTAGATGAAGGTTTCTAACCATTAGAGGAGTGAAGTTCTGGAACAGCCTTCCAAGGGGAGTAGTGAGGGCAAAAGACATATCTGGCTTTAAAACTAAGCTTGATAAGTTTATGGAGGGGATGGTATGATGGGATAGCCTGATTTTGGCAATTAATTTAGCAATTGATCATTGGTTATCAGCAGGTAAGTATGCCCAGTGGTCTGTGATGGGATGTTAGATGGGTTGGGATCTGAGTTACTATAGAGAATTCTTTCCTGGGTGCTGGCTGGTGAGTCTTGCCCACATGCTCAGGGTTTAACTGATCGTCATATTTGGGGTTGGGAAGGAATTTTCCTCCAGGGCAGATTGGCAGAGGCCCTGGAGGTTTTTCGCCTTCCTCTGCAGCATGGGGCACGGGATACTTGCTGGAGGATTCTCTGCAGCTTTAGGTCTTCAAACCACAATTTGAGGGCTTCAGTAACTCAGACATAGGTTAGGGGTTTGTTATAGAAGTGGATGGGTGAGATTCTGTGGCCTGCATTGTGCAGGTCAGACTAGATGATCATAATGGTCCCTTCTGACCTTAAAGTCTATGAGTCTAAGTCCCAGTTGCAGTACAAATATTATTGGTCATGTCAAAGTCAGAAAGAATTCAGCCCAACTTCCAGATTGCAAAGTAAATTGAGGGGAAAATTTTTTTTTACATACTAACTGAAAGATTATACTATGGAATATAGATTGGGCTAAACTGGAAAATTCAGATCCAGATTTTGACCTCCCAAAAGTTTGGAGTGCTCAAATCTGAGGTTGAGACTTGGCCCATTATAGAGTTGGGCCCAGCTGTGAAATTTTGATTTGGATCCCAATTTAGATTCTGAATCTATTTATTCAGGAACATTTGGCTAAAGGTTTTTTGTTTGAGACCACACTGAATATGGAATTCAATGAAAGACAGTAAACATGGACACCATAATGCCAGTCACTTTCCAGGGTATAACTGCACTTTAGATACACTGCTACACCAGAAACTAATGATCTCACTGCAAAGACTATACCATCTGTCAAAAGACCTTAGTGGGAGCTCTGGTTGATAATTAGGTATCTTCTCTTGTTTCAAAACAAGATTCTGGAGCTATAATGGGGTATATTTGGCACAAAAGAGAAGAACCTATATCACTTGTTTCTAAGCAAAAAATAAGATTACTTACAATTTACATTGTAGTGGTACCCAAAATGTACTAGACACTATCCAAATTCAGAGGAAAAAACAGTCTTTACTCCTCTGTGCTCCAATTCAGCAAGGTACTTAAGCATATGCCTAACTTTAAACACATGAGTAGTCTCATCACATGCACAGTCATTGGAACTACTCATGTGCTTAAAAGGTTGGCATGTACTCTAAATCGCTAAATCTGAATCTCTATAATTAGGGATGAGCGAACTGTTTGGGTTAATCACCATATTCAGATCTGTTGAAATGAAGAGTGTTTTTCCAGTAGACACAGAGCTGTGATTTTGTGTTGCAGCATAAATGTTACCTTGTTATTTTGCATTCAGAAGCAACCAGCCAAGAATAACTCTGCATTATACAACTCATATCCCTGTAGTGCTGGTGGCAAAACAGGGTTGTCCCAAAAGACCCCTATGTTCCCAGAGCCCTCTCTGGAAAAGATGGGTAGGATGAGACTAGGGATAACATTTTCAAATATGCCTGAATGACTTTGAAGCCTAAGTTCCATTTTCAAAACTGTCATACTTTGAGATCAACATCAGTTCACCCATGCCAATGGTAGAAGAGAAATAGTTGAAACATACAGACAGCAAAATACTCTCACCTGGTAAAATTTAGTAGTCCATCCTAAACTCCTGATAGCAGAAAAAAGATTTTATCTTGGCTATGTTGATAAATTGGAGAGGGTTCAGAGAAGAGTCAGAAGAATGACTGAAGAATTAGAAAACATCTTATAGCAGTAGACTTAAGGAGCTCAATTTACTTATCTTAACAAAGAGAAGTTTCAGAGATGACTTGATCACAATTTATAAGTACCTACATGGAAAATAAATATTTGATAATGGGCTTTTCAATCAAGCAGAGGAAAGTATAACATAACCCAATGGCAAGAAGTTGAATATGGACAAATTCAGATCAGAAATAAGACATAATTTAATAGTGAGTTAATTAGCCATTGGAACAACTTACGAAAGGTCATGGTGGAGTCTCCATCACTGGCAACTATTAAATCAAGATTGGATTTTTAAAAACATATATGATCTAGTTTAAACAGGAATAATTATGCGGAAATTCTATGGCCTGTGTTATGAGACTAGATGATCACAGTGGACCTTTCTGACCTTAGAATATATTATGTCATTTAGCAGGGTTCTAAGGGACAGTCTTAGTGCAACTTTGTTCTCACATTTGACTGGACAGGTTTTTGAGCCATGATGGATAC
The DNA here is from genome assembly GCF_016161935.1 of Mauremys reevesii. Lineage (NCBI taxonomy): Eukaryota > Metazoa > Chordata > Testudines > Geoemydidae > Mauremys > Mauremys reevesii. The sequence continues at coordinate 41,595,028 of NC_052627.1, read as the reverse complement.
TTGATCATTTTCAAAGCTGCCAAAGTAACCCTTATAAAATCCATTATGTGATCTTGTATATCAGATTTAATAGCAATCAAGAAAACATCTGTTCACAAAAATAAATGTATCTGACGTATGTGAGCTGCCCTGCAGTGAGTTTCGAAACAGACACAAATTGAAGCAGCCTTTCCAAACTTCAAAATTTTGTTTTTGTCTTTGCCAATTCTTTGATTTCTTGCATCCAAAATACGCTATTTCTTTGGTCATTGATTATTCAGGATTGTGATATGTAAGAATTCTTAAAGAAGGCTCACTGCAACATTTTAGTCAGACAATTATTTACAGCAATGCCTGACTTTACTCTCCCTAATTCTAATGCAAATAATGAATCAAAGTGGCACTCTCATTATTTTAATGGAAGATTCCTTTATTTAAAACCACTGTCCCCTGCATCCATCTTCAATCAATGCTTCAAGCAACAGCAGCCCACATCTCTCCTCGACAGACCAGTCGTCTCCCTGCCATCAGGATAGTTAATGGAGACAGGCACCATCAGGAGTTTGGCAATACCCAGCAATAAATGAAAGAATAGCTTTTAAAAAGATTAAAAGTAGCAGCCACTTATATGCCATGAAATTTACATTTTAAGAGTATAACTTCCTTTATAAAAGGGGAAAATGTGCTGTGTGGTTGGTCTACTAATTTGTGATGAGGATAAATAAGAAACAGCTGTCACACTGGCAGAATTGAAAAGAAATGTTTATCCTCCTCTCCATCCAAAACCATAGGGTCTGAACATCCTGAAATTCTGGGCACACAAAGATTAAAAGGAGAACAACAAAAATGATAAAAGGTTTAGAAAACCTGATCTATGAGGAAAGGTTAAAAGAAGTGGGCACGTTTAGTCTTGAAAAAAGAAGACTCAGGGGAGACCTGATAACAGTAAAGGGCTGTTATAAAGATGACTGTGATCAACTATTCTCCATGTCCACTGAAGGTAAAACAAGAAGTAATGGGCTTAATCTGCAGCAAGGGAGATTTAGGTTAGGTATTAGCAAAAAATATTTCTAACAATAAGGGTAGGTAAGCTCCTGAATACGCTTCAAAGGGTGTTTGTGAAATTCCCATCATGGAAGTTTTAAAGAACAGGTTGGATAAACATTTGCCAGATTCAGGGATGGTTTACGTTCATTTGGTCCTGCTTCAGTTAAGGGGGTTTGACTTGATGACTTCTTCAGTTCCCTTCCAGCCCAACATTTCTATGATTCTGTTAGTTTTGATGGCTTTCTTCTCCCCCCACAAAAAAGGGCTAAAGTTGGTTGCCAAGTTGCTGCAACATTGCAACAGTCTGAGAAAGTAACCACAACTCTGCTGCTTAGTTTGTCAGGGCTGTCACTATTGGCTCTTTTCCTATAGTCTATTCAAGGAGGTCACCACCAGTTTGGCACCAGCGAATAACTTTATGGCAAATGACAGACTCTTCTTACATTTGTAATGTCAATACTACAGTGGTGCATAACTTCTGCGGCAATGGGGGACTGCTCTGGCAACTTGTCCAGAGTCTAAGGGCTGAGACTAATTTGTATAGACATTTACAGCCAATGTGTGTCAATTTGTGTACCTCAAAAGATCTATGTTGAGTAAATTAAGCTAATTAAATTCATGTTAATAACTAAATTCATGCCTATTTCCCATTTCTGTCCATTTCCTACTTACTTTCTCAGACATTTTCTCTTTTTCCTGTTTTCTCTCTTCCTTTCCTGTTTCCCCATCACTTTTTCCCTCTCCACTCTGCTTCTCTTTCTCTCCTTCCATTCTTCAACTTCCCTCTCTGCATCCTTGTACCTCCATTCTCCTTGCCCATTCTTAATTCCTCACTTCTTCCATCTCTTGTCCCCCTTCTCTTCTCTCTCTCTTATTCTCCTCCTCTATTTCCCCCCTCATTTGCCCTCCTCCTTGAGCCCATGGCATTCTCCAGTTTCCTTTGTCTTCTAGGATATTCAGACACCATATTGTATAAAAACTGTATAGAAACTGGATATTTCTGCTAAAATGGAGGTAAAATAGTTAGCAAACATGATGTTACGATGGTATCATCAGGCTTCAATATTAATTTCCTCATTTAGCTCAAATGTGTACATTGCTTTTAGATTTATGAGGGAAAATTCACACTAGAATGAAGTTGGCCCATGTCTCACTCGGTCTCTCTCCAGATAGAACTGCATTTGGTCACATTCAGAAAACTCTCTCTACAACCATAAAGGCAGAAACAAGTTAATTTTAACAAGTGATTGCAAATACTACAAAGACTGACAGGACCACCAGCCGACCACAAGAAACATGCTGATGGGACCTCGGTTTGCATAACATATTTACCACAACAGATAATTATCTCCTTGAGCACTGTACTGTAACTGAAAATCCATTTCATTTCTCCCTTATGTGTCTGAAAGGATCAGAAGACAGTTAACATAAAGGGACAACGAGGAGTCATTATGGCACCTTAGAGACTGACAAATTTATCTGGGCATAAGCTTTCATGGGCTATAACCTACTTCATCGGATGAATGGAGTGGAAATACAGTTAGCAGGTATAAATATACAACACATGAAAAGATGGGAGTTGCCTTACCAAGTGGGGGGTCAGCGTTAATGAGACCAATTCAATTAGGGTGGATGTGGCCATTCCCAACAGTTGACAAGAAGATGCGAGTATCAACAGAGCGAAAATTATTTTTTGTAGTGATCCTGCCACTCCCAGTCTTTATTCAGGCCTAATTTGATGGTGTCAAGTTTGCAAATTAATTCCAGTTCTGCAGTTTCTCGTTGAAGTCTGTTTCTGGAAGTTTTTTTGTTGAAGAATGGCAACTTTTAAGTCTGTTATTGACTGTCCAGGGAGATTGAAGTGCTCTCCTACTGGTTTTTGAATGTTATAATTCTTGATGTTTGATTTGTGTCCATTTATTCTTTTGTGTAGAGACGGTCCGGTTTGGCCAATGTACATGGCAGAGGGGCATTGCTGGCACATGATGGCATATATCACATTGGTAGATGTGCAGTGAATGAGTCCCTGATGGTGTGGCTCATGTGGTTAGATCCTATGATGGTGTCACTTGAATAGATATGCGGGCGGAGTTGGCAACGGGGTTTGTTGCAGGGGTTGGTTCCTGGGTTAGTGTTTCTGTTGTGTGTTGAATAGTTGCTGGGGAGTATTTGCTTCAGGTTTGGGGGCTGTCTGTAAGCGAGGACTGGCCTGTCTCCCAGGATCTGTGAGAGTGAGGGATCATCCTTCAGGATAGGTTGTAGATCCTTGATGATGCACTGGAGAGGTTTTAGTTGGGGGCTGTAGATGATGGCTATTGGTGTTCTGTTACTTTATTTGTTGAGTCTGTCCTATAGTAGATGACTTCTGGGGAAGTGAAGAAACAGATTGACAGAGCCAGAAGGGTACCCATATGGGGAGGAAAGTAAACAATATAGTGTAGTAAAGAATAGTTCTGCATTTTCACCACCAGATGGCGATGTTCAATCAAAAAACTGAGTAGCAGCAAAGAGTCCTGTGGCACCTTATAGACTAACAGACGTATTGGAGCATGAGCTTTCGTGGGTGAATACCCACTTCATCGCGGACAGTTGTGGCCAAAGGTAATTGAAAATTACCACCACCACTACAGTAATGCCAGGGGAAAATGTTGTGAAAGGACATTTTATTAAAAAGTGCCAGTAGAAATTCATTTCTTTCCTTATTTTCATGTTTACAAACTATTACTGAAGAGAAACTTCCTAAACCAAAAAGTTATAAAGTTGCTAATTATATTTCTATTTTCAGCATGCATTTATGATTCCTCTTTTGTGGGAGTAGCGAGAAGGCAGAGGACTCATCTCTTACCAGGAAAGACAGACGTGGAGGGCCTCATATTCACTTACAGCCCCTCTGGCTAATCAAAAAGCAGGGTTGATGGGCCCTGAAGACAGTCTTCTTTGGTTAAGAGGATAACAGTGGTGATATAGAATCTTAGTGGTGCCAGGCTCAAAATGGGGATGAATGATAGCCAGAGCTGTCCCTAGGGTATGGCGAATCGGGGCGACTGCTCCGGGCCCCATGCTTTGGGGGCTCCCGTGGGCCTGCGCGATTGGCTGATGCACCTGGGTGGCAGGGTGCAGCCTCCCCAGCCCCTGAGCACCAACAGGGAGAGCGCATGGTGGCATCACTGCAGCCTCCCCAGCCCTGGGAAGGCGGGTGGCATGGCCCCAGCCTGCTGGATCCCAGCAGCACCCCTGAAGCGGGGCCCTAAGGGGGTAGAGTGTAGGCGGGGCCACACCTGGCTGTTTGGGGAGGCACCACATCCCCCAGCCTCCCACCCAGCACGGGCAGTCCCAGAAGTGAGGGGTCGGTCCTGGAAGTGAGATTCATCACTTCTGCCCTGGGCCCCGCACTCCCCTAGGAACAGCCCTGATAACAGCGATATGAAGGAATGTTGGAATATAATTTTAACTAGAGAATACTCTGTCTATCCAGGTCTTCTATGCCCCATCACCACAGTATCTGAGGAACTCACAAACAATACTTCTTCCCTCCCCCCTCCCCTCCCCACTCCGTGCCCATGAGGGAGGTACTATTATCCTTCATTTTGCAGACAGGGAACAGAGGCACAGAGTTATGCAGAGGCTTTCCCAAAGCCACACATGAAGTCTGGAGCAGAGGCAGAAAATGAAACTGGGTCTTCCAAGTCCCAGTCCAATCTCTTTACCACAGACCTCCAAGTGTCAGGCATCAGGTGTGGTATTCATAGTTTTGGCAGCCCTGTCATATCTGCTAACATTTCAGGTAAAAACTCATGCATGTTTTTAGGAAGAGACTATCTACCCTCAAGTACTGTGCACTTAACCAAAAAGCCATTCTTATACTCAGACCTGGTCAAAAGCAAGTACATCTGCAATGAAGTCTACTAGAAGTCCCTACATACTCTTACTCCCATCCCTGTCTCTGTAGTTATTTCCCTTGACGAAGCCTGTTTCAGAAGTGTAGTGTATACTATCTTTTATATCAGAAACATATATATAAGAAACAGATGGCATCGCTGCTGGTTTTTAAAAGTGGGAAGGGGATGACAAATGGGACTGGTTTTTGTTGGAAAGGAACAGGAGCCCAAAAACCCCAGTCATGATTCAATACATCTCTCTTATACAGGCGTGCAACATTAGCAAGCTGGTCAAAAATGTTGTCGAAGCGAAATTTTTCATAAAAAGGGTCTGCTTGTTGTGGAAAATATTTATTTTCCAAAAATCCAAACCCCAAAATATTTCCACTAAAAACTGAAATATCTTGATTTTAGGGCACTTGTTTTTGACAAAACAAAAACTTTTCTGCAGAAGGCAGAGACTTTTTATGAAAAATGTTGCCTCAACAGAAAATTGTTTATTTGGAAATGTTGCCGTTTCTCTGTTGCCTCATGTTCCCAATCTTATCAATGGGTCAGGTTGCCATTTAAGTCAAGCTCTCTGGTCACACTGCATTTCCCATGATGTTCTGCTCCCCACCCCAAAAGAGGTGATCATAATGCATCATGGGAGATTGTAGCCCATCCAGGGAGCCTGGCCTGGAGAGGAAAACTGGAATATTTCACAGAGAATCAAAATGTTATATGGATTAAAAAAACAAAAAAAAAAACAAAAAAAAGCTATCCAAATTATCCGTTCAGTTAAGAGTTTCTGGGCTGGGAAAGGGCTAACTGGCAAGAGACAAATTGTGCAAAGTTAAAGGCATGTATAAACATTATTTTTAAAGTAAATGCAATCTATGTCAATTAACTGACACTTCTATGCATTTTTTCCTATATGACCAGGTTCTGTCCCCCATCTCCCCTCATTTTATGAATGTTCCCTTTCTTCCCCCATCCTTGCCCTGCCTCCCTTTTGCCATTTCCCCTCTTTCCCCAACACTTTGTGCATTTCCCCTCTTGACCTCTTCTCACCTATTTTGAGAATTTTCCTTCCCCTCCCTGTCCCCTGGAAATTTCTACCCTCCATCTCCCTGTCCCTTGCCCCCTTTGGAAAAAATTGTTTCCTCACCCTGTTCCACCACTACCACATCTTTGGTACTTCCTTCCTTCTCTATTCCATTTTTCACCTCCCACCAATAGGAATTTTTTTCCACCAATCATCCCTCCCTGTCTCATTCAAAAAGAATGAATTATAAGAAGATAGATTTTTATGCACAAGTCTTTACAACAACACTAAAATTGGATTGGACAAAGCACTGGAAAAATCTAGTCTTGCTTTGGACACTAGGGGTGTCCACATGTCTTACAGTTTGAAATACTATTTCAGAGCAGTCAAAGAGCACTAAAATCATCTCATTTCTATAGCCACCACCCTAGTCTGCAGTTACAAGAGATGGAAATTGCAAATTACCAGACATAAAATCGCTTGCCTCAGGATAGTGGAAAGCTAGACACACTGAGTATTATCACTGTCATAATAACTGAACTGGTCATATAAATGGTGTATAGGCAAAAAGCTATTTGTCCATTGGAAACTACTGATGGTAGTTAGAAATGTCAATAGCATATGAAGTTCTTTTATAGGGATTAGGAGCAATATTACTTTAAAGCAAGCATGAAGATAATAGAAATTCCAATACAACAACTTTGAAATTTCATAAGATGGACTTTTCAGGCTCTTGCTTTCCCTCTAATAGCAACTAGTAGTTTAAAGCCCTGACTGAACATAGTCTATTTTTTTTGCAAGTTACACAGGGTAGGCCTAAAGTTAGTACATGGATGGAAGAGCATCTACCGTACACCAGGTGCTGCAGGAAGTGGTGTTAGTTGTTCAGTAGATGACACTCTTTCCCCTGAGTCAGAGCTAAACCAAGTCTTCAGTGCAGTGACAAAAAGCAGTCTGCGGCTGCACGTCCAATTGTTCGGATGGAATGTAAGCTGAGATCTTGATCCTAATGCATTCGGTAAGCTTCTGGAAAATTAACACATTGCCCCTGGCCAAACCGCAACACAGATAATTACTGGCCTATCCCTTATGCTCTTGCACATCACATGGATACAGCATTTTTATCCACTTCCTACCTTGTTGTATAGTCTTGCTGTGTGCTGTTAAGTAGCTGTATATTCCACTCCAGTGGCAGTTGCAGTAATTCCTCTATAGTTTTTCAATCACCTACTTCATAGGGGTGTTTTTAGGCTTAATTATAACAGCATTCAGATCCTTGTGAAAAGATGTGGAATGCTTCTTTAAAACTGCAGGAAACCAGACAAGAGGGGATGGTGAAAGAATCTTGGCAGAAGCTCTACAGTGAACAACATTGCTTTAGGCTTAACACTGTTTTCCTTATTCCAATAAACATTCTTGATCAGTTGTGGAGGAGTGTGACTTTCTTTACCATGGTCAAATGGCAATCCTCACACAGATGGTGCCACAGTAAGGAACAGTATTATGTACTTACATTTATTGTTCTTGTCCCCTTTCCCCATTTCCACCTCTACACACATCTGCCAAGCAATAGCAGAAGTCTTAGCCTTGCAGATGAGCTTTTCAGAGAAGAAATCAGTAACATGAAGTTCAGGAACGTTCTTAGTGCAACTTGTTTATTTACTATATATAATCAGTCCTGGAACAGAAGTGGTCACATACAGCATGCAGGCAATCCCATATTTCAGAGGTCAATGCCTGTTTTCCCAGGGAGCAATTCTGCCCCAAGATTAGAATCTAGTTAGAGAGATAAAGCAGACAGCAAAATCTCTTGCTGCTTGCCCCATGTCCCCCTAAGAAACTGCCTCAGCAAAACATCACCACAGTATTTGTTCCAAGACTAAAATCTGCCTCATGCACTAAGAAAAAGAACTTACAAAAGTGTGTAATTGTGCCATCTGATGATCCCTGCAATAACGCTATAACCTGCTAAGAACTGATTCCATGTTGGAGTTGGAAGTATGCTTAATTCTGCTGTAGATGTCAACAAGCAATGTCCCTAAATTACTAAACTATCGGGTTTTTGTGGCATTAACAAAACATGATGTCATCATAATTAGTGCAATCAAGAGAAAAAAAGATGATTAATTAGCCAACACTTGCCCCAAAGTTTGAATGTGCTGAATAGTACTAATAAGACTAGAAATTGTTTTGTTACAAACTTTAAGATGTAGCATAGGCCATCAACTTCAGAATTTTTATGCCACTGTGTCTGAGACCTGTTGGAAAATTCCACAGTATAATGTATGTGTTAAGTGCCCTTTAGCAAAGAAGCCAGTGGGAGGCACAGTGGTGAATGCAAGATAGAGAGATAGATCAGCAGAGCCATATTGCAACCAGTAAATCTCTTTATGGCACAGTGGTTCTAAAGTCAATGGTACAACAGAGATGGATAATCATCTTATTAAAAAGTTCTCTCTTTACACAAGTTTCCAAATGAGTATTGATCCATCTACCCTCATCTCAGAGGGGGGGGGGAAAAAGTCCTCAAGGTGTTTTCCCCTCCCCACATAACTCCCTCCTTTCCACCCAGGTGAAGTACCACCACAATTCACTGAAAATTAATCTGCACCAACTGCCAGATATCAGCAGTCACATCTCTTTGGAAAACTGAAGCTCAACTGATTTTCAAACTAACAGAACCAAAGAATGATACTTTAACAAACATTTTTTCCCCGTATTTGTTTACCATGCCAGAACCCCAATGTTGTAAAAGAACCAAAAAGTAAAAAAGACCAGTCTAGTTTCAATGCTCAAGCTAAATAAAGTGTAAAATAATAAACAGCCAGCATTAAATGGTGAAAAAATATATTAGATTTTTAATAATCTAGTGTTATTGGTCACATAGATAAGCTCATTTCAAAAATATGATCCTCTTCTAGACACTTTAAGGCCACACATGTATTGTAAAAATGGTCTGGGATTTCAAACAGCTTTTTTAGTTTAACATTTACTGTAAAAGTTCACAATTTAATGATTGTATCTGGCTGGAGAAGGCCCATATCTAAATTTGCCCCTCTTTTGGAATCTTTGCATATTTTCAAAATTAAAATACAAATAAAAACCAAATTGCCAGAGAGTAAGGTGGTTTTCAAAATTGCTCAGTGTTGACCTATCCTCAGCCCCACCATTAATGTACAGCATATCACAACACTTTCTATGGTTGCACAGGCAGCAATCCAGCACTAATTAATAACTGTTAGCAGATATGATCAATATCAGGGCAGTACCCTTGCTGACATTTGATCTGATGGCCTACTCTCTGTGGAAATATCTGTGGTAGGAGGACCTAGGTGAAGGGAAAGTATGTAACATTCCTATTGCAGAGCTTCTTCCAAGTTCTTCTGTAAAAGGTGGATGGGGTAGTTGGTGTAGTTTGGAATGCCTACAGCTGCATGAGTATTGTGGGTTATAACACACACAGAGGCCACGAATTGTAAACTCATGCTGCTTCATTGTAAGGAGACAAGGCAGAGACCAGTATGATTATCTTGTCTTGATTATACGATGGAATCAGAGTTGAGCAGCTGGGTGTCATGGGCCCCATACTATTAATAGCAAATTGAAATTCTCCTTTAGCTCAAATGATTGGCACCATTGTTTCTGGAGGAGGCTCTGAGTTCTATTCCGGATACTGCTGCCAAAGGGCCATATGAGGTAGTGTGCAGCCTAGTAACAGCTGCTGGTCATGCATTTCCTATATCATTCAAATCAAATAGTTCTCTATTTCCAATGCTATCTACAAGGTGATTTGGATCATAAAACACAAGTCCCGATACTCACTACCTCTGACCTGCATGTTCCCCAACATTTCCTCATCCGTTATCCTTATAGTCCTAGCCTGAACTGTCCTATCAAGGAATTCAGGACCATTATTGTGCCCCCTCCACTTCACATTAGACAATCTGCCCACTCCACCTTTCTAATGTTTCCTCTTCTTTAGTAAATAAACAAACACACCATTAAAGTCAATATATTCCAACTCAATCTGGTAGGAGGGAAGCCATAAATTCTGGAAACACAAAACAATGAAGAATAAAATCAAAAAGGAAATTAAAAAATGGAGTATAGAATAAAGGACAATACTTCTACTAAGGGTTCCCCATTCATTTTAATAGTAACTGTAGTACTGTATTTCCATCACTACGTGGCACTGTTTCTTTTTTCTGGTGCTCATTCAAAAATGGAGCCACCCCGCTCTCAGGCCGTTCTACCTATCAGAGTTTCCTACCTGATAGCTTATGTGCATCAACAATGTTAAATGAAACATACAAAACTTGTAGCGAAGAGGAGAATGGAAAAGATGGAGATAAGAGAAAACAATGGAAGGAAGAGGAGGGGAGAGAGAGGCATATATGACTACAAAAGAGTGAAAGAATATGCAACATGAGCAAAACAGACCACACAAGAAATGGGAGATTCCAACTGGGACCAAAATTCCCATTGATACACAGTCCTCTGTCACTCATTTGTTTCGTTCTCTCTTCCTCTTCTGTGGCGTTGTCCAGTTTCACTTCTACATTAAAATTAGAATGCCACCACTCAGAGCCACTCCCTCCCTGCAAAAATGAAAAATGTTACAGTGCACAGTAATGATAGAAATCTCCCAAATTTTAATAGGTGCCATGTTGCCATTCTATCAATGTCTTTGATGTTCAGATCCAATGTGCTTATTACTTTTTTTTTTTTTTGCTATATCTCCTGTAACAACGGGCTGCAGATTCTAACTAGTGCTACATTGTCAGAATTTTCTCCATTGTTAAGTGAGGTAGCAAGTTTTGATAGGTGACTATCTTGTTTGCATTATCTAGTCTCACCCATAGTAAAGCACACAGCAAATTCTGATGCCGGTCATCTACCCATCTCTTCAGAATGTTTCCAGCGATAAAAGTAAAGCAATCAGATGAATCCACAACAATTACCATAGCTAGCAGGCTCAAAGACATCTGAGCTGACTGGGCATTGGGAGTGAACTGCCCTCTTATAGCTTAAGGAATTCATATGGGTTAACAAAGTATACTAGCAAGGCATTGTGGGGAAGCTCACACTGCTGATGCTTTTAATAAATGTGTGACACTGGAAAACTGGAAAGAGTGGTTCACATTTCCTGACCCCAGTAAGCTGATAAGTGTAAAGGTTATAAAAAGGTAATGTGTGGGAGGGACTTCATGCACCAATATTTCAAACTCGACATCATGGTATTGTGGGCTCATTAGAAGTTATGTGAAATGAGCTAATATTTTCACTTTATCATTATGTAGTCATTAAGCATTTTGCTTATGTTTACTATGATTATGTTGCACTTGGCTCCAGTATTTGTTTTGAAATTCACTTTTGCTCACTTATTTCTAGTGTCAAACCCAATCTGTTGCAGAATCTTGCTTGGTAAATGTATTAAGAAATCCTGTTTCTGGATTGTCATCTGAGTTTTGCCTACAAGCTGCATTTTCATGCATGTGTTTTGCTTTTATACTCTTTTGGAATTTGTGATAAATTATATACTTTTGCAAAATGTTTTTACTGAATGCATGACGTTACACCCTTGTGCTGGTCTTCTTTGCAGCATGTTATGATTGCCTCAACAGTCACTGCAAACAAATCTGGTCTCTCGGACTTGTTTAATACTCTTGTATTCTGCTTTTATGCTTTAGAATGAATTTTTAAATCAGATTTACTGCTGTTCTCTCTTTAATACTCATTTTGGAGCTGTTTTTACTGGTCCTGTAATAATGTTCTTTGCAGAGTCAAGTCCATTTTTCACAGTAACCTTGATTTGATCCATCAGTTATACCATAAATAATTCTCTCTCAAAGTATCTCATCATTCTTGTGATGCAGCTTATTGTGTAGATCTGTAATAATATGGTCAATGGGCTCAACTGACAGCTATTTGCTTGTAATGTAGTGCACCTTTGTGGATTAAAGTATTGTAACTGACCTCTCTGCAGGTGTTCACTAAGGGTGCTACTGTACACCAGTTCCATCTAGATGTCCGGTAGCACGTTCCATGTATTAAAAGCACAGACAAAATTATCACAACTACTCCATGCACCAAACTCCACAGACACTAGCTTCTTGGTGGGTGCTCATTTTCTAGCTCACCTCACGTAGTCCTATGCAGGGATATAAAAGTAACATCCTTTGGGACTCCTTAAGCTGTTTTCCTGCTGCTCTCACATAAAGATGTCCCGTGCATCCCTCTTGCAGGACGCGGTCCTGTGTCCATTTGCTGTCGCTTTACTCCTAACTTTCAGACAGCAACAGGTTACTCTCTGACTAGCTCAGAGTTCAGTCCCAGTTCTCGGACTGCCTGGTCTTCTCTCCACAGCCTCTTCCCATGCTGCTGCCTCTGGTGTCCCAACTGCCTGGAACCTCAACCTTCTCTGCCTATTTCTAGTACTAAAGAGTGAAGAGCAACAGATTTACCACTTCACAGATTCATCACAGTACACTTGAAATTATTGAATGTCTTTGTCTAGCAGTTTGTAGTGCTCTACATGTTCCCCCTGTAACGTAGTGGAAATTTCCAATACTTCTGGGCCTGTCACTTTAGCGCTGCGGAAGAGTTCACACACTCAGATTTCTCTTTAATATTACTTTTCCCCAGGACAATCTGGAAGCATTGCAATCACCTCCTCTAGTTCTCCAACTGGTTCTCTTCCAGACCAGGGGACTCAGTGCATTCATTTCTGCAGTTTTTGCCAGAGATTTAATTTACTATTGCCTAATGTAATAAAGGAGTGAATTACAGAACTGTTGGTCTTTATCTCTTATCCCATCATCTGGCTTGGATCAGCATTACAAATGGAAACATGACAAGGGGCAGCACCTCTTACTTCATTGGCCACTTTTATACTCTTCATGCTGTATCTATTGAATAGATAAAAATAGAGGTGGCTTCATTTTCAGAAATGCTTAGCACTCAGAGCTTCAATTTAAATCAATAGGAGATGTAGGTGCTCATTGTTACAGGAATGCTCTATGTTTGTATATATTGTTTGCATATTATTAATCAATATATAAAGTGCCAATAAATGATTCTCAATATGTACCAAAGTTTCTGGGTATTGTAAGACCACCAAACTTGCTGTTGTATTCTGGAAATAGCTTCCTCTGTGAAGCTCTTTACATGGATCTCTTAATACTCAGCATCTCTGAAGATCAGGCACAGAGGACTGACTTCAGTTTTTGGGGCTATCAATTCAGCAACTTTACTGGATACTAAAAATTCACTTTCTTAAAAAATATTCATTTTTAAAAGGAGAGATTCCTTATTAAACGAATCACATGGGAGTATTTACAAAAGGTGAAGTTGCTTTACAAGAAATCCTTTAGAGGATATGACTAATAAACCTGTACTTTTTTTTAATTATTATTATTGCAAAATGTTGAGTCAAATCATTTTCTTACATTTTGATTTTTTTCTCTTTAAAAACTTTCATTCATCTCCTGGATGGAAAAACACCAGATAAATATTTGAATACAAGTAAAAGCAAAGCCTACAATTTCAGTTCAGAATTCATGAGTCTCATAATCATTTCAGTTTAATGAACCCCAAGCATCATCTGCAGGGCTCACATCCCTCCCTCTGCAAATGGTGAGCCAAATTCTACTCTCAGTCTACACCCATGGGAATCTGGATAATCCACTGAAGCCAATGGGCTTGATTTGCCTTTCCTTCTGCACAAGATTTACATTGGTAACAGCCAAATTTGGTTTTCAATTTGTATTCATGAGCAAGGAAGCAGTGAGCAATATTTCAGATGTCAATTGCTATTCTTGAATGTACAAGGTAAAGTTCTATGAATTACAAGCAGGTTGTACATACAGTGCATAAGTGTTTAATTGCATCATTAATTTGCTACAATAATGTAGATTATATGAAACTATATTTTAATATACATTTTAAATACTAGTAATACTTCACACTTCTACAGAACCTTCTTTTGGGCTAAAAAAGCATTTTACAAATAATCATGAATTACTAGGGCTCTACCAAATTTGTGGCCATGAAAAATGCATCACAGACTGTGAAATCTGGTCTTCTGTGTGTTTTCACCCTATACGATAAAGATTTCCTGGTGGAGACCAGCATTTCTCAAATTGGGAGTCCTAACCCAAAAGGGAGTTGCAGGAGGGTCACAAGGTTATTTTAGGGGGTTGTGGTATTTCCACCCTTACTTCTGCGCTGCCGTCAGAGCTGGGTAGCCGGAGAGCGGCAGCTGTTGGCCAGGTGCCCAGTTCTGAAGGCAGTGCCCCACCAGCACTCAGAATTTGGCTCACCATACCATGCCACCATTACTTCTGCGCTGCTGCCTTCAAAGCTGGGCAGCTGAAGAGTGGTGCCTGATGACTGAGGGCCCAGCTCTGCAGGCAGCAGTGCAGACGTAAAGGTGGCAATACCATACCATACCCAGTTACCCACCTTACTTCTGCGCTGCTGCTGTCAGCAGCTCTGCCTTCAGATTTGGGCTCCCAGCAAGCAGCAGCCACTCTCCAGCTGCCCGTCTCTAAAGGCAGTGCTGCCGCCAGCAGCAGAGCAGGATTAAGGGTAACAGTATCACATTCCCCCTACAATAACCTTGCTACCCCCCACAACTTATTTTTCGGTCAGGACCCCTATAATTACAACACCGTGAAATTTAAATTTAAATAGCTGAAATCATGAAATTTACAATTTTTAAAATCCTGTGACCATGAAATTGTCCAAAATAGACCGTGAATTTGGTAGGACTTTACAAATTATACATTAAAAAAACTATGTTAAAACATTAAAGTTGCAAAGACAGGAACTCAAAAGCTAAGAAATGCCAAAATTAATGTTACTTGTGCAACCATAATTCAGCCCCCTTGTGTGCATATGTGCCAACTTCTCCTGGCACCGGTGGGTGCTCAACCCCCCCCTCCGACTCCACCCCTGCCCTGCCCCATTACCCCTTCCCCAAAGTCCCCGCCCCAACTCCGCCCCCTCCCTGACCCTATTGGACTCCGTCCCCAAATCCCCACCCCGGTCCTGCCTCTTCCCCACCTCTGCCTGAGCACGCCACATTCCCGCTCCTCCCCCCTCCCTGTTTCGCGGCAGCAAGTGCTGGGAGTAGAAGTGGGGACGCAGCATACTCAGAGGAGGAGGTGGAGGTGAGCTGGGGCAGGATGGGGAGCTTGGCTGCCAGTGCGTGCAGAGCACCCACCAATTTTTCCTGCTGGGTGCTCCAGCCCGGAGCACCCACGGAGTTGGCGCGTATGCTTGTGTGTATGAATTAGGTACATTCTTTAATTATGTAATCATGTATTTTTCCCCCAAGATCCCTGCCTCATTCAGTGTACAGGATGGACAATACTCACTGAACGAGCAGCTATTCATTATTTTATTTTCTCTTCATTGTTCAATATGTGGCCCCATGCCTTATTTACTACACAATATTCAAACCCTGCTCTCAGTGCAGAATAATTAATTTCCTCATGAGCTTTTCTATTGTGCTCACCACAGTAGTAGGTAAGTGTTTCACAAACATCAATTATTTTATTTTCACAACACCCCTGTGAGATCAGGGGGCATTATCCTCATTTTAAAGATGGTGAACAGAGAGATTAAGGTCAGAAAGTATTCACTAATTTTGGGTGCTCAATTTGGAACATCTAATGACTGATTTTTCACAGTACTTAGCATTATATAGAACTTTAGATGGTCAAAGTATAGCTCCCACTCAGCACTTCTGTAAATGAAACTCCACGGTCTCAAGTCAGGCACCCAGAAAATGAGCAGCACATAATTAGTGACCGCCTGTGAAAAATTTGTTTTAATTGTCTTGTTTAGCATCACAGAGGAACTTGGTGGCAGAGGCAGGGATAGAATCCAGGTCTCCAGAGCAGCACTCAGTTACCTTAACCACAAGACCATCTTTTTGCTTCCAACTGTCCCCTCCCCTTCCAACTTCTGCAAAAGTGAGGCACAGATCCTACAAAAAGCCTCTTTCACTACACAACCTTGACTTGTCTCCTGAGTAGGTCCATCCTGTGCACTGAATGAACCAAGGGTCCTGTAGAAAAAATAGTACCTATCTGTACCCAAGACTGATAATGCCATCTTCTCTAAACCCACACCACTGTTTTCGTCATTGTCACCTCCCCTACTATCAGTCCGAGTCTCCCTGCCTAGGCTCCTCATGCCAGTATATGCTCTGGGCTCCTTGTCCAGCCAATCCCAGTTCTCCCTCCCTTTCTCTTCCCTAAATGGCTCCAAGACCCAGACTCTCATCCCACCCACCGCACTTTGCCTCCTCATCCCAGAATCCCTGCTTCCTCTCAGAGCCTCCCTCCATTTCCAGCTGGTCCCAGTTTCCCCACTACTGGCTCCTCAACTGATCCCTTTCCTCCACCACTGGCTCCTGGTCACCCCCATATTCCCTCAATGGCTCCCAGTCAGGGTCTCCTTGCCCAGCCAGTCCCAGTTTTCTCCCTCTCCCCTGTACCAGTTCCCAGTCCCAGGCTTTTTGTCCCAATGTACTCCCATGACCCCACAAGCCCAGCTCTTTTCTCCTCTGCATTTGAGTCAGGTAGCTTCCTCCTCCCCAGAAGGGGGAGCCTTGAGAGCACAGGAGAGACAGTCTTCCAGCTCTTAGTTCCTATACCAAGCCCCCATCTAGGCTTGCAGCAGCCAGGGACAGAAATTAAGGAAAAGTCCTGCTCAGCCCCTGCTGCTGTGGACGGGAACATGGTCAGTGTAGACAGAATCTTCAGAGAATTCAGCTGCCAAACAAGAATTTATCCACTAACACATCTGAGCATATTTCAACTGAGATTTTTCAAAGGTTCACCAAATTTGGTTGAATTTTCACAGGAACAGCAAAAGGCATATCCCTGACACAACAGCCACCCGCACCCCAAACTTCAAGTCCCTGTTCCAAAGCATGAACACACTAAATGCTCAAAATACATAATAAATAACTTAACAAATTTGTTAACATGGGCAAAACAATACATTTCCCCCAATCTTGTTCTAATAGTTGAACAATTTTTGCTTACGCTTTCCAAAACAATTCAGCTCGAGGTAGACACCCAACATGGAAAATTTCAATCCAGACAGTTTGTTTGGCCAAGTTATAGGGTCTTATAATGGAAGTGTCAGGCAACCCTGTCTATAGATAATGTTGCCTGCACCTATAATTATGTCACAGTACCTCTGTGATGTAAGCAATTATTATCCTCACTTTACAGATAGTGAAATTAAGACATAGGCACATAGTGGATAGAGTATTGTTCTGGACCTCAGGAAACCTGGGTTATATTCCTGGTTCTGACACTAGCTTGCTGGAAAACATTGGAGCAAGTCACTTCATTAATCTGTGCCTTAGTTTCCCCATTGGTAAAAGGGGGATAATAATACTTGCCTCCTTTGTGAAGTGCTTTGAGATCTACTGATGAAAAATACTATCTAAGAGCTAGGCATTATCATTATTATTATTCCACATTAAGCAGTGGAAGCCCCCAACTTCAACTTGCATATTGTGAAAGCTAGGCCTAAATAATATTCAATTATGACAACAATCAGTAGGCCTCCCTGGCTCTGGTAGTATAATTCACACCACTGGACAGGGAGAAGATTCTGAACCGTTCTGGTAAGCACACAGCAAAAAGCTGTATTTTTCCACCTTCCTAGGTTCAAGATAACAACTGCAACTATGTAATATTATTTTCCACTAAAGTTCCCCGTGAAAGAAAAAAGAATCCCATGTGAAAAACTGGGTAATAAGTTTCACACACATAGTTTTATTAAGTTATTGTTGATACTATTGCTAACATTTATGTTAAACAGGGACACTTCCTTTTAACATAGGAAATTTGTCTCCCACAGATCTCACTTTCACTTAGATCTCTTTCTTAGACATTAAAAATGGAATCTTTTGACATTTTTGTTCAACCATGTATAGCCAAGACAAACAACATACAATATCAAAGAATAGAGTGTCCTAAGTTTCTCTGAACACTGTCTAAATATTATTTATTCAGATTTAAGGGCCGCTCCTGGCAGTACCTGGAAAAGTAGGCCTGATATAGACATTTAAAGGGAATCCCCCTTCCTTTCCATGAGCAACATGAGTAACACAGATACATGCAATTAATGGTTCAGTCATGCAAAGTGTTGCATGCCCTCAATTCTCACAGAAGCCAGTGGGATTTGAGGATACTCAGTACCTTGCAGTAAGCACTCAAAATCATTGAAGATTGATCAAAAACCCGCCACAAGTCCAGGATTACGATTTGACTATTTTTTACTATGACAACATGACTCTTCTTTATGAACTCCCACATTATTACACATTCAAAAATGAATCAGAAGGTTAACAGGTACAAGCAAAACTAACCTTATCTCTCTGCATGTGTTCAGAGTAACCACTCAAAGATATGACATGGATAAAAAGTAGGGCTGTCAATTGATTACAAAAATTAATCACAATTAATCGCGTTGTTAACAATAATGGAATACCATTTATTTAAATATTATGGGATGTTTTCTACATTTTCAAATATATTGATTTCAATTACAACATGGAATACAAATTGTATAGTGCTCACTTTATATTTATTTTTTATTACAAATATTTGCACTGTAAAAAACAAAAGAAATAGTATTTTTCAATTCACCTAATACAATATTGTAGTGCAATCTCTTCATTATGAAAGTTGAACTTACAAAAATAGAATTATGTGCAAAAAGTAACTTCATTGAAAAATAAAACAATGTAAAACTTTAGAGCCTACAAGTCACCTCAGTCCTACTTCAGCAATTGCTCAGACAACCAAATTTAGTTACAATTTACAGGAGATAATGCTGCCCGCTGAAAGTGAAAACAGGTGCTTGCATGGCACTGTTGCAGCCGGCATTGTAAGATATTTACGTGCCAGATGTGCTAAAGATTCATATGCCCCTTCATCTTCAACCACCATTCCAGAAAACATGCATCCATGTTGATGATGGGTTCTGCTATATAATGATGCAAAGCATAGCGAACTAATGCATGTTCATTTTGATCACCTGAGTCAGGTGCCACCAACAGAAGGTTAATTTTCTTTTTTGGTGGTTCGAGTGCTATAGTTTCCGCATCTGAGTGTTGATTTTTTAAGACTTCTGAGAGCATGCTCCACACCTCGTCCCTCTCAGATTTTGGAAGGCACTTCTGATTCTTAAACCTTGGGTCAAATGCTGTAGCTATTTTTAGAAATCTCACATTAATATCTTTTGCGTTGTCAAATCTGCTGTGAAAGTGTTTTTCAAACGAACATGTGCTGAGTCATCATCTGAGACTGCTATAACATGAAATATATGGCAGAATGCAGGTAAAACAGAGCCTAAGACAGTTCTCCCCCAAGGAGTTCAGTCACTAATTTAATTAATGCATTATTTTTTAACGAGCATCATCAGCATGGAAGCATGTCCTCCGGAATGGTGGCCAAAGCATTAAGGGGCATACGAATATTTAGCATATCTGGCATGTAAATGCCTTGCAAAGCCAGCTACAAAAGTGCCATGCAAATGTCTGTTCTCGCTTTCAGATGACATTGTAAATAAGAAGCAGGCAGCAGCATCTCCTGCAAAGAAAAACAAACTTGTTTGTCTTAGCAATTGGCTGAACAAGAATTTGGACTGAGTGCACTTGTAGGCTCTAAAATTTTATATTGTTTTGTTTTTGAGAGCAGTTATGTAACAAAAAAATCTGCTTTTGTAAGTTACACTTTTGCGATAAAGAGATTGTACTACAGTACTTGTATGAGGTGAACTGAAAAATACTATTTCTTTTATCATTTTTATAGTGCAAATATTTGTAATAAAAATAATATAAAGTGAGCACTGTACACTTTGTATTCAGTGTTGTAACAGAAATCAATATATTTGAAAAAACAGAAAAACATCCACAAATATTTAATAAATATGGGTACTCTACTCCAAGTGAACGTGTGTCCCTGTACCTTTGATCGGAGAATTTCAGCAGCAATACTCATCTGGGTCATGCATGTGCTCTCTCCGTCTCATGCCATTGTCAGCACCTATCTAGCACGTGTGACCAGATCCTCCTCAGTTCCTTCTGTACTGTAGAGTTTGGAAATTTAACTCTGAAGTAGAGGGGAGGTGGGTGGGTAATGGAGTACTCTCCAGGGACACCCATCTCGAAGAACCTCAGTTACTGCACAGGGTGAGTAACCTTCTCTTATTTTTCGAGGAGTGTCCCTGAGGGTGCTCCACTTCAGGTGACTATTGAGCAGTGCACCTTGTTGTATGGAAAGGGCTTCAGAGTTGCATGAGTACGTGATAAAACAGTAAGGCCTAACAATGTGTCTAATTTTGAATGCTGGTTGATTGCACAATGTTTTGTTAACATGAGTGTGGACACCCAGGTGGCTGCTGTACATATGTCCACAATCGCAACATTGTTTAGGAAGGCTACTGAAGTTGAAAGGGATCTGGTGGAGCGGGTTCGGATCCCCACTGGGGTTTGTATATCCTTCTGTTGGTACCAGAGGTGGATGCAACCAGAAATCCATTTATTTCTGTTTGGAAATAGCAGAACCTTTAGATCATTCCTCAGTGGAAATAAAAAGTGTCTGTGATTTTCTGAATGGCTTAGTTCTGTCAAGATAGAAAGCTAAAGCACACCTGACCCTCTAGCATATGTAGTACTGAGTCCTGTTTACTCCCATGAGGTTTAAGGAAGAATGAGGGAAGATGGATTAGTTGGTTTAAGTGAAAGGTAGAAGGTATTTTAGGGAACAATTTTGGGTGGGGTCTTAGGATGACCTTGTCCTTGAAAGAGATGGTGTAAGGTGGGTGTGCCATGAGGGCCCTAGCTCTCCCACTCAGCAGACTGACGTGATTGCAACAGAGAGCCACTTTCATCAATGTGTCAGAGAGCATGTTGCTAAAGGTTCAAATGGAGACCTAGTGACTCAGTGAACTACTAAGTTCAAGTCCCAAGGTGGGGTAGGTACATGTACTTCAGGGTAGACATTTCCAATACCCATAAGGAAACATTTGGTGGGCAAATATTAATATGCCCTCCACCTTGTGGTGGAAAGCAGTAATAGCCACGAGATGTACACTGACTGAGCTAAGGGATAGTCCAGATGTCTTTAGCCCAATATGTATTCCAATACCATGGGCAAGAGGGCAGAAATGGCCCTAACTTGTTTATTTTAACACCGTATGTTGAATCTCTTCCCTTTATGCAGGTATGTGTGATTGTTCTTCTGCTGTTTAATATGTCCTTCGTCTGTTCTGAGCAGGTTAGTTCTTTATGTTGGAACCACATAGGAGCCATGTTCTCAGGTGAAACCTCTCCAGGTTTGTGGGGTACACCTGTCCGGCATCCTCTGATGAAAGGTTCGGCAGAAGTGGAAGAGTGCATGGTGTGCATACCATTATCCACACCAGGTACAAATACCATGTTTGTCTGATCCATGTGGAGACTAATAGAATGACTTTGGCCCTGTCTGTTTGTATTGTGTGTATAACCCTCAATAACAGGAGGATCAGGGAAAACGTGTATGTCGGAGGTGTATCCCATTTGAGGAGGAAGGCATCTCCCAGGGATTGGAACCCCAAGTCTGCTCTTGAACAGAATTTCAGGCATTTGCAATTTTAGGATGTTACAAAGAGGTCGATGGATGGGTGACCCTAGTGTTTGAATATGTTCTGTAGAACTAAATTGTTTACTTCCCATTCATGATCCTGAGAAAATTCTCTGTTCAGCATATCCACTGTAGTGTTCTGACAACCTGTGATGTACAAAGCTG
This sequence comes from Mauremys reevesii, assembly GCF_016161935.1. Lineage (NCBI taxonomy): Eukaryota > Metazoa > Chordata > Testudines > Geoemydidae > Mauremys > Mauremys reevesii. Next base: position 41,573,273 of record NC_052627.1, on the reverse strand, counting down.
ATATTTTGACATTGTGCCGTACACACCAGTTCCGTAGTTTCACTGCTTTGATGCATAGGGAGTGTGATCTTGCCCTTCCCTGTCGGTTTATATAAAACATACCGGCAATGTTATCCATCATTGCCCTTATAGTCTCATTCCTGATCAGGATCAGGAAGTACAAGCTTGCATTGTGAACCCTGCACAGCTCCATGAGATTTATGTGTAATAGTATTCTCGGAGGGCGACCACCTGCCCTGAATTGTGTAGTGCTCTTCAGCCTATCAAGGAGGCATCGGTTGTGAGAAATATTGAAGGTGGAGTCTGTGTGAAAGGGACTCCCACACACACGTTAGGGGGTTGTGTCCACCAGTGCAGAGTCTTTGACTTTGAACGGCATGGTAAGGCACTTGTTCAGGCTGTGTTTGTGTGGTATGTAGATAGTTCTTTGGCAGCCCTGAATGCAACACATGTGAAGTTGTGTGTGTCATACTATGAATGTGGTTGCTGCCATATGGCCTAATAAGTGGAAGCAGGTCCATGCCAATGTGTTTGGAGATCACAGTACTAAAGAGATCAGATTGATTATAAGTAAGGCTAAGATTTTGTCATGGTTATTTTTCGTAAAAGTCACGGACATGTCATGGACTTAAACAAATATTCACAGAAGCCATGACCTGTCTGTGACTTTTGCTGCTGTGGCTCCACGGTTTCCCCTGCCACCATGGTGACTGGGTGGGGGGTTCCTCTTCCACCCTGCAGCAGCTGAGGGTGCAATCCATCCCATCAATCCAGATCATTAACAAAGATGTTGAACAAAACTGGCCCCAGAACCGACCCCTGAGGTACTCGGCTTGATATCGGATGTTGAGGGCTGAGGGTCAGTCCTCCTGTTCCACTGCCGGTATTATCATTGCTAATGTGATCAACCTGAACCACTGGGTCTTTACGAATTTGTTGAATTTTCTGAGGGGGATGTGCCTTGGTGCCGCAACCTTAGGCGGCTCCATCGGCAGTGTAGTGGAGGAGGTGTGCTTCTGTTTGCCCAAGGCCGGCCTACTTGGGGTCACTGGCTTTCACAGTACACGCAGAACCTGACATCTGCTGGGAGAGCAATACCACAGTGCACAGACAATCCAGGAAGTTTTTGGAGAGTGTTGGGGACAACTTCCTGGTGCAACTACTGGTGGAACAAACCGGAGGCCATTCTCCTCTTGACCTGCTACTTACAAACAGGGAAGAATTGGTAGGTGAAGTAGAATTGGGAGGCAACCTGGGCAGCAGTGATCACGAGCTGGTTGAGTTCAGAATCCTCACAAAAGAAAGGATACCAAAATATGGACCCTGGACTTCAGAAAAGCAGACCAACTCCCTTAGGGAACTGATGGGCAGGATCCCCTGGGAGTCTAATATGAGGGGGAAAGCAGTCCAGGAAAGCTGGCTGTATATTAAAGAAGCCTTATTGAGGGCGCAGGAACAAACCATCTCAATGGGCAGAAAGAATAGCAAATACGGCAGGCGACCAGCTTGGCTTAACAGTGAAATCTTCAGTGAGCTTAAACACAAAAAGGAAGCTTACAAGAAGTGGAAACTTGGATAGGTGACTAGGGAGGAGTATAAAAATATTGCTTGAGCATACAGGGGTGTAATTAGGAAGGCCAAAACACAACTGGAGTTGCAGCTAGCAAGGGACGTGAAGGGTAACAAGAAGGGTTTCTACAGGTATGTTAGCAACAAGAAAAAGATCAGGGAAAGTGTGGGACCCTTAATGAATGGCGGAGGCAACCTAGTGACACATGATGTGGAAAAAGCTAAAGTATTCAATGCTTTTTTTGCTGCGGTCTTCACAGATAAGGTCAGCTCTGACACTGCTGTCCTGGACAACATAGTATGGGGAGGAGGTTAGCAGCCCTCAGTGGTGAAAGAACAGGTTGAGGACTATTTAGAAAAGACCAGTCAGCCTCACCTCAGTCCCTGGAAAAATCATGGAGCAGGTCCTCAAGGAAACCATTTTGAAGCACTTGGAGGAGAGGAAGGTGATCAGGAACAGTCAACATGGATTCACCAAGGGCAAGTCATGCCTGACCAACCTGAATGCCTTCTATGATGAGATAACTGGCTCTGTGGATATGGGGAAAGCAGTGGATGTGATATATCTGGACTTTAGCAAAGCTTTTGATACCGTCTCCCACAGTATTTTTGCCAGCAAGTTAAAAAAGCATGGATTGGATGAATGGACTATAAAGTGGATAGAAAGCTGGCTAGATTGTCAGGCTCAATGGGTAGCGATCAACGGCTTGATGTCTAGTTGGCAGCCGGTATCAAGCGGAGTACCTCAGGGGTAGGCTCTGGGGCCAGTTTTGTTCAACATCTTTGTTAATGATCTGGATTGATGGGATGGATTGCACCCTCAGCAAGTTCGCAGATGACACTAAGATGGGCAGAGAGGTAGATAAGCTGGACGGTAGGGATTGGGTCCAGAGTGACTTAGGCAAATTGGAGGATTGGGCCAAAAGAAATCTGATGAGGTTCAACAAGGACAAGTGCAGCGTCCTGCACTTGGGACAGAAGAATCCCATGCACCGCTACAGGCTTGGGACCCACTGGCTAAGCAGCAGTTCTGCAGAAAAGGCCCTGGGGATTACAGTGGATGAGAAGCTAGATATGAGTCAGCAGTGTGCCCTTGTGGCCAGAAGGCTAACAGCATATTGGGCTGTATGAGTAGGAGCATTGCCAGCAGATTGAGGGAAGTGATTATTCCCCTCTATTCGGCACTCTTGAGGCCACATCTGGAGTATTGCATCCAGTTTTGGGCCCCCCACTATAGAAAGGATGTGGACAAATTTGAGAGAGTCCAGCGGAGGGCAACAAAAATGATTAGGGGGCTGGGGCACATGATTTATGAGGAGAGGCTGAGGGAACTGGGCTTGTTTAGTCTGCAGAAGAGAAGAGTGAGGGGGGGATTTGATAACAGTCTTCAACTACCTGAAGGGAGGTTCCAAAGAGGATAGAGCTCAGCTGTTCTCAGTGGTGGCAGATGACAGACAAGGAGCAATGGTCTCAAGTTGCTGTGCTGGAGGTCTAGGTTGGATATTAGGAAACATTATTTCACTAGGAGGGTGGTGAAGCACTGTAATAGGTTACCTAGGGAGGTGGTGGAATCTCCATCTTTAGAGGTTTTTAAGGCCCAGCTTCAAAAAGCCCTGGCTGGGATGATTTAGTTGAGGTTGGTCCTGCTTTGAGCAGGGGGTTGACTAGATGACCTCCTGAGGTCTCTTCTAATCCTAATCTTCTATGAACCGGAGGATCCAGGTGCCTCGTATGTATTCAGCCACCGTGTGGTTGGTACCGAGGATACAAAATGAGCCAGAGACTATTTCTTTCTCAATGGCTCTTTTCCTCACTACCTTTCTGGAGGAGTGAGCCTTCCTCTGCGAAGAGGGTGAAGTTTCTGGAGATCTTTGTCCAGAGAGGGTCTTCTGGCTGGGATCAAATGCTGGGCGCAGAGATTTCTCCGTAAGTGTAAGTTTGAGATGCAGGTCTCTGTTCTTCCTAGTGCAAGCCTTTATGTTGCTGCAGTGAGAACACTTTGTGGGATGTCTCTCTCACGTAAGCACCACATACATTGAGAGTGTCTATCCGATATTGGGATTGCCTCCCAGCAGGAAAGGCAGCACCTCAAGCCTGGTGAACTGGCCATAGGTCCACCTATGGTGGTTCAGCCCACTATTTTAGAGGGTAAGAAAATATATGTATAATAATTTCTAAATGAAAAAATAAACAGGGAAAGAAAAAGGGTAAGTAAATGTAACTATTATACTAAGACTACTCTAAAAAGCTATACTAAACACTAAATAAAGCTATCTGTTTTCACACTGCTGGGAACTTTGTCTCAGGCTGAGGATGGTTGAGAAGGAACTGCGGGGGGTGGTGTCTGGTCATGCACACAAGACAGATGCTGACAACAGCATGAGACGAGGAGAGCTCATGAGTGACCCAGATGAGCACTGCTGTTGAAATTCTTCAATCAAAGGCAAAGGGTTGCATTTTCACCTGAAGTGGAGCACCCACAGGGGACACTCCTTGAAGAAGAGCAATGACTTCAATAGGAACAAAATTAGGCCAATGTTGAGAACTTTTTTTGAGGAAGGGAACCCAACAACCACCACACAAAAACTGTATTACAAAACATGAGCCTTCTCCCTTTGAAGTCAATGCAAAGCTCCCATTTGTTTCAATGGGATCAGGATTGGGCCAGTTTATTTAGGATCAGATACAACATTCCTGTGAAATACAGTAGGAACTATTTTCATCCTCACTGTACCTATGAGGAAGCTAAAGGAGAGAAATTCAGTGACTTGCCCAAGGTAACAAGGGGAGTCAATATCAGAACCAGAACAGGAACTAATGCAGAATATCAGGGTTGGAAGGGACCTCAGGAGGTCATCTAGTCCAACACCCTGCTCAAAGCAGGACCAATCCCCAGACAGATTTTTATCCCAGTTCCCTAAATGGCCCCCTCAAGGACTGAACTCACAACCCTGGGTTTAGCAGGCCAATGCTCAAATCACTGAGCTATCCCTCCCCCTGTCCCTGCCAGATGCCACACCTATTCCTCCCCTCCCCCGATAATCCCACAGAAGCCAGCCAGTATTAAAAACACAAATAATTGAACAGCTTTCAATATGCTCTCAAAGAGGCCAGAGTGAAGAGTTAGACTGCATACCAAATGGTGAACCATGCAGATGTGAAAGGAACCACCCTCCCCCTCCCCTGAGTCACCACAAGCAGGGATATACCTGTTATTGGGGGGAAACCCCTATGTTGTACACATGAATCATGTAGATCAGTAATGAAATGAGAATCCAAACCACAAAGGTACTGTGTGTTTATTTTTAGAACATTGTCATTATTAAGGTAGGAAAAGGAGCAAGTATGTTTCAAATTGTTTCCTGCACTCTAAAAAGAAATTATATACCTCTCTCACATACACTACATACCACTTATATTTTGAGAGATATCAGTTTTATCACAAGGATTTATTACTCATCTACCCTGGACTGACCAAATCTTATACAAAGGGTTTCTTCATGCAGTCAGAGATAGTTGATTTTATTTATTTAAACAAACCCAGCAACAAACCCTCATGGTCACCAGGACTTTTCAATCTCCACTACAGCTACCTACATACTTGCACAAAATATTTTCATTAGCCTTGTCCCACTCATTATTTGCTTCTTGTCTCAAATTAGTTTATAAGGTCACTGGGGCAGGAAACATTACTACTTATTTGTACAGGATCTAGCAAAAGGGAGCCTTGATCCTGAACCATAGTACTAATAATAAATATATTCAACGTGCAGACAATAAAGTCTTAAGCTTTTTATTCTAATAATAACCATAAACACTTTTTTGGAGGAAACCTGCCATCTTGCACATCATGCTGGTGACTGAAATGCTCAAGTTTCAGATGTGAGATTCTACTTTTCCTGAAAATTCAGCCTCTTCTCTGCAGTGGCGATGCCCAGAACCTGCCTACATTTTCTCATGACAACTCTCCTGTTACACCCCTTATTCATTGTCCTTAATAAGCCTTCATAAACCCTTCTACTTTTTAAATGCATCCCCTGAAATTACTGCATATGGGGCAAGTCATCTGACAAGGGACTCTATATGTTTCATTCCAGATAAAAGTTGATTCAGTTTTAAGTAGAGATGGAACTGAGCTGAAAATTTCCAGTCCAGAGTTGGATCCAAACTTTCCTTAAATTTCTGCATTCAGTATTATAGTTATCATGCATTCTATAAATATGGACCAGAGTCAAGAATCTGGACTTTTCCTAAAGTGTAAGGAGGAATCTGAATTTAGTGATACATTTTAGGCCCAGCTCTACTTTTAAAAGAGATGACCAACACCAGCATTATTGCTCTATAGTTTTAGACAGATATGTTCTCAAAGGAGACATGAGTCGTGTTTCTTAGGGAATGCATATATACATTTCTACCGTCTTCTACTTTTTTATGGCAATGGAGCTGATTAGCAATGTTCAAATAACCAAGTCCAGATAAGTGAGCCAGTGCATAGCTTTGGAAGTGGCTTGGTGTAAATCTAAAATGCCACTGATTTACAATGTGGTCCATAGTTTGCGACTCATGTCCAACATTACATTATCTCTCGTCTTCCTGAGATATGAGAGATGACAGCATCTGCCATGTAAAGTTCTGAAACTGTTCAATGCAAGCTATTGCTTCCAGGGTAGGTTGAAGCCTAAAAAGTTATTTTGGGGCATCAGCAATCAAACGTTTGTTTGGGATATTAGCATTATCCGAGAATTCTTTCTAGTGTGCTTCATGATTGAATAAGAGCTTTAGCCTGATCCCAAAAAGGCTTACAGGATTTCAGACATGACTTTGGAAGCTTCTGGAGGTCCTCATGAATTGGTAAATTCAGGTTGGCCATAGTTTGATTGTACTCACAAGCTCTCTCTCTCTCTGTATTTTGAATGTGAGTATACATGCAAAAGTGGACAACCAGTGGAGGGGTGTTGATTTCAATGTTCCAGTTATAATTCTCATCATAACATTTAGCTGCATGTTCAGAGATGTGGTATGGGAGCTGCCTGCCCAGACTGATATGCAATATTCAGTGGTGGAGTGCAACATTGCTAGAGTCACTGTTCGAAGTGTGTGTGCATCACTACCCCATATTGTGTCTGAGGATTTGGACAAGGTTAGTCCGTGATTTTGCCTTTTCACATGTCTCTTCCAGATGAGCTACAAACATCAGGCATCCATCTGAGGTTACACCGAAGTATTTCAGATAGGGATAATTTTGGACCCATTCACCACCCAAATATGATAATAAGTGATAACTTGGCAGTTTTGTTGATTTAGGTGAAAGGCTATTAGCAAAGTTTTGGAGGCATTGGAACGTACTTTCCAGTATTGAAAATATTCTGCCATTAGCTTGAGGTCAGGGAGCATGTTGCCAATGGGTGGTAAAGGACAAACATGATTGGCAGACCTATTCACTACTGTACATTTGACAGGGAAGACCCCAAAAAGGTAGCATGAGGTGACAGTCATTGTCCTCCTCAAACATGGGAAGTCACCAAACAATGCTTGTTGTTAAAGAACCCATCTGCATCTCCATCCCTGGTAGCCCATCAAACTATGTCCTGCCAGCATCTCTCACTCCCTTTTGGCTTCCCATAGACTCACTTCTTGTCTCCAACCCCTTATCAGAGTTTAGTTACTTCAATTTATTGATAAATTAAATTTTCACATGCTCTGGAATGTGTAAAAGCTTGTCCACATATCAACGTTAATCCAGAATAAAGCAAGATGTGGATTAACTATTAGTGATTAACTCCATGTGTGGATGCTCTTATTTCAGAATGAGAATGCCTTATTCTGAATTATTTTAATGCATTTATAGATTATTCTAGAATAAGAGGTCCACACATGGAGTTAATCACAAATAGTTATTCCAGAATAAGGTCCTGTGTGGACAAGCCCCAACACAGTGTGGGGCATCTAGAATTTTACTCCATTAGTAGCACGATGTACCAACTACCTTCTCCAAAAGGTAACAATGGCTTCACTTAGAGAGGTTTGCTACCCAGAGAGGTGCTAGTGAGTATTCTGTGACTGACAGATTCAAAATGGGAAAGTTAGGTCTTGTTGGAGTGATCACCAGACAGAGAGCAAGTCAAAGGGCCAGGAAGATACATGTGGATCTGAGGGTAATGAAGGGTTGCACCCGCAAGTCTGGGTAATTTAAATTACTTCAACTTTTGGATGCTCCTCTGACTAATGAAAATTTCTTAACCTCTGTCACCAATTATGATTTCACTGCAGCGTCACCAAGGGAACTTACAATGATCTGAAAACATCAAACTGCTCTTTAAACACATAGGACCCGATTTGAACCCGACCTCTAGCCAGCATTTACATTTTCTACCTGCAAAAATTCAGGTGCAGTCTTTGAATGTAAACAATCTGCAAACAAGGTGTTGGTACAAGAGAAGGTGATGTGACAAGTTCCTACAAGAACATGTGATGAGTATTCTGTGAGATCCTTATTAAAGGCTGATCAAAGCCTTCTCTCTCTCAACACATGCAAACTATTCTGAATAACTAGCAAGAAACATTTCCTTGAAATGGAAATAACATATCTGTAGCAGCAGATGGTTGCTGATTTGTTTGCATATCTGATCCACATTGTCACAACTTAATTTAAGGTTAACAGATTAGTTTGATGATACTTTTAAAATTAAAAAGTGAAAAATGCAGAAAAACAGTGATGTTACAATAATATATGTGGTATAATTATGGTATTATATATCACATAACATCAAATAAATTACAAAACTACAGAGATTAAAGTTTGAATGGTATAATAAATGACAAATATTGCACATTGACTCAGCTTTTTCCCTCCTCTTGCTTATTTGAGCATATTTGGGATAAGTGTATTGAATAAACTATTTTATTCAATACATGTTATTAATTATTAATTGTTATATTCACCCCTATATAAGCACTTGAGGAAGTTAAAGTCCTTGTCTTGAGGAAGTTAAGGAGCTTGTGCTCAGTTTTTATTTGTAGTGTGTTCACTGAATGGGTTCCAAATCAGGAGACACTCCTTCTCTTTTCCATTGGTATGAGATCCCACCAAGTGAAATATACAATCACTGTTTTTTCAGATTTCCATATTATTGTAATGCTATGGTTTCTAAAGCTATATATTAACACTTTGGGGTGTTTATTTAATGTGTATTCTGTAATATCTTGAAGCAAACAAGTATTTGGAAAATTGTCAATTCTCCACATTTTTATTGAAAACATTTTCCAGATGAGGCCAAGCCCAGACCATATGTAAAAGACTAGAATTTCACTAAAAATTAGATGACTATATGGAGTTTAATAAGGTAAAGTAATTTTTCTACTTGTAGCACTGAACTGGCCTTTCTGTGGTCAAGGAGGGAACTTCCCACTGATGATGCATTTACTGTTCCCCACTTTTCCTTACTGGGGCTGGGCTTGTATGGGAGTGTTATTGACCTACTGGCATTAAGAAGCTAAAGAAAAAATGTTAAGTGTTTAAAAACAAGTTTAAAATTCTATAGGTGAGATGGGAGAGTTAACAATGTCTCATAATCCCTTACTCATTGGTTTGTATCACAATCTTCATATTATTAAAATCCATACATTTGCCTGTGAATATGGGGGGAAATGTTTTCTCTCATTCAGTTATGGAAGATATGAGTGAAATTGCTATGATGCAAATGCCACCAACAAATCACTGTCAATCTTTCCTTCAGTAAGGTACGGAAAGTAAAAAGTACCGTAATTTGAATAAAGGTGGGAAGACTAATTCACAGACAAGTTTCTCCATTGCTTTTGCTCATGCTATTAAATTTGTCAATAAGAAACTCCACATGGTGAGTGAAAACTCAGTATAGAATTTCAACATTTTCTTTCCATTATACAGTCTTTCTAATCACCTGCATTTGTACTTATTCAAATGGGGAATCACCCAAAACAAGCTTTCTCCAGTGCAGCTAGTATATGTAGTTTAAAATTTGACTTTGTGGTTTAATAAGGTTCCTGTTCTATAAAGGTTTCAAATATTAAAAAAAAAAAAGAATAAACTCTAATCAGATGACTGTGGTCCTGTCAAAAACCTCTAACTGTACAATTGCAAGTTTCAACTTCCTGAACCATTTCATTACTGATGAGCAGCGTGAACGGAAAATTGCATGTGTGAAAATCATGGATGCCATGATCTTTGAGTCTTTCCACCACTGCAGCTTCCCTCAGATTATAATCTTTCATTTTAAAAATGGTTTATATTCTCCTCTATTGCAAGAGCCACTCAGTGAATCTGCTGATGCTCTGTAAATCTTGCCTCTCACAGAAAACTGTCCCCAGGGAAATAACAGCTATTGCAAAGGTGTAAACTCACCTCTCCCACATACTACTCACCTCAGTGAGGCATAAGCTGCAAACACAGGTAGTCTAGTAACTTTAAAATTTTTATTAAAGCTAATGTTAAAAAATATATATTATATACAGTTTAAGAAAAAAGTGTCTGTACATCTGGGTATAGTGCTTAAATTATCCACAAAGTTTGTTTTAAAAGTCATAAGTGCATAATCAGCAATAACCCAAATTTAGGTGAATAAAGTTAACAATATGGTTTAGATACTAGCATCCAAGTATTTGGGTACATCACTCATGAAAAGTTACACAGAGAGTTGGTTGTGGAGAGCAAATATATCAATTAGTGAAGACTGTCCCTCAGTAATTGAGAATTTAGGGTAGGTTGTCCAATTAGAAAATACAATCCATCAGGAAGTATTTCAGTTACTTTCCCAACTGCGCTTCTCACTGGCACTCCAGCTCATCCCTCCTGGTATTGTCAATGTTTAGTGATGTGTTCTAGGTAGATGTCCCTCGACTACCTGATGGCATCTGGTATCATGAGTTGCTGCATCAGCTGAGCGTAGCATTGACCGATTCCACATTCTCTCAACACTCACTCATTACTGGGGTCCCATGCACCCATGGCTCTGACGATCAGTGCCTGAGCTTGAACGTCATAGCCCCTAGCTCTCAAGATGTTGGCCAGAGGGTTGTATTTCTCCAGCTTTTGAGCTCAGTCATTGCAGAAGGCCAGGGTCCTGTTTTCAAAGGGAACTGTGACATCCACCATGATGATCTTCTTCCGGTCCTTGTTGGTGATGACAATGTCCGGTTGCAGGTGGCTGTCTATTCCGAGGATGGCAGCATTCGCAGCAACCTTTCCTACAGGTGGTAGGATGGCTCTGACCAGTCGGTCTTGGATGGCGTTGTGGTGCAGCTGCCAGGCTCTGGAATGGGGCTTGCAGCTACACAGGATGTAGAGTAGTGTCTCATTGGCATAGCCACACTTCCCGCATCGCTTGTCCCGATTTCCATGGCGGATGGCTCCGTTCAGCGGAACGCAGTTGAGCCGGGCTCTGTGAATGAAAAAACGGTTACTCACCTTTTTGTAACTGTTGTTCTTCAAGATGTGTTGCTCATGTCCATTCCAAGCAGGTGTGTGCGCGCCGTGTGCACACCAGCTGGAAGATTTTCCCTTAGCAGCGTCCGTAGGGTCGGCCCGGGTGCCCCCTGGAGTGGCGCCTCCATGGCGCCCTATATAGGGACCTGCTGACCCTCCACCCCCTCAGTTCCTTCTTGCTGGCACTCTGACAGAGGGGCAAGAGGGTGGGTATTGGAATGGACATGAACAACACATCTTGAAGAACAACAGTTACAAAAAGGTGAGTAACCGTTTTTTCTTCTTCGAGTGATTGTTCATGTGCATTCCAAGCAGGTGACTCAAGCCTGAGTTTAGGTGGTAGTGTTGGAGTTCATTGCAGATTGGAGCACTGCCCTGCCGAAGGCTGCATCGTTTCTGGCCTGGTGTGTGATGACATAGTGTGACGTGAATATGTGGACTGAGGACCACGTGGCAGCCCTGCATATCTCCTGTGTCGGGACCTGAGCCAGGAATGCCGCGGAGGAGGCCTGTCCCCTTGTGGAGTGGGCTGTGATTGGTGGGGCAGGCACGTTGGCCTGATTGTAGCATTTGCGGATGCAAGCTGTGGTCCATGAGGAGATATGCTGTGAAGAGATAGGGAGCCTCTTCAACCTGTCGTCCACAGCTACAAAGAGTTGGGTTGATTTCCTGAATGGTTTAGTTTGTTCAATATAGAATGCCACGGCCCTGTGAACGTCCAGGGAATGCAGCCTACGCTCTGCGTTGGAGGAGTGTGGCTTAGGGTAGAACACAGGGAGAAAAATGTCCTGCCCCATGTGGAACAGGGAGACCACCTTAGGAAGGAATGCTGGGTGTGGCCTGAGTTGGACTTGGTCTTTGTGGAAGACATTGTATGGAGGCTCAGACGTCAGCGCACTGAGCTCCGATACCCTCCTGGCTGAGGTGATAGCCACAAGGAATGTGACCTTATAAGAGAGATATAGTGAAGAGCACATAGCCAGTGGCTCGAAAGGGGGCCCTGTGAGGGTGGAGAGGACCAAATTAAGGTCCCAAGCTGGGACTGGTTGTCGAGTATGCGGGAACAGCCTATCCAGGTCCTTGAGGAAGCGACAAACCAATGGGTTTGCGAAAACTGAACCACCTTCCGCTCCTGGGTGGAATGTGGAGATGGCTGCCAAGTGGACCTGAACCGAAGACAGGGAAAGTCCCCGCTGTCTCAACTGGAGTTCTTATGACGAGCGTCGGTCACTCTTCGGCATAAACTTCCCGCAGTCCGTGCAGAGTTTAAACCCTGGGGACCCGGGCATGCCCCAGCGGGGCGACGAGTACTTTGCAGGGAAGCTCCCCCTAACAACTATTAACTATCTACAACTAACACTAACTCTAAACTATGAGAGAGGAAACAACTATATGCACTTAGATGAGACACTGCTAGGCCTGCTGCAAGAGCGAGCAAAGTTCCAGCTAGCTGTCACCGGCGGTAAGAAGGAACTCGGGGGGTGGAGTGTCAGCGGGCCCCTTTATAGGGCACCTGGAGGTGTCACTCCAGGGGGCCCCAGGGCTGATCCTACGGACACTGCTAAGGGAAAATCTTCCAGCTGGCGTGCACGTGGTGCGCACACACCTGCTTTGAATGCACATGAACAATCACTTGAAGAACCACCTCCCATTTGCAAATTGGGTGAGGCTGCCCCCTGGGAGGAAGTGGCTGTTGATGTCCCACTTGCATGTCACCTCGAAGGCCTTGTCCTGGTTCGGCTTCCCACATATTGGCAGTAGATGGCATCCTTCAGGGTTCTCTACAGCATAGTTCTAGCTTTCGGAGTGATGAGAGTGTTTGTTCTACATTCTTCACCTGTGGCAGCAGGACTCAGCTCCTCATGTTCCTTGCTCCACATCCAGTGGCAGACGATACGCTTCTCCAATCGTCACGTAGCATTGTGGGCACAAGTCCGGAGTGAAGCAAAGTCTCCCTTTTCTCTTCCAAATTCACCTTCCAGGGACCCACTCAGGTAGGTGGCGACTCTGGGTTGGAGGGGTCCTGGCAATTCGCTTTTTGATGACATCCTGCATAATACTTTCTACAATGTTTCTCACCATGGCATCCAGGCATGTCAGAAGGCGGAAGGCATGAGTGATCACTGCAATGTAGCATAGATCACCCATACAAGGGACATTGGTGCCACCCTGCCTGCACAAGATGTACACCAGTTCATTGCTCCTCTCTGTGGAAGAAACATTCACTTATTCACTAGCTGCCTGATTGTGTTGGCTGTCTTGTTAAGAGGTACCTTCACCACGGCAGATCCCCTCAGGACGAATGAGATGGGGGGGGATCAGGAAGGTTTTCATCTTCTGCCATGGTGCCAGTAAGGAGGAGTTGATCCTGGCCACATCTCGTAGGATAGTATCTACGAGATGTGTAGATCTATCGAGTATCAGGTGTCTGCTGGACACGGAAACCTGTTGGCATGCTGAGATGTTGGTATGCTTGCCCATCCTCGAGGAAGATCATGGGTTCAACCTGGATCTGAAACGGCACTGCCTGGACCGAGTCCCTTCTACTGACATTGATATGCAGGGATGCACACTTCCTAGTGTTGAAACGGAGTCCCATCCAATTGGCAGCCTGGCTGGTGACATTGAGCATTTGTTGGAGACTCTCAGAATTATCTGCGATCAGGACCAGATCATCTGTGTAGGCCAGGATATTCACACTGTTGCCATACACGTTGAAACTGCCTAACCTGCTGGAGATTGTTCGAATGAGTGGCTCCATAGCTAAGTGAAACACGATGGGGCTGAGGGGACAGCCTTGCTTCATGCCGCTACAGATAGGGATTTCAGGCCTCTCCCCTTCCATGGAGCAGATGGTGGTGGAGGTGCAGCCTTCATAAAGTTCCTGGATTAACTGGAGAAAGTTTTCAGGCATCCTGAACTGTCGCAGCATGGCAAAGATATGCTGGCGGGGCATCGATCCAAAAGCATTAACCAGGTCGAGCCCCCTACAACACACTTCCTTTGTGCCTTCCTGGCCATGTGGATGGCAAGCATTTATGAGCTTGCTTAACATAATAAATGCAACCACAATTACTAATTCAAAAGGCAACACAGACTAATTTGAATAATGGGACTGTTCAGGATAGGAAAAAAAGCCCACAGATCCAGTTTTTCACTCCCACCACCCAAAACAAATGAAAGCAAAGCAAAAAAGCATCTGCACCATAATGAAGTAAACTATTCAGGGCAGAGAGTGTCTCAGTCTACGCTTGTACAGTGTCTAGCACAATAGATTCCTGATTTCAGTTAGGCTGCCGAGGCACTACTGTAATACAAATATGAATAAAACAACAATAACTAGAGAAAATAGAGGTCATGAGCATCACTCAGCAGCTAACCACAGATATACTTCAGCATTTACATGGAGACAGGGAAATACTGGTCCAAATTTTCAAAAGTAGCCTCTAATTATGGGTGCCCAGCTTTATGTTCCTAAGGTCTTATAAGTTTCTGTGTGAATTGCGGCTGTTTAGCATCTCTGGATATCAAACTTTAGATGTAAAAAGCTTGGGCAGAGACTGTCTTTATGTTTATGTTTGTACAGTATCTAGCACAGTGGGGTCCTGGTCCATGACTTGGGCCCCTGGGTGCTATTGTAACAAACAAACATATAAATAAAATGGTCACTTTTGAAAATCTGTCCCCCGTTTGTCTTCCTGCCTTCTAGGGTACTTGGATTTCTGTGCTCCCAAAGAATTTGCATGAAAACGAACAGATTATCTAACAAAGTTATTTTTGCTTGAGGATCCCTAAGTGCGAGGGAATAGAAGCTTCATTCTTTCTTTTTCCAAGATCCTAGAAACACTGCCATTTAATTATACAGTCTTCCCTGCTTTGGCAACTTATTCTATACTTAGACACCACAATGGGAGGCATCTGAAAAAGACAGAAACAGATGCATATATATGTGATGTGAATGGAGCATGGAATGGGACTTTATGATCTCTCTCTTCCTTTTTCCCTAAATCATTGAAGCATTCTGTCTTCCAATTGCCTTTTCCAGTTTTGAAAGGCTATTTTACCTGATGAAGGAAAAGCAGTAGACTTTTCTCCCCAGTCTGATAGAGAAAGACTGGCTCTGTGAAGCAATCAGCTACTCCCCACCCCAATAGCTGCTGCTTGTAGGCATGAACCAGTCCAGATGGGGCTAATTTAAAAGCTAAAATGTGACAAGTGTGGAAACCAGGAACTAACTGGATCTGAGACAATGCGGGTAACTGCTGCTGAATAAAAGACCTGAAAGTTCTCTTGAAGGCAGATCAGGGGAGCAGAGACTTTACAAGTATCTTACAAGACAAGTCATATTTGGGGGACTCTCCTCAAGAATTTGAGAAAAACAGTTACCTTCTTGTAACTGCTGTTCTTTGAGATGAGCTGTATATGTGCATTGCACTATAGGGGTGTGTGCACATCTGATGCACCGGTGCCAGAGAATTTTCCCTAGTGGTACTCACAGAGCAGTCTCACATATGCCCCGGCTTCTTTGTAAGTTGAAGATATAAATTCCTTCGTACCAGAATCCAGATGGTAGACTCTAATGCATTGGGTAAGGAGGATGCATTGTGTAATGCACATATACAAAACATCTCAAAGTAAAACAGTTACAAGAAGGCGAGTAACTGGTTTTTCTTTGAGTGATTGTACATATGTCCATTTTATTGTAGGTGATGCCGAAGCTGTTTTCAAAGAAGGTGGGGACAGGAGTCTCAGTCACAGAGAAACTGTGTGACAGCTTTCCCCACAGTTACATCTTCCCTTGATGCAGCAGTAATTGCATAGTGTCTAGCAAACTTGTGGATTGATGATCATCTCACTGCTCTGCAGATATCCACAACAGGAACATTAATCACAAACCCCATGGAGGCTGAGTGCACCCTAGTTGAATGTTCAGACATCTTCCCAGGGGGGCATGATACCTTTGGAAACATAACACATGACAACGCAACTGGTAATCCATTCAGAGTCATTGTACTGTAACACTGTGACCTCTCACTTGCTCTGCATAGGACATAAAAAGGCTGGGAAGAAACCAAAAAAGGCTTTGTTCTATCCAGGTAAGATGCTATATCAGGGTAGTCAATAGGCAGACCGCAGGCCAAATCCTGGATCGCCAGATGCTTTTGAATGGATCGCAAAATCTTATTATTATTATTGCAGTGTGAAAAAAATGTTTATGTGGACCTTGACCAAGAAATTTGGACCTTGACAAAAAATAATTGACTACTCCTGTGATGGCTGAATAAAATTAAGAAAAAAAGAAATGCCCAAAGGACAAGACGAATACCTAGTTAGAAATGCTCCAACCATGGATGGTAAGAAGGAACTGAAGAATGGACACGGTGACTCCACCCTTTATACCCTCAGGTCAGAGGACAAGGAAGCCAGGGTGCATGCAGGGCTACACCTAACAGGTACTGCTAAAGAAAACTCTCTGGCACCTGTGCATGAAATGCACATAGGCCTACAGCATAATGGATATATACAATCACTCAAAAGAAGAAATGCTGATCTTTTTGTTAATAAAATGTTTTTAGGTTTTGCCTCTTTGTTGGAGTTATTGCTAGTAACACACCTGCTTGACTCTGCTGAGTGACAAATGAAGAACTATCCAGCATGGTGTACCTTTAAATGAGAAGGTCTTGCCTCCATCTTTTCAAGAATGTGTACTGGGCAATTCTGCTAGGGAGAGGAGTGAGCCATGTTCTGAGGTCTACATCTTGAAGAAAAAGCCAGACTCCTAGTATTTCAGAGATGGCTATTTGAAACTCAAGTTTCCATGTTCAGCACAAGACAAAAGTGACAACTTGCAAAGCTTATCAGCCTACTTAGAATAAAAGCCATCAAGCAAGAAGGCTACCATTGCGCAAGCAAGATCTCCCAGATGTCTCCCCCATCCCACTAGCAATACTCCCCTCTTCTCCAGACTGATTTTCAGGCAGTTATCTCAAAACAAATAGGGACCGTTAACGCAAATACTAGGGCTGTCGATTAATCACAGTTAAGTCACACAATTAACTCAAAAAATTAACTGTGATTAAAAAAATAATCATGATTAATCACACTGTTAAACAATAGATTACCAAATTGAAATTTATTAAATATTTGTGGATGTTTTTCTACATTTTCAATATATTGATTTCTATTAGAACACAGAATACACAGTGTATAGCGCTCACTTTATATTTATTATTACAAAAATGTGTACTGTAAAAATGATAAAAGAAATAGTATTTTTCAATTCATCTCATACAAGTACTTTAGTGCAATCTCTTTATAGCAAAAGTGTAACTTACAAATGTAGATTTTTTTGTTACATAACTGCAATTAAAAAAACAATGTAAACCTTGAGATCCTACAAGTGCACTCAGTCCTACTTCTTGTTCAGCCAATCACTAAGACAAACAATTTGTTTATATTTACGGGAGACACTGCTGACTGCTTCTTATTTACAATGTCACCTGAAAGTGAAAACAGGTGTTTGCATGGCACCTTTGTAGCTGGAGTTGCAAGGTATTTACAAGCTAGATATGCTAAACATTCATATGCCTTTTCATGCTTCGGCCACCATTCCAGGGGACATGATTCCATGCTGATGATGCTTGTTAAAAAAATGTGTTAATAAAATTTATGACTGAACTCCTGGGGGGAGAACTGTATGTCTCCTGTTCTGTTTTACATGCATTCTGCCATATATTTCACGATAAAGCAGTTTTGGATGATGATCCAGCACATGTTCGTTTTAAGAACACTTTCACAGCAGATTTGACAAAATGCAAAGAAGGTACCAATGTGAGATTTCTAAGGATAGATATAGCACTTGACCCAAGGTTTAAGAATCTGAAGTGCCTTCCAAAATCTCAGAGGGAGGAGGTGTGGAGAATGCTTTCAGAAGTCTTAGAAGAGCAACACTCCAATGTGGAAATTACAAAAACCAAACCACCAAAAAAGAAAATCAACCTTCTGCTGGTGGCATCTGACTCAGATGATGAAGATGAACCTGCATTGGTCCGCTCTGCTTTGGATCGTTATCCAGCATGGATGCATGTCTTCTGGAATGGTGACTAAAGTATGAAAGGACATATGAATGTTTAGTGCATCTGGCACATAAATATCTTGTGATGCCAGCTACAACAGTGCCATCCAAATGCCTGTTCTCACTTTCAGATGTGGGCAGCATTATCTCCTGCAAATTGTAACTAAACTTGTTTGTCTGAGTGATTGGCTGAAGTAGGACTGAGTGGACTTGTAGGTTCTAAAGTTTTAGATTGTTTTATTTTTGAATGTAGTTATTTTTGTACATAATTCTACATTTGTAAGTTCAACTTTCATGATGAAGAGATTGCACTACAGTACTTGTATTAGGTGAATTGAAATATACTATTTCTTTTGTTTTTTACAGTGCAAATATTTGTAATAAAAATAAATATAAAGTGAGCAATGTACACTTTGTATTCTGTGTTGTAACTGAAATCAATATATTTGACAATGTAGAAAACATCCAAAAATATTGAAATAAATGGTATTCTATTATTTAACATTGCGATTAACAGCGATAATTTTTTTTAATCGCGTGATTAATCATGATTAATTTTTTTAAATCGCTTGACAACCCTAGCAAACATTGGAAAATGATAAACATTTGTAAAACAGGTTTTAAAATTCATTTTCTTACTAAACATTTATTCAGGCATTGGTTGGATTTTAAGTGGGCATGGCAATCTTTCTTTAAAAGCAAACAGGAAAACTAAAGTGGAAATTGAGTGATGTCCAGAAAAATGTGCTTACGTTACCTTTTTCATCTTAGGCTTTCAAAGTGCTGTACAAATGAAGGGCCTGATTATGAGTTTCTGAGCATCTCCTGTGAGATGCTGCACATGTCCAACTGCCAGTACCTCCAGTGGATCGGACTCTTAGAACACTCATATATTAAACCCATAGTACCTCCATTTTAGAGATGGAGAAACTTCTCCCTGGCCAACCCCACCTTAGTGAAATCAACCAGGAAGTGCCTGGTTTTCTTGGAACTAATGGTTTTAGTTATATCAAAGATTGGTATATTCTTAGTTTCCTGAACAGACCAAGGGGGTGAGCAAGTGTGCATTCATACATCATGAAAAAAATCCAACTCCACAGTAATACCACAGATGAGAGATTCACCTACCAAGAAATTTCCCTATGACTACTAACTGCATCACCTAACACATGCAGCAGAAATGGAATTCCACTGACCGTGGTACTTGGAAACGTTTAGATTAAATCACCTTTCAGTTTTTATTTGATTTCAGAAATTCCCAAAATTAGAATTTACGAAACTAGAGTGACAGTCATTTCCTTATACTGTATAACAAGTGCTATTATCAGGACGTAACTGAGGGCCGGACACTAAGATTCTCATGACTTACTCTGGGACCCTCCCACCTCACAGGGTCCTAGAGCCTGCGCTCCAGCCCAAGCCCAGAAGTCTACACAGGAATGAAACGGCCCCACAGTCCGAGCCCCATGAGCTCAAGTCAGCTGGCACGGGCCAGCCATGTTTTTTTTCTTTGCTGTATAGACATACCCTCTGTGACCATTTCAACTTAAAATTATTGTTTTACCTACCATGCATGTTAATTCTACATAATCCACTTTACTGAATGGAGAACCAAAAGACTGCTAGCTATTATTTGTTTTTTGTGCTTGATGCAGTATAAACATTGAGAAAGACATGATCTGCCTCCAGCTGCTTACATTTTAAATTACACTTATAGAGTCTGTACCAAGGATTAGATTCATTAGTTTCTGATGTTGCAGAAAATTGCTTGCTTTAAAACAACTTTAATATCTTCCAGTATTAGATAAAGGAAGCAGTAAAATTGTTTGTAAATTGCTGGCGGGGGACAGAAAGCACTAAAGTATTTGTTAACACAGTTTAAAATGTGTACAGGTCCGTCGCATCTTACAGTGGGATTACGTTCCACAGTCAGCACGTAAAGCGAAAATCGCGTATAGTCAAAATTACATTGAGTGTAATGGCGGGCAGACTCACCCGCACTACAGGCACAGTATTAAAATTGTTATTTTTCTCTTTTTTTTTGTTTTTTGCCAACTGCGTAAAGCTGAAATCGCACATGTTAAACGCGCATAAGATGCGACAGACCTGTATTTGCCCATTTTTTTCTCTCTGTTCCTATCCTGATGAGTATACATTAATCAATATTTGGGTACACAGCCAGTCTCCATTCTAGAAGGATATGTCTTCACTGCAGAATTAATTTGGGTTATCGGCACCTGGGCTAGCATAGCTCAGGTGAGAGTGGCCACACTGCAAAGCCATACTCGAATGTGTCCACCCTGGTGCTGCACTCATTCACATGGGGTGCTAGGACTTCTGGGGTCACACACTATGTATTGTAGTGCTGCAGTAAACTAAGCTGCTCTATAAATTTTTCCCCAGTGAATTATGGGAGAACTTGTCTGGCCTTCTGAGCATAGGTGCCGAGTTTCTAATCTGCCGGGGGTGTACTCCCTCTCGGCTCTGCCCAGGCCCTGCCCCCACTCCACTCCTTCCCTCAATGCCCCACCCCACCCTGCTTCTTCCTGCTCTGCCCCCCCACTGTGCCTTCGCTCCCCCTCCCCAACACCTGCTGACACCGCGAACCAGATGATCCGCAGCAGGCACTGGGAGGGAGAGGGAAGCGCTGATTGGTGAGG
Source organism: Mauremys reevesii (assembly GCF_016161935.1). Lineage (NCBI taxonomy): Eukaryota > Metazoa > Chordata > Testudines > Geoemydidae > Mauremys > Mauremys reevesii. The sequence goes on along the minus strand of NC_052627.1, from coordinate 41,552,509 downwards.
TCTGCTGGCAGGTAGGAGGTGCAAGGAGGAGGAAGAGGCATTGATGGGGGGTTGCTGTGGGATAGCCCCCGGGGCACCCACGGAGTTGACGCCTATGCTTCTGGGCACATGTGGTGGATTGTGGGAAGGCACTGGAGGACAACAAGCACTCAAGTGTGATAATTCACACTGTAAGGTGGGTGGGTTTCAGATCAAGGGTAAGCAGCATTCGACTTTAGCCTATCTCTCAAGATGGACTAGCTAGGTTGGGTGTAAAGTAACAACACACTCATGAGTGACTTGCGTGTGCAGGAATTTGATCTGTGGCAACACCTGAGTAAGAGCCCAAGTGAACCCCACAGGGAAGGCAAGCCTGATGGGGTGCTCCAGTTGCTGCAGGTATGGTGCCTGCTCCTGGCTGTTCTGAGGAATAACTCATCAGGTAGACACCTCTCCCCGCAGTTGCAAGCCATCCCTCCACCTCTATCTCTTTGTCTGCAGCTCCCTCTCACTCCAGGAGCTGCTGCAGCCTCTTTGTGACTCAACTAATCTCGTTCCACTGTGCTAATCTTTCATTCAGATTTACAGAACACTGCAAATCTCAAACGTAGGACTGAGTTTGAGCAGATTCAAAGTTGGCTAAGTCAGTTTCACATACCCTTAGAAATGATGGTGGTGTGTCAAGAGGAATTGCTGAAAACAATACATCTGGTAATTATATCAGTGTCAGATTGTTTGGCCTGGGCAACAGTTGGACATTGCTGCCAGAAGAACAACTTTCTGCAGATGATAATTATTGAAACAAACACCTATCATAGAATCACAGAATATCAGGGTTGGAAGGGACCTCAGGAGGTCACCTAGTCCAACCCCCTGCTCAAAGCAGGACCAATCCCCAACTAAATCATCCCAACCAGGGCTTTGTCAAGCCTGACCTTAAAAACCTCTAAGGAAGGAGATTCCACCACCTCCCTAGGTAACCCATTCCAGTGCTTCACCACCCTCCTAGTGAAAAAGTTTTTCCTAATATCCAACCTAAACCTCCCCCACTGAAACTTGAGACCATTACTCCTTGTTCTGTCATCTGGTATCACTGAGAACAGTCTAGATCCATCCTCTTTGGAACTCCCTTTCAGGTAGTTGAAAGCAGCTATCAAATCCCCCCCATATTCTTCTCTTCCGCAGACTAAACAATCCCAGTTCCCTCAGCCTCTCCTCATAAGTCATGTGCTCCAGCCCCTGTAATTATTTTTGTTATCTTCCGTTGGACTCTCTCCAATTTTTCCACATCCTTCTTGTAGTGTGGGGCCCAAAACTGGACACAATACTCCAGATGAGGCCCCACCAATGTCGAATAGAGGGGAATGATCACGTCCCTCGATCTGCTGGCAATGTCCCTACTCATACAGCCCAAAATGCCGTTAGCCTTCTTGGCCACAAGGGCAAACTGTTGACTCATATTCAGCTTCTCATCCACTGTAACCTCTAGGTCCTTTTCTGCAGAATTGCTGCCCAGCCATTCGGTGCCTAGTCTGTAGCAGTGCATGGGATTCTTCCATCCTAAGTGCAGGACTTGGCACTTGTCCTTGTTGAACCTCATCAGATTTCTTTTGGCCCAATCCTCTAATTTGTCAAGGTCCCTCTGTATCCTATCCCTACCCTTCAGCGTATCTACACTCCTCCCAGTTTAGTGTCATCTGCAAACTTGCTGAGGGTGCAGTCCACACTATCCTCTAGATCATTAATGAAGATATTGAACAAAACTGGACCCAGGACCGACCCTTGGGGCACTCTGCTTGATACTGGTTGCCAACTAGACATGGAGCCATTGACCACTATCCATTGAGCCTGACAATCTAGCCAGCTTTCCATCCACCTTATAATCCATTCACCCAGCCCATACTATTTTAACTTGCTGGCAAGAATACTGTGGGAGACTGTATCAAAAGCTTTGCTAAAAAAATAACATGTCCACTGCTTTCCCCTCATCCACAGACCCATATCTCCTCATAGAAGGCAATTAGGTTAGTCAGGCATGACTTGCCCTAGGTGGATCCATGCTGACTGTTCCTGATCACTTTCCTCTCCTTTAAGTACTTCAGAATTGATCCTTGAGGACCTGCTCTATGATTTTTCCAGGGACTGAGGTGAGGCTGACTGGCCTGTAGTTCCCCGGATCCTCCTCCTTCCCTTTTTAAAAAGATAGGCACTACATTAGCCTTTTTCCAGTCATCCAGGACCCCACCGGATTGCCTTGAGTTTTCAAAGATAACGGCCAATGGCTCTGCAATCACATCCGCCAACTCCTTTAGCACCCTTGGATGCAGTGCATTACGGCCCTGTGGACTTGTGCTCTCCCAGCTTTTCTAAATAGTCCTGAACCACTTCTTTCTCCACAAAGGGCTGGCCACCTTCTCATAAGAACATAAGAACGGCCATACCGGGTCAGACCAAAGGTCCATCTAGCCCAGTATCCTGTCTACCGACAGTGGCCAATGCCAGGTGCCCCAGAGGGAGTGGACCTAACAGGCAATGATCAAGTGAATGGCATCTCCATTCTCTGACAAACAGAGGCTAGGGACACCATTCCTTACCCATCCTGGCTAACAGCCATTAATGGACTTAACCATCATGAATTTATCCTGTTCTCTTTTAAACGCTGTTATAGTCCTAGCCTTCACAACCTCCTCAGGTAAGGAGTTCCACAAGTTGACTGTGCTCTGCGTGAAGAACTTCCTTGTATTTGTTTTAAATCTGCTGCCTATTAATTTCATTTGGTGACCCCTAGTTCTTGTATTATGGGAATAAGTAAATAACTTTCTCCACATCACTCATGATTTTATATACCTCTATCATATCCCCCTTTAGTCTCCTCTTTTCCAAGCTGAAAAGTCCTAGCCTCTTTAATCTCTCCTCATATGGGACCCGTTCCAAACCCCTAATCATTTTAGTTGACCTTTTCTAGTGCCAGTATATCTTTTTTGAGATGAGACCACATCTCTACGCAGTATTCAAGATGTGGGCGTACCATCGATTTATATAAGGGCAATAATATATTTTAAGTCTTATTCTCTATCCCCTTTTTAATGATTCCTAACATCCTGTTTGCGTGGACATCTTCGGAGAACTATCCACGATGACTCCAAGATCTTTTTCCTGACTTGTTGTAGCTAAATTAGCCCCCATCATATTGTATGTATAGTTGGGGTTATTTTTTCCAATGTGCGTTACTTTACATTTATCCACATTAAATTTCATTTGCCATTTTGTTGCCCAATCACTTAGTTTTGAGAGATCTTTTTGAAGTTCTTCACAGTCTGCTTTGGTCTTAACTATCTTGAGCAGTTTAGAATCATCTGCAAACTTTGCCACCTCACTGTTTATCCCTTTCTCCAGATCATTTATGAATAAGTTGAATAGGATTGGTCTGAGGACTGACCCTTGGGGAACACCACTAGTTACCCCTCTCCATTCTGAGAATTTACCATTAATTCCTACCCTTTGTTCCCTGTCCTTTAACCAGTTCTCAATCCATGAAAGGACCTTCCCTTTTATCCCATGACAGCTTAATTTACATAACAGCCTTTGGTGAGGGACCTTGTCAAAGGCTTTCTGGAAATCTAAGTACACTATGTCCACTGGATTCCCCCTTGTCCACATGTTTGTTGACCCCTTCAAAGAACTCTAATAGATTAGTAAGACACGATTTCCCTTTACAGAAACCATGTTGACTATTGCTCAACAGTTTATGCTTTTCTATGTGTCTGACAATTTTATTCTTAACTATTGTTTCGACTAATTTGCCCGGTACCGATGGTAGACTTACGGGTCTGTAATTGCTGGGATGACCTCTAGAGCCCTTGTTAAATATTGGCGTTACATTAGCTAACTTTCAGTCATTGGGTACAGAACCCAATTTAAAGGATAGGTTACAAACCTTAGTTAATAGTTCCACAACTTCACATTTGAGTTCTTTCAGAACTCTTGGGTGAATGCCATCTGGTCCTGGTGACTTGTTAATGTTGAGTTTATCAATTAATTCCAACACCTCCTCTAGTGACACTTCAATCTGTGACAGTTCCTCAGATCTGTCAAAAAAGACAGCTCAGGTTTGGGAATCTCCCTAACATCCTCAGCCGTGAAGACTGAAGCAAAGAATCCATTTAGCTTCTCCGCAATGACTTTATTGTCTTTAAGCGCTCCTTTTGTATCTCGATCATCAAGGGGCCCCACTGGTTGTTTAGCAGGCTTCCTGCTTCTGATGTATTTAAAAAACATTTTGTTATTACCTTTGGAGTTTTTGGCTAGCTGTTCTTCAAACTCCTCTTTGGTTCCTCAGATCTGTCAAAAAAGCCAGCTCAGGTTTGGGAATCTCCCTAACATCCTCAGCCGTGAAGACTGAAGCAAAGAATCCATTTAGCTTCTCCGCAATGACTTTATTGTCTTTAAGCGCTCCTTTTGTATCTCGATCATCAAGGGGCCCCACTGGTTGTTTAGCAGGCTTCCTGCTTCTGATGTATTTAAAAAACATTTTGTTATTACCTTTGGAGTTTTTGGCTAGCTGTTCTTCAAACTCCTCTTTGGTTTTTCTTATTACATTCTTGCACTTAACTTGGCAGTGTTTATGCTCCTGTCTATTTGCCTCACTAGGATTTGACTTCCACTTTTTAAAGGAAGTCTTCATCTCTCACTGCTTCTTTTACATGGTTGTTAAGCCACGGTGGCTCTTTTTTAGTTCTTTTACTGTGTTTCTTAATTTGGGGTATACATTGAAGTTGGGCCTCTATTATGGTGTCTTTAAAAATGCCCACGCAGCTTGCAGGGATTTCACTTTAGTCACTGTACTTTTTAACTTCTGTTTAACTAACCCCCTTATTTTTGCACAGTTCCCCCTTTTGAAATTAAATGCCACAGTGTTGGGCAGTTGAGGTGTTCTTCCCACCACAGGGATGTTGAATGCTATTGTATTATGGTCACTATTTCCAAGAGGTCCTGTTATAGTTACCTCTTGGACCAGCTCCTGCGCTCCACTCAGAATTAAATCTAGAGTTGCCTCTCCTCTTGTGGGTTCCCGTACCAGCTGCTCCATGAAGCAGTCATTTAAAGTATCGATAAATTTCATCTCTGCATTTCATCCTGAAATGAAATGCTCTCAGTCAATATGGGGATAATTGAAATCCCCCGCTATTATTGAGTTCTTAATTTTGATAGCCTCTCTAATTTCCCTTAGCATTTCATCACCACTATCACTGTCCTGGTCAGGTGGTTGATAATAGATCCCTAATGTTATATTCTTATTGGAGCATGAAATTTCTATCCATATTCTATGGAACATGTGGATTCACTTAAGATTTTTACTTCATTTGATTCTACATTTTCTTTCACATATACTGCCTCCCCCCCCCCCCCGCACGACCTGTTCTGTCCTTCCGATATATTTTGTACCCCCGAATGATTGTGTCCCACTGATTGCTCTGAGTCCACAAGGTTTCTGTGATGCCTATTATATCAATACCCTCCTTTATCACAAAGCACTCTAGTTCACCCATCTTATTATTTAGACTTCTAGCATTTGTGTACGAGCACTTTAAAAACTTGTCACTGTTTATTTATCTGCCCTTTTCTGATGTGTCAGAATCTTTTTTATGTGAATGTTTATCATCTGATCTGGCCCTTACATTATCCTCTTCCATCCTCTGCTCCTGACTATAACCTGGAGATTCTCTATTATTAAACTCTCCCCTAAGAGAAGTCTCTGTCCGATCCACATACTCCTCTGCAGCAGTCGGCTTTCCCCCTTCTCCTAGTTTAAGAACTGCTCTACAACCGTTTTAATGTTTAGTGCCAGCAGTCTGGTTCCACTTTGGTTTAGGTGGAGCCCATCTCTCCCCATGCTGTGCTGCCCAGTGCAGCAGTCTAGGAGCTGACCTTGTTCATGAAGACAGAGGCAAAAAAAAAAAAAAAAAAAAAAGCATTGAGTACATTAGCTTTTGCCACATCCTCTGTCACTAGGTTGCCTCCCTCATTCAGTAAGAGGCCCATATTTTCCTTGACTTTCTTCTTGTTGCTAACATACCTGAAGAAACCCTTCTTGTTAATCTTCACATCTCTTGCTAGCTGCAACGCCAAGTGTGATTTGGCCTTCCTGATTTCACTCCTGCATGCCTGAGCAATATTTTTATACTCCTCCCTGGTCATTTGTCCAAACTTCCACTTCTTGTAAGCTTCTTTTTTGTGTTTAAGATCAGCAAGGATTTCACTGTTAAGCCAAGCTGGTCGCCTGCCATATTTACTATTCTTTCTACATATCGGGATGGTTTGTTCCTGCAACCTCAATAAGGATTCTTTAAAATACAGCCAGCTGTTCTGGACTCCTTTCCCCCTCATGTTATTCTCCCAGGGGATCCTGCCCATCAGTTCCCTGAAGGAGTCAAAGTCTGCTTTTCTGAAGTCCACGGTCCATATTCCACTGCTTTCCTTTCTTTCTTCTGTCAGGATCCTGAACTCAACCATCTCATGGTCACTGCCTCCCAGGTTCCCATCCACTTCTGCTTCCCCTACTCAAGGGCTCATCAAGTACTTAAACATCTAAAAGACATATCCTGAACTGGCAATTGTTTGTGTAACCCACACACCTCATAGGTGTGGTGTTCTGTCCCATCTAGCAGCACCAAGACCACTTAGCTAAGGCTGTAGAATAGACTTATTAACTCTAAGAGCCATATGGCTTTTAACTCATGCAGTAGAGGCTTATGCACTAAGCTCGTGAGGTCCCAGGCTCGACCCCATGCCAACAACCGGGGTCTGTTGGTGTTACAAGTGGGGGCTCGTCCGGGATTTCAACTGGGAAGTTTCTGAAGCTCAGGATGCACTTCCTCAGCTAGGGGAAGTATGTAACCCACACACCTCCTGGGTGTTCTATCCCACCTAGTGGCACCGAGACCACTTAGAAGGAGATTAATGAGACTTCTCTATAGCCTTAGCTAACAGCCATATGGATTTTAGCTCATGCAGTAGAGGCTCATGCACTAAACTCCAGAGGTCCCAGGTTCGATCCCACCCATCAACGACCAAAGTCTGTTGGTGTTACATTTCCACTGGCAAAGAGGGAAGTCCAGCTAGTATTGGGCCAAGCATCAAATTACGTGTCAAAGAGCAAAAGATTTTACAGATCAGACCAATGAAGTGCATATAAAAAGATGCTTTGGTCATTCCTACTGGTATGTACAGTACAATAAAAATATACTGTATCATTTGGCAAAGCAATACTTTTGGTCCTTCAGCAACTTCAGAAATACAGTCATATGGATACCAAGAACATCAAGAGTTCCAACAATTAAAACAAATGAGACTCTTGGAAGAATAAAAGCTGTCAAACTTCAACCAACTTCTAATAGGGTCAAGTAGTAATATGTTCCATAATTACTATAGATGGTTAAAATGTTTTTATATGAGCGTTTTATCTTTCAAAGAAAAATGACTTTTCAACTCAACACGTTTTCATGAAAAGTTTTCCATTTTGTCAAACATTTTCAAGTTTTCATCAAAAAAATGAAAGCTGAACATTTGATTTTTGGACAATCCCTGACATTTTTCATGGGAAAATAATTCATTTCTTGACTAGCTCTAACAATTACTCATTTGGGATGTTTTGCATGTTCCCCTGAAGCAGCTAGTACTCACCTTGGTAAGTGACACACTATTGAACTTGATGGTCTGATCCAGTTTGGGAATTTCTATGTTCCTACTTTATCCCAGCCTAAGCCTCCCCCCCAGACTCATCTGTCCCCAAAACTCGAACACTCTAAACAGCTATTCTCCTTATATCCCAGTAGCGAAAGCAAGGCCAGCTGCATTGGTGACTTGGCAACGTGCACCTAACACTTTCCCCAGAAGAATCAATAGAACAGGGTGGGGTGTTTGAGAAAAATACTACAAGCATGTTACATGTGTTAAGGATTCTCCCCTAAAACATCCCAAGTCATTCCATTTCCCTGTTAACATCAGCCAAATCATGTTGTCATTATATTTTAGTTGAAAAATGTTTGATCACTGCAGCCTCTGGCAAAAGGGTGCGCAATATGAAAATACAAATTTCTGACCAATTTTTTTTGTTGACAAACTACTGTTGTCTGAAGGTGGTGTACAAGATTTAGTAAGTTAATAATTTGTTTATGACTGTATATTTTAAAAAATAATGTTGGGAGAGCCTAGAGTTAGGTATTTAATTTCACTGAGTATAAATAGTATAAATCAAAACTAAATAAATATGGTGCCCTGGTTTGTTAGTTTAATACTAACAAACTTCAACTTTCATCCATGCTTCCACCCTTTTTCCTTCTAAATAATTTTCAGTATACTGGCGGTATCAATAGCTTTTGCTAGTAATTAATGAAAAAAACAAAAAACAATCAACTGCCTTTTGCTTTGATACATTATCTATTTAAAGTTAATTACAAATATTGGCCTCGGTGCTGCATTTAGAGCTACATGGGTGGACCTTTATGCCTGCACTGTACTCCACTGAAGGGTACTGCAAGGGTCCCTCATGTAGAATGTGAATGGCGGACAGGGGCCATTAAAATATTCTTTCAAATAATACTACCACCGTTATTTGTGCTCTGAAAACATAGTATGAATCTTATTCTACTATAAAAAAGGAGGTGGTTCTTTAGCTTCTTAAAAAAGAGTGAACCTAGGACAGAACTAGCAAGAGTTAAAAGCAACAGATTATGATCACAGGCTGATGCTTATCATATTCGTCAGGCAGATGAACTCGTTGTGGTTCTTATGACTCTATTGACAGTAATCTTGTTAAATGAAATACTATAGTAGGAGTTTGAAAAAACTCCCGCAGAATGAATATAATATACAAAACAAGACAATAGCAGTGACACTCTTGAATACTGCTTTGTTCTTGTGATGGGAAGAAGAGGTGAGCAGCTTGATAGATCAGCTCCCTAAAACATCACTGAAAGTAAAACTTTTCTTCAAACTCACCAGTCATCAGCTTCATATGGAAAAAAATAAGAAGCAAACTTTCAGTTCAGCAAGTTGCATAAGAGAGTAAGATAACAATAATTAAGAGTTGAGTACATATTGCAAGGTTCTGATCTAGGTAGGAAGTTTTATAGTGTTTGAAGATGTGCAGATTGGCAGTGGGGATGTAGGTTTGGCCCATTACATTTTATCTGGATTTCTAAAAAAGTCTCTTTTACACTAGGCAAACGCACATTACAAATTATGAACAACTCAGACAAATAACCCAATAGCAGAATACAAACTCTCCTCAGCCCTTCCAGATAGCAGGATCCACTCCCTTTAGCCCACTCACACCTTCTTTAATTCACCTCTTCCCAAAGACGAGGGAAAAGAGGTTCAGAGTAGGAGCCGTGTTAGTCTGTATCCACAAAAAGAACAGGAGTACTTGTGGCACCTTAGAGCCTAACAAATTTATTTGAGCATAAGCTTTCGTGGGCTACAGCCCACTTCATCGGACGCATAGAATGGAACATATAGTGAGGAGATATATATACATACAGAGAACATGAAAAGGTGGGAGTTGCCCAACCAACTCTAAGAGGCTAATTAATTAAGTTGAACTGATGTCAGCAGGAGGAAAAAAAACTTCTGTAGTGATAATCAAGATAGCCCAATTAAGACAGTTTGCCATGTGATATATGCCATCATGTGTCAGCAATGCCCCTCTGCCATGTACATTGGCCAAACCGGACAGTCTCTATGCAAAAGAATAAATGGACACAAATCTGACATCAGGAATCATAACATTCAAAAACCAGTAGGAGAAAACTTCAACCTCTCTGGTCATTCAGTAATAGATTTAAAGGTGGCAATTTTGCAACAGAAAAGCTTCAAAAACAGACTCCAATGAGAAACTAATGAACTTGAATTGATATGCAAACTATATACTATCAACTTAGGCTTAAATAGAGACTGGGAATGGCTGAGCCAATACACACATTGAATCTATTTCCCCCATATTAAGTATCTTGTCAAACTGTTTTAAATGGGCTATCTTGATTATCACTACAAAAGTTTTTTTTTCTCCTGCTGACAACAGTTCATCTTAATTAATTAGCCTCTTTGAGTTGGTTGGGCAACTCCCACCTTTTCATGTTCTCTGTATGTATATATATCTCCTCACTATATGTTCCATTCTATGCGTCCGAAGGAGTGGGCTGTAGCCCACGAAAGCTCATGCTCAAATAAATTTGTTAGTCTCTAAGGTGCCACAAGTACTTCTGTTCTTTTTAAGGGAAAAGAGATAGGCCTTGCTGTTCTCCCTGAAGCTCAAAGGACTCTCAGTTACATGGTGACTTTTAGTGTTGCCACTGTTTTTTTCTTAAAGCCCCAGCTCCTGGAATCATGTGATATGAGAATTTCAGTTTTCGTTTAAAAAAGGTTTCTAGCCTCTGAACTGTTGAGAAAAAGCTTGAAAATGAAACCTGAGTGTACCCTAAACATTTAAAAAAATCAGAAAGTAAATAAACTAAAGTTGTATTATTATTATTATTATTATTATTAACAATAATCTCATTAATTTGGGGCCTGGGATTGGCAATGCTATTTTTATCTTGTCCAATGCCAAGGCCCTTTAGAGTCACTATATTCAGGAGTTGTTTCACCCTCTGTTAAAATGCAGCTACCTGGAATGAAGTGAAAGGAACTATTTTTACCCAGGAAAGGAAGTGAAAAACCTCTTTCCAATATAAGCTACAAAAGGAATTTAGATAGATAGAACATAATTACTCAAATTGTAATTTGAGCAGAGCACCAAAATTAACATTCCTACTCTTGCAAAAAAAACAAACAAAGCACCACCACACATTATATAGCATTTAGTGATTAAACTAAGCATCAACTCTGCTTCAGGTCTCTCTTGAAAGATGTCATTTCTAGCAGCACAGTGGCCCCTAACACTATGGTGAAAAACTGACTCAAAGAGAAGAACAGCACCTACAGAAATACTTCAGGTTTTCTTACACTAAAAAAATAAATAAATCAGAGTTGTAAATCACCACTGGGCAGCTCCACTGTTGGTTGCAATGGCAGAAGCTGGAGACTGGTATTTTTAAACACCAGGTTGTTATATCATATCTGTCCTGTGTACACTACAATTTCCACTACTGCTACAATTAAATAGTTGCAAATTTTGCCATTGTAATGTAGCCTCTCTCTACTGCTGACTACTGATGTTCCCTGGAGGTCTCCCATCCGAGTACTGACCCACTCCAGCTTGTAAGAGTTGACAGTGCACAAAGTGGTACTTATAGGGCTCATGACTAAATATTTTTGAAAGTAGGTCCTTGTCTCAAGATTCCTCCCTACAGCAATAGCCCGCAACAAGGACAATACCATACAAGTCCATGAGAACATTTAGGCATGGATATCAGGACAAATGCCTACTCTTACAAAAAGTTCCGCAGGGTTTGTGACATTCATTTAGAGCAGACAAGATTCGATATTGAAGGTCTGATTTGAAAGAGTTACAGTAGAACCTCAGAGTTACAAACACCAGAGTTATGAACTGATCAGTTAACACACACCTCATTTGTAATCAGAAGTACACAATCAGGCAGCAACAGAGGGGGAAAAAAAGGAAATACAGTACTGTGTTAAATTTAAGCTACTAAAGAACAAAGGGAAAGCAGCATTTTTCTGATGCATAGTAAAGTTTCAAAGTCGTATTAAGTCAATGTCAATAAACTTTTGAAAGAATCTCCATAACATTTTATTCAGAGTTAGGAACATTTCAGAATTACAAACTTCCATTCCTGAGGCGTTCATAACTTTGAGGTTCTTCTGTTCATAGCATAAAAACTGCGTGGGACTCACTTTATCTACTTTGGATGGTGCTTAGGTAGCAAAATGAAGAGTACAGATAAAGGTGAGGTACAAGGGAAGTAGGAAGGTCTGAATTGATCCTGCACGGATTTGAAGCAGTGGTTCTAGAAAGTTCAATATTCCAAACCTGATACTTAGCCCTCTAAGTCAACCCTTCTGATACAATATATCTAGGAAAGTATATAGGTATAAGGAAAGTACTTAAGTACCTAAGACATAGAATCATAGAAATGTAGGAATGGACGAGACCTGAATAGGTCATCTAGTTCAGTCCCCTGCACTGAGGCAGGACTAAGACCATCCCTGACAGGTGGTTGTCTAACCTATTCTTAAAAATCTCCAATGATGGAAATTCCACAACCTCTCTACATAATTTGTTCCAGTGTTTAACTACCCGTATGGTAGGAAGTTTTTCCTAATGTCTAACCTAAATCTCCCTTGGTGCAATTTAAGCCCATGACTTCTTGTCCTGCCCTCAGTGGTTAAGGAGAACAATTTATCACCCTCCTCTCTGTAACAACCTTATACGTACTTGAAGATTTATCATTAGTCGTCCCCCCCCCACCCCCGGTCATGTTTTCTCCAGATTAAACAAATCCAATTCTTTCAATCTTTCCTCACAGGTCATGTTTTCTAGACCTTTAACATTTTTTGTTGCTCTTGACTTTCTCCAATGTCTCCACATCTTTCCCAAAGTGTGGTGCCCAGAACTGGACACAATACTGTTGAGGCTTTAACAGTGCTGAGGAGAATGGAAGAATTAATTCTTATGTCTTGCTTACAACACTCCTGCTAATACATCCCAGCATGATGTTAGCTTTCCCCCTCCCTTTTTTTTTCAGCAATATGCCAAAACAAGATCCATTTTTCCTCTGAAACACAAAACCTGCATCTCAGCAGATCATCTTTTTCGGAACTTACAGTCAGATTTTCAAAAGAGCTTGGCATCTCAAGTGCAGAACTATTTTGAGTAGTACTCCCTGAGGTGCCTAAATGGGAATTAAGCTCTTCTGAAAATCTAGTGCTGATTGTGGGTGCACAGCACTTCTGAAACTCTGGCCCTGACAGCGTTGTTCTGCACCATGACTTCAGAACATAGGGATTGCCATATTGGCTCAGGACCATTATCCCATCTAGTCTCTGAGTGACCAGAGCAGTCATTGTTGCTACAGCTGAGTCAAAGAACCACTGATACACTTCAAATTAACACAAACATCATATTAGCTCAAGCAGTTCCTCTTGAGGCTTGTTTTCAAACTTTAACAGTATATTAACCCCTCATTTATTGCTCTCTAGAGCCCCAAGCAGGTCACTGTAATAACAGATACTGATTAGTTTAGGAAAATTGCATTAAAATATGAAAGGGTGAGAGTTGGGGGATCTGGATTATTTACAGTTTTTGTATTTACAGTAAGACTGCTAGAGGGAGAGATGTAGACCATGTTGAACGAATTATATATTAACATTAACATTTATCTTCCATGCGATTTTGAACATGAATCATCTTAGCATCCTATGTGCGTTCACACTGGCTACTTCTCAAACATTCTGCTGGTCTCTTCTCCATATTTTCTATCTTTGAAAATATATGGGACATTGTGGTAAATCAATGTTAATCCAATGAAAAAGTATGAGTCGCAATAACACACTCTTATTAGTGAGTAAGCCAAAGCAAACGCGTGCTTATGAGGCAACCTCATTTATGGTAAAACTACACAAGAAAAATCTCAAATTCAGAAACCAGCGTTTCCAAATATTTTCATGGGGGACACTTGAAGCAGCCAGACAGCCATAACACTAGTGCATCTTATGAGCTGTAGTAGCAGCTGGAACTTATGAACGCCTCCTATCAATCTAAGGTTTTACACTTTGGTTTCAACATCACAGAGCATAGGCTCAGCCTGATTTCTGTGGGCAAGAAGTTCCACAGCTGGATTTACACTTATGAGCATGCTATGTCCGCAAGATCTCTTCTGAGTTTATCCACCTGCATTGCTCCTTTTGAGCTCAGCTGTCTTGCAGGATCATGGAGGAGAGGGCAGCCTCTGCAGTGGCTGCAACCCAATGCATCAAGTGCCTGGTAGATCAGAACCAAGACTGAACACTATTCTGAAGTGAATATAAAGCAATTGGAGTTTGTGAAATACATGTGTGATGTGTGTGCATTAATCTGAGCTGCTAGTGAGGCAAGCTGCTACATACTGCACCAGTTTCAACCTTTCAGTACTGGTTGGGTCCAACGCCAGACTATTACAACAGCCCAGTCTGGAGATGGTGAAAGCATGGATCACATACCTAGATCACTTCTCCATGCTACTGTGAATTATCAATACTTAATAATTTACTGATAAATGTATTGATAACCAATAACTGATACAAATTTTCTGTGATTATGTGTTTACTGAGAGAGGTTCTCTTGAGTTTGGATTAGTTTAATAACAACAAGCCTCAGTAATCAAAGTTGACTTATCTAACTGATTAATAAATCTGAAGACCGTACAAACACAGGCATACAGTTACCAACAGCTGTGGGAAACCTTCCTTGTAGTTATCTCACAATCTGTGTCCAGTCGGTAGATGGATCGTACTTCCCCTATGATTTACGGGCAATTACACCCTTGTTATCCTTATTGTGTATGTGTGATCCTTACCTATTTCCTCTTTTTGGTACATATTTCTTATCTGAGGCTATTTCCAAGGTTCCCTATCAACTCAACTTTTCAATGGCTTCAACACCTGGCGGTCAGTGTTTATGTCCTTTTTTATAATTTCATGCATTATACAGATTGCAGTTAGTACACTATATTATATATTATATCTATATATAGATATATCTTAAAATATCTTTCAAAATACATTAAAAGGGTTACTGCACAGTAAAATTCCATTCTTTGTTAGACATCTTTATCTTAACTGCATGGGAGCCCTGCTCTCAGGCAAGCCTTAAGAAAGGCCAAGAAAGATTTTAAGTGTCAGATGCAAAGCTCTAGAGAATTTAAGGGGTAGAGTCCCTCTGCATGGTCTGTCCAGGGTCTGCTCCTCTATACACAAGAACTGCATCCATTCCAATGTGTTTGGGGCTTCTGTGCAACAGAGGGAATATGTGGCTCAGGACTAAGCTCAAGGTGGACAGAACTGAATGTTAAATCTGCAATTAGCACTCCTGAGCCAGCAGTAGGCATTTTGAGGGAGGGGAAAAAGTGACAATTTATGATACCGAAACATGAGAGCCCAGTGTCAAATTCACTGTAAAACAGTCCCCTCTCAATTTCAATATGCAATACATGAAGCAAGGTAGGAGGTTCAGTGAGGAACAATAGAATAAAAAACAGCATGACAGAGAAACACATGTAAATATCCAAAAAGCAAAATGACATGCTGTAAAAAATCCCAAAAACCTAGCTTTTTATCACATGCTGAAAAAGAGAGGGAAGGTGCAGATGGTGGAAGAGAAATATCAGTAAGTCATACATCAATAAAAAAGAAATTTTAAATAACCATCCCAAAACCAGGGATCCTTGATAGTGAGGTGGTGAGGGGGTTAGTTTCACAACCGTTTCCAAGTTGATTGTGTAAAGATTCATCTCTGCATCTATCACTGAACATGCATTAGCTGTCTTTTGCAAAAGATGACAGGTGAAACCACCATCAGACAGGAAGCCAACTTTCTTCCTGTTGTTTAATCAACAATTCTAAAAACAAAATAAAATTACTTCTCTCCTTTTATCTGTAAATTTCACTTATCTTCACTGTGCCACATTAAATCTGATGGTATGTATAAATGAATGACATGTAAATTTACAAAAACCATACACCAGGGTTCTCAAACTGGGGATTGGGTCCCCTCAGGGGGTCGTGAGGTTTTACGTGTGTGTGTGTGGGGGGGGGGGTCACGAGCTGTTAAATATATAAACAAATGTTTTTAATTGATAAGGGAAGTCACACTCAGAGGCTTGCTATGTGAAAGGGGTCACCAGTACAGTAGTTTGAGAACCACTGCCATACACGCTATGGTTAATGATACAGATTGAGATCAACATTTCACGTGCTTGTAGCTTGGTATAGTCTATATGGAGAAACAGAGAGAGAGAGAGAGATGCGAGTGAGAGTGAGTGAAGGGGAAAAAGTGTTTCATATACATATCGTGAAGTGGTACTGCCACGAGTGTGGGCTTCTATTACACCAAGAGGGATTTTACCTACATCCCTTCACTGCTTATGAGGCTTTAAAGAAATTCCAAAGTGTCATCAGAGGAGGAAAAACAAAAGTAATGATTCTTGCCACACAGGTAGAACATATGAAAAAGTGTGTAATAAGCCAACACTGTAATGGGACGCCCCCATAATTTTTTTTCCAGAATTAAGAGTATATATATACCAAGCAGCTAAAGGACAATTTATCAGCTCTATTAATCACAATTTGGATACCGACACACAGTAAATTAGAATCCTGTTACAATGTGCAAAGTATTGGTCACCTGCTATATTCCACTAATGCTTGTAATTGCAGCAAATGGTAAACCATTCACCTCACCAGATGGTACACCATTCACCTCACTAAACGAAAAGTATCTACAATATGCAATTGATGATTTAATCGAGCTAGAAAAACTGACCAAAGTAAGTGGATTGTTTTCCTTTTTAAATAATATGTACTGTAATTTTTTTATTTTAATTTTTGCAGAAAAAATTAACTCCTATTTTTCTCATAGGATATTGAATATGATGGCTTTTACACACCAGAGGACTTTTCAAATGTGAGTATAAACTTTTATGTTATCTTTTAAAGAGCCTTTCCAAGTGTTGCTACTTTTAATGTTTGCTATTAATTCACATCAACAACATTTTACCTCTTCTGAAAAGGCAGAGATAAGAAAAAAATAAACACTTGGAGCATGAGTTCACTGTACGAGCCCCAGTCTTTGGGATTCTACTGTGTGTTTTTGCTTTATGCTGTCTGACAGCAGAAAAAGCTGATATAACAATGCTATCTTATTGCTCTGTGTAACAGCATAACAGAGCAAGATTAGTTTGCTCTATTTAATGCACTGCAGTTGAATTAATTCTTACAAGAAAATAATTTATTTTGTGATTTACTGGGCCACAGGTTAATATGCAGCAGGTGATATTAACTCTTAAATCAGAAGCACAAACAGGAAGAATAGTCTTTAGTGTGAGGTGATATTTTAAAAGTGCCAGTTTCATTTTAAGAATATAGGCAGAAGTTGGCACAAAGTAGAGTCTAATTTTATCCCAACTGTATGTGCATACACTAGCAGTTCCTGTTACAAATCTCATATAACATCACAGATTAAAGTGATCATGCTTTCTGGTTTTAAAATTCTACATATGCTCTTTCCAGGAGTGAAACTTCATCAGGCCATGCTCGGGTACCTTTAGCTCTGAATACTTATTTATACTCGTTATACAATAGATTAATATGTATGTATTTTATCAAATATCCAATTGCACAAGAACTTTCTGCTCTTAAATCACTAAGATTGCTTGTCTTCAATGTGATCTAGTGTACATAGCACAGAATTGCATTGTAATATTCCAGCTCTCCACAGACTCTCTGTTATCAAGTCACTTAGCCACTTTAGTGTTAGCTTTTCCTTTATGTAAATAGGGGTAATACTTACCTACCTAGATAATCTGCTGAGAAAGTATATTAGTGTTAGAAGATGTCAGACAATTAATTGATTTATATTATTATGTAAATCCCTAATTACAGAACTCCCATCAAAAGTAATGGGATATTTGCTTAAGTAAAGGTTTAAAGCCTCAACCTGCAATGACTTCCTCACTAGACCAATTTTAGTCATGTGCTCACTGGATCAAACACTAAGAATTTCTGGTTTAGATTTTTAAAAGTCTATTTATTGGGGCAGATCATGTGATATGCTCAAATTGTGTTTGGCACAGCTTGTGATGGTTGCGTGTAAAGATGACTCCCCCTGAATCTAGAGGCCAGGTCAGTCCCAGGAATGAAATAGATCAGCCAGCCTGCTTTAATTTACACCAACTGGAAATGGCCCAAAGGAGCCATTCCAGCAGCTGGGAATCAACCTTAGGTACAGGGGCTAAGGCTACATACCCTTTTCCAGGTGATACTTCCTACAATAGAAGCTAGGACCAAGTATTAGTGTAGGAGCTGCAAGAGCAGCTCTGTGCCACCTGAGGAGTTTCCTATGCTCAAGGAATCCTGCAATGGTTGACCAGACTTCCAAATGGAGCAGCACAAGCCTACAAGAAAATACTAGAGTTGGGCCCATTTTTCATTTCTTATAGTCTGACTTTAAAGAGCACAGATGAATGATATACTGTATAAAAGTCTCAAACGAGGGTAAAATAAATCAAGGTATATTCAAATAATACATTATTTGCTGGCCCCAGTAAATGCCAATCATACTTAGCAATGATTTTCCTTCTTATTTTAGGAGGAGCGCAGAATGGAGGCCTTGGGCGTTTATATGGCTGAAATGAACACTTTAAAAGAGGAAAGCCAAAACAATGATACGGTTAATAATATTGATCGTATCATGAAATATCTTGGTGCTTCTGTGGTAAGGATTCATTTTTACTCAATTTGATACACAAATTTAGAAGTTGATAGAATATCAACTAGAAAGAGAAAAATTATCTGCTCGCAGTGGGCCCAACACTGCAGTATTTGCTCATTTGACACTCCCATAATCTGTCTCAAAGTCTTTTTCCATCTAATATATCTAGACTCTATACTACTCCCATCACTACAGGATCTGAGCTCCTATGGACATTTTCTGTCAATAGAAAACCAAGAATATGGTTCTGTTGTTGCACTGCAAAGAAGAAAATTCAAGTTAAAGAGCCTTTTACAAAAGTTTTTCTTTTTAACTTAGGTTGGGTGCTTTTAAAAAGAAATGTGTAGCTTAATGGTAACCCAAATCTGATTTTTTTTAAAATCAGAGTTCTAAGGTTCAATATAGGAAAAAAATTCCCCATAGATTGCAAGGGGTATTTTTCCTCTCTTTTTTCTGTCCTTTAACTAGAATAAAGAAGAAATCTTGGTGATGGGAACTTCACATTTGATTATATACAGTGGCAAAGTAGAGTTTCTTCACTGAAAATGAAACCATTTAAGTTAATCTTGAATACCAATCTTGAGACCAATACATTTTATTGTTTTTCAGATGTGTACTAGTTTTTCTTGAGATCTTCTGGCACTGTAATAGCTAGCAAAATGTCTAATGTTTTAAATATGTAGCAATGTCTATTTGCATGATAATTCACTAGGACAAGGTATGGTTTGTGCTTTTTTAGTTATATAATGCTTACAATCAAAATTTTCTGTAATATAGGTTCCTAATTACATTTATTAACCTAACTATGACTAAAGTCAATGTGCCCAGTCTTGCAAATCTTTGCTTATGGCAGAGTAAAGAATCCTCACATGAGCAACGCTTTCCAGGACTGGACCACAAGTACATGACTCTGCAGTCTCTAATGCTGAACATAAGCGACACTATGCAGCAGGACTTGGTAAAGCTACAAAGTGCCAAATCCCACTATGATTAAAAAATAACACAGAAAACATGTCTAAGAGGGGCCACATGATATTTTAGAAATATCGCTCAGGCTTTGGTTAAAAATGAAATCTGCCTCAGCTGGATTATTAACCAACTCTCTTATTACTGAAAGTTAATAAATTAAGGTTATGATATATTTCAGTGCCGCAGAGCATCCCACTATCTGTGGCTTCCTTTACTATACGAATACCTAACTTTAGCAAAAAAGTAAAAACCTGAAAAACATTCTGGGCCTCATTTTGGAAGGAAACTCAGCATGCACAGGTTCATGCATTACCATGGACTCTAGTCAATGGCAGAGCTATCATTAATCAATTATTAACTACATAAATATTTTCATTGCAGAAAAACACAACACCGAAATATGAAGGCTCCCAACAGAAGAACACTCAAGAGTTTCTTAAAGGACTGCGGAATCTTCTGCAGTCTATGTACTCTAGTATGGTTACAGTGAAAAGTCACTAGCTACTTCAGTCAAAATAATGGATAACATTTGTTACTGTAACTGCTACATTATTTATTTATATATTTAATTATTATAATTTATATTTTTGCCCTGTGGCTTATTAACTTGTTGTCCATCTGGCACTATCATATTCTTTGAATACAGGTGTTAAGCAAGCCTTTCTACAGTAAAATGACATCTGATTATATTTGTAAGCCCTACGGGCTCCAAAACTATTGCGTGTTTTTAAGTTAATTATTTCTCATTAAATTGCTGTACTTCAAAGCAACTATTTATTAAAATATCTGTTAAAAATAGCTCAAACTTTATGAATGTAGATTGTAGTAAATAAAGATATATTAAATTTTGTGATATGTGAAATAAGGTTTACTATTTTGTTTCTTCATTAATATGATGCTTATCTAGTTCACAAGGCTCATTTCACTGGTGGCACACTGCATCGTATAGAGGAATCTAGTTAAAAACAGCATCTACCTGTACACAAGAGTTTCTGTAACAGAATCAACATGAGACATTTGGAGATAAGCTGAGACTTTACTGCTGTGTTTTTTTAAAGGCTCTACTTAAATTCTATCAAACAAAATACAATACCAGCTTATGTTTGCATAACAATCAATATGTAGCATATATAACACAAGTAACAGAACAAGTGAAGAAAACCAGCAAGACTCTTGCTAAAGCTCTTCCTCTACTCAGGCTCCCAGTTATGTCTTTGTAGCAAGAACTTTGCAGCAATTAATGTTTACATCTCAAACATAAGGCCTTTGAGAGACATGAAAAGGTTGTCCAAAATAAACAAACAAAACAGAAATAAATAATCCTCCAAGTGTGAAACCAGTGCCCTAGACATTTTCAGAGCTAGTTGCGTCCATCAACGAAATAGTGCTGCCAATTAATAAATCCAAATTAATATATATTAGACAAATCTTCACATTTTGTACACAAAGCCTTTTTGTGCAATCTCTGAAATGCACTTACTCTGAATGAAGATAGAGTCAATCACGTAACATTTTTAAAAGGTTTATGCAGAAGGAAACAACTGAACTGAGTATCTTTTACAATTCAAAAACCACCACTCAGTCTTGACAACGGCACAAATTGTAATTGATGAAAACAAGCTAGACTAGTACAGTTATCAGTCCATCATTGTCTCTTTGATGTGTTTTACTAAGTGGGTGGGGAATGGAGTATTCAGAGTCATACTTCAGAACAGGCAGTAAGTAATTGGAAAAAACAGCAGTTTTCTCAAAGGTGGCAAATAAACTATAATGGCAGCTGTCTGTCAAAACTGGTAAAATTACTTACAGTATTGGTATTTCTGTTTGCTCTAGTCATCTTCTCTTCCTTTGCTGTCTGAGGGAGAGTCTTCTGTCTCCACCCACTAGGATTCAAGAGGCCAGAAGACTGTCAATCATCAAAACCATGTATAAACCACCTCCACTTTCTTCTCACCGATGTAATGCTTCCCAAACAACTAACAGCAATAAGATGATAAAATATTACTAAAAACTGAACTCAGAAGAGAAAGGGAAAGCAGGAAGGAGATAACAGTTGTGACAAACAGAATTACTACAAAGTAGTTTCCTTTGTAATACATCACTCCTGTTTTCTGAGGAATAATATTTCTATATAGAGTCCCTTACCCCTGTCAAAATGTTCAAAACAGTGTACAGCAAATAAAACATAATAAAATAACTCCCTCTTAAAATACAAACACATAAAACAAACATGGGGGGAGGGAGAAAGGAATTGTAAGAGTGTGGGATAAATACAGGTCCAAGGGTGGCTATTCTAACAAAAAAATAAGAGTGTGGATCATTCATAACAGTATGTATTACTGCTGCAAGACTGACATGCTATAAATACAGGTGAAAATGGAAACCCACCCCCCAATATTTACATATCACACATAACTTAAGATGAAAAGGTGAATAAGGCATGGTCCAAAGCAATGCTGAGGGCCTTTACCTGATTCACTACTGCAGCACTATTCCATCAATAAACGTATGTGTTATGACACAGTAGCAAGACATTACATTATGCACAATTCCTAACCAACAGCAAGACTTTGGCTTTCCAGTGGTTGAGGGTGAGATAGAAGTCTCAATTCCAAAGGTTTGCCAGAACCCAGACTGGGATCTACCCAGAATGTCCAAGATGTTAAGTACACCTGGAATACATTAGCAATTGCCTTCTCAATCACTGTCCCCAGAACAAGAGGTCTGAGCCTAGCTGGTAACTACTAAACACTCCAGCATCAAGAGGTTTGTTGAAGAGACTGATCTCTGTATTTCTAGGAATGTTAGAGCCCTTAGCTTCCTAACGTGTGTCATGGATACATTCGGTGTGCACTGTGGAACTGATCTCTGTCAGACTACATGAGGCCAGCACAGAAAATCATTTTAGAGGAGAGCTGAGGTGTTGAAGGATGTGGCTTCATATCTGTGTATATGAGAATTCAGTGGCTGCAGTGCCTCATGAGACCAGTGCAGCGGGGATGTGGCTACTATTCCTGTATTTAACATGTTCTCTCTTGTGGCAGGATATTTTCAGAAGACGGTGAACACAAGAAATTATTCCCTATAGTGATTTGCCAGATTCCAAGTTACTGATCTTTATAGTACAGTACACTGAATTTTAGCTGTCTGGGGCAGCATCAGGAGTGAGAAGGCAGTTGTTTGTGCTGTCGTCCATTGTCGTAGGCTAGATGTGTTAGATTTTAGTTCATATTTTAGTTGCTATTCCAGTTTCAGTCGTACATGCCATATCTTCCTAAAAAGTATACAAAATGCTTGCAAAACATCTTGAGAAATCAGTGGGAGGTGCAACATTTGTTTATGTCTGTGCATTAGTAGTCTATGGCACATCTACAAAAGTGTATGTGGCAACATGCCACTATAAAATAAATGGATCAAAGTTCATGCCACTTATTAAAAAAATACAAGACCAATTCAAGATCTACAGTAAAATACCTGGTTTCAGTTTTATCTTATCTTTCTTGTAAATCTTAAGTCTGACCTATTTAACACAATGTTTCTGTTTAACATTAGTTTTGCATTGTAACCATCATTCTTCCATGCAGCTACAGTACACTTATCATTAGCTTGTTACTGTGTTTGAGAATCCCAGGTATTGGTGTTCAAGAGTCAATATTCTTCACAGTAGTGATATTGCTGAAATGTTTCTCAATCCACTGTAATTAAAAATGACTCCTAATAAGAAACAAATGTAACTTAGTCCTTTTAACCTGCAAGATTGTCAATCCACTGAGGTTTTACAGTGCAAATTTCAGAGCAAAAGCAACATGTAGCAGTACAATATTTTTCGGTCCATATTTATTTTACATTCCTAATAACCTACCACTGAAGATAACAATGCGTGTGCTGGAATTTGAGAGTGTGAGGCACAAAGGTTCTCAAAATTGAGAACAGTGCACATTTGATAGTCATTCTTGTTGACATTCTAACCTGTTAACATGTATGCTACAGAAGTCAAGCATTATCCAAAAACTAAAGGTTTCAGGATAAGGAATACAAAGGTGTAAATTCTCCACCTGATGTGTGCACACAACTTTCCATTAATGCCAATGGCAATTATGCAGGCTCAATAATAGGAGAAAATAATACTCCCAACATAG
Source organism: Mauremys reevesii (assembly GCF_016161935.1). Lineage (NCBI taxonomy): Eukaryota > Metazoa > Chordata > Testudines > Geoemydidae > Mauremys > Mauremys reevesii. The sequence goes on along the minus strand of NC_052627.1, from coordinate 41,528,995 downwards.
TTTAGGCCTTGATTCTACAATGAAATTTGCATAGTGACAGAAAGCTAAATATAAACAAAAAAGAAAGATTATTCCTGTGTTATAAAGTTGTCACAGTGATGCATGTTTAATTACTACCATTATATTTACTACTACTTGATTACCTTAATATCTAAGCCAAGAAAGAGCAGTTGTAGCAATCTTTTAACTATGTTACTTTTACCTAGGAATGTTCCTGGGGGGCTTGCCCCGTAAGGGCTAGGAGGCATGCCTGAGCAGGAATTAGGTAATCCCACTTCAAGAGCTGCACAAATCCATGTCTGGGGGTAGGGGTTGGGAGCTTCATGGAGACTCGAGTGGAGTACGGAGGCTGCTGGGAGCAAGTGGGCTCCAGTAGATAAACTTGGAACTCAGGCAGGAAAGGCTTGGGAGAGACTCTGATAACAGGGTAAATGGATGGACTTTGTTTTGGGACTAAGTTTTATTTTAAGTTTATTTCATGTGAAAAAAATCCAGACCCCAAGAAGGGCTGTTGTGAATGGACAAAAAAGTTGTGTGCCAATTTATGTGAGGAACCTGGGGGGGAGGGAGGGAGGGAGGGAACTGAGGGACCACGTGAGGCCACTATGGAGTGCATGGGAGAAGAACACTTGATGAGAAGGCATATTCAGTTTAATATTCGTACATGGTTGCACTAAGTAATAGAAATGTACCAAACTGATAAAAAAGTTGAAGAGAGTGAAGCGGGGGGGAGGGGTGGAGGGGGGCGGAATCACAAGATACACATAGATTCCATTTTTAGTAACTGAACAATTTGAGATAGTCTAAGATATAGATATCTGCTCACTCACCTTATAAATACTGACCAAATCTATGCATTATAATTTTGCATTCTAAACTAAACAAAACCATCAGTCCCCCTAAATCTTTTGATGTAATGTCCAATTATACTTCTGAGACATTTTATCTAGCTGTTCATTTCTAAATTCCAGATACAAAGCACAAGGAGAAGAGAGATCACATGACAAAACTGCTTTAATTAAAAATTCATTGATATTAAATTATTGTGTACGACAATATTTGTGCGGTATAGAAAAGATTCAGAAATAAGTCTTGTCTTTACTTTTGTCCAGCCAGTATATCTGAATGCTTTTGAGTTACACAACTATTAGTCTTAGATTAACTGTAAACATATCTTTTTAATCAGCTGAGTAGGAGGGAAAAAATCATTGCTTATTTAGGAAGTATTTTTCTTTGTAGATACACTAACATTTAACATGGTTACATAAGCATTCATGAAACATGACTACATTTAAAAAAAAAGTCTTCAAGTCATAACAAAACTTCTGTACTAACCTCTTGGGCCAAATAAGGGTTCAGAGCTCCACTGGCATATTCCACATGATATTCTTCCATGTCAATGAGCCACAAAATTCATCTGCCTCAACTCCTCACCACAGCTGCTTCTGCTGTAGCAAAATTCTTGCAGCAAAATTTATATATTTTTGCATGTTATGTACGTACTAGTGGTCAGCACATTTCCTGTAGCCTTTCACGACACATCCCGTGGTATGTTAAGTTTGATGGTATCTTTTCCTACATGGCAAATGTAAGGCTGCATAAGAGTGCACTGTAGACAAATATCCTCAGCTTGTGTAAATCACCATAGTTCCATGAAAGTCAATAGTGCTGCCCCAATTTATACCAGAACATTGTTTGCATTACAACTTCACTAAAATAGAAATGCATAAACTTTTACTTAACAAGAAACCTACTCTTATCTTTGCTCAAATACAAAAGTATATGTGGATTTTCCTTCCTCCCTCCCTCCACAGTACTAGTACACACATTAATCACTTTTACTAGCCCTAGATCCATTTCTTCAGAAGCAAATGACAAATGAATAAACAAAAATTGCTTTTAAAAGCACTAATGACTGAATTTTATCACAACTAAGTGTCCCATATAGTTTTCCTCTGTGGAAACTTTCAATGGGTGTGATCCTACATGAAGAGAGGCTGAAGGATCAGGTCCAATATTGGCTAATGCTTATTGATCTTTAATGTGTAGTATGTGTAATTATACTGAAGGTATCAGTAAGGGATGTATTTTACAGTATGTTATACAAAATATCAAGGGAGACATGGTTTAAATTTACACATCTACTGTATTATTTCAATTTACAGAGATATACTAAACTTAGGGAAATATTCTTGTATATTGAAGGGAAGGTTTTTTCCCCCTGAAAAGAAAAGTTACTTACATCAGCTGGAGTTCTCAGAATGTGTTACTTACGCAAATTCATTGTCAATTGCTGGCCTCTCCTCTTGTCCTATTTGATCCTGCAGTTAAGTCATAATGCTGTATTTGTAACATATCAGTCATTTCTAGTGAAAGAGTGAGAGTGCAAATACAGGATTTTATTTATACATTTCTAATGAGATGTTAAAAGGATGCCTGTGTATGTGAAGCAATGAGGGTATAAGGAAATAGGAAGCTGACACACTCAATTAAATAGGTGATATTAAATGCTGGTAAGTGACGTGCTGGGAGGTTAACTCAAATACAGATACATGCCAGCACAAGTAAATGGATCACAAAAATCCTCAGGATTAGTTACCCACCAAGTTCATGAGAAAATACACCTGATGCTGCTTAAGGTGCTAAGTAGCCTCTGCACTGAAACATACAAGGTTGGCTAGATCACCTGTGTGGGTGACCCCAATATCTGATATTTTCAGATCAGACCCAAAGACAAGACTTAAAACTGTGGGAGGGTTCCTGACTTTTCAGTCAAACCTAAAAAGTACATCACATCTAGCAAGATACACTACCCCATCTGATCTGACATTTGCACAAGTATTTTAATCCCTAAAGATGACCATCCACAATGACTACAACCACCACACCAATACCACAAGCACAGAGAATTTTGGCTGTGGAAAAGGCCAGTTGCTCACCTGGTGTATTGCAAGAACTTCGAAAAAAACAAACAAACAGCATTTCCCTCTCTCTTCAAGTGGTAGTTCAATCCATAACCAGCCAGACGAGCTGTGATTAAATTGCATCCACATCACCACCAAATGAAGCCTAGGTGACAGAGTGTACATCTGGGCATCACTCCGGAACAAAATAAGGAAGAGCACACCTTCATCACAACTGAAAACGATGTTACCTTGTACAGTAACTGTGCACATCTTGAGCCCTTGATCAGAGATTTTCAGCTAGCAGTGTCTGTTCGGTCCACACAAGCGCGCTAAGCTGCCTCATGCCAGACACTAAAGCTATATAGGGGTGCACAGATAAGCTGCCCTCAGTTTCTTCTCTACCACAAAAACAACAAGGAGTCTGGTGGCACTTTAAAGACTAACAGATTTATTTGGGCATAAGCTTTTGTGGGTGTGCTACCAGACTCCTTGTTGTTTCTGTGGATACAGACTAACACAGCTACCCCCTGATACTTCTCTACCCGTGTCCCTTATAAAACACTCTGAAGCAGAAGGGAAGGACGGCGGGTTGTGGAGCACCCATAGGGGGACACATCTCAAAGAACCACAATTACTGCACAAGGTGAATAACCTCTTCTTCGTGTAGTGCCCCTATGGATATGCCACCTCCGGTGACTTTTGAGCAGTATCCCCAGAAGGAGGAGGGAGCTTTGGAATAGAATCAAGAAATGAAGATAATATTAAAGAACCAACGGCTGCTTTGGATCTGAAGGCACGGATGAGGGCATAATGTTTTGTAAGTGTATGCACATGTAGTAGCCTTACATCTCAGAAATTGGTACATTCTTCAGTAATGCTGTAGATATTGCCTGAGATCTGGTGCTATCACCCTAAGGGAGGTTTGAGGACCTACAAACTCATAACAAGTGAAAAAAAACACAACCAGCTATTCATTTCAATAGTGCCTGAGTAGAGAGAAAGAATCTCCTGGATCTATCTGCAACAGAGATGAAGAGTCTAAGTGACCGTATAAGAGCGTTGGCCTTCTATTTAGATAGAAACGGGCAATTTCAAACATCCAGGGTATGAAAATAGGATTCCTGCTGAGAAAACTCAGGTTTTGGAAAAAATACTGTTAGATGGATGGATTGATTAAGATGGAAATCCAACAGAACTTCAGATCAGAATTTAGGGTATGAGCGTAAAGAAACCTTATCCTTGAAGAACGCGGTCAAGGGGGAATCTGTCATTAAAGCCCCAATTTCCCTGACCCTACGGGTGGACATGATGGCAAAGAAGAAGGCAGTTTTCATAGATAAATGGAGCAGACAGCAATTTGCCACTGGTTCAAATGGAGATCTCATAAGGTGATTGAGAATGGTTGAGGTCCAAGGTAGGGGTGGGTTGTCTAATGTGGGGGTAGAGATTGCCCAACCTCTTAATGAATCTAGATGACACTGGATGAGCAAATAGAGAGAATCCCTTCATCAGGGAAGAAAAGACTGATATAGCAGCCAAATTTAGCTTAGTCCAGTTGATGGATAATCATGATTTCTTCAGACTCAGCAGGTAATCCTGGATGAGTGGATGTGGAATTCAATCAGGCCGGAGGGAGCAACAACTGCACCACCGAGAGAATCTCTTCCATTTCTGTAGGTAATCAGTACAGCTTGATACCCTTCTGTTGTTTAGTCTTCCTGCTCTGAAGAAGTACAAGTAAGACTAATCCTGAGAATCATTGAGAAACTACGCCCTGAGAACCACTAAGGGTATGTTTTCACTACCCGCCATATCGGCGGGTAGCAATCGATTTCTCGGCGTTCGATATATCGCGTCTCATCTAGACGCGATATATTGAACTCCGAACGCGCTCCCGTCGACTCCGGAACTCCACCACTGCGAACGGCGGTGGCGAAGTCGAGGGGGGAGCCGCAGACATCGATCCCGTGCCGTGAGGACAGGTAAGTAATTCGAACTAAGGTACTTCGACTTCAGCTACGCTATTTGCGTAGCTGAAGTTGCGTACCTTAGATCGAACCCCCCCTCAGTGTAGACCAGGCCTAAGCTGGAATGAAACATGTGACCCACATCCTGAGACAGGAGGTGAGCAATGGCTAGAAGCTTGAATGGCAGTTGGACAGAGAGGTGAGGCAGGTACAGGTACCAAGGTTATCTTGGCCAGGTTGGCACTGTCCTGGCTCTGTCTTGTCTGATCTTATGACCCGTAGAATTAGAAGAGTAGGGGGAAATGCATAAAACTGATCCTTCTTCCAAGATAGAAGGAATGTCTCCCCCAAGGAGAGGTGACAGACCCCCCCCCTTTGAGCAGAAAAGAAGGCACTTATTGTTTTCTGAGACCGTAAAAATGTTGGCCTGGGTTAGTTCCCATCTTTGAAATATGCTGCAGAGAACCTGAGTATCCAACTCTCATTCATAGTCCTGTCAAAAGTGTTAGCTAAGGGCATCGGTTGTGGTATACTGAATGCCTGGCAGGTAAACTGCTGAAATATGGGTTATGCACCAGTTCCATAGATTCATAGCTTCAGCGCACAAGAAGGGAGACCTTGCTTCCTCAAACTTGTTGGTGCAGAGTATGCAGGACACGTTGTCCATCATAACCCTGATTACTCTACCCTGGATGAGGGGAAGAATATGATGGCAAGGTGGAAGGGAGAGATGGATGGTATAGCCCAAGGGTATGACCTCCATGAGGATCCATTTCCAAGGCTGCTGGAAACTGAAGAGGAGATGAGCCAATGGGCACAATTGTCACCCCAGAGGTATGGGAGGATTCAAACCCTTGATCAGTCCTTCAAAACTGCTGCTTGGATGAGGCCTGGGTGGTTGAGGAGCATAGTTGAGTGGCTCTTTGTCTCTGGAATCTGTGTCTCTTTGTGGTGAGTTCAGAGGATCTTTGAAATCCACATCCTGATCAGTTTTCTGATCTCTGGACAGTCTGTGACTACTAAATCTCTCTTATTTGTAGATGTACATATATGCAGGCACCATAGGGTAGCCCCCTTCAGCGTGTGCAGCGACTCATTCATGGTTTCTGAGAAGAGTTTATAATAGTTGAAGGGAAGATCTTCCAGTGTTGTGTACCTCTGTTGGAAACCCTGAGAGCTGGAGGCACGACAGCCTGTGCATAGCCACTGCCACGGAGATTGATCTTGCAGCAGTGTCCACAGCATCTACGGATACTTGAAGAGCAATTCTGGCAAAATAACTGGCCCTCAGAGACAACAGACTGGAATTGCTTGTTCAATAAAAGGCACGAGCCTGTTATAATTGGTGAAGTTGTATTTAGCCATGATCGCCTGATAATTTGTGATGCAAAACTGCAGGGTTGCTGATGAACAGGACTTTCATCCAAAGAGATCCAGTCATTTTGGTCCTTATCATAAGGGGTAGACCTAGAATAACGTGGTCGACCCCACTCATTTACCATATCTACCACCGGCGACTTAGGTAGATGCTGGGAAAACAAGAACACTGAATCTTTTCTTTACAAGTGCTCTTTCACAAATGGGCATAATAGTGGCAGGTGCTGGCCACACTGTTTTAGCCTGATCTAGAAGTGCCTCACTGATCACTAATGACACTTTGGAGGGTGTTACTGACTGCAAAGTATCCAGAAGTTTGTTATGGATCCTTGACCTGTTTAAGAGGAATCTGAAGACTGTCTGCTATCCTCCTAACAAGGTCTTGAAATTACCTGAAGTTGTCAATCATGAAAGATGGAGGAGGCCTGGCTTCCTCATTTGGCAATGAAGAGGAGAAGGGTGTTTCAGGAGGGGCCTCCTCTTTTGTGCTAGCCTCCTGCTCCTCAAATGTCTTGGGGGAGGGGGAGGAAACATGACTGGTTGGGAAGGGGGAGGTGGCATAACCCTGGTCTCCCCACAATATGGTACTGGTGGTCTCGTAATCTGTTGTCAATAGGCTGCCCAGTGGTCCAAGAATGGCCATTGTGGTCGATATGGAAGAGGAGGTGACATACAGGGTTGGTTCCACCACTTTTGGTGACCACTATGATTCTCCTCCTGACTAACTGAAAAGGGATTCCTGAAGTGGTAGATTGTGGAACCCCTGACCGAAATAGGAGGAGGATTGGGAGTCTCCTTTGTCTTTTTACCCATCATACTATGTGGAGGAGCCACTTGAAAAGAGTGGAGAGTCTTGCAGTGCTGATAGCAGTAGTGCAGAGACTGGGGTCTCAGTATTGAAAGGTGCTTGATACCCATAAGAAGCAGAGACTCCTCTTCATTTGATTCCAAAAGGTCCTTAGAGTATTGGAATTCCTGTGGTACCAAGAAGGGATCTGTTACCAATCCAGTAGCTAAGGCCACGGTTACTGAAGCAGATAATACTGACGATGACGACTGCACTGTTCTCAGTGGTAGAAGATGACAGAACAAGGAGTAATGGTCTCAAGTTGCAGAGGGGGAGGTTTAGGTTGGACATTAGGAAAAACTTTTTCACTAGTAGGGTGGTGAAGAACTGGAATGGGTTACCTAGGGAGGTAGTGGAATCTCCTTCCTTAGAGGTTTTTAAGGTCAGGCTTGACAAAGCCCTGGTTGGGATGATTTAGTTGGGTTTGGTCCTGCTTTGAGCAGGGGGTTGGACTAGATGACCTCCTGAGGTCCCTTCCAACCCTGAGATTCTATGATTCTATGACTGCAGATGAAGATGATGTTGTTTGTTTGGTACCGGTGGATTTGATACCGTCAGAACCAGCAGCTAGATAACCCTGCTGTTGCTACTGATGCAGTTTAAGTGGCATAACAGTACCACTAGCTGGGCCAAACTTGATGGTGCCCTATGCTTGCTCTCCTTGCTGGTAGAGTGTATCAGGGCCCTATCAGAGCCATGTCTCGTCTCCTTGGAGCTGTGGGGCTTCATGGCAGAGTCCTTGGCCTCAACAATACCCTGACTGCACTATGGCCAGGAATGTAGTTTTTCTGAAGCTGGCTCCTTGGAGTGCAAGTCTTTCCAGAAGCCTCCACAATCTTCCCTTCCTTAGGGTAAGCTTGCCCCTCTGATTGAATCTGTCTGGGACAGATGTATGAGGACCAGTGGGGGTCTCCTTACTTGGTTGTGGTTGCAGGGTGTATTCCATCACAGTCTTGGCTTCATCTTCCTGTTCTTCCTTGCCCTAGACTTGAGGACCAAGCAGAAGTTACACTTCTGGGAAACATGGAACTGCCCCAAGCAATGGACACACTTAGAATGACTGTTGCTTATAGGAATAGCTCACTGGCAGGAGAGGCAGCATTTGAAGTCTGGCGAGCCTGGCATTCCCTGCCAGGAAAACAAGAGTCCTAGAGGGGGAAAAAAAAGAAGAGGAAAACAAAACAATCCATCACTACCTATACAAATTAACTATAGCTATCCTAACTACTACTAGACTGTATCTTAACACTAAGGGAAAAAATGGAAAGGCCAAGGCACGCTCAAGGCCCAGGCAGTTGAGAAGGAACTCAGGGCAGTTCACCCACACACCCCTATACAGCCTACTTAGAGCACATGTGCAAGCCAAATGTATACTTATAGCTGAAAATCTCCATCAAGGTCTCAAGAGGTGTATGCACACCTGAGCTGGACCATTCATAGGGGCTAGTATTACAGGGCTAAAAATGAATGCAGGACGAACTGGAGTTACAGGAGTCATTGAAGTATATTTTCAATGAGATCCAGGGACATTTGACAAAACAGCTTAAGATGAGACACTAAATCAGCGGTAACACATTGAAAGGAATAATTTAAACTCCTTGTACATGTTGCTAGCATCTAAATTAATTTTAATTGGCCAGAAAAGAGGTTTGGAGGAGCAAGACAAGAAGCAGGGTGCATTCTATACAATAGAAAGGCAGCAAATGTAAAAAAATAAAAATCTTATACACACAGCATGGTTAATGTGGAATGCTTTGCCAGAAGATGTCATTCAGGTCAACAGCTTGGTGGATTTGAGAGGATTATATTAGGTAAAATTAAAATTAGAAGTGATAAAGCCTCATGCTTCAGGGAATGAGCAAAACTATGACAGGAAGAAATCCCCCCCCAAGTGGCATATTCTACAATTACCCATTTTGGGGCTTCACACATTTCCTCTGAAGCAGCTGATACGAGGCACTATCAGATACAGCATTACTGAACTATACACACATCTCTGACATGATGTATTGGTCCTAGAGGGAAAACTGGTCAGACTTTCAGGATGTTGTACTCTCCTGTATGCAGAGACATTTGGATGTGATCTCAGAATGTCTAATTTTGCATTATATCTTGTGACTGGTTCCATGCCTCATTAAGATTTTTTGGAAGCATATTTTGTGAAAACACACTCGTGGGAAGATACTGACACATGGTACCTAAGAACATAAGAACATAAGAAAGGCCGTACTGGGTCAGACCAAAGGTCCATCTAGCCCAGTATCTGTCTACCGACAGTGGCCAATGCCAGGTGCCCCTGAGGGAGTGAACCTAACAGGCAATGATCAAGTGATCTCTCTCCTGCCATCCATCTCCATCCTCTGACGAACAGAGGCTAGGGACACCATTCTTACCCATCCTGGCTAATAGCCATTTATGGACTTAGCCACCATGAATTTATCCAGTCCCCTTTTAAACATTGTTATAGTCCTAGCCTTCACAACCTCCTCAGGTAAGGAGTTCCACAAGTTGACTGTGCGCTGCGTGAAGAAGAACTTCCTTTTATTTGTTTTACCTGTAGCCACTGGAGATATTTTTCTGTCAAAGATCACTAATATGAACCTTTGCTATAGTGTAAAGTTATGTCCCCAGCTATGCTTATTTTGATACTTAGATGAGCAATGCTCTGTTCATGGGCTCAAAAAGTTCTTGACTCATTTGAGTCATTTCCAGCACTCGGCAGGTTATGAATGGGTCTGTTTCTCTGGGCAGGACACTGATTAGAATGTTGTTCATGGATGGACATAAATGTGTATCTTGTGACTTGAGCTTGTTGCAACTACTTCCACGTGTTCTCGGTGCAGAAGGTAGACCAATGGAACCGATCTTTTACAGGAACTGCAAGCTCTCACACATAAATGCTCGTGTTATCTTTAGAGACACAAGGTGGGGAGGCCGTAGTTTTGGGACAACTTCTATTTTTGAGAGAGAAGCTTTTGAGCCACACAGAGCTTGTTTTCAGGTCTGGGAAAGGTACTCCAAGCATCACAGCTAAATGAAAGGTGGAACAGATTGTTTAGCATAAGTAGTTGGTCCCTTACAATATGTACTAACTACTCTGGAGTCAGAGGACAAAAAAAGGGGGTCAGTGGGTTATGAATTGTTGTAATAAGTCATAAATCCAGTGTCAGTCCATTATTTTTAGTGTTTACAAGTTCTGAATTTAAGCTCCCAGGCTCATCTTTTGAAAGTGTTGTGCTGGTTTCCTTTGAGGATGAGGGCTGATAGGTCAAATATAAGTGTTCACCCACAGGGTGTTTTTGTCTTTTAGAACACTCTGCTAGAGAAGCAGATCACATCATGGAACAGGCCACCTAAATACTGAATTTGCTTCAATACAGAAATAAAACCTGCTCCAATCGCATAACCCTAGTGGTCACCTACCACACCACCTTGTATGAGTTCCAGAGTATCATCAAAGAGCTACAACCCCTACTCAATATGGACCCAGTCCTGAAATAAATCTTTCCTGAACCTATTCTTCTGGTTTTCAAACAATCCTCCAAATCTTCAAGATCATCATCAGAAGCAAGCTCCCAAAGGACCAGGACACACCAACTCAAAGTGGTACCTATGAGTTTAAATTCATAACCTATTTACATAAGAGGAGCCCCAACCAACATATCTTTTCTCCTTCGCTGTCTCATTCTGATGGTACGAACCTGATTTTTATACCACTTGCTCCTTAAAAAGAATTAATTAACACCTCAGACTCTGGGGAAGCTGAATTTTATAAATACTGCACCTCTTAGATGTAGCTTGCTGTTCTGCAGTGCTTCTCTGATAGCAAAGCGGAGGCAGAGGGAGCCTGCTAGAAAGAGATGGCATCGCAGGGTTAAAGTCTCAGTGTTCTGGGGATTTCTCAGTGAGAGAGAGAGAAAGGAGCAAAAAGCTGAAATGAAGTGTCTACTTTTTATTAATTTTCATGAAGTGAAGTTATAAACAAAGTGGTGGGGAGAAACTGAACTGCCAAGTTATTCTGCTGCCAGAGGCAGAATTTCTGATGACCTGAGGTGAAGGGTATAAGCTTGGTCCTACAATGCCCATCAACAACACTGGAGAGCTTCCAGGTTTCAAAAGTGAGAAGCATTACCCATTACATGAAAAGAGAAGCTGGGTACTAGAAAAAACAGAAAAATCAGGGAAATGAAAAAAAAAGAAAAAAAAATTAATGACAAGTGCTGGTAGAGTAGTCCCACTTTCAACAATTGAGTATGGCCAGGAAGTTTTAATTCATTGATATTTCACTTCTGAAAATAAGCTTTTTATTTAAAACCATCTTCCCTACATCAAGAAAATAAACCCACATCTGATAGAAATCTTGGTTTTATTGAAGGTCCTACTGTTCATTTTACTCAACCACATACAAGCAGTTACTGGTATAAACACACACAAAAATGGAAAACAGGCTTTTGTTTTAGTATATCCCTCCTTCAACAAAAAGCTCAAACCCACTTTATAGCACTACACTTAGTGTACAAAATGAAACTGACTAAACACAAGTCCAGCTTTCATCATCTTGAGTGAAATACAAAAAGTCAAACAGCAAAATTAAGCTAATTGTTATTTTTTCAAGTATCATAACATTCTATAAAAACATAAAACAAGAGTAGGTATTTACCTCTAACACCCGTTTAAACTTTCTTTCTTGAAAACAAATTAGTATTACTACTGTAACTTAAGGAAAATATACCCATTCGGCAAACAGTTTTGCCACTGATGCTTTATATCTAGGGAATGAATTTGCTTAATAGACTCATAATGGAACACAGCATCTCTCACCCTTTTGTCACTATTTTGACTATACACCACCATGATACCACTGACCTAAAGTCACTGACATCCATTAGTAGCCTACAGAAATGAGTTGGAGGAATCATGCTAATTACTAGTAGAGAGCCCTATGTCAAAATACCGCACTACCATTTGCAACCTTGAAATTTCTATAGAGGCCAACAATGGAAAGATGATAAAAATACTGTAACTTTTTCTGAATATACAAAGTTTGAACTAACGTGATCCTAAAATATGCCCAGTCTTATCTCTATAGGTTTCCATTTAACAAGCTCTTTAATGAATGAGGGAAAATGTTTACTGCTGGTCTGGAACAGAACACCTAGTAATTGTTAAGAAATTGTTTATATGAAAGATATATTATATCGTATCATAGAAGAAAAAATTAGGGTGATAGGGAAGGAATACTTAAAGACAACAACAGCTTAATTGAGATTTTGATGTAAAAACAAATGTGATTTATGTATACTGTATGCATAGCAGTTTTACTATTTTGGTCTGGTTTCAGAAGACAATGTAACACATGGTCTGTAACCTCTGTGGCTTTTTTGAGGGAATAAAAACAGATATAGATTGATCAGAGAGAAAAACAGCTGCTGAGTCAAATTATAAAATTTTGCAGCTACTTGGTGTGGCACAATATTTTTATAAGACAAGATAGCCTGAATTGCAGTACTGCTTAAAACAACCATGAGGCTACTTAATGGAGCTACTTTAACGTTAATCTAGATAAATGAAAATTGTAGGGATCTCCTCTGTTCTGATAATTTGTCAATAAAATGTTAGAACAGGAAACAAGTAAACAAGAAAAATTTTATAATTTGACTCAGCAGCTGTTCTCTCTTTCTGATCAATGTGTCCCAGAACAGATCCCATTAAATTATATCATTCACTCACACTTACTTCACCAAGAAACTGAACACTGACTTTGAAGGAAGCTAATTCAGAACTTTTAGACACACCTTGGGTACAGGAAAAAGACCAAAGAGGGTTGTAAGCCCAGCCCTCAAAGGATGCAACCAAATTAGTAAGGCCCATTGTGGGCTTCAGAGAGCTAAATGAGAGGAAAGTACCAGGCCTATTTCCCACGTCAGGAGCAAAGCTCATTGTCAATGCAATATAGGGAAACTTTCACCATTACTTATGCAACACTTATTGTGGCTAAAGACTTCATTGTCCAACACTATCAATCGTGTACTTTTCCACTATTACTGAACTCACTGAAAGTTAGGAAGCTAAAATGCTTAACATTGATAAACACCAAAAGTATCATTTCTGAGAAGTAAAAGTTTGATATTAACAATACTGAAGTTTTACCTCTAAATATACAGAGTAAGCTTTTATTATCCTCCTGCACTGACTTGTATAATACAGTGTTCCACTGGCTAATCCTAAATTAAGGCATTCCAATGAAGACTGGTTTAAATTAACTCAAACAAAAGATGCATTAAGCCAGTATTAACAACCGTCACTTTTCATTAAGTTAGTATGATTGATTTCAGAGATCAAAATGTGTTTCACTCTTACAACTAAACCATAAAAGGACATTAATAGCATCCTCTGAAGAAAGCCAAATTTCACAGAAATTTCACTGAAGAAACATCTGTGAGAAGCAGGAAACATCAACATATAATCTGTGACATTCCAAATTTGACAGGAAAAATCTAAGGGTCTTTAGAGAACACCACAAAACAATACAGATAAGACTCTTTAATAGCAGCTTTGTGAGATTATCTAAAACAATCACTCATGTCTTGAGTAAGACTTGTTTGTTACAAGAGGTAGTCTAATATTTGTGTTTAAATTGACCATAGAAGTCTTTGAGCCATTCACATGTTATTGCTGTAAATGGCTCTGATTTGAAAGATTCAGACTACCAATATCCAAATATTTTACTCTCAAAATTAACTTTTTTATTTAAATAGGTGATAAAAACCAATATATCAGCTTAGTAGTTACATGCTGAACTGTTCAATATGCGGAGACTTCACAATCCATGATCCATAGCCATGCTGCTCTAGGTAGCTTTTCAGCAAATGTTTAGCTTCCTGGTACGGTGCTGACTTAATCTAAAGAGAAACAAAAGTTAAAAAAATGTTACAGATGGCCACAAGATTTGCCCTTTTTAATATATTGTGCCACTAGGGTATATTCCATAGCAAAACTTTATTTTGAAAGATGCCTGTGATGCCACTGTTCATTGAATGCGAAACAAGAAATATAGCAGATTGTGCAAAGGGAAAAACAGAATTTGACAGATTGTAAGAAACAGGGTATGCTTTTATGTACTGGAAAAGGAAATTTTTTTTTGTAAAATCAATTTCATGTTTATCAACATCAGTTTAATTACTCACTCTCTAAACTCATGCTAACAGTTAGCTATGAATCTAAAAACAGGTAAAATTATAGCTGTAGCTTTGACACTATTGAAAAGATTTAGTATAATATCTAAATTAACAATTATTATAGAAATAAAGTGTAGCCAACGCTGACAAAAGTGATCATAACATATGTTAGAAAAGCAAATTCTATGTGCACCTTCACGGAAGAAAGAGAAATATGTATCTTGTCTCAGTAAAAAAATAGAAAGGGCTAAGGTACAAAAATGGCTGAATGCCTGGAGAGCATAAACCTAACAGTCTGAAATGAGATTAGATATTCTGCTTCGCAGCATGTCTATGAACGAGCAAGCTTTCCCCAAGCAGCTTTACAGCAGGATAGGAATTTAATGTCAGTATGCTCCTCATTATGAGCAGTCTGTTTATTGCATAGGGGGGAGGAGGGAGACAGTTACCTTAGCATCACGGTTCCAAAATAATATAGCTAGTAAGAACAGCATTCTTTCTTCAATTAGTGCTCCCTCAGTGTTCTCAGCCCAAGGAACGCAAGATCATGCTCAGTCCCAAATTCTGATGTTGAATGATCACCTTCTTCCCCACTTCTGTTGATATCCCTTTCTCACCAGAGTATTTCCTGGGAGAACAGTGCTGTACTTACAAAAAGTAAGCCTCTCTCTAGTGCTAAGAGTGGAACGAAAGTCTGCAGAACTTTCCAATGTGAATATCAAGCTAGCCATTGTCAGGAATGGTTAGCAGCCATTTGTGGATGGAGATCAAATGTGAAAGTTTCAACCCAACAAAAGATATTTCTCAATTTGTAATCTTAAGGAACAGTTTTGTATGGACTTCCTAACATTAATCTGAATAATTCAAGTTCCAGCAACTATCAAGGTAATTTTGTAAGCCCTGCAGAATTTCAGTATAACTAACAGTTCATAGATTTCTGTTATGGGGTGTACTGGGCCCTCAGAGGTCCCCTGTTGGAGGCCTCGTGGTCCTACCACACCCTGCCCCAGAAGCAGCCAATCAGAAAATAACAGGCTCAGTTAAAGGGGCTGAGCAGATCAGTTCCTGGCTGGGACCAGACGGGATAAGACAGAAAGATTCTCCAGGCAAGGAGGCCTGGAGGAGACCCTGCACAAACAGGGAACAAGACAAATAGAACCCAAGGACTGTAACCTAAGGTAACAGGACTGAGTGGGAAGCAGCCAAGGAACAGCAGCAGCAACCAGGTACAGGAAACAGTACATGGTTGCTGTCTATAGGGTTCCTGGGTTGGGACCCAGAGTAATTAGCAGGTACAGGTCCCCCCACCAGGCACTGGAGCCGTGGCCTAAACCCCAGGGAGGAGATAAGACACTGGATTAAAAAGCCCAAGAAAGGGACTGGAAGTTATAAACCGGCCTAGGGATGGGGCTGAAGACCATGAAGTGGGCCAACCATTCATTGAACCTGTGTTACCCCGGAAGGGGACTCAAGTTAGGAAGTGACTTGGGTTGAGAGCTGGAAAACCACAGAATGGCTAAAGACAGTCTCTAGGGAGAAAGCCCTAGGGGAAGTGCTCTATAACAAGGCAGAGACAGATAAAGCTAGCCCAGAAAGGGTGGAATTTGAGCCCAGAGAAAGGACTGCAGATAATGACAAGGGGACAGTGATTAGCCCTGTTGGACCTTTGTTTCCCCAGAAGGGATTCCTTCATGCATGTTGATTGTGTTTGACTTGACCGGAGGGCTGGACCACTGAAGAACCATCTGACGTGGTTAACAGCTGGCAGGGGGCACCAGGAGCAGAGAGAGTGTGTGCAGGTTTGCACACAACTGATAGGAGGCACTTACGAGAAGTGATTGAAGTTGTGACGTGGGCCTCTTGCAAATACCCAATTTGCATGCCTTTGAGACAAGGTCATTACTGCTGTAAGAAATGCTCAACCACTCACATAACATCTCCAGCATACTAGAAATCTTTCTTTGCCACCTATCTGCACCATGAAAGTGACCATTAAAATGGCATTTACTGTTTTTCCTTTAACTAGTCTTACCTTTGCTTCATGATATGTACTAGCTTCAAGCAAATCGCTTCTTTTCGCTTCCTTGGAGACCAGTCTGAAACGATTTAACATTGCAGCCTTGCAAAGACGGCTTGCCATTGAAGTGCCACTTTTGAATGGTGAACTAAAGTTGACGGGTAAAAAAGCAATGAGACAAATTAAGAAATCAGTTATTCAATTCAGTTTTTATTTCCTCCAGCTACCACATTTGAAATTAAGATTATCTGTTTCAAACTACATAAGTGATATGTTCTCCACTTAAAGCAGAAATGAACAAAGATAATGGAATCAAGAAGTATAAACCTCCATAATTACAGCTACTGGAAGGTTGGCAAAATGTGATCAGAGATACCACTGGTTTTGGTCAAACTGTTGCATATACTCAGCCTCTTCAAGGTTGTATTGTGGATGGGAGATAAAGGGGAGAAAAGAGAGCCTTAATTTCAATAAAGGAGGACTACTTAATTTCATATTTTGGTGCTTCACTGACAATCTTGCTTCTTAAACTGTGTCTAATTGTAGGAAGGATGTGGTTAGTCTAGACTAATAGATTCTAAAGCAAGAAGGGACCACTATGATCATATAATCTAATCTTAACTCCAGCATAACATAGGTATAGGAGTTAATTCATGTTTGAACTACACTAGAGAATATCTTTAAGAACAATATCCACACAACAAACATTTTCAGTGATGGAGAATCCACCACAACCCTTGTACTGGAGCATAAGCTTTTGTGGGTGAATACCCACTTCGTCAGACCCATGGGTCTACTGACGAAGTGGGTATTCACCCACGAAAGCTTAGTGCTCCAATACGTTTGTTAGTCTGTAAGGTGCCACAGGACTCTCTGTTGCTTTTTACAGATCCAGACTAACACAGCTATCCCTGATACCCCACAACCCTTGGTAAATTGTCCCAATGATTAACTACCCTTCATGTTATAAATTGTGTCCTGTTTCCAATTTGAATTAGCATAGCTTCAACTTCCAGCCACTGGATCTTGTTATACCTTTTGTCTTTGGCAATCCCGCGGGCCAGATCCAAAGCGCTGATGGGACGGATTCGGCCCACGGACCGTAGTTTGCCCACCCCTATCATAGATAAAGGGAGAAAGAAGAAGGTTGCCCCCGGTTTGAATCAAAGTCTCATGGCAGTCTTTAAGTACCAGGTTGGGGGTTTTAATCTGGTGGCAAAGATTTCCCTAAACCCTTAATAAACTCAGGATGACACCAGCTGAGCAAATATGGAGAACCCTTCTACTGGGGGATGAAAAGCTGATACTGCAGCCAAATGGACCTCAACTGAGCTAACAGCCTAATTGTTTTATATCCACAGGTAATTCAGGAAGACAGAATTGCACAGTTCAGGCACAAGATGGAGGCAACACCACCAATGGAAGAAACTCACTTACAGAAATGGCACAGAAATACAGGTTAATTCCCTTATAGTGTTGAGTAAAAGATGGTTACTCACCTTTGTAACTGCTGTTCTTCAAGATGTTTTGCTCATATCCATTCCAATTAAGTGTGCGCGCACCGTGTGCATGATCGGAGAATTTTTACCCTAGCAACTCCCGGTGGGTCTGCCGTGGAGCCCCTGGAGTGGCGCCGGATATATATCCCAGCCAACCCAGCACCCCCTCAGTTCCTTCTTGCCGGCTACTCCGACAGAGGGGAAGGAGGGCGGGTTTGGAATGGATATGAGCAACACATCTCGAAGAACAACAGTTACAAAGGTGAGTAACCGTCTTTTCTTCTTCGAGTGCTTGCTCATATCGATTCCAATTCCATATCCCCCCACCTAGGCGGTGGGGTCGGAGTGAGATGTCGCTGAGTGCAGAACCACTGAATCAAATGCGGCATCGTCTCTAGACTGCTGAACTGACGCGTAGTGAGCGGCAAAGGTATGTACCAATGACCAAACGGCAGCTCTACAGGTCTCCTGTATTGTGACCCGGGCAAGGAAAGCGGCCGATGAGGCTTGAGACCTCGTGGAGTGGGTGGCGAGGTGCGGGGTCAGGACACCGGCCAAGTCGTAGCAAGCACAGATACAGGCCGTGATCCATGAGGAGATGCGTTGCGAGGAGACCGGTAGGCCTTCATCTGGTCAGTCACTGCAACGAAGAGTTGGGTCGTTTTCCTGAACGGCTTAGTACGCTTGATATAGAAGGCTAGAGCCCTACGAACGTCAAGGGAGTGCATACGTTGATCCTGCCGCGTAGTGTGCAGCTTCAGATAAAAGAACGGGAGTAAAATGTCCTGGTTCACATGAAAAGCTGATACCACCTTGGGGAAAAAAGGCAGGGTGGGGGCGAAGCTGCACCTTGTCTTTGTGGAAAACTGTATACAGCAGCTCAGACATGAGGGCTTTGATCTGGTCTGAATGCCTTACAGATCCTACATTTGTCAGCCTGGTGAGATTCCCCGACACACTTCAAACAAGAGTTGTGGGGGTTTCCCATTGGCATAGGCTTTGAACAGACTGAACATGATTTAAAACCCGGAGCCTTGGGCATGAGCCCGGCAGGCCGGGGGGGGGGGGGGAAGAGGGGGAGAAGGCAAAGGACCCCTTCCAACTCACTAAATATAATCACAAACCTAACACTATAACTAAAACAACTACTGCACTGTACTAACTATACAACTATAACAACTGGAACAACTATCTAAAACCGGAAGCAAAAGCTAGGGAGAGTGGAGGACAGCTATGCTGCGCTCCACAGTTCCAACGACCGTCACGGGTGGTAAGGAAGAACTGAGGGGGCGCTGGGTCGGCTGGGGTATATATCCAGCACCATTAAGGCACCACTCCAGGGGGCTCCACTGCCGACCCACTGGGTGTTGCTAGGGTAAAAATTCTCCAGCGATCGTGCACGTGGTGCATGCACACCTAATTGGAATCAATATGAGCAAGCACTAGAAGAACACCTTTTGCACTTCCACAGAGCAGGAGGATTCTAATCCAGCGAACCATCAAGGAAACATATCCCGAGGCAGAGTACCTTTAGGTTGAGGTGAAGCGCACAACCCCCATCCTGGGAGAGAAGGGATGGTCAGAAGCTTGAATGGTGAAGTGAGCTCTCCATCCCAAGAGTGATGCATCTGAGGTCATAGTTACTGATAGGGCTGGGTGACGGAAAGGAATGCCTGCACAGACATTGAGTGGATCTTTTCCCCAGTCTAGGGAGTTCTTTATTTGGAGAGAAATCGTCTCATGCCTTCCCAAAGTGCCTCTGGCTAGCAAACAGGTTGTTTTGAGCCAATCCTAGAAGCAGCAGAGGCATACCTTTTCATGATTGGTCACAAAAGTACAAACTACTAGAGGCTCCAGTTGCAGTTTTATAACGCTTGAGAACCAAGGTCTCCTCAGTCCATGAGCTACCAGTATTATCATTACCTGTTCTCATTTTATTTTCTGCACCACCTTCCTCAGTAACGAAGAGTGGAAACTTGTAAAATAGGCCCTGTGGCAATAAGGCAGCTGCTCCCATAGTTCTAGGGTCTGCCTCCTTTATGAAGTAATTGTCTCTTTGTGTTCATGTGATTTGTGAAGGAAGTGGATGAAGTGAGGCTGAACATCTGAAAAATGAGACTGAAAACATCCTGAATCAGGCACCTCTTGAGCTGCTGACTGTCTTCCTTTTGGTTCAGGTCCTCTTTGATGTGGAAAGGAGGAACTATTCTGCCTACTTCATTATTTTCATTGCTTCCATATGTAGTGTCAGACGCCTAGTCCCCTCTCTCTTGGTTTATATATGTGTCCATAGTCATATTGTCTGATGGAACCAGCATGTGGTTTCCTCCTAAGCTGGGCTGGAACCTTTGCAGAGCTAGCTTGACCACTCAGATCTACGAGGTTTATGCTGTGAGCCTTTTCCTCCCTGCTCAAGAGGCCCTGGAAGTTTGGGTCTCCAAGTGAGCTCTCTAGCCCTCCATGCTGACATTGGTTGCAAAGGTCTGGAAGGCAGATGGGAACAGCTTTACAGACATTATCGTGGGCTGATCACAACTGTAAGGAGTTGAACACCTCCGCTGGAACCAGTGTTCCCTCTAATTTTTCCCCACTCATGTGTGGAATGAATTTTGTTATGTGCACCAATACAGAGGTGATCATATCTGGCTGGGGGTGCAGGCTCTGGGTTGGGGCCAGGGATGAGGGACTCAGGGCTGTGGCAGAGGTTTGGGGTGAGGGGGAGGGCTCCAGCTGGGGGTGCAGGCTGATGGTCTGGGCTAAGACGGAGAGAGAGAGAGAGAGAGAGCGCGCGTGAGAACTCCCCTCAGCTCTCTCTCCCCACAGCAGCAGCACCTGGGAAAGAGAGCACCCCTCCCCTGGGCCAGGGCTGGGCTCAGGAAGGGGCACTGGGGCTGGATTTGGGGCCGCGCCGCCCTGGTTGGGTTCAGAGTAGGGGTGCTGCAGCAGGTCTGGCACGTGGCACAGTTGGGGCTGGGGGGCCGTGCCAGCTGTGGCAGGTTGGGGGCCGGGCTAAGTTGGGGCCAGGGGAAGGGCACCCCATACTAGCTGCTGCAAGTGCACGGGAGGGTTCCCTGAGCACCTGCGCGGCGCTAAATAGGGTGCTGCATGGCCATGCAGCTTATGGGGAACTTAGGTTGGAACCTGTACTTGATTTGCATGTTTTCCAGAGAGTGGTCCAACAACTTGAGTATGAAAGCTTGAAGACTTCTGAGGCGTCACTGTTTCCAAGGAGCAATTCCCTATGCACGACACCAGAAGTGCGAATAGTTGGAGGCATAGTGCTACAGTAGGCCTCTACAGTTCTGGAGCAAGAAAATAAATTCCTGGATGGAACCAGAGGACTTTCCTTGGCATTGATGAAGATCTGTGCTGAAGAAAATTCAAAGTCCAAGATGTGACCATTTCCACAGTTGACTGCAATGGAGCTCTGATCAGGATGTCATCCAGGAAGGGGAACAGGTGAGTCCTGAAATCTGAGCATGACTATTATCACTGCCACCATCTTTGCTGAGGACAGTCCTAAAGGGTGTGTTCAGTATTGACATTTCCTGCTGTAGTCGAACCTCAGAAGCCTGTGATGGCACAGTCTCATGGTGACACAGATATATGCATCCATTAGATCTACTGAAGTCAAGAAGTCTCATGTTCCCACCCCAAGACAGGGATGACACTGTAGAGGCCAGGGTTTCTATCTGAACCTTTGTTTTCTTCATCCACATGTTGAGTCTTTTGAAGTCAAGAAATGCTCTGATTCCCTCTGTGAACTTCTGTGCAATGAAGTAAAACCCAGAGAAGCTTTCTTCTGAGTGAACACACACTTTCACTCCCCGATGCAGACAATGATATATTTCTTTGTGGACCAGACTGTTTTACAGGGCTGTTGGAGCTGGGTGACTGGATGAGATGGGGTGGAGACTAGAGCTTGAGGAAGTATCTCCAGCTCACTATTTCCCAGACCCACTTATCTGTGGTTGATTAAAACCATTCCTCTAGGAAATGGGATATCCTACTTTGTAGCTTCAGCACTGGAGGGAGGCATATGCAATATTTGTCAAAGTGGATTGTGGGGGTAGGAATGGTGAAGTCCCTCTGGAATTCATCTCAGATGTGGATTCCACTGTTTTCCTTTGGGGAATTATTGTACCTTTGAGGACAAGAAGTGAATGTCTGAAGGCTGGAGTCTATTCTTTCCTGAGAGCCCTTATTGGGAAAGGGAGAGACTGTTTGGATTTTGCTGAATTGTCAGCCACCACCTTATCCAGCTTCTCCAAAAAAAGAGGGAGCCTGTAAACCTGTCCCAGCTTAGAGTGAGTATCTAGCTTCCAGAGTCAGAGCCAGAGGTGGCCCCTGGCTAATAAAATGGAGGCCATGCCTTGGGCTGAGAACCTAATTGCATCTTTGAGGCATCAGCTATGAACACTGTTGTTAGGGCCATTACTGAGCCATTACACATTGAATCTATTTCCCCCATGTTAAGTATCTTGTCAAACTGTCTTAAATGGGCTAATTTAATTATCACTACAAAAGTTTTCTTTTTTCATCCTACTGACAACAGTTCATCTTAATTAGCTTCTTAGAGTTGGTTGGCCAACTCCCACCTTTTCATGTTCTCTGTATGTGTATGTATATATATCTCCTCACTATATGTTCCATTCTATGCATCCGATGAAGTGGGCTGTAGCCCACGAAAGCTTACGCTCAAATAAATTTGTTAGTCTCTAAGGTGCCACAAGTACCCCTGTTATTGTTGTTAGAGAGGCTTTTCTAAAGTGAAGCCAAAGTCAGGGTGATCTCAGTCCTTAAAGGCTTTGAGATATTCTAGCCAGGAAAGAGATGCTCCTGCAAAACCTCCAAGGATGCTCAAATAGTGGTGAAAGGAGCTTCAAAGCCCCTTATGAGAGTGGCCTCCATTGCACTATCCCTAAGTTTCTTAGTGTAGCACTCTCCTAAGGGAATAACCACATCCCAAACAAGGATGCTACAGCAGTACTCAGCAATATAGCCCTTTGATTTTTGAACGTTCTAGAATAGAAGTAGCTCTTGTTAATATGCTTTCCCTAGTCAGCCTTGTTCCTTTCATCTCTAATCACTTCCTCCAAGGAGGAATGAAGGGGTATTGCAGCAGCTTTTGGGGGTGGGGAGAGGGTTTTGAATGGAGAAATTTACTCTGAAGCTTACCTAGGGGAGCCTACTCAGGTTTCAGAGCCAAACAGCTCACCTTCAGCAGAGACACTGCACCAAAGGCTCAGGGAAGTTACCCCCCGAGGGGTTAATATACCCAGGGAGAAGGAGGAATGCAGAGAAGGGAGAATGGTGCTGCCCATTGCCCAAGAAACTGAGCAACAAAGTTAAAACAGGAGGAAGGGGAGGAACAAAAGAAACTGCTGCTAAGGCAGAGAATCTGTCAGCAAGTGGAAGCAGAGGGGACATGGCCAGACTGTGCTGTGCCAAAACACTGATCCACTTCTCTGAGATGCAGAGAGAGGCGAGCAGGCCAAATGTCCAGAACTGTGGGAGTCGGAGACACTTCTGCAGCCCAGTAATACAGCCTCCCTACTCCTCTTTGATATAGCCCTGTTTATGTATTCAAAGATCACATTAGCCCTTCTGGCCATAGCATCATAGGAGCTCATGCTCAACAGATTATCCTGGAAGCAGTGACTCTGAAAAGGACATTGGGTAGGATACAGGATGAGGCTCTCTAAGTATAGTCTGCATTCACATTTAGCAGTAATAAGATGAATATTCTTTGCTTGTGCCCACTTTACAAAGAGATCCAAATGGCTCTTTATCAGTGACTTGTTCTCTTCATTATTTACCACTCCCCCAATTTTTGGGTCATTTGCAAACTTTGATCAGTTATGATTTTATGTTTTCTTCTAAGCCACTAACAAAAAATTGTTAAAAACATAGGACCAAGAACTGATCCCTGTGGGACCTCACTAGAAACACACCTGCTTGATGATTCCCCATTCACAATTACATTTTGAGACTAGCCAATGTTTAATTCATTTAGTTTGTGCCATATTGATTTTGTTTCACTCTAGTTTCTTAAAGTCATGCAGATACCAAGTCAAGTGCCTGACAGAAGTCTGCATATATTACCTCAACGCTTTTACCTTTATTGATCCAAGTAGTAATTTCACCAAAGAAAAGAGCAAGTTAGTTTAACCAGAGCTATTTTTCATAAAACTACGATGACCAAGAATTAGAGGGCAATATACAGAAAATCTGCACTTAAAGTCATCTGGTTAATGTTGTTTCGTTGTTACGTTGCTGATCAATTAGACAATATGATTGTTTAAAGTTGCACAATGCTCCCTTATAATGCTGTTTGGCAGCCACCTGCTTTGTTCACTGCTTGCAGAAAGAGAAGCCCATTAGAGCTAGCTGGTGGGGGCTTGGAAACAGGGTGGACTGGAAACCCCCGTCAGCTCCCTTAAGTTCCCTGTGTAGCAGCCGCCCAGCAGGCTAAGAATTGCCAGGCAGTTCAACTGTCCCTCCCCACGCTGCAGTGTGCTGCTTCTGCCCTCTGCAGTGTTGTTCCCGGAAGCCTCCTGCTTGCTGTCTGTGTGTGAGTGAAGGGGGGGAGGTGTGTGCTAATGTCAGGGTGTCTCCTTCCGCCCCGCTCCAGTACTTATCTCCACAGAGAAGTGGGGGGTGGGGGGCCACGACAGGGCTCAGGAAGGAGGGAGCTTGCTGGCAGCAGCAGCTATCTCAACTTGCTGATCTACTTAAAAAGGCAATGTACTTAGAGTGGGGTCAGCATTCTTAAAGGGGCAATGCATGTCTCTCTCTCACACACGGTGTGTGTGTGTGTGTGTGTGTGTGTGTCTGTCTGTCTGTCTGTCTGTGTCTCTGCCATGCTGTCTCCTCTCCCTCCATTCATGCTGCCTTGTAGCGTGAGGCTACATTAACAACGTGTTAATCCTGGAGGACCCAGCAGAGTGCTAGTTCATCATTTAGAAGTAAGGCATTCCCTGGGAAATATCGCACCCTCTTACTTCAGCACCTCAACCAAGCTTCACAATCATCATTGCTTTGTACAGTATTAAATTGTTTAAAACTTACTCTGTGTGTGTGTGTGTGTGTCTGGTGAAAAAAAAACTTCCCTGGGACCTAATTCCCCCCCCCCCCCCATTTACATTAATTCTTATGGGGAAATTGGATTCGCTTAACATTGTTTCGCTTAAAGTAGCATTTTTCAGGAACATAACTACAACGTTAACCGAGGAGTTACTGTAATTAGAGTCCTGGATCAAGTGCTCTATTATTTTGCTCATAATCAGTGTCAGGCTGGCAGGCCTATAATTACCCCGGTTGTCCCATTTACCCTTTTAAAATACTGGCACAACATTAGCTTTCTCCAGTTCTCTGGAATTTCCCCAAAGTTGCTGATTTTTTTTTTAAAGTAAATATTGCATTAATGGTCCAGCAAGCTCCTGGATAGTTCTTTTAAAACTCCTGGATGCAAGTTATCTGAATCTGCTGATTTAGTTGCTGCTGCCTAACATCCTCCTGACTTACTATCAGAATAGAAAGCACATCATCATCATCATACAGGGTGTGTCTTCACTACACTCTTAGGTCAAGGTAAAACTAGAGTTGTACCCCTGACCACTCACATGCGCACACACAATTCTCAGGCTCAAGGTAAGTGATGCTTTAAGCTCCAGCTAGCTGGCCAAGGTGGGGGCATGTGTGCTGTTTGAAGCTCAAATGCTGCTCACCCTGGAGCTGATCAGCTGCCAATCCAAGCAATTTCTGCTGCTAATCAAATCACTATTGCTTGAATATTTTGCAGGGTAGTCACTCACCTGAGTGAGGAACTCAGTGTACTAACTTGAGTTAAGAGGTGTATTATCACTGTCGCAGTTGAGAACTTGTCATTTACTCTATAATACACTGGCCTAAAACCAGAACTGTTTGAGAGTTATAATAAATTACTTAGACAGGCACAAACATACACAGAGTAATCAGGCTCACCACTAATTTTAACACAGTATAAAGATTCTAACCTTTCAGTGATTTTCCCATTGAAACCATCCACAACTTCCAATGAAGCATCCCCTTGTGACCAATTCACACTAAGAGATCTGTGCTCCAAGTCTATCTGTGGATGTGCAGCAGTCACCAAACTAATATGAGGTCTGTTGACCAGGTAAAACATGGGAAGCTTTGATGTGAGTGCATCATCAACACGTTGTTTTATAGCTATTTCTAGTCCTCTTGTATCACTGCAGTTTCCATCCCCTAAAAAAACAAAAACAAACAAAAAACCCACCATACACAGGCACATCACTGTAAGCAGAAATATTAGAATACAGATCAATTGTGACCAGATTTTCAAGGGAGCTCAGACCCAGAAGCTTCAATTGTTCCAGGGTGAATTATTACTCTTAACTGTTAGTTTCAGCTTTAAAAACAGCTTTAATAAGTCTGCAGAACAGCATCATCATAGGCAACACAAGCATTTGCTAAACTTCATCTGCAACAAGTACCATCTTTGTTTTGATAGGATACCTTCTCTCTAGAGAGGCTCAATTTATCTTTGTGTCTTTGCTCAATATGCCAATTAAAAATGCAAGTTATGATGGTGTTTTATTTTTGATATAGAAAGTCAGCCTTTGCACTCTCGTCACTGGAGTTACTCTATATTTTAACTTATTCCAGGAATTTAACAGAAGCATTTGGCTCATCAGATTTGAATTTAGGCTATGTCTAGAGTGTAACTTGTGTCAGTATATCATATGTCACCGAGGGGTGAGAATTACACCCCGCCTCCCCTGAATGACATAAGTTATACTGACCTAAGTGCTGGTATGGATACAGCTATGTCAGCAGGAGTGCCGCTCCGGCCAACATAGCTACCACTGCTCACAGGCGCTGGAGTAATTTAAGTTGACTGGAGAGCTCTCTCCCATTGACTTAGAGCATCTGCACTAGCAGTGCCACAGTGGTGCAGTTGTCAGCTCTGTAGCGTAGTCATAGCCTTTGATTTTGCTGGGCTTTGAAGTACACACTTCCATCACGGACTAAACTGGCACCAAGGGGTACATATTGTCTGCAAAGTTCTTGTGTATAGGAAGCTTGAAGAAAGAATCTGGAATGCATTAATCTAAACATTAAAAAAAATCAGAACATAAAAGTAATTTTAAAAAGCAGTATGAGTGACCGCGTCCACATTCTGTATGAATGACAGGAACAGGCATACAATTAGGTACTAGGAGAGTGTCGGTGGGGAAGAGGAAAAAAAATAAGAAAATAAAATAAAGACTGTGCGTCTCCTCAGACTGCTTCCAAAACTGTATTCCATATATAATATCACACGAAAAGTCACCACAACTGTTAAAATCTGAGGAATTGATCTACATGTAAACTAATTTAAAAACTGTTTGGGACAATATCATGTTACTTCCAGCAATTCCATTTCACTGATTTGAGTTGCATGGACAAATACTACTGTAGGAATTGAGGAAGGCCATTCACTGCCATCAAAACTGATTGCCATATGATAGCAAAAATATCTTACTATTGTCTTGGCAGTTACTATTTCCCAGCATAAAATTTATTGCCAACTAGTTAATTTAGAGGTACCTTTAATCTTTAAAAGTAGGAAGTAAGATGACATACAAAAAGTTTTTCTTTAACTAGTTTTAGTATAAATGTTGAGTGATGACATTTTTCATAACACTCCTACAAATTCAACAGAAAATTTTCAAGTTTTTTGACTAGCTCTACTTTGTACTGTCTAATTACAGGACTGTATAGTTGGGAGTTTTCATATATGCAAGTTATCATTTAAATAATCTGAATTTAAATGGTCACCACATCCTTTGTAACATCTTATTTTTAAACACTGAATAACTGCCTGTGTGGCAAACCAACAAAACCCAGGAAATTTAGAATTAACGTATGGTGACAGAGAGGATAATCGGACAGAGTAAACAACATATTATAATCTCAAAGAAGTTAAACCTCAATTTTAAGTATAAATACATTTATATTTAATTTCTTTTTAAAAACAAAGTATAGAAAACGCAAAACAAATTTTAAAATAAAACATTATATTCCACTTGGTTAGAATTTTTATTAATGTAACCAGAATGAAATACCACAGCTGAAAGTTAGGGCATAAGCAATAATTGTTTTACATCAGTAAAGGAAGGCTTACCAACAAGTATACTGCTGATGTAAACTGGCTGAATGAAGTGACTTAGCAATGCTCCCTGGACACCCAGCACTTCCCATTTGGTTAATTTGTCACTAGCTGACATGCTGTTTACTCTGTTAGCAGCTTCAGTGGGACAATAAACAGTTAGGTAAATCTTGCCTTCCACAGCAAGATGGAGACTAAGCTCTTCATTAGCTTCAAATGCAGATATAGAATTTGGATTGAGACGTCTAAAATAAAGATTACGAAAAGTCAATGAAGTCCAACAAAAATATTTTCTTTAAAATTAATAGATATAGATATGACAGGTAAGAAACAAAATTAACAGGCACTGTTAGTTACTTTTCAAAGTTTAAATTTGCCAAAATCAGCTTATACTGCCAAATGACTTCATTACTAGATTGCTATGTCAATATTCTCTAGATGCAACGCAAAAATCACAGAACTCATTCTTCCACAAACAAAAAAAATCAAACAAAAAAACCTCCAAATGGAGTGTCCAAAACATAAAAGGTTTAATATGATGACTTTTAAGCTACTTTCCTATAAATAATGGTATTACTTACTATTCAAATTGACCAGAGGAAGCAGTAATTTAGCCTGAGTCTCAAAATCCTAAACATCACTAGTCATGCAAAATTGAAATTCTACTGCAAGTAGGCCACCATTGCTGCATTATGCATCTGACTACAAGTTATCTGGAGGCTATGCTTGCCACAGGAAAACATATGCAAACTTGCCATTCTCATTTGAGACAACAGCCAAGAAACTTTCACACTCCAACATATTTGAAGAAAACAGATGCAACATTGGCTAAGTATGCTATGTTCCCTCTTAGTGGCTATTCCAAACAGAAAGGAGCTTAGTAATGCTCTTCGCTTAGAGAGTTCTTCAGGCAGCAGAGGCCTGTCACTTTGGGCTAAAGGTCATGTATTCTGTCCCAGGCAGATAACCCATGGTGTGGCAGATATGCAGGGGCGCTAATTGCAGGCAGCACTGCTCAACTACCATTTATCTTAATTTCTTCTCAGAAAAGCATACTAAAACCTGCTAATTAAGGGACAGGTTTTGCCAACATAGGAATACTTACATAAGTGTCCAACATGCATAAGCGTGGCAGAAATTTTAAAATAAAAAGCCATCCCACATGGCTTTGTTGGAGTATTTACTATTGCAGCAAACAAAACTTTCTAAACTTAAATACGCTATTCAAAGAGCCCCCATGCTGACAGAATTTGGGACAAAAGCCATTTGCCTGTATCTAAGTAATCTTGTGCCTCAAGATCAAGATACCTCAAAAATATTGTCAAAGAGCACCAAATGGCACAGATTTCAACTATTGTTTACAAGGAAGGAGAGGTTACTCACCTTGTGTAATAACTTGAGTTCTTTGAGGTGTATTTCACTTGGGGTGCTCCACTCCAGGTGCACATGCATCCTGCATCTTTAATCAGCGATTTTTTGGTAGCGCCCATTTCACCCATGCATGCATCCTTGTACCCATACTGAGACTTTATAGGACTGCATGGGCATGCTGCCCTCAGTTCCTTCTCTACCACAAAATCTGACAGAGGAAACACCAAAGCAGGAGGGAGCAGAGCTCGGTAGTGGAGTAGCCACAAGGGCACACATCTCGAAGAAATCCACAAAGTGAATATCCTCCTCTTCTTCAAGTAGTTTCCTTGTGGGGGCTCCACTTCAGCTGACTCCCTAGAAGTCTATTCTAACTTTAGCTTAAAGGACTATTCTAAACTCCAAGAATTTGATAGTATGAGCAGTCAACATTAATATTCCAGCAACAACAGTCTTAAGTACCATGGTTGAGTAATACATCATACAATGAAAACAGTTCTTTTCTAGTCATATTACACAATTTTAGTGTGTACATATAAAAGGAATAGCTCCAAAATACGCATTTGTCAGTCCATTAGTCACAGAATTAAGCTATTTTTGAACAGGTCTACCAAATAAATCCAAAAACTCAACTTTTCCATACCATCTGATTTATAGTCCTACTATGTATGCTCCTCACTATGATGCAGATTAATTTATTCTCAATGGAAGATTTAAGTATCTTATTACATCTCTGAATGAGCATCTGTTAGATCTGAAGACTCAAATACTTACAACTGTGACTTTATCTGAGCAGATCCTTTTGGCAACTGATTCACGTAGAGAAAAATATGTATATTTTGTTTTAGACTGAGTAGGCTTGATGCTGGTTCCATACAAAATATGGATTTGTCCATCATAATAGGATTTTTACTGTAGAATAACAAAAGCTGCCTGTAAAAATACCTAAAACAAAGTGTTATAGATCAAGAAATGCTGAAATATGCAGACTTTTAAAGACTTAGCATATTTGTATAAAAAACTAAATTCATTTTAAACTGCTGAGCATTTACACACAACTATTTTTTCAGCACATCTGTAAGATCTGAATAAATAATCTAGTTAAGAAACCTGAAATACTATATATAAGACTTCTGACTTGTTTTTAATCCATAGACACCAATAAAACACTATTCAATACAAAAAAGAAATTGCTTACTACCCAAACACTGGAAAAACACCAAGAACAGTTACTTGTATCTAAGGACTTGTCTACACAGAGAGCAGCAATGCAGACGATAGGGGTGTGATTTCTAAAGCACATGAATGCCACACATTGACTGGCCCGTGTAGACCCTGCTAGTGTACAGTAAAGGCTCCCTAATTAGCTTTTGCCTAGTACTGTTTGCAACAATACTATGTTAAAGTGCACTAGGGAACATCAAAGATTATTGAGAGTAAATACCACTGTAATGAGTAATGGCGTGTAATACACTACATACAGAGAAAAACCTTCTAAAGCCCCAATTTTTGGACAGCACCATAAAACTCAAAAATTGCTAAAAAATAAAGTTAATAAACCCCCAAAACAGTAGCCCTAAGTATATAAAACTACTATTCACAAAATGCATTGCCATCAATATTTAGCTTAATCAAAATGGTTGTCTGCAGTTCTTGCAGTTTACATACTCATCTTCTTACCTAAGCAGAGAGCGTCTTGCAGTAACAGCAGCATGAGTGTCATGCAGCACTCTCCCATCATGATGAATGCACTGACTGTAATTGAATTCTCCTGTGCCAAGAGCTACAACTTCATATTGTCCAGCTAAAAAGAAAGTAGTTAACAAGTAGTTTCGTTTGATTGAAGGATCCCATCTTTTTAAAGCAACTGCTTTTAAAGGAGGAATTAAAAGGATTCCATTTTTCATTAGAGTATAAAAGGGAAGAAAAAAGGAGAGTATTTTAGCCTAATGAGGCCACACATTTAATTATTGGCGGAAACGTGATTGGTAAATGAAAATAAATACCTCTTTACGATAAGAGTTTAGAGCATATTTAAAAAAAAAGTCACACACCTGTGCAACACTATACTTTTGAAGTCCTGGTATATCACTGACCCTGTAAATCCTTGACAAATTGTAAGCTGAAGGGGATAACTGAGAAGAATTCAGAACTTTGCTCTTCTGGAAGGGAGAGAGGTAGTTTTTACTCAGTTTCCACAGAGACAGAAGAAACAGTTTGGGGGGGGGCTTTTAAAATCTTGTGAGAGACAGATGACTCTGATGACTCCCTTAACTGCTTTAACTGAGACTGCTAAGTGACAGCAAAATAAATGCATCAGTGCAGTTGCACCAACATTGGCTACCTCAAGGGACAGAAAAAAAGACCTATGGCTCAGTGAGTGTATCAGTGGTGCAGATGGCTTGGGCAGGAATGAGGCAGTGGAAGACGAAAGGATGGTATTGTACTTTGTGTCACTCACTCACTCATGCCCGTCACCCCAATCGGGGTATGGGCCGCCAATCACAGATCTCCAGAGTCTTCTATCCTGGGCCATTCGCTCTAGCTGGTTCCAGGTACAGCCCATTTTTTTGCTATCAGCCTGAAGGTCACGTCGCCAGGTATTTCTTGGACGGCCTCTTTTCCGCTTGCCTTGGGGGTTCCACTGCAGTGCCTGTCTGGTGATGTTGGTTGGCTGCTTGCGTAGTGTATGTCCTATCCAGCCCCACCTTCTCCTTCTAATTTCTTCCTCTGCTGGGAGTTGACGGGTCCTCTCCAAGAGGTGGATGTTACTGATGGTGTCTGGCCAGCGGATCTGGAGAATCCTTCTGAGGCAGCTATTAATGAAGGTCTGGATCTTCCTGGTGGTTGTTTTGGTTGTGCTCCAGGTTTCAGCTCCATACAGTAGGACTGATTTCAGTTGGAGTTGAACAGTCGAATCTTTATTGCCAAAGACAGCTCTCTGTACTTTGTGTACAGAGATTAATTTGAACTCTGTTCAGTACAGTTGGACCTTATACCGTTGTCTTGTTGAACCTCACCTCCAAGGATTTTCGTTAAATGCTCAAATACCTCTCTTCTCCTCCAATCTCCTTGGCTACACTTTCAGTGTATCATCTCCCTTTCCCTCTGTTGCTGTCCCTCAGAGCTTCGTCCAGAGTTTGTTAATTTTGCAGTGACAATTCAAGCCTATTTCACCACTTTGGCTTCCTTACTACCACATCCACAGCCATCTGGGTGATGTCTCCTTCAGGATGTCCCATCAGTTTAAGATCAATAGGATAAGACCAAAGCTCATCTTTTCCCTTCCCTTCTCCATATTGGCAGGGCTCCACCATCCGCCCCATTCCCCAAGCTGGCATCACTGCAGTATTTCTCGCTCTCCCTTTATTTCACCCCACTACTCAATCTTTTTTGCCTTACTACTTTTTCCTCCTGTCCTTGCCTCCCCAAAAAGATTTTTATTTTTCTCTCCCTCTCCAAAAACCCATCTACATCCTGTTAATCCCCCTTTTAAGATTATTGTAACTGCTCCTCTCTAACCTAGATGATGTCAATGTCTCCCCCATTAAAGATAGAATCCCAGCAATACCTTTCACCCACAACTCACTCCCTGACCTTGTTGTTAAGAGATGGTAACACCATCACACCCTAGGGTCCAACACTGTAGCAGGAAGATAAAGCACATGAGAATTCTATCCATCCTCTTCCATGCATTGCAAATGACATCAGTAGAGCAGAATGAGGCAACCCCCAAAGATGGAAAAAAGACCACTGGAAAGCAACCCAAATATGGCACCTCACATACTGATTATTGTCAAAAGTAACATTTTTAAATACACACAAATCAGTCTATTCTTTCATATACAAATCTAGCTACAGTGTTCTACATCTTCACGACCTCTTGGCTAGCTAACAGTAATGGTATGACAATACCTCGGGGGAGCGCCCTGCAACCTCCCATATTCATCATTTGAAAATAATTGTGATATTTCATCTAAAGCATGCAATGTGAGGTATCATGGGAAAGGTTATGATCTGCTGAAACCCACGGTTCCATCTAACTATGTATATCATCAATGCATATGAAGTTATGAGAATTGTGTTGTATGATTGTCACTAAAATATGCTCTGGGTTTGGGAAGCACCCAGATACTAGCTCCCCAAAAACAATAACCAGGGGGCTAACCAACACCTGTGTGGGTGTTGAATAATCATCACAACAGCCATTGTCCAGCAAGGGAGCTAAAATGCAATGACTCACTTGCCCAAGGCCACACCAGGGGAATTGCTCAACCTTGCCTAGTGACTCAGCAATGCCCACCAGACATGCCTAGACTTGGGTTCTCCAAGCACATGGACTACAGGTATAAAACAGAACACAGTGGGCCCCATGCATTTGCCTTTTCTCCTCCCACTACTTACGCTGCAAGCAACAAGAACGCTCAGAAGGCTGGAGACTGGCCCAGGTTTAAGAGACAAACTGTATACTAAGGACTTTAAGATCCAGTGGGGTGAGAACATTGCTTGACCTAAATACGGTCTAGCATGATAAGGGTTAATGCATGCTTGTATTTTCTTTTGGTAACCACTCTGACTTTTTGCCTATCATTTATAACCACTTAAAATCTCTCTTTTGTAATAAATCAATTCGTTTTAATGGTTTATCTTTACCAATGAGTTTGCCTGAAGTGTTTGGTAAATCTGCTAAGGTTTACAAAGGCTGGTGTGTGTCTTCTTTCCATTGATGAAGTGGTGAACCAATTAATAAACTTGCATTGCTCAAGGAAGGATCTTGAGCAGCGCAAGATGGTATATTCCTGAGGTACAAGGCTGGAAGCTTTGGCGGGGTGGGGGGCGGAATCTGGCTGGTTCCTCTCTCTGTATGATTCATGAGTGGCTCTGGGAGCATTCATGCAATCTAGATGGGTGTGGGGCACCACATGCGGTTGTGCTGTGTGATGATAGTGCCTGGAGGTGTTTGCTGCTTATCACTAGCAAAGCTTTGCAACAGGCTGGAGAGTTAAGAGGGCACAGCAGTCCCACAAATGGGGATCCCATCACAAATGGTACTTTATTTGGTGATATTCTTTAAAGTCCCTGTAGGCTGCATCTACTGCAGAACATGGCCTATGATTTCAAAAGAGCATATGTATCTATCTGCATTTTCTGTACTGCAACTCTGGTCCAGTGAGTGTGCTCCAATTACTTCACATTAGAATTTAATTCAATTATAGTCCCTGCCCCAGAAGGCTTATCTGTTCTGCGCTTGTATAGCGCCCAGAACAATAGGAGTCCCTATTTTTGACTGGGAATCTAGGTGCTATAATGAATGAATAAATAATGTAAGGCTTTCAACTATGAAATGTGTTATCCAGAGAAGCAACCCTTTAATTTCATTTAGAGAACTCCCAGTGAAACGCATATAACAAAACAAATAACTCATTGTGATTACCCTCTGAAGGTTCAAAATGAAAAGTAAGCCTGAGCAAGTGAGATTATGCAACAGTTTCAACCCCAACAATCTTGAGAAGGCTTGCATCTTTCAACTTTTCTGGTGAGGGCTAACACAATGGAATGCTTTCCATTTCAATGAGTACAAACAGATTTGTAACATCCTTATAAGGGAAGTACAATAATGTTCTGTTTTGTATAAATGATTTTATGGCATGTCAAAAGAAGTAGGGTTTGCTGGTTATGGGATTTATTAGGCTACTATACTTGTTAATCTGCATTGCTATATTATGCTCAATACCCCTTTTTGTATATGCACCCTACAAATACAAAAGAGTTTTTCGTACAAGTACACTGAACATCAAAATAGACTTGCCTTTTTCAATTATAAAAGCAGCCAATGAATTGCTACAACTCTGGTACTCTGGATATTTGGCAGTCAGACTGTTAAAGGCTTCCCTGACAGCTCGTGAAAATTTTTCATACACAAGATGCCTTCTCTCTAGCGAAGAAAATAATTTAAAAACAAAAAAAGACTTTAGAAATCAGCAAAATACAAGTTTGTAGGAAAAAAATAGAACAAAGCAATGTCAAACATTCAGATGAGCTACAAAACCAAGCATATGATAAAGTCATTCAATACATTCACTAATCCATACTAAATAATCCTAACAGGCATTTTTGAATTTAAAAATGAGTATGAAAAATTGAGAATAAGAAAATTCAAGCAAGTTATGCTAGTATGCTCCCTAGACGCAATCTATTAGACACAGCCTTTTATATCTTGAGGACAGAAATGTTAATTCTAACTCTGCCACTGACTCATTGTTTGACTTTAAGCAAGTTAATCTGTGTATTTATCCATGTATATGACAGGTACACCAATCTTACTTCAAATGTCACTGGGAGATTAGTGTCACTGAAGCAGAGACATCCCTGCATGAACCAGGTAGTAATATTTTCATAGATATCATTAAGTTGGCAGGAATGAATATCAAATACAACTCTGTAAAGACATGTGTTAGCTTTCTAATTTAATTTTCTTGGGGAGGTTGGGGGGGGGGGGAATGGTTTTCCTACCATAAGGCATCTTTGAAATGTACGTTGATTGAGCTGAAACTATGGGTTCTGCAGGAATCCGGGGAGGACCTGTAAATTTAATTAAGAAAGTGTCAACTGTGGGAAACATTTAAGACTTTAAAACATTCATTGTCATTTAGTGTTTCTAGCAGTAGAGTAGTTAAATTTTAGTTAAGGTCCCAAAATAAAGGTTGCTGGAAACAGTTTTTTCAAGTTACATAAATAGAAATCGGAAGGCCCTCAAACAGCGAGAATAATTTAAACTCAAACTTTGCCATCTGTCAATTGTTTTATCATTGAACAAAAATAAGCTACTTCCCAATTAATTTAGTTCCCCTAAATTAGTCCACATTATATAAGTACTGCTCTCTTTCAAAGCTATAGCAGGTAAGGACAGAAGATTATTAATAAAGTCCCTGTCTCAAAAAAACAGGAGATTGATGATGTAATAACAGAATTATTCAGAAAGCAGTGAACAAAATTTAAAATTACTTTTTACAGGAAAGAATAGCTGTAATAATGTGGAAGACTACAGAAAAGAAACTGCTTAAAGGGTTAACTTCCTTATTGCTTTCTCCCCTTTGTAGATTGCAGGAACCTTGAAAGCAGCATTTAAAAATACAAGAGGAGGAAAGGGAAAATTTAAGGATTGCAAACCGATTAACTATGCTGGAAGGATTCGTTGGAATGGGCAGAGAGACACTGATGCAGGAGTATTTAGTCAAAGCTACTCTAGACATTTATTTTTAAAAATACTTTATTGTAGAGATGTTACTGGAATATTTACCTGAACTTTCAAAAACCTTTGGTGCTGTATCATCCAACTGGAGTAGCTCATCGAGAGCCAGTTTTGCTGCATTTGATTTAGACTCCTTTTTATTTTGCCCCAATCCTGTCTTATATTGAACTCCATCCACCACTGCACAAAAAGCAAAGTAAGCCCCCAAGATGCTGCCTAGAAAAAGAAGCCATATACAGTTAGAAGTTTATTTTAATGTATTCATTAGCTTTATGCATTTATAATTAAGGAAGATCAGATGAACATAAGGCCAAGATATTTTAACAAATCCAGACTACTTTTTACATCTACAAGAATTATATTTTATATACTTACATTTCACCTTTCATCCAAGATTCATAAATAGATTTACACACATTAATGAAAAGCCCAATTTTTCAGCAGTGCTAGGCATTTCATTGTAGTGCTTTCACTTAGGTGCCTTTCATTTTAGTGGAAGCTATGGCCATTCGACGCTTCTGTAAAATGAGGCTATTTTTCTACTTCTCAGTAGTGGTGTGATGTTTAGGACCTGAGCTTCAGAGACAGAAATTAAGAGTAAAATTTTCAAGAACACCTAGACTCAGGTGCCTGTGTTCCATTTTCAGAAGTGATAGAGGAGCCTAAATCCTATAGCCTTTCAATCAGAGTAAGTTCTACTAAGTGCCCAAGTCACCTCTGAAAAGGGGGGCTTACATTAATGGTAAAACGTCTGATAATATATTTCCCAACATCAAAGTCTGTGTCAAAAAACAGAATTCCAGTTTCCCAATATCTCAGCTTTCCTCTTGGGTTAGTTTAGCCGACATTACTTCCTAGTAGGCAGAGAGCCTAATGAAAACAAGACCTTTCAAAGGTCAGATTCCATCTCTTTTTGCATTGCACTGCACATGACAAGACAACCTCCTGTCATTGCCATGGTTTGATCTGTTAACAAAGGTAGCCTTGGGTGGACACGGCTCTTTCACTGACTGGCTCACATTCTCCCCAGTCCCACCCTATCTGATTCAGTCTGGGGAATTCAACTGAATAGCACTGAAAAAGCATTAAACTCCCCATATAGATGCAGGTCCACTGTAACCAAATATCAACCTGAAGCACCCCAAAACACGTAAGTGGAGAGGATACAAATTACACACCAGGAAATGAGTATGTTCAAGGTCACATAATATTAACTCATATTTGGTACAAATTTAGCAGGCCAAGTTGTAAATAAAGTTGCTTATAAGAAGTATGACTGTCTATAGGTATGCCTACACTGCAATTAAAAACCCACAGCTGGCCCATGCCAGCTGACTTGGGCTTGTGGGTCTCAGGCTAAGGATCTGTTTAATTGTGATGCAGACATTTGAGTACAGGCTGCAGCCTGAGCTCTGGAACCCTCCCACCTTGAGTCTGAACATCTGCACCGCAATTAAACAGCCCCTTAGCCCGAGCCTGAGTCAGCTGGCATGGGTCAGCCATGGGTATCTAACTGCAGTGCACACATATACTATAAGAACTAATTGTCTAAAAAGTACCTGAAAAAAGCATTCAAAGACCAGGGTGAGAGTATTTTCTAGAATTGATTTTGTAGTGATCACATTAACCGCTGATTGGATTACATGAAGGCAAGATATAGGGATAGTAAAAACAGCTTTTAATACTACATACAGTGTAACCAATTTAAAAAAAATTAGCTTCTGCATCATTCAGTCACACCAACTGCATACAGAGCAACTTCATGAGGCAACAAGGACACTGTCTCTTAAAACCAGAAATATTTACCTGTTGTAACAGTTTCCTTCAAATCTAGTTGCACACGCTGCATTTGCGCAAACTGATGCAAGGCAGAT
The DNA here is from genome assembly GCF_016161935.1 of Mauremys reevesii. Classification (NCBI taxonomy): domain Eukaryota; kingdom Metazoa; phylum Chordata; order Testudines; family Geoemydidae; genus Mauremys; species Mauremys reevesii. Next base: position 41,490,551 of record NC_052627.1, on the reverse strand, counting down.
ACTGGGTTTATCTCCCCACGTTTATATTTTAGTATAAACTCCTTTGGTATTTTCTTTGGAAGAAGTGAAGTGATTGGAGGTGGATGGGCTGCTTTGGAACACAGCAAGTCTGAAACATGACCTAAAATATATTTGTTAAATTAAGATGTTAGTGTGTAGTGAGCTAAAAGCAATATATAAAAGTAAAATGAAAGTGTGAGAATAGTATTGCTGCATCTCAACAAAGGCTACCTGGAAGATTAAGCAATTTGCATTTTATTCTAATTGAAGAGGTTGTAAGCAGTTTTGGTAAATGTTAGTGACTGTCCCTTTAAAAGCACCAGGGCTTGTTCCTTGACTAGTAAACCTAGTCTTTGAAGTCATACCCAGCCACATGTAAGCCCAGAACCCAAGGCCATAATTTCCAGGGATATAAGTACTTCCAAAGATTATCTGATTTAACAGATCAAAATCTGTTTCATGGCATACAAAAATAGCAGAAGCACAAGCCATAGTTCTTTACTATAGTATCACAAAGGGCAATAGAGTTTTTGCCTCAGATACATTTTAACTGGTCATGCAGGTGCTTAGGATACAGCACTGGTGTTACCCTGTATCTATACAAGAAAAAAGACTGGACTTTAGCATGGGTTATTTTAGCCTGATCTAAACTTGATTACTTTTCCTAAGCAAGACACTGCCCAATTATCCAAGTATGTTTTGAGCTTTAAGCACAGGAAAAACATTTTTCTCCAAAAAGTCACAAAAATGTTATTACGTTCAGTTCACAAATACACACAAGCACCTGCCACATGAAATAAATGCTGCATCTAAATTATACAGAATAAGAGTTCCTCTTCAGTTATAATAAACATATTGATAGACAAAAGACTCAGAAATAAGACTACCTGCTAAAATCTTGAACTCCTTCATTTGAAAGTTACATGTGCAGGGGTTAGGGAATTTGTTACTAACAAACAAAACTGTAGTTAAAATTTTCAGCTTTTTCTACAAAAGATGATGCACACAAAGCCTGTTATATACATGTTGGTGCACTTCATATGAAGTGCTGTGTACACATTATAGACCTGATGAAAGAATAAACTCTAGATTGGCAGACCCCTGCACCCACATGGATCCTCAACTACGGGTTCAAGGTAGAAGTTGCCCTAAAATAAGAGAGATGGGGACAGAGGCAGAAAGCAGATTAGTCAAGATGAGAGATAGCATTAGCTTAGTGGGCTGTAAGGATGAGGATTCTACACCTCTCTTTTACAGAAAAGCTATTTCTGAAAAAGTGTTTACAGTTATTCAAGTTTATTAAGATGAAAAGTCCCTGTACTTCCACCTGTAGAGTCACCCAGTTTATACACACAAATTCCATAGATGCAACCTATTTAGATTTAACATCACATGTAACATCTCTTTAGTTACACCATTGCTGGATAATAATTAAGAAACAGTCAAATAATATGTTTGCTGACATGTGCAAGAGGAAAAAGATCAAAATTAGTTAAAGTTAATAGTTCTAACCTTTTATTTGCCCTCAATGTCTTATTTTTTTAAATTGGTAAGTAAAATATTTTTCATTATGACTGATCCTGGTAAAAGGCAAGTAGATGGCATGTCTAGGCAGGTTAATTTTCATTACAATTTTGCCAAGCCATTTGTACTAGTGTTGAAAGGCCATTCCTATAAGCAAATCAACTTAATAACTGTAAAGACAATACCTGTGATTTGTGTTCCCTTACGTGCTGAATTTGGCATGTTGTAATTTTCAGAAGGTGAAAACATCAGGCCCATATTCACGGGGTGTGGAGATGGCTGAGGAGGGACTTGAGGAGGGGGTTCAGTGGGCAAGTTCTTTTTTAGCATCTGAGCAAAACTGGGTACTCTGGAACCTTGAAACCAGTCATTGTTGCTAGCCATTCTTCCATCTACCTACAAGCCAAATTTAGCCAACAGGTATTTTTAAGGCTGTTGAACATTAGCATAGCATAGCAAATCTAGACAATTTCCCCACAAATTAGTTTTACATGTTTCATTCCTCCTGATTCTTTTTGCTAATAAATGAAGTTACTAAATTCGAAAGCACACTAATAATAGTTGAGACCCAAACTTACAGAAAGGGGGAAACAGAATATAGGGAGATAATGGCAACGCTAACAGTCAGCTAAGAACTTTTCCCCCTTCCTTGCAACCACAATCTGAAAGGCAATTGCACCGCTGAGTCCCAGCTCTCCTAACTCAATAGTTCTCAACCAGAGTCCGGGGTCCCATAGGGGGCCTCGAGCAAATTTCACGGGGGCCTCCAAGCAGGGCCAGCATTAGATTTGCTGGGGCCCAGAGCAGAAAACCAAAGCCCCACCACAAGGAGCTGAAGCCAAGTCCCTGAGCCCCACCACCCAGGGCTGAAGCTGGAGCAATGTAGCTTTGTGGGGACCTCTGTGGCATGGGGCCGCAGGCAATTACCCTGCTTGCTACCCCTTAATGCTGGCCCTGGCTTTTATATGCAGAAGACTAATTATGTGGCACAGGTGAGTCCTGGAGTTTTTATAGCATGTTAGAGGATAGGGGGAAGTTCGGGGGGGGGTGGGGGGAAGGTTGAGAACCCCCCCCCTCCTAGATTACAAGAGCAATGGAAGCAGAAACTCCAGCGGGGCTGCCCAGGCTCAGCAAGGTCGAGCCCCACGTGGCCGGCTTTCAGGCTGGTTCAGGCTCTAGCCCCTTTGAGTCAGGCAAACGGGCGGGAAGGCTCCTTCATCCCACTGTCCAGGAGGCGCCGGGGCGGGCCAAGCTCCCCACGGGAAGGGATCCCAGCCTGACGCCATCCAACCACCCGCCCATTAGGCCAAGACTCCCGGCGGCTTCCCCGCAGCAGGTGCTTGTATCAGCCCCACACCGCCGCAGGGCAGGCGCTGCGACGGGACCAAGGGGCGTGCAGTGGGGCGCGCAAGCCACTGGCTGCACCAGGTGACGGTCACCCTGCAGCCCCCCCTTCGGGACGCGGACTCGGGGCCCCGTACCGAGACTGAGGCTTAGCCCCAGAGCCAGCCCAGGGCCGTGCCCGGTCGCACCGCGCGAGAGCAGCCCCCCGCGGTGATTTCAGTTTTCTTCGGCTGCTCCCTCCGTCCGCACCGACGCGCCTCCTCGAGACCGCTGCCCGGGGCAACGAGCAATGACGGGTGCGTGACACCCCCCGCCCCCAAGGCTGCTTCTCTCCCCTGGGCCGCCTGCGGGGCGCGAGGGCGTCTCTCGAAAAGCCTCGCCTTCGGATCACGTGATCCTCCGACCAACCGCCGCCGGGCTAGCTCGTGCTGCCGACAGGCCTGGCTCGAGGCGGCTCAGCGCGGGGTCGGGGAGTCGGATACGGACTCGGCCTAGGTGCCAAGGGCTCCGTGTCCCTCGCCTCACGGGGGAGCACGCCGCATAAAGACCGCTAACGCCGTCCCCCGGGCTGTGCAGATAGTCCGGGCGGGCCGCTCGGGGCCCGTCTGCAACCCTCTAGCAACGCGCGGGCGCGTACAGTATGACCGGCCAGCGGCCGCCCCTCCTTATGGGGGCGACTCGGTGGAGCTGGCGGCCCTGGGCTCAGGTGCTTTGTCATGCACCTGCCTCCTCTCGGGGGAGCTGGACTCTGCTTCCCGAAGCAGCACCGCACCCGGCGGTGGCCGCCCGCCGCCCAGCCACGCCCCTTCCCCTGTAGCGGCCTCGCAGCGCTTATTGTCAGCGACTCCGAACCGACCTCGAGGAGGGAGGAGTGAGCTCGGGCGCCGGGGCTATTATGCCGGCTCTCTCCCAGGCCCGGGCCGCTGTGTGCACGGGACAGCCCCTGCCGTAGCTACTGGCGCTGGTCCCCGTCTAGACATTTTCCTGTGTCTGTAGCCTGGCTCTTGAAAAAGTAGAATGTAAAACTAACCCACCCCCACCCACACCCCTTTGGAAAGAAGCGCCAGCCTCTGCTCGCTGTGGGAAAGCCCCACGCTTGTGACTTTAAAATCCCAATTTTGTACATGGGAAAAGTTAGAACAAGAGGCCTCAAACGTGACCTAGTTTTCAGCTACACACGGGTCAGGTCAGGTCATGATATCCAGAGCACAGGGGGTATACATGTGAAGATGGAAACAAACATTTTAAAGAACACATTTTTAACAGAAAAATACTATAGAAATGTGGATTACCTTGGCTACATGAAAGGTACAGTACCTTGTCTCTCATTAGATGAACAAGGGTGTGGGGCTGAAGGACACGTTACAAAGTCAGCTGGCTAGAAGAGTTATTTTTGTTTTTTTACAGCTGGGTGTGCACAGGGGCCGCTCCAGGCCCCAGCACACCAAGTGCGTGCTTGGGGCAGCATGTGATGGGGGGTGCTCTGCCAGTCGCCGGGAGGGCTGCAGGCAGGCAGGCCGCCTTCGGCGACCTGCCTGCGGAGGGGCCGCTGGTCCCGCGGCATGCCACCCTGCTTGGGGCGTCTAAATGTCTAGAGCTGCCCCGGGTGTGCATGTATAGACATTTAATTTTGACTTTATTCACATTGCACTAATGAATGTTGGGCTTTAAAATTTTACAATAGATGCAAGCAAAAGTGTTTAACTACACACATATATAACACCATGTAGAGTTCTTAGTAATCCTGAGAGGAGCAAAGTAATGTGTGATGTTCAAGTGCTAGAAGTCTTATTGATTAAAAAGTGTCTGAAAAATCATGGCTTCCAGAGGTTTTTGTAGGCTTCCAGATGGTGGAAGATAGATTTTTATTTACTGTATTAAACTCTCAGATTTGCATTGGCTAGCTTGTCATTTTTCTATTTCATTATTAATGAATGTTCCCCTAGCTCTGCCTGTTCCCATCCAATTACAGCTGAAGACATTATATACTACAGACTTTTTTCTTAGTTCTTGTACAATTAAAACTCTAATGTAATGTATTTCCAGTGCTTGAATTAGGGGACATACGTGTGCATGCCCCTCTAACACTTCTTACTGCTACTTTTTGAGAATAAGGAACTTAAGTTTTCTTTTACAACACAGTTACTGTTTTTTATTACAAGTGTAAAACTTAAAATGATTTTTAGCACTATGACAATCAGTTCCATAAATTATATACATACAGGAATTTACACAAGTCTACATTGACAAAAAAAGCCATTAACAGAGTCACATTAACAAGGGTTTGTGTGTTATGGCCAATAAAAGTTACGAAAATTCACAGTTAATCTTCACATATTTTTAAAGATGCAGGAATCATATTGCACATAATAAAACTGTTAATGCTAAACAGCAGATTTACAGTATTTCACCTATTTTTTCACAGAATATACATTGGTCATAATCATGCAATACTTTACCACATACAGAATGGTATTGTATACCACTGTAAACAGTCACTTACAATGTAAGTTTTAAATATAGTAGCAAAAAAAGCTGTTAGGTTTCTCTTTAAATCATACTTAAAATAAATTCTTATTATACAATAAAATACCAGTCTCAGACAGAATGGAAATAAAATTATAGTTTTGTCACAAATTATATCGTCAGTGTTCTTCCTTGTCTTTTCCTTTCTTTTCTTTTTCATCCTGTAGAGCAGTACCAAGTTTTTTTATAAGGACTGACAGAACTTTGTCCAGTGGGTCCATTACCCCCCGTTGAAGCCACTTAGGAATAGTAGTCCTGGCATGATGAAAGCCCAATTTTTGAAGAATGTAATCAACACCCACTGGGTCAATCTTTCTTCCAGTCCAAGAGATTAATCTAAAATAACAGAAAAATTTAACCTTTTGGGGATTTTTTGGGTAAGTGTAAAACTCAACTCAGCCTTAAATATGGCATAGCAACTAGAACCTTCATCACAAGTTAACATTGGCATTGTCAAATCTTAATCCTTTTTACTTCTAAATTGTGAAAGTCCAACGGGCATTTCTTTCAGTCTCAGCTAACTTATGTAAATAAATTTTGTATTTATACCTTTTTGGAGAGACTAGGTGATTCAGGAGATCACAGATGTAATAAGTCATCTCTGGATCCTGTGTCAATTTGGACCATGTTATGGTTAACCAAAAATGGTTATCTGATAGATGTTTTATTGGCCTGGATGGACTGAGTTGGTGGTCTCACAGTCCAGTTCTTAGCAGGCAAGTGTTCACTTATCAAAACATTATAGTTAGCAGTAATTGGTGCCCTTGTTAGTCTCAGCAGAGACCAACAACTGAAGAAGGCATGGAGACTACACAATTACCCCCTCATTCTCAGAAGTGATTCCTGTTGGTTAAGGATGAAGTGCATATTTAAGGCAGGGGGTGCCTGTACACCTCCTACTGCATCTGTTGTATGGGAAGTTTCAGCAGCCATATGGCAACTTTTAATGAGAACTACATTCATTCTATAATAACTTTAAAAAAATACTTAATAGTTGCATTCTCATTGTGAAAATGGAGGGGGAAAAAAGTTTTCCCTCCCTGCATGAAAAAAGGAGTTTCTTAAATTACATCACTAGAGAAGGTGGGGGATCTAACTAGCAGATAATCAACAGAAAGTGAATATTTGAAAGAGACATTTCTCATCTGAATGTCTGCCTCAAATTATTTTTATAGCCCCCAGAAGTGTTATACATTTTAAAAATGCAAACAACCAATAGATCCCTGACCCCAACCGCTTACATCCTCAATAGAAAACATACTGAGAGAATAGAAGAAGAAAGGTTCTAAGTTCTTTTTTTAAATTGGGAATTAAAGATTATTTGAACAATAGCAGAAAAAGGTAAATGACAAGTTAATGTGTGGTCCTTAATGAGCTGCATTTTGCTTCATCTTGACTTTGAGCACCTGAGAACCTTACTGTTGTATATGCAGGAGTTCTAAGCAGTATAACTTTCAGCACCTTTATCCAGTGGCTACTCTTGAATTGGGCTTGTCAGCCGTAAGTGAATTCATTAGGCACCTGACTAGATCTCTTACGTGCACACCATGATCCAGCAGATCAATGGTGGTCTATGGTGAATGATAGTATTACCCAGCATTTGTTACCAAATGACATTTCATATACTGTAGCAGGTGTCTTCCTATCATCATCTAATAGCCAAAGCAGAATCTGTGATAGCTTCCATAAGGCTAGATCCCATTAGTAGGTTAACTATCAAATTGAAACATCTGTGGTCTGAAAAATAGTCTCTGCAGATAATATTACTCAGCCAAAATAAATGTAGAATTGAATATTCTGCAAAATAAGCCTGCTAATTACCTAAGTGTGGGTTCCAGATGCCAAGTATTGCACATAAATTCTCTCCAGTCTACAGTAGTGTAAGTAATGCTTTCTTCTGCATCTCTCTCAGTGGAACTCTCATCAAGCACACTAACTGGAATTTTCTGTCCTGGTCGAGTAGACAAAATACGAGGTGGAAAGATGGCTACAAAGCAGGGAGAAAAAAATAAAATTTCATTCATGGGCATTTATTCAAGGCTTTACTTGGACTTGGTGGTAAAGTAAGTGCCAAGTTCTTTCTTATCTTGGACACATCTTACTTCAACAAGCATTAGGAATATAATTTTAAAGCTCCTTTAACCTCCTTTAAGAGCAAGTTACACAACGTAAAAATAAACTCTCAAAATCCTCAAGTGTAATGAACTTTAAATACCTTAATAATGTAATGTTTATTGTGCATGTATATTTTAAAAAAACTATTCACACTGAATGCAAATGTGTGTGCAGAACACTGGACTTCACACACACCAGATACTCCATATTTATAACTTTCACCACATTTGTAATTCACCTCTCAAACACATGGAATACCTTGATGTGGACATAGTAGCAAAACAAGGGCAGACACATGGATGGAATGAAGCGGCAGGCTGCAACTTTTATTAAACTTTAGTACAGGGAAGGAGTGCTTGCTGCCCATGATCCATACTGTCCTATACTCAGCATTTACTTGGTTCCAGTGCAGGGATTAACTAAGGTTAAGATTTTGTCATGGTTATTTTTAGTAAAAGTTATGAGCAACAAACAAAATTTCATGTATGTCCATGACCTGTCTGTGACTTTTACAAAAAATAATTGGGGGGGAGTCAGATGGGGGATGACAGCCAGAGATAAAGTAAGTTACCTCACTTATGGCCAAGTTCTCATACACAAAGACGAAGTTTTAATGTTAACAGTTTATAAACTAAATCTAAATTATTCTTTAGATTTTTGTGAGGTCAAGGAAGCTAGGTTTCAACTTTCTACCTTCAATCATTTTTGTCACTGTACGTAAGAAATACACAAGATTGATTAGTTATTTTTATATTAGCTTACATTTGCTAAAGAATAGAGGACTTGGTATTTAATAAACTAATACACAGATCTTCTATAGCAGGGGTAGGCAACCTATGGCACAGGTGCCAAAGGCGGCACGCAAGCTGATTTTCAGTGGCACTCACACTGCCTGGGTTCTGGCCACCAGTCAGGGGGGCTCTGCATTTTAATTTAATTTTAAATGAAGCTTCTTAAACAACATTTTAAAAAACCTTATTTACTTTACATGCAACAATAGTTTAGTTACATATTATAGACTTATAGAAAGAGACCTTCTAAAAACGTTAAAATGTATTACTGGCACACAAAACCTTAAATTAGAGTGAATAAATGAAGACTCGGCACACCGCTTCTGAAAGGTTGCCGACCTCTGTTCTATAGCATTTTTCACTTACTGCAAGGTGGATAAAAATTGTGAATTTTTAAAAAATAAAAAATTGCTTTTACTTAAATCATTTAATTTGCTTATTAACATTTTTAAAAAATATAAACATGTTTAAAATAAAATCTGAATTTAATACAAAATAAGTTAAGGCCTAAACTTATTAAAATCTGTTAAAACATTTTAATAAAAAAATAAATATGCTGAATCCATGAGCCTCTATGAAAAACTGAGTTAAAGGTTACTTTTCTATATAAAGAAAGATGTTTTTCCTTGATTCTAACTTGAGATCAAGCTTTATAAATATGGCACAATAGGTTGTGTACTTATTAAGGGCTTGTTTTAATAAAAATATATTTTGTATGCTCTTTTGTGCATGTAATTAAATTTCAGTTACCATCCTATTACAGCTTGACAAGTCATGAGCAAAAAGTTCATTACCTAGTAAATAAGCAACTAAGCAATATATAGTTCGTCATTTTCTAACATACTAAAATGTACAATTAATAAGAAGCTAAAAATAACAACCTATGTAATTGCTTAAATAAATGTATATAGTTATAGTATACCCTCCTAGATAGCAAAGAGATGCACCAAATCTAGTGTGAAGGCGCAATTTACTTGTAAATCAACGTTTTAGTGGTTATCTCAACCAATGCACCTTTCTTTAGAAAATAAAGTACAAATGGAGACTTTCTAAACTTGGTTATTTAAGTCATCTTGATTTAAGTCAGTCCATCCTGATATACAGCTTTACAAAGAAAAGTTAAAATAAACATATAGCAAAACTAAGGCACAGAAATAAAGTAGTTTGCCCCAGGTCACACATCTGATAAGTTGCAGAGCAAGGAACAAATTCCAAGTTTCTTGACTTCTAATCCAACAAAACAGCCAGGCAAGACTCAGACATTTTTGTTAGTATAAGAACAAATCTCAGGGCTTGTCTACACTATTGCTTAAGTCGACGTAACTTATGTTGCTCACAGGTGTGAAACAGCCACCCCCCTGAGTGACATAAGTTACATAGACTTAAAGCAGTATCTACACCACGCTATGTTGGCAGGAGAGCGTCTCTCGTTGACATAGCTTCCGCCTCTTGTTGAGGTGAAGTAATTATGCTGACAGGAGAGTGCATCTTCACTAGACAGTGTGCAGCTGCACAGATATAGTGCAGTAGTGTAGACTAACCCTCAGTCATTAGCAGTGCTCTTTGGAAGACATAGACCTGTAATCTCAGTTACACTGTTAGGGTAGGTTTTTCAAACTCACTCAGTGTTGTCTTAATTCTAGTCCCATTGATTTTAATGGGAGGAGAATTAGGCCAACCCTAAACATTTTGAAAACCTAACCCTAAAAAGCAAGCCTTCATTTAAACAAAACAAAATATACTTTATTGTATTAATAGCAATGTATAAAAATAAATTCATACATAAGTGGCTTAATATAAGATGGTTCATTTACATTACATCATAAAGATTTTTTTTTAAACCACATACCTTTTTCTTTTTCTTTAAGATAAGCAGACACCAAGTCATGCAGAAACATGATTAATTCAGCATCCATCGTCACACAGATGTGGTCTGTGAATTCAGTTACTACACTGCACTCCACCGTTGGTTTAACACTGGTGTCTGCACAAAGAAAAGTAATTTTAGCATATTGTAAAGTGTGATATATATACACAATCTGTCTCAATTTTTCATATATATATAAAAACACAAAAGACCTTAAAAGAATTGATGTTGCAAAGTCAAGCACTCAAAAATTAGGAAATTCCAGAATTAAGGTTGCCCAGCTTTGCAAACTTAAGATTCTTTTTATGTAGTTTTTTCCTCCTAATGCAATTTAAATTTTTTTAAAGAGAATTCCATCATGTAGAACTATATTGACCCTAATTTGTGTCAGTGAACCATAACTATACGCAGCTCTATCAGCTCCAAATATAAGTGTAATAGACACTATTGGACGTAGAGGTCAAACATGCCTATTTGAGCAGCAGTGGAAAAGTTAACCAACGTAACGAGAACTGATGTAAAATATGGCCATTTTGGCCAAGATTAAAAAAATGGAAACCTAAGGTAGGCTCCTAAATTAATGGCTTAGTTTTCAAAAGCGCTGAGGTCTCTCTGCAGTTAACAGGAACTGGAAAGTATCTGCACTTTTAAAAGTTAGGTCACTTATTTTAGATGCCTGCCTTGGAGTCTCATTTTTTAAATGGCCCTTCTTTCTAAAATATATCACAACAAGTTAATCATATCAATCCATTTATTCAAAATTTTCATAGATGGTGAGGGTTTCCACCCAACCTTCCAAGGGTTTTCAAACAGTGCCTGGTCTCTAACTGGATGTCAGGGTCCCTCAGGATTTAACATCAGAATTCACTCTAGGTTAGTTCAAGAAAATGGAGTAGCCAGTGTCCTTCTACCCAGAACTCCAACTATCTTCAGATTAAAATCCCAAAATTTGAGCTGGTTCTCAGATTGTACTTTCTTGCATAGAAATCCATTAGTTTGTCAGCTTTTCAGTTTTTAGGATACAAAGGTTAATTCTTCTCTCAGACCAATTTTACAGCAGTGTAACACCATTTACTTCAGTGAAGTAAAATAATCTAATACCACTTCATTATCAGAACTGAAGTAATAGTCTTGAACAGTGAGAGAAAAAAAGAAAAGAAAAAGATGTCCATTGCACCTTGTAATGAAGGTTCCTGTGGCTCTTGAACATGAATGGATTTAAAGTCCAATTGCATCCTTGGTAATGCGAAGATGGTTTCAGTCTCGTGGTTGTAACTGGATCCTCCTCTGAATCCACTTAACAAACTTGAGCTTTTCACTGTTGTGCTGCTTTCTGTGTTATTAGCATCAACGTTTCGAAGCAGGTTTAGTTCTATATGGATAACAGCAAATGCTGCAATTCAGCAATCTTTATTGAAAAGCCTTATCAGCATTCAAGGAGACAGATTTGTAAATGTTCTAGCCTAATAATGGTTTTGTTTTTCACTGCAACATGGTATTTCAATGTCAAGACCAGTCTCTCACTCCTAAGAATGTCGGGGCTGAGAACACTCTAGGAAGTACATTTATTCAGAGGTAAGAGTAATGTCTCAAATCACTCCCACAGCATCCTTGGGGCATTATTCTGTACTCCTTACTCCTTCTAGATAATTTTGCCTCAATAAAGAGAGAATACTAGGGCCCATACATCTTCACCATACTCATGTTTTCAATTACTTTTAAGAAAGCGATCTAAAGAATGGATGGAAGACTGACAAATAATCATTTTGGTTTTTTAAGCAGTATACATACACATGACTTTTTCATAACATTTTCTCTAGAAACCACCGCTTTAATTAAAGTTTCAAAACAATCTTTGTTGTAATCCCCTATTTTCAAATGCTTGGAACTTAGCACAACATTCACCTTAATTTTGGAAATTGACTGTGAAGATACTAATAATATATTCTCAATTATAGTAAGTGTGACCACATTGCTGTACCCCTCCACTCAAAGGAATAGAGGTTGTTTATAACTCTGAAATGTTCGTAACGCTGAACAAAACATTATGGTTGTTCTTTCAAAAGTTTACAACTGAGTGTTGACTTAATACAGCTTTGAAACTTTACTATGCAGAAGAAAAAAAGCTCCTTTCCCTTTTGTAGTAGTTTACGTTTAACACAGTACTGTACTACATTTGCCTTTTTTTTTTTTTTCCTGCTGCTGCCTGATTGCTTACTTCTGGTTCCAAATGAGGGATATGGTTAACTGGTCAGTTCGTAACTCTGGTGTTTGTAAATCTGAGGTTCTACGGTATTGGCTCCACACTTAAAGTTCAAAATAATATGCATGTGTGCACAGCTTGTTAAGTGCATGGTGCTTAGAAGTCTGATAAGCCTGAGAGATCTGATACTTGTAGCCCAATGGAAAACTAGGCCAGAAGTCTATCTAGGTTTTTATATTGCCCCATACATAGAATTCAAGTATCTGTAAGAGTCTTGCTGTGTTATTCAATCTTTGGGAAGCCCAAAGTCCACCCTGATTTGTCTCTGATTTCCTGGGTGAGGGACAAAGAGAGAACCTTTTAAAGTGAAAGCTCTACTCTGCTTAAGCAGAAGAGAATAGAAGTTCAAAACTCACTTTTATTCTAGCATTACTTATGTGAAACTCTGGGGGACATGACCCAGTAATGGGGTTTCAAATAAATGAGGTATGGATTATAGGGGTTCAGCTTTTCTACGAACATAAAATACCTATTCTTCTGAGCTAAACTCCTCTTTTCCCCTTTTAACTTCAACAGCTTTAAGTCAACATGTTCTGCAGTTGATTGGCAATCAGGCCAGAAATTAATGAATATGAATCTAACCTTCATTCCTTGTAGCAGTAACATAATTGAACCACTCTTTCACACTTGCAACCCCATGTGGTGGGTTTTCATGGCGGCGCCTTGTTATCTTGGTGATTGTTGCCATAGGACTTTCTAGGGCTCCACAGGGTTTGGTGACCATTGTATTATGACCCAAATGAAAGTCCAGTGTTTGTACAACATAAGTAGAATGCTCACTAGAACCTGTGTCAATGTAAAAAAAATTTATATATATATATATATACACACACACACACACACACACATTCTGAAGAGAGTAATAGGAGGATCAAGCCCTATCATACTATCACTTGTACAAGTATTAATCAGAAGTAACTCTAGTAAACTGATAGGGTAAAGCTAATGTAAGTGATAGGAGAACTAAACCCTCCCTATTTATAGACAGAAAAGATTTATCAGAACAAGAAAGCTGTCTTCCTACCTCGGCAATATAAAGTCTCAAATAAAGGATGTATCAAATATTATACTCAGCTAGGTATTTTCCTTTATGCAACAGACAATGCAAGAGACAATATATTCTCTCTGGTACATCATCACTATTTTAAACACGTAGAAGCTTTTTTGGGAAAAGAACAATATTGATTCAAAGTATAGGAAAACTGCTTTGCTTGGTTAGTGATGGTCAATTATGGTTCAAGAAAAGGTTCTAAAGTGAAGGATGCATTAAGGTTTTAGTTACCATCTTCCCAAATTTTTTGTGCTTCTGTCCAAAATGCAATGTTGGGTTCTTCAAGGTGAAACAGTGCCCAAGATTTTGAACGGAAATTAGGTCCATGGAAGCATGCCAGTGTCATGTGATTTCCATGCAAACTCATGGATCCTCCAAACTGCATTCCGTCTTCTGGTAAAGGAACCTGAAATAAGGATATGTGGCCCCCAGATACTACCTTCAAAACCCCTGGCCAGTGGCGATGATGGGCTGCATCCAGCACTAGAAGAAAAAACACAAATATAGAAAGGTCCTCAAGCATGACTGTAAACTTTACAGATGTGGAAGATACAACTGTAAAACGCCTGCTGGAATTCCATGTTTACTAAAAATCTGACTGTGGCTATACTAATTTTATACAGTCTATTTCACTTAAATTGTTTCAGCCTTGTCACGTGCAAAGACAGAGGAGATGAAAAAACATATCCAAAGAGACATACTTGAATATCAATAAAACTCATATTTCTTTTGATCAGATTAGGAGATGCCCAAGTTCATGTCTGACAAGAAGATAAATGGTTCCAGCAGTGACTACTGCTAGTCTTCATAGAGACAAGTCTCATGAAATTGACCAAATAGCAGACAGTATGGAAAAAGATAACGTTAGCTGGTCTTTTAATTGCTTAACACATATTACTGTGAGTCTCAAACCCTTGATTGGGGCCACTAGGCATTACTGAACTACAAATAAATAAGAATAAGCAGTGAAGATTAATATGGAAAATTGTACTGGTAGCCCAAAGGCAACCCACACATACAAACTGTCAAAACAGATTCAACAATTACACAAAATGTGAAGAATAGGATAGTCTAAAAAAAATCAGCAATAATAAAGAAATAATATACAGCTTTAAGGTTGGTTAGAAAGTTAAGACGACAAACATGGACCAAATATATCAGAATCGTAGTGCTACCCAAAAGGGCACAAATCTTACATTTACTGAAAAAGGTTACTCAAAACCATTAACAAGGATCACGTGTGGAACACAGTAACTATATGTGAGCTATTCAAACCAACAGACAACACACTACAGCATAACCTTTACCGGTAACGTGAGAGCCAAGAAAAAAACAGAACTAAGGACTAAGGTCAATGATGCAGGTTTGGAGGAAGTACTTCCATAAAAAAAAATGCAAAAATTTAATGTGCAACACAAAGAATATTATGTACCTATTCTGGGAAGCAACTCTGGCCAAAAAAATTACAGGATACAATTTTCACTATAGTAGATGCTGTGTAGAGTAGTCAGTGGATTAAATTACCTTGAACACTATACAAAAGATCTCTGATGATAGTATTCTCCTTTGATTTTTATAACTCGTTCCTTCTTGTTCCGCCCAGTCCCAAACTCAACCATCCACATATTTTAAGTGTGGTACTGAGTAATATCAATTTAATAATGACTGTTGGTTAAATAGATGTATAAAACGGCTACTTATTTGAACATACAGAATTCCAGTGAGTACGGTGAAGGCGTGCTGATCGCTCTAGGATCAAAAGAGGGATACTAAAATGACATGAAATGTTCCCTGTTCTATCTGCCTTGTGCACCACAAGTATGTTGAAGTAGGAGTACACCAGATATTTTTAAATACTAGATATTTTACAATTTCTTGTGTAGCAAGAAAGTCTCTAGATTCTTTATTGGTCATTAACAACTTCCATGTTTGGTTAGGAGAAATGGGACCCTCACACTTCAGAGTGTTTAAATGAGGACTAATCAAAAATAGAATACGATTTTCATGAAAAGCCTTGGAAAAAAACAAATATTTTCCATTTTGATTGATATTTTTCTTTTTAATATTTTTAATGAACATTTTTACATGAACACTGATTTAATTTGAATTTTTTAAAGGCTTTTCATTTTGGAGGGTCTCCACCCCACACTTTTTCATTTCTTTCCCCACTGGAAAAAGGAAGGGGGAGGGGGGAAGAGGAGAGGAAAAAAAACAACTTTGAAAACCCAAAAACAAAGTTTTTCAGAAGTTTTAGTGGAAAGTTCATTTTTCATCTAAAAATCTAACAACAAAATTATCAGCCTACTTTTATATTTACCAAAAGAGTGTATATTCACAAGAAAAGTGCTGAACTTTATTTTTATAAGCTATCCCTGCCACAAAAATCTGTGGCAGATGTACTGAAGCTTTAGCGTGATATCTTGTTACACTAATATTAATGCTTTAAAATTCTATGGGACTTACTCTCACACATTAGTGTTTGCAATACTGGAAACCTAATTCTGTAAAAATCTCACCTATAAATGGTACTGTATAACTAAGCTTTTTATTTTTATAATACATACATTGCTCGTGTGAGCTTTTCTCTATATTAGCCACTGTCTTAGGAGGAAGATAAGGAACAGGTCCCCAGGTAGACAAAGCCCGTTTGCTGGTATCAAACTGCTGAGTAAAGAACTCCTGAAGCTTCATTCCTATTTTTATCAGGTCTGGGGTGGTTGATCTTGAAATCATCACTTGAAAGATATCCCACTTCAAGTCTCCATGGACAAATATCTCACTAGAATATAAAAAGAGTAAGAACATTTACCATAAATTCAGTTTAGATTTGATTCTGTACAAAAAGGGACTTGTTTTCACTTTGCTAACCTGCATTATTTTATTTTAATTTAATTTAATTTTTGTCATCAGATATGATCCAGCAATTTTTTATGAAAAACCGCATATATACTTTCTTTATTCTTTTGAATGAGATAAATGGATGGAACTAGACAGTGGAAACATTAAGTACAGTAAGAAGTATTACCTTTTATCAGAAATACTAGAATCCAAGGTATTATATAGATTAACTTTCCATTCATCCTGCAGTTTAAGATCTGCATTACTGAAGATTCCCATAAGGATACTGGACCCCATATAGTCAACACGTGCTTCTGTAGAGCCCATAGTAATCTGAATTTTGTGACTGGGTTGCTGGTTTGGATGTTCAGAAATATGAGCTGAAACAGAATAATTCACTATGGATATACAAGATGTTAACAATAAAGGACCAGATTCTCTAATGAATCCTGACCCTTTTGTGCTACTCTTGTGGTGGAAAGGGGCTGGAAAGCCACTGAACTCTCCTAAGCATTGGGAAGTCCCAAAATAGGATTGGCATATCCAGCTCTTACATCATCTTTCCTGCAGTTCCCAGCATAGGGATGTTTGAGGAGCTATAGGGCACACTGGAGTGCTGTGTACTCTTCCAGTTCCCCAACTGGTAGAAGACTTGGGGGCCACAGTCAGTCATTGCAGGTTAAGAGCAGCCCTGGCCCTGAGGCAGAGAACCATCCCAGAATCAGGGAATTGCAACTGACTCCTGTACACCCTCCCCCACCCCCAAACTTTGCCCAGTGAACAATGGATGCAGCAGGTGAGATTCTAGGCCAACATCTGTTTATATAATTAAATAAATTCACATAGGAAAATTTTGTATTACATATGTGCTTTTGGCTTTTCACATTATGTAAAAAAGTTGACACTTCAGAACACTACACTTCTGTAGAATACAACTGCACTGGTGTAATTTGTAATGGACTTGGTATAGCAAAGTGTAAAACTTTTAGTCTTTCCAACTTACCCACCATCTCCAAGGTATTAACATCTATGGTACCTCCAACCACACCTCCTCTGGAATCCAGCTGTGATCTTCCCAGACCAACAGACATGCTAATTTCACGGTCTCTGTTACTACCCACAGATAAACGTCCTTGGCTTTTCAAACCACTGGTAGTCCACCTGAAACAGAGATGAAAAGCGGCAATGCATGAGTACTTCCAGTACTTCAAACTGCAAGGTACCATTGTAAGCAGAAACTGTTGAGATAGGCATAGTTTCTTGTTTTACTGCACAGTTGTTTTTGAGTCAGTGTTTGGGGCAAGAAAAATATATTTCCACAAATGAGAAAAGCCAAATGACAAAATAGTGCTGTTTCAGAAAGAACAGACACTTAAGGTATGAGAACAAGTTACTGGATGTAATTCTTCAGCAGTGATTAGGCATGCACCATCTGTTGGAGTATTTCAACACTGGAACATGGAATGGACAGAATTGCTAAGAGCATGGATCTAGTATACTCTACGGTAATCTACCTGTGCAAAATGAAGCTCTTTACATACAAAATTTGAAAATTTGGCTCCAAATGAAATGTTGCTTCCCGCCCTTCTCCATGAAGCAGAGATAATATAATATAGTAGGGTTGGGCCCAAACCCGGCAGAGAGAAAATCCACCTTTCCACACCTTTGTGCCTCTTATAAATGGTATTCTGATTTTCCCACACTGTCCTATACTGATGATTTAGAAACCGACTGTCTGTAGAAATATCTATGCGTATAATATTGTGTTCCTATGGCCAGTGGCCTGCCTAGGATAGAGCAGACTATACTTTCCATAGGGCACTGAGGCTATCTCAGATCCTAATTTATGTCAAGTTCCTGAAGTCTTGAGTGTAGCCTCAGTGGCCGTTAACACTTACGGTCAGTTTCAATTCAAGCAGATCATAAGTCAGGAAATCATACAACACTACATTTGTTTGCTAGGGGCATTTAAAGTGGAATGGCAGGATTTAAAGCTATAAAAATACAAATCACCTAGAACAGTGGCTCTCAACCTTTCCAGCCTACTGTACCACTTTCAGGAGTCTGATTTGTCTTGCGTACCCCCAATTTTCACCTCACTTAAAAACAACTCATTTACAAAAATCAGACATAAAAATACAAAAAAAGTGTCATACCACACTATTACTGAAAAATTGCTTACTTTCTCATTTTTAAGCTTATAACTGTAAAATAAATCAATTGGAATATAAATATTGTACGTACATTTCAGTGTATAGTATACAGACCAGTATAAAAAAAATCATTCTCTGTATAAAATTTTAGTTCGTACCGACTCTGATAGTGCTTTTTATGTAGCCTGTTGTAAAACTAGGCAAATATCTAGATGAGTTGATGTACCTCCAGGGGTAAGTGTACCCCTGGTTGAGAACCACTGACCTAGAAGACAGCAAGTTTTGAATGTTCTTGGGGGACAACTCTTTAACAGTCTTCTCCCCAGCAAATTAAAATATCAAACAAAATCTGCTAAATCACCAATTTTTCTACTTACGTAGTATTGCCCATTACATTGCTCATATTCATTTGGACATTTAATTGTTTCAAATTCATAGCAAACACAACCAGAGTTTCCCATGGTGTCCCCTGCTGACTTCCAGCTTTATTTGATTTATTAAATGGTGTTGATGTTTTCGAGAGCGTATCTAAAAACAGAGGAAAGAAAAAATTGAAAAAGGCATTCCCTAGAGGAAAACTTGTAGGTTTTTAACATTAAAAGATGTTAACAGAAGACAAAACTGTCATTAGACTTAAAAGCACCACAGATGGAGAGGTTACTTACCTTACAGTAATTTGAGTTCTTCGCATATCCATGTGCTCTCAACTGGAGATTGTAAAAAAGCAGCATCCAGGTGTCTGTACAGAGCAGCACCTCGTGCTCCCAGACAAGGGCATATAAAAAAAAGCATGGATCTGCTGCTACTCAGTTTCTTATCAACCTTGAAACCAAAGATGCCACAGCAACTGTATATGCCTATGGATGCTTCAATCCAAAACAGTTCAGAAAACTGTTACACCAAAGGTAGCATCAGCTCTGGAAGCAGGTAAGATAGTGTACTGCTTGGCAAACATGTGAACTGAAGACCAAGTTGCAGTCTTGCAGATCTCATGACACCTACAGTTTTATAACTAGTAAAGATGCAACCTAAAACTCATTTCAGAGTGAGTGGAAATTGGCTATCCATTCTTTCAGCAAAAGATACAAAGCATCTTGGAGAAGCTTTAAAGGTCTCAGTCTAAAGGAAGAAGGTGAATTCAATGAGACCTTAGAGAAAACATATATGATGGGTCTGCCATGTGCACCGTGACAGCCTCATTCTTTTGGCTGAAGCAACAGCAACCAGAAATGAAGTCTTTCTCAAGGCGTTAAGGATCAAGTTAAGGCCCCATCCTCAATAAATGGAAGGCCTTGATAGTGAGCAGGTGCACTCTGAAATGAGCTTACTGACAAGTCTGAGGTCTTTAAGTCCAACAGGTAATCTAGGATTTTTGAGAGTGGAGCATCTGAGGCTTGCAAAGAATGGAGGGAACACCAGGAATGGAAATGTTTCCACTTCTGCAAGTAAGTCTTACAAGTAGGTGGTTTCCTACTATATCTTATCTGACTAGAGCTTATTTGAACAGGGTAATTCTACACTCAAGAACCATCGAGGAGCCATCCCTTGAGACAAAGGATTGGGATGGATCAGGGCACCTGAATTCCTCTCAGGGAAGACTTCATCTTCTGAGATAGGAAGAGGTGTTGCCACAGAGAGGTGAGAGGTGTAGCACAGTTGTCTTGGCCATGATGGCACTATGAGACTAATCCTTGCTCCTATTTGTCTCAGTTTGAATAATGTCTTGAGGATCAGAGGTATGGGCAGGTAGAGCTGGGCAGGGGACCAAGGTGTTGTAGGGCATTTTCCAACACTCGTGGTCCTGATGAAATCTGCAGTTGTATTCTGGGAGATCAGGTACATAAACCACTGAGATTTCTATCTGATGCGAGATACACTAGTTCCACAGTCTTGGCGACTCTGCTCATAATGACTGGGATCTTGCTTCCCCTGATGGTTTATATAGTACGTCTGCCTGATTGTCCATCATTACCCTGACTGAAGGGCCCTGTATATTTTAAAGGAAGTGCTGACAGGCGTAGCAAAATGCTTAGTTCTAGGATGTTTATGAAGAGTGCTCTCTTTTGTGGGCATCATTTGCCCTGTGCAGTGGCCTCTTGTAGATGGGCCCCCCCAACCCAAGTGAGTGGCATCCATCATGAGGATTTTCTAGAGCAAAGGATGTGAAAATCAGGATTCTACTTCAGTGGGTTCTTCCACCCCTGAAAGAGTCTGTATGTTTGGAGATACCATGACTCATCTGGAAAGACCATCTGTTTGTGGTGTACACAGTCCTCAGGCAAGCCCAAAGACATCTGAGGAGCAGTCTTGCAACATAATGCATGTGGAATCATGCAACATAATGAATGTGGAAGCCAACATGTGACCTAGGAGTTGTAGGCAGGCCTTTAGAGTTGTTTGTGGACTGTGCTGTAAGGTAGCTGTTAGACTGGACATAGTGGAGAATCTTACCTTGGGAAGGTAAGCTTGGGCAATTAGGGAATCTAGAGTGGCTCCCATGAAGACTATCTGCTGACAGGAGTTAACGTCAGTGTTTTTAGATTAATGTAAATGCCCAGGGATTGAAACAGAGTTCGTGCCTTGAATGCTGCCAACTGAACCTCTAGAGCCGAGTGACCCCTGAGGTGCCAGTCATCCAAATATGGAAACACTGTGATGCTCCACTAACAGAGGTGAGCTGGCACTGCGAAAAAGATCTGGTAAAGACCCTTGGGGACAATGAGGATTTGGTAATGTTTTGAGTCTATTAACCAGTACAGAAAGCACTTGTGGGAGGAGTTAGTGGCTATATAAAAGGAGGCTGAGGGCTACAAACTAATTCCCAGGATTTAGGGATGGAAATATGCTGGCTAAATTTATCATCCTGAAGTTCTGTGAAAGGACATAGATGTCCATATTCTTGAGACTTAGAATTGTCTTCCAGCCTCTGCTTCTCTTGGGAACCAGGAAATATTTGGAGTAATAGCTTCTTCTGATGAAATCAGGAGAAAGAAGCTTGATAACTCCAAATGCAGGAGAGATTGCACTTCCCGCTTCAAAAGATCTTCATGAGGCAGGCCCCTGAAGAGGAACTGGAAGGGGCGGGAAGGACAGATTGTGAATTAATAGAGTATCCCACACTGATCACCTACAGAATCCACTTGTCTGTGGTGATGCATTTCCTAGGCATGTAGGAAATGGTATAGGATCTTTTGCTGTATGACTCCACTATATATCCCTCCCCACTTTGGAGACTGCCTATACCATTTCCTACATGCCTAGGAAATGCACCACCACAGACAAGTGGATTCTGTAGGTGATCAGTGTGGTTTTGCAGTGCCTCTGAGTGATGTGGTACCAACAGGTGGAGGTATTTCTACCAGGCTGATACCCCAGAGTGCCTGTCACTACAAGGAAAATACCTGTGGCAGGTCTGGAACTCTGAGGTTTTTGATATAACCCAAGAAGTGCCATGGAACTAAAAACAATAAGTTTGGGAGGGGAGATCCCATTTCAAAAGCACAGGATTGTACTAAAATGTAATATAATAATTAAAATAAAATCTGAACTAACTAAAAGAACGATTTAACAGTAAGTGAGAGAAGAAAGGGAAGTGGAGAACAGTGGATACCATAAATGCCCTCTAGAGTAGCACACTGCCTTTAAAAAAAAAAAAAAAAAAAAACCCCACACACAATCTCTGGTAAAGGGCGCATGGGCACATGTACATCCTATGGTAGAGTGCCCACAGGTCACATACTTGGAGAACTACAACTAAAAATTAAAACATTTATGGTTTACTTTGTTGCCTTAATTATCATGAGAATGAAGTCATTTATTTCTCTATTTTTATGAACACTGTCATGAGAAAAAAAATTAAATTTCAAGTCATCCATAAAATATAATAAATATTTAAAAGTTTTACAGATTTTACACATTGAATACTGAATCTTTGTATTTCAGAAATGGCAACATACATGTGGAGACCAGTGAAGCAGACAATTTGTCTGTCAAAGAGATCTAGTCTTCTTTTGTGTTGTATTAGGAGGCCCTGGCTACTTGGATCTTTCCTGCATAGCTACTAAAATAAGTCAGCTTCTCCCTGGATGCAAATCAAAGTATTCCACGCCCTTGGGAGGAGCTTGGTACTGTCTATTTGCCCTTTTGGAAGTGATAGGTATTGATATTGGAGTGTGCCACAAGTCTTTTGCAGGATTAACAATCCCTCAATGGACAATGGTAAATCTACTAGACATGGAAGGTGGCAGATTACCAGCGGGCCTGTTCCCTCTGAGAACCATGCCTTCTTCTCCAAGAGTGCTTTCTGGACTCCCCGCCAACTCTCAGTGTGATGTCCATAGAGGGACAAGGACATCTTGGGTGCAGGTGCAGCCCCAAAAGACACTGCTGGCCAAAAGGATCTGATCTTGTGCATCCGGGGTCCATGTGCACCAAGAGAAGAATCCATATGGACAATCACGTTAAGAACCAACTGACATAATCTAGCCCTGTGTCCACACCATCCACACTATTGTAATAATCTTTGTATGAGATATTATTTGAAAACTCATTATTTGCTGGTCATTACTGACCTGATGAAAGGTGTATGGCACCACTGTATAAGATTCTACTGTATAGTGTTCTTAACACACGTTCCAAACTGAGGCTGATAAACAGCCCTGTCTCAAACAAAGGAATGTATGTTCTGCTTAATTTGCATTTAAGCAGTAAACAGAGTAATCAAGCAGGAAGGAAAACAAAAGCAGCTTTAACAGGTGAGGAAAAAGCAGCAAGGAACATCCTTCCTTATAGACTGTCTCCTGAATCTTCTCAGTTGGAAATGTTTTCCAAGAGGGGGACTGACACTATAAAAAGAAGAGACAAACACCCCCAAGGACCCACCCCCCCTGTTAATTGATTCACTGCACCAGAAGATGCAAAGGAAGAAGCCACTGAACTGGAGAAGGGGTCCTGACCTAAGAAATTTGGTCAGTAAGACTGCTGAGAGTATGTGATGAGAAAACTTTGCTCTGAATTTAACAGTTTAAGTTAGGCACCAGTTGCTTTTTATCTTTATTTTTCTTGTGACTTCTGACTTATGCCTTATTACTTGTACTCAGTTAAAATCTCTCTCTTTATAGTTAAACTTGGGAAACTCCACTTGGGGTGGCAAGCATTATTTCTATTAAAGCAATAACAGAGTTTATATAAACGTGTATTGTCCAGGAGAAGGCTGGTCAGTACAGGACAAATATTTCTGGGGCAAAATCTAAGACTAGGAATTCGTTGAGTCACTCTGTACTATAGTCAAAATTGGTAGGAGCCAAGGCGCAGATGGCTGGCTGCAGCACGCACACAGACATGGCTGGAAGTGACTTCCATGCTGGAGACTGAGCAGTCCAGACTGACAGCTACAGCAACAAAGCATTGTAAAGGGCACCCCGGGTTAAAGGGCAGGGGTGTGACAGCTATTCATTAGTCTAGATTGTACCCTGGGGTTTGTCATAGACTGGTGAAATTCAAGTCAGTCGAACTCCTATTGGAAGCCCACAGGAGTATTTGTCATTTTTTAAAACATGGCACTATACCTAAACTGCATGAGTATGTGCTAGTTCAAAACAATATTTAGCTAACCACAAATTCTACTTCAGCTCAGTCTTCCTTTGTGAACTGCTTACAACATTTTCCCCTCCATATAGACTAAAAGCCTGTCCTCTCACTTCTCCGGATATTTCACTGTAGTAAAAAACATTTTTAAACACCTTATCTGCCTCAATACTGTACAGACCCCAAATAGACATCACTATTTCACCCATAAGATGCAAAATCAAATCAGTCATAGTAGAACAAATTCGAATAACTCTCTCCACCTCTATACAAAGAGAAACATCTGTATTTATGTTGTACTTGCTAATATGGGCCTGAGACTCTGTCATCTGTATTCAGCCACATATTAAACCCCATCCAATCTGTGACGTGGAGCTGCTTCGGGGAGCACCAGGTTAGTGTGGGTGGACCCAAGTGTAGAGGAAAGGATTATAATAAACCAAGATAAACTGCAGAACCACACCCCAGCTATGTAACCTTTGTACTAACAATAGCAATTCCAATGTCTTCTATAGACAAGATGGACAAACTATATTTCAGTTCTTGTAGTTCTCAAATTCTGTCCTATCACAAAAAGGAGACAGTAGCACAATGAGAAATATACATGCTTTAGGATCTGATCCTGCAAGGTGCTAAACATTTTAGTGGGAGCCAATGGCATTCACCACCTCACAGGATTGTGCCTTTAAGTTTTAATTTATTTATAGGTTTGCTACTTTTCCATGATTACATTTCTCGTTTAAAATTTTAAGAACAAGTTCATTGAATTTTTAAAGCAATATAATTACTTTATCTCCATCCCACCAACAACAGTCTAAGAGTACAAGATCAGAATGAAAACTTACAGTTGCAAACAGAATTATTCTGACTAACTAATAATTTTCTGACGGCTATGACGACTCAATGCCCTATCACATCATTGTATTTAATTACTGGAAATATTTATATAGTGTTAGACCACACTAAAAAGACAAAGAACTGTTAAAAATCTCCTTTTCCACTCACCTCTGTGGGGAACTGAAGAATCGGATACACTCCGGGATCGTGCAACAGCTGGAGATTTTAAATTATGATTTGCTGTCCCAGGTGACATACTGGTGTTTGTATTGTGCTCATTAAAGACATTGGGTGACTGTGCCATGTGTGTAAATGATGCAGACTGGCAGGGCTGCTCCCAAGTCCGACAGTATGCTTTACGTGACGATTCAGGAGAAAGATGCTGGCTTACCCCGTCAATGGAATCTGGTGTTCCAGGACCTGATGCTGCTGGAAAAGAAAAGTGCCCATAGTGCAGTGTAACTTTATTTTATTTTTAGTCAATCAGTCTGTAACACTTAACAGAAGCAAAATAAATTTACTCCTACATATGGGGAAATGTTTTGTATATTTCAATCTTAGCAGCAAATTTCATAGTAGTAACGCTGAAATTCTTCTAAAGTGTTTTTATTGCCACCTTAATATTATTTTAATAGTATTCACAGAATCACATTAGTGTTGGGTTGGAAGGGACCTCAAGAAGTCATCAAGTCCAACCTCCTGTGCTGAGGTAGGACCAAGTATACCTAGATCAGGGGTCTCAAACATGCGGCCCGCGGAGCTCTTCCCTGCGGCCCGCGGAGCAACCCAGGGCCGCCCGGGGGGGGAGGGGCAAAGGGGGCAATTTGCCCCGGGCTCCGCAGGGGCCCCCAAGAGAAAAGCGGAGGCTCCCGCCTCTGCCCCTCTCCTGGAGCCTCGACGCATAGAGCGCCGAGTCTCCGTCCGAGCGCCTGAGCCCCGCCCCGATCCGAGCCGCGTGGGGAGGGGGCGGGGCTGGGAGCTCTGGGCTGAGCGCTGCGCTCGGCATGGTGCTCCCAGCCCCGCCCCCTCACCACGCGGCTCTGAGCAGGACGAAGCTCAGGCCTTGCCGGAGACGCGCTCGGGTAAGGAGGGGGTGGGGGAAGCGGGAGCCGCCGGGGCCGGGCCGGGGCCTGGGTGGGAAGCGGGACCCGCCGGGGCCGGGCCGGGGGGGGAACGGGGAAGCGAGACCCGCCGGGCCGGGCCGGGGGGTGGGGGAGGGAAGCGGGACCGGCCGGGGCCGGGGTGGGAAGCGGGACAGGCCGGGGTGGGGAAAAGAGGGACCCGCCGCCGCCGAAGCGCAGCCCGGTCTTCGGCGGTGGGGGACCCCTTCTGTTCCGTG
This sequence comes from Mauremys reevesii, assembly GCF_016161935.1. NCBI lineage: Eukaryota > Metazoa > Chordata > Testudines > Geoemydidae > Mauremys > Mauremys reevesii. Next base: position 41,464,317 of record NC_052627.1, on the reverse strand, counting down.
ACCCGCCACCTAAGTGCCCCACCGCCAAGCCACCAAACAGCTGTTGGTGGCGCTTAGCACTTTCCAGGAGGGAGGGGGGAGGAGCGGGGAGCCGCGCGCTTAGGGGAGGAGGTGGAGAAGAGACAGGGCAGGGGCGGGGCCTCATGGAAGGGGTGGATTGGGGGTGGGGCCAGGGGCAGTAAGGGGGCGTGTCAGTGATGCAGCCCTCGGGCCAATGCACTAGTCCTCATGCGGCCCTCAGGGTCATTTGAGTTTGAGACCCCTGACCTAGATCATCCCTAACAGGTGTTTTTCCAGCCTGTTCTTCAAGATCTCCAATGATGCAGATTCCACAACCTCCCTTGGAAGCCTATTAGAGAGCTTAACTACTACCCTGAAGTTTTTTCCTAATATCTAACATAAATCTCCCTTGCTTCAGATTAAGCCCATGACTTCTTGTTCTACCTTCTGTGGACATGGAGAACAACAGATCATAGTCATCTTTATAATGACCCTTAACATATTTGAAGACTTGTCAAGTGCCCCTCAGTCTTCTTTTCTTAACACCAAACATGACCATTTAAAAAAAAAAAAAACCATTTCCTTATAGGTAAGATTTTCTAAATCTCCTCTGGACGCTCTCCTATTCATCTACATCTTTCCTAAACAGTGGCACCCAGAATTGGACATATACTCCAGCTGGGGCCTCACCAGTGCTGAGCAGAATGAGACAATTACCTGCCAGATCTTACATATGACCCTCCTTTTTATACACCCCAGAATAACAGCCTTTTTCACAACTGTATTATATTCATTTTGTGACCCACAAATTGACTCCTATTCAATTTGTGATCCACTATAACCGCCTGGTCTTTTTCAGCCTAGCCAGCTATTCCCCATTTTGTAGAGGTGCATCTGATTTTTCCTTCATACATGCAGTACTTTGCATTTATCTTTACTGAATGTCATCTTGTTGATTGCAGACCAATTCTCCAGTTTGTCAAGGCCATTTTGAATTATAATCCTGTCCTTCAAAGTGCTTGCAAACCCCTCCCAGCTTGATGTCATCCATAAATTTTATAAGCACACACTCCACTCCATTATCTAGGTCAGTGGTTCCCAAATTTGTTCTGACGCTTGTACAGGAAAAGTCCCTGGCGGGCCGGGCTGGTTTGTTTACCTGCTGCGTCCGCAGGTTCGGACGATCACAGATCCCAGTGGCTGCGGTTCACTGCTCCGGGCCAATGGGAGCTGCTGGAAGCAGCGCAGGCCGAGGGACGTACTGGCTTCCGCTTCTAGCAGCTCCCATTGGCCTGGAGCAGTGAACCGCAGCCACTGGGATCTGCGATCGTCCGAACCTGCGGACGCAGCAGGTAAACAAACCAGCCCGGCCCGCCAGGGGCTTTTCCTGTACAAGCGTCAGAACAAATTTGGGAACCACTGATCTAGGTTATAAATTTTGCTGAAATTTAAATTTGTTTGTAGTGACTTTTTCTTAAAACATAATACCAACTCCCCATTTAGGCGAATGAAAAATTCCTGGGAATTCGAATTGGGCAATACCTGCTTTCAATCTGTATATTATACTACAGTATAGTTTCTACTGCTTTATCTAGTTACTCATTCTACTCATATATTATGGCATAAATTAAACAATTCTTGCTTTGGTTTATTTCATGGAAGAATTTTTCAGAGAAATAAGGGGTAGTTTACCTGGTAGATTTATGGTTTGATCACCTAGAAAAAGGCGTCTGGCGATACTTCTCCTATACCAGGCTCTTGGGAAGGCCAGAATCTCACTGAGTCGCCGCATGTCATATTTAAAAGAAGCAGATCCTATATCACAGACAGCTGATAAAAAATGCAAAAGCTCAATAGTCAGAGATTTTGAAAATTGAATCTAACATTTGAAAATTTACCCTTCAATTGTTTTAGTTTCTTTATATCTGATATATTCACCAAAACATTTTCAAGCACTAAAAGGGGTAGTGGAATATATACTTACCTTACAGTAACTGTGGTTCTTCAAGATGATGTTGTCCATGTGAATCCTACTCTAGATGCACCTGTGCCTTGTGTGCAAGGGCAGAATCTTTGAATAGTAATGTCCATTGGGCTGCACCTGCACTGTGTATGTACTCGTGCCATCTGGACTCCAGGACATAAAGGGTAGAGTGGGCATAACTGTCCCTCAGTTCCCTTGCCAACTCAGAATCCCAGGGAAGAAGGACTCTGGAAAAAGTGGGGGTAGAGGGCAAGCTTTGGGATCCACATGGATAATATAGAACCACAGTTACTATAAGGTAATGGTAATTGTTCTTTCTTCCTCGAGTATATGTCCATGTGGATCCCAGATAAACCTCATCTGAAAGGTGTGATTGAGAAGTCTTGGCTGCCACTGACTGTAAAACCATCATACCAAATTTGGCATCTGATCTTGCAGCCAGGTCAAAGGCATAGCATTTAACTAAAGTAAAGGGATTTGTTCACACAGCTGCCTTGCAAATTTGAGACATGAGCACGTTCCTGAAGCATTCAGAGGACATAGCTTGTGCTCTATTGGAGCAAGCTTTCATATTTGGAGGATAAGATTGTCAGTCATGATAGTTTTAAATACACTATATAATCCGTTTCAATATTCTCTGGGAGGAGATGGCTTGATCCCTAGAAGGGAAGAGATGGCCACAAAAAGATAGTTTGTTTGAAAGGCTTTGCCCTATCAAGATAATATAACAAGACCCTTGAAACATCCAGGAAGTGGAGTTTCTTCTCTTCTGGAAAGGAATGGCATTTTGCAAAGAAAATGGGTGATTAGAGATTAACAGACTAGTTCAAATGAAAGTCTGACAACTTTGGGAATAAGTGTAGGATGAGCTCTCACCATCACCACTTCTCTGTGGAATATTGTGTTATGAGGGTCAGCAATGAGAGCTTGGAGTTTCTGACTCTTCAGGATGATGTAATGGTGACTAAAAATACTGTCTTGAGGCTAAGGTGCTATCTTTGGTGGCAAACAAATCTGTAATTGGATTTCCCCACTGGTGAAATACTGGCATAATGATGGAGCTCTTCAGAAAGCATTTGTGGTTAGTGATGTGCTGTTGGAAGACTGACACTGTTTGAAGAGGCTTTGCATCTGCCATTTTGGTGCGAATAGTGGCACAGTGTGACGAGGAACAAATTACATTTATTTTTTTATATGACCAAAATAAAGTTAAAAAGCGGGGACAAAGTAAAGGGAATTGTAGGATAAATATGAAATTAAAGAATTAAAGTTAGCTTAAGTTTGGTTTAAGGAAATATATAAGTTGTAAAGAAAGGCCCTGACTAGCAAGCAGAAGGAAGGTCTTGAAAATAATGAGTTATAAGGCCAGAAGGAATGAAGTCTGGTTCAAAGAATAACTAATAAGATAAGGGGAAGTTTCTAAAAAGGCGGCCTCTGACTGATAGGGGTGATTGAAGATGGTTTTAAATAAAATAAAAAGAATTTGTCTTAAAAGGAACCAATATAAACCTTCCCACTCCACATACCAGTGTTATCCTAAAAATAAAAGCCTATGTGAACCCAGGTGCAATGGAAAAAACTGTTGGTCAGCAAGGAGGAGGAGAGGAAAGGCCTTGGGAAGGAGACTGTAAATCTTATCTGGATTAACATGGGAACTAAGGGTGAACAATCTCAAATAGTTTTTTTAGCTCAAGTCAGTAATTGGCAATTACATCATTGCCACAGACAGCAATAAGGAACTGACAGATAGTTGCGGCTGTTCTGCCCTTTCTATCCCACAGGAGGGACTCATGAGGACATACATTGTTGAACTGTGCCTGAACTGACACTGCAGTTCAAAGATTCTGATCTTGTGCGCATAAGGCTCATGTGTACCCACAGTGGGATCTGTGTGGACACAGAGAAGATAACATACAAACTGTTGGAAAATAAGTTCATTTGTTTGCAGTATACTTAAATATACTAAATATTAATTTTAGTAAACTTAATTACTTAAATTACTTTTTGCTGGTAAGGCTGGAGCTGTGAGAAATACCTACAAAACCCCCCCTCAAAACTATATGAAACACATCTGGGTGTGCCAAAGGGTGCTTCGGGTTTATGAACTACCTAACCACAATTCATGCCTCAAAATCCTGTGAAATTAAGCTTAGTTTGGGTGAAACTCAGGGATAACAATTCTCTTTGCTTTATCATCATGGACAAAATTCAAAGTTCATTCATACTGGAAAAATCAAAGCAAAAATCTCAAGAACTGTGAACCCATACAGACAGAAGTCAAAGAACATGCGTGAAGTGTTGAAATTAAATGAATCAACAAGGGGGGGGGGGGGGGGGTGGTACATGCACACACAGATATCTGAGGTCACCCAAACACAAAACCCCCGACAAGGTCTTATCACTGATTCACTTAAAAGATGTTATTGCACATCATAGGTTGGTGGCTTTGAAATGACATCTATATAAAAAGTGGTGGAGAAAAAATGGTGTTTATCATTGGAACAACACCTCTATTGTTAGGCAAACACAGAAGAAAGCAGTATAGATTAAATTAAACTAGTAAGTACCAGATATATTTATTAATGTAGTATCCATCTTGCTTGCAGCTTTGCTTGCAGACTGGCTCTCAAAAAATGAAGCACCTCCTGAACGTCTTATTCTCGACAGACTTACTTTCACAAACTCAAGGTTAATACTCAGAGAATCTTTCCGACCAGTGACTGAAGTGGGCTCCTCATCTACATTACCTACAAACAGAAAGAGTGATGCTCAGTGTACTCCCCAAATTAGCACCTCAGAGTAAAAATCATCCTTTTATTTCTTTTAGGATAGAAAAACAAAAAACATTTACCTAGGAACATCATCAAGATGAAAGTAATTTTTTTGTATGAAATTTTGGTAATTACTATATGGCACAAGCAACACAGTTTTCAGTTTGTTTACATTATGCATTTGACAGTAGAGCGGGGCAAATAGCTAATTTTTCAGTTTGTTGGCAGTTCTGAAAAATTGGAAAAAAATTTCAGATCAAACTGAATCCCACAAATGCAAAAAATTTAGGTGATTCAAAAAAATCTGTTCTAGGTGAAATGAAACTTTTGTGGTTTGACCCAAAATGAGGGTGACTGGGGGTGGTAGTGGGTTTGAGCATTTTTAAAGGGTTAGATTCACAAAATGGCCAGTGAAGGAGGCAATAGTGGTGATCTCCTTATCACTTTTAGTCCAGTAGTTAGGACATACTCTTGGAAATCTCTTCTCCATAGGAAGAGGGAAACTGAATTTGAGGGCTTGTCAACACGGTGGGTAATGCACTCTACAGAGGTGTGATTTCTAAAGTGCACTAATGTGTTGCATATCAATTGGTCTGTGTCGACCCTTATAGTGCACACTAAAGGTTCCCTATTGTGCTTTAATGTAGTACAGTTTCAAATAGCACTAAGTTGAAGAGCACCAGGAGAGTCTCCACGGCCAATTAATGCACAATATGTCAGTGTGCTTTAGAAATCACACTCACTGTACAGCACATTACCCCACTGTGTAGACAAGGCCAGAGTCTTCTATATCCTAGGTGAGTGCCCTTACCACTGGCTAAAAATTACAAGGAGATGACTATCTCCACCTCCTCCTCCCCTGCCCTGGTTGTGTGAATGGCATCTAAGCCACACTCTCTGAAAAAAATTGGCCAAAGCTATTCAGCAAATTCATGTCAAAGTTGCAAATAATTTTGGGTCAACCCAAACAGCTTTTTTTGGCAAATAAACTATTCCTCTGAAATATTTCACCCAGCTCTATATGATAGCATTTTGTCACTGCTCTTCAGGGCAGAGACTATTCTACTCCATGTACCCTGCTCCTGAACACATTCACTTGGTACGTTAACAGTACCACTAAATCCAGCAAGAATATTCATGTCTGTAAAGTTGTTCATCTTATTAAGTGTTTTCAGGGTGAAGACCTATGCTTATATAGGCTATAGCAAAATGGAACCCAACCTTGATTGTGGTTGTGAGCGGCTACCATAAAACAAACAGTTAACATACAAATTAAGTGCAAACACTTGCAAACCCACTTAAAGCATTTTACCATGTTTGGGGGAGTGTTGGAATTTACACCAAGAATTCCTATAAGCGCAAGTGGCCCTACTTTTTCCTATTAAGACAAATGGGTTTTGCAGTTGCAGGTTCTAAAGCATGAACACACCATTCTGGATCTGACAAGTGCAGGTAATATGTATGCTTTCAAATAAGTGTCAGTTGGAGTGCTGAAAATAAGGTCCTCCAGGATTCTGTAAAAAACAGTAAAGAGGGTATACACATCCCTGACGGACTGATTCTTTAACACTTAGTCTTGTGCAACCATTTCTCACATTCTAACAATTGTTTATGAAATCTTGTAACTTTTGCGATTGTTCATTAAATTAAAAAAATCCATTCTGTACCTAGTGCTCCTGATCCAGGAGTTAGACCAGTAACAGTAGATTTTTGTTTTCCTGCTCCATATGGATGAAACACATAAAGGGAGAAATCAGACATGCAGGCTGTGAAGCTCAGGCCTGATGAGTTGCTGCTAGAGCTAGTCAAATCTGACTGGCTACTGCTATGTCGGGTTCTGCCAAGAGGGCTGCCTAGTCCAGATGAACCTAAAGGAAATCCCAAAATCCACAAATGTTATGGTAGTTTTAGTACAAAAGCATTTTCAATCATGAAACTATTTAAAAATACTTACTATGTACAAATAAAGATTTCTGAGCAGTTCCTCAATATTTAACAGAAGAGCTAGCAACCTATCCATTTAAAGTTTTTCTTATAATACTCATCACCGTAGTTACTAAATGTGGCAAGTTTATCAAAGAGCAGTAAAATAAACTTAACTGTACAGCTCCAAAAGTGTTTTTTTGGATGTAAAATACCAGCACACTGGGAATACAAACTACTAAAAAGTGTTGCTCTGAAACTTCTTTTAAAAAACAAAGCTTCTATTACATGGTTTGTGGACACTCCTGAAGACCAGCAACAACATAAAATAAGTTTTTAGTATTGATCTAATACCAAAGAGCCATTCTGTTAAAAATCACAACTGTATAACAACATAGTAAAAATACATTTTATTATTCTAGCAATAAAGAGTTTTTGTCATGCCTAGAACCTAATGGAACTTTAACACTGCACTACATAGCTGTTTAACTTTCATTCTAATATATTTCTCCTCCCACCCCCACTAAACACAAACAGAACTTAATTTACTTATACTGTTAGCTGAATGTATTAGGTGAATTAATTCAAAGAAAATTGTTCATATATATTACCTGGTATCCCAGTTTTATTAACTGAGTTCTTTGATCCAGTTTGTGAAGTATTACCACCAACTGCCAAGTTTTCTGTGGGGCAAGTTGTGCCTAAGGTCTCCAATTCTCCTCGGTTTGAAGAGAACACTAGGTCTAGAGAGGGCAGCTTCAGCATACATTCTACTCTTGATACAGGTAAGCAGCTGAACTTGATCTGTGAAGGCTAAGCCAAAAGAAAGGATTTTAAGCACAAATATAAAATCCCTGAAAATCATTATGAGCGTGAATCCAAAGAATAGCAGCTTGCAACTTTCCTGTAGCCTAAATGTAGTAAGGCTTTTTTGGTCCAGCTTTGAAAATACTAAAATCTCCATGATTTACAATCTGCAGAATTTATGTTCATTTCAGAGATTTCCTATATCATTGAGGTGTGTTACTCAGGAAGTCCAGGCAATGGTCAGGAAAGCTGCCTAGATATAATAGTGAACCATTCTCCCAGAACTAATCTGTGTGCCCCAGTGAACTCACAGCTTGGAAGCTGCTTCATATTTGGAAGATGTGGAAGCTCAGCTTTGGTACCTATCATACCAAACTATGTTGAAGCAGCTGAAATGGACAGTCTCGAAACTTCGGATAATCTTAAAATCCTTGCCTCTCAAAACTTCCTGGGTCAGCTTCCTGTCTAATTTACAGAGAGAACCAAGAGAGGGTGAAAAAAGTGCCAAAAGTGCTCAGAGACTAGTAGCCCACAGCAATTTTTGGGAATAAGTCTCCCAACCCAACCAGTTATGTTTCATTTTGAGACCCAAACAGGTGTCTTTTATATCTCTGTTTCTCAATGTATGAATGCACTCAAAGCTGCCATATTAAAAAAAGACTGGACAGTGAGAAAAAAATAATGTACCTTAGAAAAAATACAAGATGAAGTGAATTTCTATAAAAATGGTTTGATTAGATGAACTAAGAGATGAAAGGTAGCAAACCTCAAGGTGCCCATATCTGAAATATATCCTGAGGATAAAATATTTTAGCTATATGTACTTTATTTATTTATTTGAAAAAGAATGATAGCTGTAGATGCTAGTGATACAGGATATTTTCTGAGGTATAAGATGAGAATTGTGCTGTAGAGAAGACAGGTATGTCCAAGTGTGGCTGTGAAACAGCAAGAGCTTAGCAGCAGCAAAGCAACAAAGGAAACTCCACCATGAACAGCAAGAAAAGTAGTGATGATTAAAGGCCAGTGGGGCTTCTCAAAATGTTTCACTTCTGTTGATCATCATGTGCTTGGAGTCAATGACTTCAGAACTCTAGTTAGCAGAATTCTCATTGGTGTCATGCTGGAAACATATACCTCAGAATGGATATATATTGAATGTAACTATCTCTAAAGAATCTAATTTTAAACAGCAAAGGTAAAGGCAAGCTTAAAATGCATATATGTTTTAAAAAATGCTATTAGCATTACACAGTATGCAGTAGGTTAATGTTGCACTCTCACCTGAACTCGTACATAAACCACCACATCCACAGGGAAGGATGAGTATGCTGACGTTGACGATGACACTAGTGAGGCTGTGGACTCCTCCAAGGCGTCTTGTATTTCAAACTGTCCCATGTCTTCATCTTGTGAACTGACAGCTTTTAAAGTAGAAAGAACTTGTTAAATAATGGTTTGAGGCAACTGGAATTAAAAAGTCAATAAAATTAGGTATTAGAATATATGAAAAAGAAGTAGTCACATGGTACCTGCGTAATTCCTCTCTATTGGTGTAATAGGAATAGTTTCCAGAGCCTTCTCTAGGAAGTCAAGTAGGCAGGGGCTAATGACCATTTCCTCAGGCAATGACTGAAGTGCAACCCATGCATACAATTTTGCAGTTTTTACTCCACCACTTCCTTTCCCTTTGGCTGAAACATTTATAAAATGTAAATGTGTCTAGTGGAATACAATTTCTCCAAATACAATTAAAATGTATAGCAACATTTCATTACAATTAGAAAAAACAGATCAAGTACTTTATCCTCCTCCATCAACATGTGAAATAGCCACTTCATAGATCAGTTATAAAAAACAGAAGTGTGTTAAAAAATGTAATAAAAATGTGTTAAAATAACAGAAGTGAAGAACTCAGTTCAGTTACTGGTACTATCCTAATGCACTTGCTCTCGTTCAAGTCCTTACTTCATTTCCACACACAGCAGCCATAACTAACTGGAAGGCAATTGGCATTTACATTGGAAAGGGTGAAGACAAAATTGCTCATTTGACTTAATTTTGCAACAGTTTGGGAAAATATATTGATTTCAACTGAGAAAAATATCAAAACCCCTAAGAGCAAATGGTAAGTCCTACAATATCACACAAATAATAAAATGAGGATTCTAAAGAGGAAATCCTATTAACAATTGATTTCGAACACCTAAATTCCAAGCTTGGAGATACCTGGAATATAGCTTAATATAAAATTAAGAGAATTCTCTTCTCAATTCATGGAAGAGATCTGCACATATAAATCTGTGTGCCCTAAAATGAGAAAATTATCTGAGCTCAGTAAATTTCAAGCAAGATCTTATTTCTAAAAAGCTATTAGTACCAGCTCAGTTATTTTCAGTGCCGTATAGATAGAACTAGGAATGAAGAAAGAGCAATGTCATTGAATTGGGATTCATCATCAAATACAAAAATGGATCATTTGAACACAAGTAAAATACAGTATTATGGCTGTATATGATTTCTTCACGCAAGATACAAATACTGACTAACTGAAGGACTAAAATAGAACCTTACACTCAAACTTTATCTTTCTGTCAGTTCCTAAGCCACTTGGCAATGAATTTTAATGCCATGCTACTCTGACTGATGCTGCTGACCATCTGCACTGGCCTCTCTCTTATCCTATAATAAGAGAATAAGTAGATGAGAGTTTTGGGAGAAATCTATGTGGAGAAAAGATAAAAAAGCTCTGCGGGAGATTTAGGCAAGAATTAAAAAGTAAAGAATGGAAAGAAGTTATGAGCAAGCTTACAAGGCAAGATACAACATAAGACAGAAAGTGAAGCAAGCAATAACATTAAATTTAATGAACTCAGAGATCCGCAAAGAAGGTGGATGTTGGGAGGAAACACAGTGACAGTGGTTAAAAGCCAGGGATAATGAGGCAAGTGCTCAAATCCACTGCTCTCTCTCAGACTTTGAGCCTATCAAGAGAATTTTTTTTCACTGTTTACTGCTCATATCGTTTTGATAGGGTTTTTTTTTTTTTTTTTTAAATATCTAAACTCTGAAGGAGAGAGAAGTGAGATAACAATCCTCTGGAAGGTGGGAGAGAAATCTACATACCTCTAGATCTGACATTGCAACCTTCCAGAGATAGTCATAGACCTCTGACTGAAAAGTGGGATAATTCAACTTGTTACTCTTGAAATTTTAAATCAAAGTTGAAGACACTAAAAACTGGAACTTCAGGTAATTCCAAGCCACAGTAATTTTCGGTGGACTGCAGTAGTGGAGCACAGTAATGTCTGGTATTTTGACTAATCCAACGATTGTAAACAGCTGCTTGGGATCATGATGAATAAATTAATTCCAGAAATTATCACACTTCAAAGTATTACTTCCAAGGCAAGCTGCATGGTAATGAAGAGTATTCTTGGAAGGATGTAACATGGATGAACTGGTGAGTAAATTGAGTAGTATAAAATTTTCTGTTGAATTCTGAATACTGCAGAGTATAACTATAGCTAGTTGTACTAGTAACATAATTATTAATTTTTAAAAACAACTAAGCTCCTTTCCTGCATTGTATGTTATCTGTTCAAGGAAGGATGAGGAGTAGGTGGTATTTGGCCATTACTGTGCTCTGTGAGATATATGTTGAGAACCATTTAACAGGAAATCTCTGAGAGGGCAGCTTTAAGAGCAGTTAGAATTCATGAATTGCACATGTGCTTCTGTAGTCAGGTCTGTTTGCAGCCAATATTTGGACATTTATGACCATTTCGAGGTTCAGCTAATGCACAGATCTAAAGCTAGTAGATCATATGATGTGGAGGAAAAAAGATATCAAAGTTATAGTTTAAAAGGATATTCTACAAGTACCTGATGGGATGGGTGGGGGTTGGGGCAGAAGTAAGGTATTAGTCTTGCTGTGGGTAGTATTAGATAAAGGAGATGTGGCAGTATCTTTCATACCATACAACTTGGACTCTTTGGAAAGGGTTCTTGGCAAAGAGGATCCCCGGGAGGCATTTGGCGATTCAGTCTTCAAAGTCTTAGAGTTGTAGTGTAACTGAGATGAAAAAAATAATCCATTTACTTCACAGAAGTAGCATTCTCCCTGAATCTCTGCACAGTTCAGTTTTCTCCAAATGTTCTTTGCATTTTATTTAAATTGTGTGTGATCTTAAAACAAACATATCATGTTTAAAACATTGGAATCAATAATCTTTATCTACAAAGAGTCATAATTTTTGTAAGCAAAAATAAATTAAGAAACCTCACCCATAAAACAAAATTAAATCATAAACATACTGAGCAACAGGCAATATTTTTTTACCATATAGGACACAAATCTCTAATAGTTGTGACAGACTCTCCTCAAGAGCTGCTGCTCTCTTCCTGATACATACACATTCCCTGGCCAATGACTACTTTATTCCCTCATGTAGTTGTGGGGTTTTGGTTTTGGTTTTTTGTACAGACTATCCACACAACTACATATCATCTTGCCCAGATCACTTACCTCTCTTCTTAAAGTAACTCAAAGGTTCCATGTTCTACACTCAAATATCCTATAGATGTGGGTAAGCAAAATCTAGTCTTACTCAGTGGATGGCACTAGGAGGCAGAGCAGAAACTGCAAATGATGCTTCTGTATCCCTAAAGCCACCTAAAAGATACAGTAGGGAACTGGGCCATGTCTGGTATCCCTGAAGATTTCTTGTGGTTCTGGAAGGGGAAGTCCACTCACCGTGAGTAGCTCCCCACTTCTTAAAGTTCTACAGCAGATGATGTCATCATAAATAATTACCTTTATGAATAATGATCACTTGCAGAAAAGGAAGACCACATCCTGCACCTATGCCCCACCCTGCATTCACTGACTATTGCATTTTCAGATACACTACAGGCACAGAGTATCTTCCCAATATATGCAATCCATACCACCTATCAGAGAGCAGAAGCAAACAAGCCAAATGTCTCACTTTAACTTAAGCAATCTTTTCTTTTAAATGGGACTAATTGGCTTTTTAAAGTCTATGTAATGCCACATATACTATTTGATATACAGGATCCCAAAGCTAAACATTTTTCCTGTTACAACTAAAATATATTTTTTTTAAAGTGGGAGGAGGGAAATGTAGTTGATATCCTATTGATTTGAATCTCCTTCCAAAACATCAGATTAGAGACATTATTATTTGTGGCAAAACTAAGTCAGAAGGTCAAGTTTTGTTATGGACATGTAGCGATGCCAGAAGTGCTATTGGAACTCTCGAATTCATGGCTCCTAGTCTTGTGCCTAGATAACACTTCTCATTATAATACTTATTATGCTCTATTAAGAATATAGAACGTATCAGCCATACACATGTATCTCACAACTCCAAAAACGTTGCTAACATGTACCAGAAGTGGCGTGCCGTAAGTATAACATATTTCCCATGTAAGAAGCAGCAGGTATCACACTTGATATCTGCACTATATAAACTGCATGCCATAATGATAAAAGATGATCTTCTAAAGGAAGCCATGTATTTGTTTCTAGTCAATTCTAGTTGGAGAGGAAAAAATGTTTCCTTGTCCCATAATTTTTACCTTTACATCTACACCAGGAATATAAAATACTGTAGTTTCCAGGTCACTAGGCTTTGTCTGTAGAGATGACGGCACTTTCTTGCCAGCAAGTAAGTGAGTAGTAGATGCATAGTTAGTTTGAAATTTCTTCTTTTTTGAAGGAGACTCTTGATCTAAACTTCTAGAACTCCGATCATAACTCCTACAGATAAATAAAAATATACAACCTGTCTTAGTACAGACTTAATACTCCAAAACAAGTATGTTTTTCAGTATTTAAAATTTAGGGGATTTTCTTTTTAAAAATTACATTGTAATTTCATGATGAATAGTAGAAGCATTGCCCCCCCTTTTAGTTGTTCTTTGCCCATCAGACCTCTATTCCCCTGGCCTTTTATTCCCCTTTGGCCTTTTCCCATCCCCCTCTGCTTTTGCCAAAATATATTATTAGTGTTATTTGCAGATTTTAAAGTTAAAACCAACTTTTTTAAAAAATGACAAAAAGTAGTAAAGTGTCCCTTGCCTTCATTCTCAAGTTTATCTATAGTAGATGATGAATTCCAGAGTGCAGGTAACATTTGTGGATTTTTCACTGTTTATGCTCTCCCCTTATGATTTCCACCCCATGCATACCAAATTCCATTTACACAAGTGACACAGCAAACTAATAATAAACAAACCAAAAAAAAATACATCTCTCATTAAAGAAAAAAATATTTCTACTCTGCCCCATGTCCATTTTAAAGTCATTCAGAAATTCAACAGTATGATCACATTTCCTTATACACCTCTACCCCGATATAACGCAACCTGATATAACACGAATTCGGCTATAACGCGATAAAGAGTGCTCGGGGGGGGGGGAGGAAGAGGGTCTGCGCACTCCAGCTGATCAAAGCAAGTTCAATATAACACAGTGTCGCCTATAACGCGGTAAGATTTTTTGGGTCCCGAGGACAGTGTTATATCAGGGTAGAGGAGTATACACTTCTTCAGAAATGTGCCCACTGCTGTATGTTGGGAGATTACTCAAATATGTGATATCACTACATTAAAGTGTCACGGGATTGCCTAAAGTGTGACAGCCACAACCTGATATTCAGTTGCAGGTTCCTCTCTTTAGAGATTATAGGAGGAAAGAGGAAAAAAAGATCTGTTACTACATACAAATCCTTGCATGGATTTAAAATATGGGAAAGGTAAGAATGACATTACAAATCCTAAGAGTTCAGTTTTGCTAAACCTAGGGTATCATTAACAATGTGTTAAAGTTCAAAGAAGAAATTAAAAGTAAAGGTGTATTTGGTTAAGAATGAACAACAAAAACAGAGGCCACTGGCTGTCAAAGCATATCTGCAGAATGGAAAGAAGGGTTTAAAAAAAACAGGGTGAAATCGTGTCCCACTGAAGTCAATGGCAAAGCTCCAACTGTTTTCAGTGGAGTCAAGATTACGCTTCAAGTTGTACAAATACATTTAATTGTACAGTGAACATTACCTCAATGATAGTGAGTAAAATGAAAAAATGTTGGAACAGAATATCAAGAAAACACAGCATTAGCCTAGTATGTATCAACTCAGCAGTGTATTTCAAAATTTTTGAGACAGTACAATCAGGCATTTATTTGGAGAGTAAAAAAGGAATCCAGGTGATTTAAAAGCTTAAAATCTCCATTTATAAAAAGGATGGGTATGAAGGAAACAGGTGTTCGCTCATTTCTTGGTGTCAGGCTAATTAGACTCAAGCCTTTGCGGAAGCAAACTTTCATGCTTTTCCAGAACAAAGACTATAATTCAATCATAATTAAATTTATTGCATGCTATGGCAACGTGTGGTGATGATACAAATTACTGACCGCAAGCTGGCTAAAAATGGTGGGAATTATTATAGTTTCTATGCTTTTCAAATGAGTTAATGCACAGTTACCATTGAGTATTGTGTTGTGTACTGGCAGGATCCCAACTGATGTAAATCAGTAAGTTGTCTTATTTGTGACTAAATAAATGTCAAATACAGAAAGACTGGCATAATACAGTAATACACTGCTTTCTAATATGATTTAGAAATATTACTGTCTTTCAATAGGTTTTTTTACCTTCTTAAGCTGATTTCATCATGCTCTTGCTGAAGCGTTGTTGGATGCAGCACACATTTTCCACAATCAATTTCAACTCTGATATCAAGTTCAAAGTCAATATTTCTCTCTGTGGTTGTGCCAGTCACATTTCTGTTGCCAGGAGCTGTTGGCCAGCGGTCAGTAAACAGTTGGTGAACTGCAGCAAAGCCTGTTGCTTTCTTACGAGTGCTATTCCTGCAGAAAGAACAATTACTTGTTAGATATTAGCACTGTGACAAGATTCCTTCCAAGGTTATCTACTAATGTATTTGCTGACAAGTCAGTTACCCACTATATATAAAATTTTAAGAAGTTTTCTGTAAGAAGCACCATATGGTAAATTTTCATAGGTGCACACTGCTATCTTGGTCCATCTTCCACTAAGGTATTATTCAATATTTACTTCAAGGTTGATTAGGGTGACCAGACAGCAACTGTGAAAAATCGAGACGGGGGGTGGGGGACTATCCCTATAAAATCGGAACATCTGGTCACCCTGTGGTTGATCTGGACTGGGCCCTGTAGACATAGACTGTAGCTGTCTGAAGCAGGACTAAGACAACAAGCAACAAACGAGGGATATGGAAGAGGGAGACAATTAAATATAACTGTTATAACTATAAAGGGAAGGGTAACAACCCTCCTGTGTACAATACTATAAAATCTCTCCTGGCCAGAGACACCAAAATCCTTTTACCTGTAAAGGGTTAAGAAGCTCAGGTAACCTGGCTGACACCTGACCCCAAGGACCAATAAGGGGACAAGATACTTTCAAATCTTGGTGAGGGGAAGGCTTTTGTTTGTGTGCTCTTTGGTTTTGGGGGTTGTTCGCTCTTGGGACTAAGAGGGACCAGACATCAATCCATGCTCTCCAAATCTTTCTGCACAAGTCTCTCATATTTCAAACTTGTAAGTAACAGCCAGGTAAGGTGTGTTAGTTTTATCTTTGTTTTCTCAACTTGTAAATGTTCCTTTTGCTAGAGTGTTTACCTCTGTTTGCTGTAACTTTGAACCTAAGGCTAGAGGGGGTTCCTCTGGACTCTTTAAATCTGATTACCCTATAAAGTTATTTTCCATCCTGATTTTTACAAAGATGATTTTACTTTTTTCTTTAATTAAAATTCTTTTTTAAAGACCCTAATTGATTTTTTCATTGTTTTAAGATCCAAGGGTTTTGGATCTGTGTTCACCAGGACTAATTGGTGAGGGTATACTCTCAAACCTACCCAGGAAAAGGGGTGTAAGGACTTGGTGGGGGGAGGAATTAGTCTCAAATCTCCCCAGGAAATGCTGGGGGGAGTTAGGGACTTGGCAAATATTTAGGGGGAAGGCAGAGTTCCAAGTGGCTCTCTCCTAAGATTTGAAACACGCTTGGTGGTGGCAGCATACTGTTAACCTAAGCTGGTAAATAAGCTTGGGGGTCTTTCATGTGAGTCCCCACATCTGTACCCTAAAGTTCAGAGTGGGGAAGGAACCTTAACAATAACACATGTTGTTATGTATATTATTTTTTAATATATATATATCACCTCTCAACGTTGTTTATAATGCTGTGTTTGTATATACACATTTAGCCCACGCTTAGCCATGAGGTACATTGCAGAACTATATGTTAAACAAGATACAGTGTACCTTTGACCCTCCTCACATACCCCCTGCCCAATAACTGAGATTTATTCCAACATTCCAAAATCTGAGAGGCTTCCAAGAGCCGCTATTAAAAAAAAAAAAAAGGTCGTCAAACATTCCCTCCTCCCTACCCTGGAATTACACCTGCTGAAGCCAAGGACAGGCAACATTCAATCCTGGGTCAGCAAAAGCTATTCTAGACCTAAGACATGAACTTTAAAGATCGTTTTGTCATAGCCCTAATGAAAATATTTTTAAACAAATTGCTTACTGTGGTTTTCTGTAAAAATAAGCCTTCTCTCTCTCATGGTCTTCCTCCTTCTCAGAGTCTTCACTGGTTGAAGATAAACTGTCATCCCGCCGTCCCTCTTCAGGCTGGAAGGGAATGCTTGGTGAAAAGACTACTGGAGTTTTGGGTGAACTGAATACTGAGCATGATCCTTCACTAGCGGATGAGTAATGGGATGGACCATCAATAGTTACTGACAAAAGGTCCAGTTCTGTCTCCTCTGGAAACTGATTGTGAAAAGACAAAAAGATATTAAAGTTCACAGTTACCGTCTTTACTACGCAAAAATTAAGATATCTTGGGAAAAACGCAAGAGTGCTTTTAAAAACTCTCAAAGCTCAGGTTCCTCATTTTGAACAGACAGAAGTGTCAGATTTAGGAATGTATGAAATGAATCATGTAACACAATAAATAAATGTATAGGTTTGGAGGAAAAAAAATACCATACATTTACCATTGACTTAGTGATTGAGTTGAATTTGTTAGCTAGATAATTAAACAGTAGCAAGCTCTTATCAAAACATACATTATGACAGGCCATCACTAGAAGAATGAACATTTAATTGAAAACAAATTTTAAAAGTAAAGAAAATAGAACAGAAAGAATCATTACAGCCACCTGTAAATTAGAGAAATGCACAGGAATCTGTTAGTGAATGAAAGGGCATGCAAAGTACTAGTACAGAATGTACAGTATTCTCTTATACATTATGCTCTTCTTTTTAGAAAGTTGGATAAAAGTGACTTGATGGGAAGAAACTTTAGTGTTACATTTCCAAAAAGTGGTCCCAACTGTTTTGGTGCACTTTGTGTGGGGCAGCAAATAGCCCCACACAAAGAGTTTTCAAGCACTAACACCTGTATATGCAGGGATAGAGTCTAAACAACTGTACATGCAGGTGTTAGACTCTAACACATGGGCCAATGAAGTGCTATTGGGATTGTTTGTGCATTCAAATGGGTGTTGAGTGGAAGATCCTTTGATAATTTGCTCCATGCTTTCATTATGGCCATTAGCACATCCAACGTCTGACTTAACACTACTTAATATTTGACAGTCTTTTCTAAGCTGTGGAAAATTGCTAGAAATGGATATTACAAATGAATGGAACCTTTTGATATGTTCTGTGTTAAATGTAGATAAAAGAACTCAGCAAAGCACAATTCTGCCTTTCCTTTTGTTCTCAGAAATGAGCTGTTTAGACATCAACACTCTAAGGTGATCTGAAAAAGCATTCTAACTCAGAAACTTATAAAAGAAAAATAGAGGAAAGGTGGAAGGGAAAAAGTTAGATAATTGTCCTCTGAAAAGGTGTACTTAGTTTCTTCCATTAAATATGTCTAGAGTATCTTTTTTAAATTAAAAGGGCTTTTTTTTTTTTTAAGTAGGTGAGTTGTCTGGGCACTAATTTTGACAAACTGGTTATCCTGCTCCCTTTAAATAAGATATCTTACACAACTGTACTAGGTATAGGAATTCCAGTATCAAATTATGATGCTTGATGGCCTCACACCTTGGAATTATATTCCATCAGTGTTGATGACTGCACTCTTGAGACACACTTGAAAAAGATTAAGATAATTGTGTGGGCACTGAGTCCTTCTCTACAGTATGCTCTGCATACAAGAATAGATCATGGCTTGCCTTACTGTAGTCTCCATAATTTAGATCAGCTTTCATCGAGGCCTTTTTAAATATGCAAACAAAATATGTCATTACTAGTTTTACAAAAAACTGCAAAATTTAAGCTAAATATGGGAATGTAAGCATCCTTGAGAACTCAATTTATCATCTCCACCTATAACTTTTTACATGTTTAAACTTACTTAAAATCTTTTTTTAAAAACTGATATACATTCTGCCTAGTGGAGTTTGAAAGAGAGATGAATAACTGAAGAGCAGCTGCCAGTGAGGTGAATTAGTGCTATGGCAAAGTATGTATTTTTTCTTTTTACAAGTACCTGAAAATACCCTTCCCCTGGACAGCCGGATTGTTGTGTAATCCCCAAAACTGTTTTATTCAACTTAATTAAAAATGAAAAAGAAAAAAATAAAATTAAAAGTTACCATAGCATGACTCATTCAAAACCAACAGCAATGACACATTTAGGAAGGATGGGGACGAGGGGATATTGCAACAAAAAACCTGATATTTGAATAATACATTTTAAACATACAGATAGACGTGTGTGTCAGACTATAGCAAACTCAGAAAATGTTTATTTCATTAATAACCATTTCCAAAATGCTAAACAAGGCTGAACATACAAATTAGCACATGACTATTGTGCATATCTGTTAAAAATAGCAATAACATGTTAACCATGTGTATTTTTTTCACGGCATAACTCTTTGTCTGAGGATACCTTGTTAAAAATATAAACTAACCTATTCAAAGAAGTGAAAATTCTTTAGTTTGATATTTCTATTAATAATTTCTGTGTTAAGGTGGACACCACCAGACTAAATAATTATCTAGGGGGGTTGGCAATTCAAATCTTCGTAAGTATATTTAACTCAGGTACTTCCAAGGTGCTACCAGTCAACATGGTATTTATTCTACAGTAGCATGGTATACTAATTAAATTGGTATGTAGGGTATGCCTTACAGGGTCCTGTATGTTGAAGGTTACTCTGGGTCCAGGAGATGCTGCATCTACACGGATTTCTGGGAGCTCTTCACTGTCTCCTAGTCGAGAGCTACAAGCAAAATATAAAAGGAATAAACCAACTATTACAGTTTTGAACGAATGCAGGATGTACTTGCCACGTAAAAGTTCAATAACTACACAAAAGCTGTTGCAATAAAAATATAAAGTATCAGTCAATGCTTAACATTTTATAGAAATGAAATGGTATTAAATCAGTATTCAAGAATTTATGGCACATAAAAAGAAAAAAGATGAAGTTTCAAATGACTTTGGCCAGCAGCTCACTTAATTTTGCAGAGCTTTTTTTGTTTTTATTTTTTACTCTTTTCAAGCACAGGCCAAGAAACAGAAAGACAGTTAAAAACATAAAATGTGTGTGACTTGTCACATGGAATGAAGTACAGCTGGCAGTTTATGCATATTCACAAAATACAGACAATCTTTCAAAATGAATGAAATCATTATGACATATTTGCAGTGCAAATTTACAACTTCTCATTCACAATTAACAACTCACTAGCTTTTGAGAAAATCTTAAGTATTGCTTGATAGGCTAGCCAGCTGAATAAACTACATAACACAACACTTTATTAATCTTCCCAACAGAATTCCTAATTCTCTGAAGATGATTTTATTAAAAGATGAAGTGAAATGCTTTTTACCTGCCAGGATTTGAGTCTTTACACTTGCACTCTTTCTACTGTGTAAGGTATCAATAACGCTAACCAGTTCAGAAGAAACATTAACCTGTAAATCCTATAAACTTGGAAGGCAAGTAAAAGAGGAATTCATTTTGATCCATTTTGTTTAAAGCCATTTGTAATTTGGAAGAGCTGTTCTCTGATATTTTGGGATCTCTTTGGGTATTTTTTTTAAGCTTCAATCTACCTTTAAAACTAATGCTCAAAATTTTCAACCAATTCGTCTTAACTTAAAAATGTCTATAATTGATAGAGAAGATCCTTATAATTCTAATAGCCAAGTTCCCTCTCCTGTTTTCTTTTTTTAAAATCTAGTACTGTACTTTATTGCTGATTAAAATGTAGCCACTAATTTTTTAAAATCCAAACCCTCCAATGTGTGTGTTTTCCCTCTGCTGGTTGTACAACAACAACAACAACATGATGCTTATTCACAAAGCAACAGTGACACCAAGCAAAGTTGATGCACAATATTCTGCTATGACAACTGCAACTTGCTGCTGCTGCAAGCTTCAGAATACTTGGAAGAAGGAGAAAAGGAAATCATTTGCTGAACTAAAAAGTTGCCTTCCGTCCACTAGTAGTTTAATCCTTTTTCTAATATGAGGTTGACAATGGAGTGTAAAAATCAAAGGGATAAATCGTGTCCTCTTTGCTTATTAGCCTCCCCTGAAGTGCCTGCTGAGTAGAACCTTCAAATGTGGTTCTTAAAAGTCCTGCAAAATGACTACATAAAAAGTGACACCTTTCTCCTCAACTGATTGGCTCCCTGAATGCATTCAGAGTAATATCTGATAATTTTACTACCTTAAGGTTTACTACTTCTTAACTCTGTCCTGCAGAGCAAATACAGCTCTGGAAGAAGGAGATGGATTTTATTCTGCTTGTGAATCATCTCAAAATAGTTAGCCAAATTTAAATTGTAGCATCTTGGAGGCTGACGTGTGAGACAGAAAGATCTCGATTTAATTTTCAGAATCCAGGTTCAGTTTCCACGACAGCAATTCAAACCCCCCACTCTTTAGCTTCCAATAACTTCTGGTAAAGCTTTGCCTTCATAGATTTATGGATGCACTTAAACTTCATAGTTCAGCTGTGCATACTGACTAGGATTGTAGAAGACCACAGACCTTATTAATTCTGTAAGATTTGAGCACTATGAATGTCCACAGTGAATATCTGTAATCATCAAACCTCCTGAGAAATGTACAGACATTAGCTCTCAGAAGACAGACGAAACAAATATGGAATTTCTAAGTCAAGCTGCTTTAGAGACATGGTATGCCAAAAACAGATACTTCACAAAAAGTAAGAAACTTCATTTGTCAAACCTCCCATCTCTCGAAAACATTTTCTCAAATCCACTCTAAAAAAATATATATATACCCATCACCTATGGCAAAAGACATGTAGCTCCACAATTAGACATTCTCCTTGTTGCTGTCTATTCTAACTTCATTACAGATCTCATCCTCCCACGTGCATAGTCATTTGCCCAAAACACTCTACCTTGCCCTGTCCATTCTTTTTAGAGGTGGTCTTCCAGATGCTGAAATTGTTTTAGATCGGTTATAGCTGGGTTTGTAACCTAGGCCCCATTTGTCCTTCAGAGAAGCAGCCTAAACAAAAGAAAATATATTTAAGATGTTGAGGACAAAAATAATGAAAATTATACACAAACATGGCAACGTGGAAAAATTCCAATACTTAAAACATTTTATTTTACAGCCACGCCAACGTTTATGAAAAAACTTTTACAAAATAATTTTATTTTGTAGCAAGTGCTCAAGGCACTCCTCTTCAGGCCTTTGCTCAAATCTTCATTTTGATTGGTCTCTGGACGATTCACTCACCTTTCATACTAGCTGGCATTGGTACTTTCTTGCTGTCAGGAGAACAGGGTGACCCCCCTGCACCCAGTAGTTTGGGATCTGCCTACTTGAATAAAAGTCATCTCTTCGTGTGATATTGCTGCAACTGCAGTCAGCAGAGGAACATGAGCTAGAGCCTCCTCATTTAAGAAGAAGCTGCCAACAGAATACTCTCTGAGAGGGGTCCCTTGCTTTGGGATGGACTCATTTCTTGGTCCAGAATAGCTCAAATGTACTGATCTTCAGGGTCTGCTGCAAATACCCTTTTGCCATGCTTTATGACAGGGGGTGGCATGATCAGAGCAGGCATTTGTGGGTGAGTGAGGACATTGTTTGGGTTGGAGCTTTATTTCTGTTTGGGTATTTTCTCCTGCTTGCTGTTTTTATCTTTAATAATAGTGTATTTTTTATTAATAAATTAAGCAATTTCTTTTAGCATATATTATAAACCTAATAAAATAAATCAGCCAAATGGAATATAAAAGAGATTTTGCTCAGGTACTCAAGCATGCTTATCATATCTGGATTCTTCTGGCGCAGTAAGGCAATGTTTTATGATCGCCATCACTTCTGAAAGCCTGAGTTTGAGTCTTGGCTAGTAAATGCTACAGCATTGCATATTATGGCTTCCAAACCTCTGGAAGCCAATTCTTGTGTACATTTTCTGAACATAGATATATTTAAAAATATTAAAAACATCTATTTTAAAAAGTTAAAATAGAGATATTAAAATAGTTTTTTTCCTAAAGATTTGTCATAGAAAAGCAAACAAACAAAAATCCACCTAATATACAGTACCACTAAAATTCTGGTTTTGTCTCTAGTAGGACAGAATAATCTGTTTCTCCAGAGAGTTAAACCATGTGTTTTATATATAGAATAGTCCTTTTACCTTTCTTTTTCAGTGTCTTTCTTTTATTTATTTTTAATATGTGGAAGAGAAACTTGTAAGTGAAAATCTTAAGAACTTGCCAAACAGCTTTAGAAAATTGCTCACCCTCATGCTGGACCTACGTAGTTTTTTACGGACATCTCGGCGAATGTCATTCACAGCTACTGACTCTAATTGTTGATAGCGCTGGATTTCTTGGTTTATGGTTCCTTCACTTGCACCTAGTTTTCTGGGAATAAGTCAGGGTAGTGAGTTTTCCAGATGGAAGGAATAACTAGTAAAGTTAAACACTACTTTCACCCTTTTCCTTTATCAACAAAACCTCTATACCGTGTTCCTGTGACAATCTTAAAGCCTTTCAAACCATTATCCAATCAGCTTCTTGTTTTTCAGGAGTTATCTATCACCAATGCCATCTTTTCCATATATGGCTGTTGAGGGTCCACCATTATTTCACTACACAACTTTTGTCCATACTGTAACTTCTTTGCAAGTACCCATAATTTCAAGGTTTTTACCTCCAAGTCACACATTCAGGAAACAGAAAAAGGGGTGTGTAGCAAAATATACAAGATGTCAAGCATTATATTGTGATGCCAACAGAGGTGGAAGAGAGATAGTTGCTAGAGAGCAGCTCCCTTTGAAAAGAAAGGCTCCTAAAGAGAGCAAAGATTCCCAGCTGGAACAAATCTGGATGAAAATAAGAATTTTTAAGTATTTTCTATGTTCCTTAGTTCAAGAAAAGCAGGCAGGGAGTGGAAACCACTTGCTAGAGATGCCAGGACGCAGACTGAACTGGGGAAATTTCCAGGAGGAAAGAGCTTCCCACAATGGCAGACCAGACTGATCAGATCCCCTGAATATGGAAGGCAGAAGAAGAAAATCTCCTGTAGGAATAATGAACTTGAACGTAAACAAGTTTAGAAAGGAAACTCACTAAGATGCATGTTATTTTAAAGAGAACAGGGTTTGTTGATGCTACAATACGTTGAGGACAGAAAGGTGCAAACTTTAATTTTGGTCATCACAGTCACATGGCTATGTTTGTATATCAAAAAGTTTGGTTACAACTAGCCTGCGACTGACTGCTGCTAGCAATCTTGCCTAAAGCTGAAATAGTAAAGTATGTCCATTCTTCATTATAATTTAGCAATCAATCAGCAACAGGCATTCTTTATCACAGGTGATCCCACTTTTTACTATGATTGACCTTGCCTTGCAAATGCCAAAAATGCAAATAAAATGTTTTCATACAAAACTCATAGCTGACTCTTGTCATGAACACTTTCAGGTGACATTTTTAATTTTCCTTTTGTGTGTGTTTTATGGAATATTACTGTGTCTATGAATATTTATATAATAAAGATATATCATATAAAAGCCATAAAGTAGTTTATTTAGAGAGGTTTCTTCTTCCTATAGTGAATGTGATCTCATTCGAATTTCAAAGCACTGTCACTCCAGCAAGTCACAATCGTATAGCTGGTAACAGAAGTGCTACAAATCATGATGGAAATATGGTTTGTCATGATATTGGAACTGCTGACACATTGCCATCAATGTAAGGCAAAACCAGAAATGAAAGATGACTTAACACTCAGGAGAGCTTCCTGCGGATTTTAATGGCCACTTGTGCACCTAATTTTCTCTAGTACAACCAGCAAGATCAACGATTAAAAAAACATTTCCTCTTGTAGATTGTATAGTTCCACCAATGCTGAAGCACTAGAGGTAAGAAAAGGGAAAGCCCAGTTTCAATTTGTTTTTCCCAAACTATGAGGAGAGATTAATAAGACTGGGACTTTTCAGCTTGGAAAGATGACTAATGGGCAGGGGGGAATATGATAGAGATCTATAAAATCATGACTGTTGTGGAGAAAGTAAATAATGAAGTGTCATTTATCCCTTAACATAAAACAAGAACCAGGAGTCACCCAATGCAATTAATAGGCAGCAAGTTTAAAACAAACATGAGAAAGTACTTCTTCACACAATGTACAGTCAATCTGTGGAACTCTTTGCCACTGATGTTGTGAAGGCCAAGACTATAACAGGGTTAAAAAAAGAACTAGATAAGTTCATGGAGGATAGGTCCTTCAATGGCTATTAGCCAGGATGGGCAGGGATGCAAAACCGTGGTCTGAAGTGTCCCTAGCCTCCGTTTGCCAGAAGCTGGGAATGGACGACAGGGGATGGATGACTTGATTACCTCTTCTGTTCATTCCCTCTGAAACACCTGACATTGGCCATTGTCGGAAGACAGGATACTGGGATAGATGGACCATTGGTCTGATCTAGTATAGCCTCTCTTATGTTCTTAACTATTGGGTGAGGGTTTTTTTGTTTTGTTTTAAAACACAAGAAAAGCCAACTTACTTGAGATCATCAATTACTTTGGCTTGTTCATTCAGTTCCCTAATATCTACTAAACGTTTCACAAATTTTCTTCCTCTCTGCTCGCCAACTTGGCTACCAGATGCTCCCTGTCGCCGATCAACAGTTTCCTATTCAAAATAATATTTCATTAAATTCCTTGTTAAACATAAGAACCAATTTTAAGTCACAGGTACAATGAATTGTACACCCTAAATCAAAACACCACATGCAAACACTATTTTTAAAAGTCAAAAGGCAGCTGATTTGAAATTTTCCAATGATTCAAGTCCCATCATTTGCTTAAAGACAAACATTAGCTGCTACATACATGTCCCCATGAGCAAGATCTGCCCGCTTTCAAATGTGAACTAGAATGAGTAGAGTCACACATCGCTGACCCCGACAGATACTCTACAGGAACGGAATATCGATGGCTTTGGGGGCTCAAACCCAACAGGTGATTTACAATCCGCTGCCCAAATGTTAACTTGTGTGCATCTCCACATAATGAAACTCCATCTGATTTCTAAATAATAAATAGGAATGTTAATGTGGTTTTTCCCCAGAGCCAGTACAAGATTCTTGCAAAACTTCAATTGTTTAAAGAAATAATTGTTAAAAAACTACTTAATATGAAACCAAAACACAAGTTGACACACAGTATTGTTTTTTGCTACTGAAAATTTAGTTCTTCTAGCTAGTTTGTAATGTTAGTATCTTCCATTGCTTGCTAGGATAATCAGAGTAACTGTAGCCAAAGTCTTCCAAAGCGGGTGCTTAAAGTTAGCCTGAATGCCTACTATGGCATATAATAGAAATGGTCTGCAAAAATCTCAAAGCTGATTGAGCTAAAATTTCCCCATCCCATACACACACAAACACTAATAGAATTTTTCTGAAGCTTACTCTTATGCCCAAATAATGTAACAAAATAAATTTAGACACTATTTTGGTTGAGTCTCTTACTGCATGTATAGTGGGAGACATGGTATCAACTTCATCCTCATCCGATAGGTCAACTATGTTTACAGAATTGAGGTCAGCAATGTCATCAACATCTTCTTCTCCTGTCAGTGTTGTGAGAGTATTACCCAAAGCATTTAATCTTTTCCCAATGTTAGGATCCATGTGGACATCAATACCGCACATCTTCCATAACACATTGAGAGTCCAGGTTCCAGCACTATTGCTTTCTGTTTAAAAGAGAAAATTTGCCTGATGATTTTTCTCTTCCTTGTAACCAGGTTTGTCATTGGATGTCATGTCTGCTTCTACAGCTTAGGAGATAGAACCAGACTTATCCATCATGGGGCGCTGCCTTGGCTCTGCCCACTCGTAAAAAGACCCCAGTAAGACCTTTCCAGAACTGAAACACACTTTGAATACAGTTAACAGATACATCTATTAAGTTTGTATTAAGATTTCTCTATTGAATATAAGGAAAATCTGATAGGCCACATGGAAAGTAAATTCTCCAGGGTGTGAAAAAGGCACAGTTAGCCACTAGAAGACAAACATGAAATATGAATTTCCATCTCTCTCTCTGAGCTAGGTTTACCATTTCCAACACAGGGATTCCAACAGCAGTGAAACCCAAAGGATGGGCATGTGAGAAAATAATTTTTAACTGTTCACAAATCAGACTCTTGGAATTACTCAAATCACAAAGATTTTAACGGTGCATTAAAGCCTGCACCTGCATCCTCTGAGTCTTGAACAGAGCGGACATGGAGCTGCAGACAGGGGAGTTTGAGAGGGAGTTTGACAGAGGAAGGCTTACGATGGTTAGGAAGACCCGCAACACCTGTGCCAGCACTGCTTCTGCCTCCTCCACCTGCGACTGTAGCCAGACAGAGCACCTGAGCCTGGATTTTTCTACCCAGATCCTGGTGTGGTTTTGCAGGGACTGTAACTTGCAATTTCCACTTACTGATATCCAGGTGGGGGGGGGGGGGCATCCAATGTGAAAGGTGCCTACTGGTGGAATCTCTCAGGCAGCAGGTGGGAGAGCTACAGGAGGAGGTGGCTAGGTTGAGGAGCATCCGAATCCACGAGCGATTCCTGGACAGTGTCCATGTGGAGACAGCTGAGGTAGCTGTCCCAGTACACAGGACTGCTGACACACCACGGGTGGACACTGGCAGCTGGTTACTTCTGACAGCAGGCAGTGCTTCACCCCTGCTCCGAACCCTCCCGCCGTGGTAATAGGTAACCGTTATGTTCTTCTTGATACAGGAGAGAAGGAATCACCCCCTACAGTAAAGGAGAGAGAGAAGCCTTATACCCCTAAGGCTGGGAGGTCTGCTGCCACCACTGCGAATAGGAAACGTAGGGTAGTGGTGGTCAGAGACTCTCTGCTGAGGGGGACGGAGGCTCCCATCTGCCGCCCTGACATTTCATCTCGGGAGGTATGCTGCCTGCCGGAGGCCCGTATCTGAGATGTTACAGAGGCATTGTCGAGGATTATCCAGCCCTCTGACTACTACCCCATGCTACTCATCCATGTGGGCACAAATGATACTGCGAGGTGTGACACTGAGCGGATCAAGAGTAACTACAAGGCTCTGGGAGTACGGGTGAAGGAGTTTGGAGTGCAGGTGGTATTCTCTTTGATTCTTCCTGTCATAGGTAGGGGCCTGGGCAGAGGCAGATGCATCATGGAGGTGAATGCCTGGCTGCGAAGATGGTGTCGCCAGGAGGGCTTTGGCTTCCTCGACCACGGGATGCTATTCGAGGAAGGACTGCTGGGCAGAGATGGCGTTTACCTTTTGAGGAGGGGAAAGACCCTATTTGCACACAGTCTGGCTAACCTAGTGAGGAGGGCTTTAAACTAGGTTCGATGGGGACAGGTGAGCAAAGCCCACAGGTAAGTGGGGAACATGGAGACCTGGGAGATGGGTCGGAAACAAGAGGGAGCGTGGGCTATAATGGCAGAGAGAAAGGAGAGTCAGGGCAAAACTGGGAGGCAAAATCAAACCGGTATCTTAGATGCCTATATACAAATGTGAGAAGTATGGGTGATAAGCAGGAAGAACTGGAAGTGCTTATAAATAAATACAACTATGACATTGTTGGCATCACTGAAACTTGGTGGGATAATACACATGATTTGAATGTTGGTGTGGATGGGTACAGCTTGCTCAGGAAGGATAGACAGGGGAAAAAGGGAGGAGGTGTTGCCTTATATATTAAAAATATACACACTTGGACTGAGGTGGAGATGGACATAGGAGACGGACGTGTTGAGAGTCTCTGGGTTAGGCTAAAAGGGGTAAAAAACAAGGGTGATGTCGTGCTAGGAGTCTACTACAGGCCACCTAACCAGGTAGAAGAGGTGGATGAGGCTTTTTTTAAACAACTAACAAAATCATCCAAAGCCCAAGATTTGGTGGTGATGGGGGACTTCAACTATCCAGATATATGTTGGGAAAATAACACCGCGGGGCACAGACTATCCAATAAGTTCTTGGACTGCATTGCAGACAACTTTTTATTTCAGAAGGTTGAAAAAGCTACTGGGGGGAAGCTGTTCTAGACTTGATTTTAACAAATAGGGAGGAACTCGTTGAAAATTTGAAAGTAGAAGGCAGCTTGGGTGAAAGTGATCATGAAGTCATAGAGTTTGCAATTCTAAGGAAGGGTAGAAGGGAGTACAGCAAAATAGAGACAATGGATTTCAGGAAGGCAGATTTTGGTAAGCTCAGAGAGCTGATAGGTAAGGTCTCATGGGAATCAAGACTGAGGGGAAAAACAACTGAGGAGAGTTGGCAGTTTTTCAAAGGGACACTATTAAGGGCCCAAAAGCAAGCTATTCCGTTGGGTAGGAAAGATAGAAAATGTGGCAAAAGACCAGCTTGGCTTAAGCACGAGATCTTGCATGATCTAAAAAATAAAAAGGAGTCATATAAAAACTGGAAACTAGGTCAGATTACCAAGGATGAATATAGGCAAACAACACAGGAATGCAGGGGCAAGATTAGAAAGGCAAAGGCACAAAATGAGCTCAAACTAGCTACGGGAATAAAGGGAAACAAGAAGACTTTTTATCAATACATTAGAAGCAAGAGGAAGACCAAGGACAGGGTAGGCCCACTGCTCAGTGAGGAGGGAGAAACAGTAACAGGAAACTTGGAAATGGCAGAGATGCTCAATGACTTCTTTGTTTTGGTCTTCACTGAGAAGTCTGAAGGAATGCCTAACATAGTGAATGCTTATGGGAAAGGGGTAGGTTTAGAAGATAAAATAAAAAAAGAACAAAGTTAAAAATCACTTCGAAAAGTTAGATGCCTGCAAGTCACCAGGGCCTGATGAAATGCATCCTAGAATACTCAAGGAGCTAATAGAGGAGGTATCCGAGCCTCTAGCTATTATCTTTGGAAAATCATGGGAGATGGGAGAGATTCCAGAAGACTGGAAAAGGGCAAATATAGTGCCCATCTATAAAAAGGGAAATAAAAACAACCCAGGAAACTACAGATCAGTTAGTTTAACTTCTGTGCCAGGGAAGATAATAGAGCAAGTAATTAAGGAAATCATCTGCAAACATTGGAAGGTGGTAAGGTGATAGGGAATAGCCAGCATGGATTTGTAAAGAACAAATCATGTCAAACAAATCTGATAGCTTTCTTTGATAGGATAACGAGTCTTGTGGATAAGGGAGAAGCGGTGGATGTGGTATACCTAGACTTTAGTAAGGCATTTGATACAGTCTCGCATGATATTCTTATCGATAAACTAGGCAAATACAATTTAGATGGGGCTACCATAAGGTGGGTGCATAACTGGCTGGATAACTGTACTCAGAAAGTAGTTATTAATGGTTCCCAATCCTGCTGGAAAGGTATAACAAGTGGGGTTCCGCAGGGGTCTGTTTTGGGACCGGCTCTGTTCAATATCTTCATCAACGACTTACATATTGGCATAGAAACTAAGTTTGCAGATGATACCAAACTGGGAGGGATTGCAACTGCTTTGGAGGACAGGGTCATAATTCAAAATTATCTGGACAAATTGGAGAAATGGTCTGAGGTAAACTGGATGAAGTTTAAGAAAAATGCAAAGTGCTCCACTTAGGAAGGAACAATCAGTTTCACACATACAGAATGGGAAGAGACTGTCTAGGAAGGAGTATGGCAGAAAGGGATCTAGGGGTTATAGTGGACCACAAGCTAAATATGAGTCAACAGTGTGATGCTGTTGCAAAAAAAGCAAACGTGATTATGGGATGCATTAACAGGTGTGTTGTGAGCAAGACATGAGAAGTCATCCTTCCGCTCTACTCTGCGCTGGTTAGGCCTCAACTGGAGTATTGTGTCCAGTTCTGTGCACCGGATTTCAAGAAAGATGTGGAGAAACTGGAGAGGGTCCAGAGAAGAGCAACAAGAATGATTAAAGGTCTTGAGAACATGACCTACGAAGGAAGGCTGAAAGAATTGGGTTTGTTTAGTTTGGAAAAGAGAAGACTGAGAGGGGACATGATAGCAGTTTTCAGGTATCTAAAAGGGTGTCATCAGGAGGAGGGAGAAAACCTGTTCATCTTAGCCGCTAATGATAGAACAAGAAGCAATGGGCTGCAGCAAGGGAGGTTTAGGTTGGACTTTAGGAAAAAGTTCCTAACTGTCAGGGTGGTTAAACACTGGAATAAATTGCCTAGAGAGGTTGTGGAATCTCCATCTCTGGAGATATTTAAGAGTAGGTTAGATAAATGTCTATCAGGGATGGTCTAGACAGTATTTGGTCCTGCCATGAGGGCAGGGGACTGGACTCAATGACCTCTCGAGGTCCCTTCCAGTCCAGTCATATGAATCTATGAATTTCTAGTGCCTACTGAATGGGTGAAATGGTTACCACGTTGGAGTTTTACATATTTCATCTTAAGAGGGAACAGATGTTTCCAACCAAGTTCCACCATAGAGCACCAAAAAACAGATATGGCTTAATGGACTTTGTAAAGCTTCTTTTATACAGTATTCTTAGTCATCTGGTTATGCTGAGTTTGGCTATTTTTTGCCTTTTAATTGATGGATGTTAGAGGATGAATATGGCTGTTAATGACAAAACCTTTTAGAAAGCTGAACAGTTACATCTTGACTGCTTTGCGGACATGAAGCAGGTGCCAGAGCTTCTCATTAGAAAGTGCTGAATTTGGACAAAAAGAAGAAAGGGACAATATCCTGAGATACATTTTCATAGTGTTCACAATGAGCAAGGATTCCAACGTCTCTTTTTTTAAATGTTCCGTTTACCAATTTAAATCTTTCTGATTCAAATGGTCCTATTTCCACTGGATATCTTGGGAATGATCAGGACTGAATATGCTCCCAAGCTTTGCTCCCCCCCCCCCATCAGCTATTGCCCCAATAGCTAAAAGATGTGAAAAGGTTTTTATAGTCTGAGTTTGCTTCCTTGGGTTTGAGAATAGAGGGGAAGAAAAAGTATCTTACAAGAAGTTTTGCTGAATTTTCTGGGGTAGTCTTTGCTCACAGTTTACATCTGACTAAGATCAAAGCTGCCCACACAGGCTACCTTTCAGACATGCTGCAGAGCGGCGTAAACACCTCCTTCTTTGGCCTTCTCCAGCATTATGGCTCTGAGGCAAGGGTAAGTTAGAGCACAGAGCCCCAAGAAGCTCCATTGAACCACAAAAAAAAAAAATCTCTGAAATGGACTGCCAAAGCAAGCAAGTTAGTTTTAAAAGACTAATTCAGAAATTCCTATTTGGAAGGTTTTTCCATATGCTCTGTAACTTGAAAAGGCAGAGAGAGTCTGCGGACTGCTGAGACAGCTCCCTCAGAGCAAAATGAACAGGGAACTTTTCACAAGTGGGCAGAGCCCTGTGTTGGCTGATTAAACTATAGAAGCAGAGGGACAACCCACTGCCAGAATGGAGAATCAAACTATGTGGGAAGAAGAGCAGTTGTATTGTTTTGACCTATCACCATACAATTATAAAATCTAAAACAATTTGCAGATATGCTAATTAATGCATACCCTAGGTAAATTCCAGTGGTCATTAAATAGAAAAGTGACATTGTTCGCAATACAAAATTGAGATTATAAAAGACATTTCTACATTTAAAATTATTTTCATAATATATTCTTATATTCTAAAATACACCATGATTTTTAAACAAATAAAATTGCATTTGTATACATCAAAGTATATTTAATTTTAGGTTTTTCTGTTCCCTAATTTCTCTTGCTCCCCACAAACAAACCCCTTCTTGTCCACGTTCTAGTCTTCTTCCTAGTCTGCATAATCCTCTTGTCCAATTCTATGTATTTCCCCCTCTTCTTCCACCTTTTGTTTTTTCCTGTAATTTGACCTTTAACTGCTTTGCAGTTCTGGCTCCTTCCTCAGTTATCCTCCCCACTTCCTTGAAGCCTCCTAAGACTGTTCCTCTCTTATCCCAGTGTTTGCCCTGTGGCCTGATTAGCATGCCCAGTAGCTCAATTTTTAATTGTTAAAATATAATATAAAATACAAACCAAAGAGCACAAATGAGTCATATCTGCCCTAGGGAGGAACGGTGGACATCACCAGAGCATCTGAAATACCTCTGCAGCCATGGGTGTTTTATCCTCCTCCCTCAGGGCTGATTAAATTCCAAACACATTAAGCAAAGCACCCCATTGTATTTTTGAAATCCAGGGTTTGCTCAAAGTGCTAGAGGGAGGCTGATCCACCATAATTTTCATTTTCTTCCATCTGCATTCATTCCCTTTCCAGAAATTCCCTTTCTGCCCAGACTCAATGTATATCTACAGAGATGGCTGGAAAAATGAATTTTCCTTTGAGTGATAAAGTTTTTGAAACTTTTCTGAATGAAAAGACAAAAATTCATTTTTTTTTTGTAGGAAGAAAAATCCAGTTTTGGAAGACCCAAAATGGAATTTTTCTACTTGTTGGCTGCCTGGCTCCCTAGCTTCCCACGGAAGGGCAGTTGGACAGAACAATAAGTCAGCCAGCTGTGGGACCCAGGGAGCCAGGTGTTTGGGAAGCCCGGAGAGCTGCCTATCTGGGAAAACAGGCCCAAGGAATTGGCTGTCTAGGAAGCCAGGCACAGCCTGGGAACTCACTAGGCAGGATACTGGAGTTCTTGGGGAGCCAGTTAATTAAGGGCCTGGCAACCCCACAGGTCGGCTGTTGGTGAGCCTGCCTGCCTGGTTGCCTCACAGAAAAGCAGGCAGGAAGGCAGGCTCGCATCAAAACTTTTGATTAAATTGAAATATTTCTGCAGAATACTTCAGTTCTGTTGAATCAACATTTGTCAGCAGAGAAGTGTTTTCTTTGGAAAATTTTCAACCAGGTCCAATTATTATACTAAAAGGACTACTTTTATTTTGTGTGTGTCAAATTTTTCACACATTTGATCCAGCAGGTATTAAAGTCTATCATAGCTTGCTACTACCTTTTACCAGGGCCGGCTCTAGTTTTTTTGCTGCCCCAAGCAAAAAATTTGCTGCCCCGAGAGCGTAACTGCCCATGCAAAAAACAAAACAAAAAAAAAAACCCGGAATGCTGCCCCTGGAATTGTGCCGCCCCAGGCACATGCTTGCTTTGCTGGTGCCTAGAGCCAGTCCTGCCTTCTACTAATTTTCTGTAGCTAAAATCCAAGAGTTTGAAAGGCTACAAGGGATTGTTGAAAGTACTCATGGCCAAAAATAGATTGGGAAACGTGGAGCAGCTACCATGAAAAGGAGGAATCAAAACAAAACACTACCTTTAAATACATAATCACAATTACAACAAAGCTATCAAGAACTCACACCTGCACTAGAATATCCTACACTTTTATAAATGTTTTAAGAATATAAAAATTGGATATAAACATTACCTGCAGCAGCCTGTCCTGCTGTCCTTGAACAGACTTCATAGGTGCCATCTGGCACTACACCTAAATATGAAATAAGCACATGCTTGTAAGACAGTTGTAATTAAACACGTTTTAGATCTTCCTTACAAAATTATTTTTGTACACTTGCCCTAGCTAAGTCAAATGTCACTTTCTTTTTTATCATCATTAACAACATGTGAGTGATTATAATTTCACTTTGGCTGGCAAGTTTTCCTAGCAATTTTGCGAGCCTGTTTCAGACATTTCTGTATGCAGGGGGAAATTAAAAGAATCCATATTTAGTTGCTGAATGCAGAAGATAAAAAGGGAAGTGTTATGAGAAAGCAATTTATTACACATTTTTTAACAAATAGGTTTTATGCATTTTATGCATTGTGTTATTATAGTTTTTAGAAAAATGTAATAAAATTCAATTAAATTAATACATTTAAAGCAATAAAGTAAAAAACTTTTCCAACCTGGTTAAGGCAGATGGTACTGCAAGGCAAATATTATGTTGCAGTATATTACAATTCTTGAAAAAAGGACATCTATTGTTTAAAAAAAATTTTAAAATAAAGGGTGACTGGGGTTCACATGTAGGGTCCCACATGCAATAGAGCTTTATTTGGGTTTGGAAAGCAAATCTTCATCTCTTCCTTAGTCTCCTTCTGAACCGTCAAAGTTGTGAAAAATATGGGAAAGGGCAATAGGGGACTGAGTTCCAGGGCCATGGAGACAAGATTAGAAATACTTACAAGCATTCATGACTAGATCCCCTCGTATTTCCGGTTTCCAGTCATCCCAACTCGTCTCAAAACCATCAGCAAAACGGATACAGAAATTTTTAAAATGTCCTTTGCTAACCAGAGACTCTGAAGAGCAGGCAGTGATTAATGTGCTTTCAATGGTCAGGACTAAAGCAGAGCCAGTGTCAAGATCTGCTGTGTGGTTAGACTGTAAAAGGAAGAAGAGACTTGTACAGAAAAGGCAATTTACTGGTAATCACAAAAAAAATTTTTTATTTTTTTTTTTTGCAGTTCATATCTTCCTCATACCCTCCTTCTATACTTTGCCAGCTCTATAGAAACCCTCTCCAAAGCAGCAAGTCTACACATTCACAATATCATGTATCCTTACTTCTCAGTAGTTACAGCATATCCTATGGCAGGCGTGTTGAATTCTTTTGGAGGAGAGGGCCAGATTCCATGCTTAATTATGGTCTGTGGACTGGAATATAAATTCAGGACTTCATACTTTCCTTAATTCAGATCAGATCTCTCCACTGCCTTTGCAGCAAAACTGATTATTTGAAACTTTGACTATCTTATAGTCACAAGCAACATCACTCAGGGAGAAAAACTGCTCCCTTTTAGGCCACCACTATTTCTGCCTTTGTTTCTCTTCCTTCCTATCCACTTTTCACTATTTCTATTTCTCTCATCTCTGTCTTTGCTTGTCACTCTCTGTCCTTCCCTCTGCATTTTATTTTCCACACTGCAACTCTCACCCCTTGAGAGCTTCTCTCACACCCTCTTTCTTATTCCATCTGCTAATAAAATGACCAGCAATGGAGTAGTTAACACGGATACTGAAAAATTGTCACTGGGGTTCAAAGCTCAAAGTCCAATGAGATTAATATATGACAGTGGATACATTATTGGTAAACCAAATGTCTTCAGACATATGCAAGACTAGTTCCCCATGAAGATGTAAATCTATGGCATTGTCTAAACTAGAATTTAATGGATGATGTCAGCATATTAGCTAACATGCAGATGTGTTTTGTGAAAGTTTAGTGTACACAAGTCGTGCACATTCTGTTATAATGTGCTAAACTTGTCATATTGAAGCCTTGTCTCCCTTAGACTTTAATTTAATAGAATCATAGAATGTCAGGATTGGAAGGGACCTCAGGAAGTCATCTAGTCCAACTCCCTGCTCAAAGCAGGACCAATCCCCAGACAGATTTTTACCCCAGTTCCCTAAATGGCCCCCTCAAGGATTGAACTCTTAGCACACGTCAAAGCAAGCGCTGCCTTGTCTAAACTAGACTTAAAATGTCAGTTAGCCTGTGTTAGCTAATAAGTGCTTACATCACAATTTAAATCCTTTTCTGGACAAGGTTTATGACCAACTCGGGGTCTAAACACAACCAAAACCGTTACTCAAGTGAAAAATACATTAAAAATACTAAATAGTGCTCATCACTTGTTTGAATAATCCAAACGTCAGAACATTTTATCACATTTTTTAAAAAGAAATGTAGAGTCTTCTTGTTTGTGTTCAGTTACAAGTATTTGAAAACAGAGGTCTTAAACTGGAATTGCTAGCATAAATGTTCAAAAAGCACGCCCAACTTCATACACCTCAAAGGATTCTCAAAGTGCTGCCTCTGAAAACTAAGGGCCCATTAAATTGCCTCAAGCTGGGCACATGGAAAGTGAACTACTACTCACAATCAGTAGTCATTTTTGAAAATTAAGTCTACTATCCACATCATAACTATTATATGGTGCTGGGGAAACATTAACATTTAATAAAGTCTAAATTGGTGCAATGATAGAAAAGCGGTTTATGTTAAAAGCATAACATATATAAAAATTGCTACTTCAGCAAAAACCTATACTTCTCCATGCTCTTGATATTTTTCAAATACCTGTGGTGCATTTGTGATGGGCAGACAAATTCCCAAATCATTAACAGTTAGCTGAAGAAAAAGTGTCCCAAAAGCCTGGGCAGATGTTTGCTGGATTCCAGGTAACATGTCTACCACTTCTTTTGTAGCCATGTGAATATCCTTATGTAAAGCCAGTCTCTGTTCATTCCAGTTGTCATAAGCAGCCTTGTAATTCAGCCAAAACAGCACAGCTTTATGAAGAAAAAAAGTTTCCAACAAAATTAAAATAAAATGGCAAAAAGTAGTGTTCATTATAACAAGACAAAGGTTTGATTTTTCTGTTTTTGTCTTGTCAGCATATATTAAAATACAATGGATATATATTTGTGTACACACACACACACACTTCCCAGGAGCAATGTGCTTTTGTTGTCAAGAGCAAAATAAAATAATACAAGAATTATAAATGCTAAGGGGCAGAGGCCAAGTTAACAGAACCCAAAATGCTGATACACTCAATGCTGCTGATGTTGGTATACATTTACATAAACCATTTTGTCTATACCAACTGAAAAGCCGTCCTCCCATCAGTTCAATTTTTCGCCCTTAATTAACATTAGTACACAACAAACTTCCTAACCAAACTTTGAGAACTATACTTACACTTCTAGTCTATTTTAGGTTACAGATAAATTCAGATTTATAAATATCAAGCATTTCCTTTTGAAAAGAAATGTACAGAACTTGTTCAATTTGAAAACAAATTTGTAATGATTCTCTAGTTTCTAACAAAAGAGAAATATAAACAGCACCCAACAGTACCTCTGTCAAACGCCACAGGCTGAGCAAAGACAATTGGCCTGTTCAAAGTAATAAGCACAGCCTCTCTATCTGATGAACCACTGATTTCTTCTCTGAGAGCATTTCTTAATCCAATTCTTGTCTTAAAATAAGCAACTTGATGGAAGTCAGAACCTGCTTCTTCATATACCTTAAAACATTTGAAAAATACAATAAAATCACACATTAAATTACGACTTTAAACAGACAAATAAATTTAACGCTTTGGCATAACACAAGAAAATCAAGGATGCCCCATTTTGCAATATGCTCTTAAGAAGATAGAAAACTCTTTTCTTCTCTACTACATTTTGAACTAAGTTGGCAAATATTGGTTTTCTTCCCGTGTTTCTTAAATAACATAAGCCAATATATCTCTTTACATTCACTTGATGCAACAGAATCCTCTCTGAGGAAAACAACCATCTGAATACAAGTTTGTTAAATTTATGTTCTCTTTCTGACTTTCCAGAGAATCCTAACTACTGTACTTCCCATAAAATTAGTGATTTCAGGAGACAGTAGTGAATTTAAGAATCCAGGAGATGCAATTACCAATTTAATACAAATGAAATGGATCAAGATTTAGGTTTCACAATTTAGGATCTAATCTTTTCATTCCACGTATGTATACTAGAAATAGCATTGAAATCAATGGAAATTTTGAATTTGGATCAACTAAAGCATTAGGCCATTAGTGTCCGCAATACAGTGGGGCAAATTTTTTGGATTAAGAAACTATTTGTTGGAAAATGCAGTTCCTGCTCACTGGAGACTGTTCATAAATTTGACACAAATAAGCTGAATAGTTTCAGGCAGAATTTTATTTTTTTCTAGCTTGATTCACACAATGTGAGGGAGTTCGGGAGCCCACCTTATAAATTCTAGCCCAGCGGGTCAGTGCACTCACCCCAGATGTGAGAAACCCTGGTTTGAATCTGCTCTGGAGCAGGGATGTGAACACAGTTCTCCACCCAGGTTTGTGCCCTAACCACTGGACTAAAAAAAGTTATAAAGGGGGATCCTCCTCCACTGCCCCCCAATTTTCATGAATCTAGCTCTTTAAAATGCCCAGAAACGAAACATTTTAGATTGAACAACATGTTTGGTTTGTCCCAAAATGGACTTTTCAGTTCTGGTTCAACCTGAACCATTTTTTCCCGCAATATTTCACAACTATCACCAAACAAACAAAAAAAGTGGTTATTTGCCCAGCTTTAGTCCCTAGATACAGAAGTGCTAAATGCATTATTATAATAAAATACTTGATACTCCCTCTGATTTATCATGAATTACTGTTCACAGTGAACATTTAGCCCTTTTTTCTTAAAGCCATCTTTAATGAGGACATTGAAATTCAAGTCTAATGCCACACAATCAATTTCAACTACTACATAACAGTAGATGCAGAATATATTTAGGCGGTAATCTTTATTGATTCTGAACTGTGGATGCATTCTAAAGCAATTGTTTTAAATATTTTCCAACTAGAGGTCTAAAGAAATCAAGCTAGTCATATCCTAGAGTAAGATTAGAGAGGTGTGTTGTGTTCTTTTCAAAGCAGAAGATATTTGTCTTCGTAAGAATGGAGAAGTATCATTACCAGGCTTTCCTAACATACACAGAGTTGCTGTCAACTAACCTGATGTTTAACAATTTGCCCCAATGCCAGATTCAGATCCACTTGGCATTTACCGAACAGTTTAAGGTAGCTGGTACTTCCAGGCATTGCTTTGGTTTGTATTCGGTTTGAGAGCTCAAGTTCTATCAATCCAGTTTCAAATCTCACGGCCCTCATTGATGGAGTTGTGGCTGTCACTTGAATTCCCTAGCAAACAATGAAAGAAAAGTTATTTAGGATCTGCTTCAAAGGCATCATTGGTGAAAAAAATTCTTAGACATGAAACAGGAAAGGGTGTAAGGATTTTTCCATAACACTTTGCATTTAGGACATTTCAAAAGATCATAAAAATCAAAGACAGGCTTCTTTCTTGCTTTTTGTTAGTTAATTAAGAGAGATTTCCATCCCTGTCTAACACTGGGCTGATTGTTATTTTACATTTCATTTGTGACCATCTCAGGAAAATGCTTGATTTGTTTGGTTTCAACATATTCAACTACTGGCAACAGCTTGAGAGATTTGTCGGTCATAAAGATACCTTAAATTGTAGGCTCAAAGAGTACAGGAGAATTTTAGGCTTCTCTCCATCTGTTGTGCCATCATGTTCATTCCAAAGAGGAATTGGCTGCTCCCCTCCTGCACATGTTACAAACTGTATTTTCAGTGTTTTAACAAAGAACATTTTTCATACAGTATAGAAATAAAATATATCTTTAAATGTGACTCACTGAATTTAATCAAACCAACAGAGTACAGCCAGTTCTGCAGTAAAGAACTATAATAAGCATAAATATGGAAGATTCGGGAGAGTAGGAGCTACTTGGAGTGTATTCTCAGATCATGGGAGTAGCACTGCTAATGGCCTGCTACTACAGATTAAACACATTTTTTGCCTATTCCCCCCATCAAGTCAAGGGGGGTGGGTGCGTCCAAGATGGACAGAGACTATTCCCACTCTCCAAATAACACCCACAGAACAACTAGCACCTGCAAAGAAAGGGTATCATTTGGTTCACAAATAATTGCTCTTTACCTGCAGCACCTGATGTGGACTGAATTTAGCTAACAACAAGGACCAGTCACTTGACCAAATTTATTAAGAGGTATGCAAAAAGGCGGATTAAAAACAAATAGTTACTTTAGAGTGAATGTGAAGGAGTCCTCTGCAAAACCTTTCAGTGTCCTTGGGAACATTTATTTAAAACTTTACTTTGGCCTCCCTCCTCCCCACCTCATGTATACTTCTGGCTATAAATGAAAAAAACAATCCTTTTGGATGAGGACACAATGGTATCTTCTGTAGTGTCTATCAATATTCCACCACAGCTGACAAAAAGGGGTTACTATTGGAGTAGCACAAAGAATTCCATCTCCCCTGCAACACCAAATTTTTCTAACCTCTGTTATCATTCAAATTTAAAATAATTATGCAGAAGTGTGGTAATTTTTTACATTTTTAAGTGACTTGATGTACATGCTCTCAGACTATTTCATTCTCCAATTCGTTTTGATGCCCTTATTTGCTTTTCTTTAGCTTTTCAATATCGTTTCTAAAAACTTTGGTGACAAATAGAACTGGGCTAAATGGATTTTTTGGATCACTGGCAAATCTGAAAAATTGAAAAAAAAGTAGTTTGGGATGAATAAAACGATTTATTGCAATACTGAGCATTTTAATGTTAATTTAAAAAATAAAAGGGAAAGTTCAAAACAAAAAAAATCAAATAAAAAATGGAAACATTTCATTTTGAAGACATTTAGATTTTTCAGTTTTTGTTTTTTGATTGAAACAACTTGTCAAAATAAGCACAAAAAGTTGTTAAATGTTTTGGAAACTGCATTTTTTTTTGCCAAAAATGTTTCAGTTTAAAAATATCACCCAGCTCTAGTGACTACAACTGCGTGTAGTGTTCCAGATGTGGTTACACTGTGGTTTTGAAGAGTGGCAAGAATAACTCCCTAGTTTTCTATGCTATTTCAATAAGTACACTTAGCTCAGGCTATTTTTGCAATGGTATTTCAGTGAAGTAGTTTTTATTGTGGCAGTCAGGTACTTTTTTTTTTTTTTTTTTTTAAATAGTCACTGATTGCAAGTAGATTCCCCCGCAGTTCAGTCCTGTCCCCCTCCCCCAATTCTAAGCTGAGCTCTCTCTATTCCATCCCTGAGATGTAGGGCTTTACATTTGTTAGCTCTGAATCACATCCTGTCGAATGAAGCCCACTTCACTTTTTCCTCCATCCTCCTGTATATTTTTTACCCTTCTAATTTTGGTGTCATTGGCTAACTTGATCATGCTTGAATGTATACCTTCCTCTAGAGAATCAGTGAAAATCTTAAAGAATAAAGGAGCCAAAATTGACACTTGCAGTGCTCGACCCAATGCTGCTCTCAACTTGAAGATATGACTGCTCTGTATTCTCTACTCATCAACCAGCTTCTTCTCCATGGTATTTTAATTTTATCTAATTGGTATTCCTCTAATTATTTTAAGTTTATAATGTGCCACTAAAATGAATGCCTTAAAATACTAAGGAGACACTACAGCCATTGCATTCACTTATTACATTTATTGTAACATTCAAGTAATTTACTTTAGTTATTGCGACTGCAAGGTCTTTAATGGCAAGGACCGTCTTTTTGTTAACGTTTGGCTAGCACTGATTAGGGCCTTGCGATTTACAGCAATACAAAAAACTATTATAATAATAATAATGTTTTTAAAAAAGACTTTTGATTGTAAGTGAAGCTGTTCAAACCAATCTGTAAGACTCAACAAACAGCATGTTACTGAAGTTCACAGATGACAGTAAACTGGGAGGATACTGAACATCAGTGAAGACAGAGAAGTGATACAATGGCACCTAATAAAGCATTTTTATTTGAATATTCTAAGTTTCTCTGTGAAGCTATTTTAATGGAATTATCATCATTATTAAAGTTTTTTCTTCCAGATGTTCTCATACTGATTATTATATGCCAAGATATTTTTCCTGGAATAAACATCAGGCTGATGATTTTTCTGGTTCTTCCTTCCCACCCTTCTTAAAGATAGGTACTACATTTTTTTTCTGTCATCTGGTATCTCTCCTGACTTGCATGATTTATTTCTTTTCAGAGGTTCTGAGATTTCCTCCACTAGATCTTTAAACTCTCTTGAGGTAATCTCATCTGGACCTATAGATTTATATATATTTAGCTGTCAGATACTTAGTCATTATTTGCTTGTTACCTTTTGTTCTGGGTCTTTGCAACTATTTTTTCTAATAACATGTCTGCTTGCTGCATAATAGCCTCTATATTTTCCTTAAAGCTTTCCTAAAAAAGACCCAACAAAAACTAAACTAAAAAAGTACATTAAAAACAGCAATTTGTAACTTTTAGCTTTTTTGGACTCTTCACTTACCTATTCTTTGTAAGATTATTTTCCACAGACATACAAGCCCTCTACACTGCTGTTTATGGACCTTTTATTTGCCTGATGGTTTTATTTTGACTTTTTACCTTGCCTCTAGATTCTTCAACAGACAGCTTAGATTTTATTTATGTAATTCTTTTTTCTCATGCAGTTCTCAAATTTATTTTTTCATCAATTCTTAATTTAGTCACATTTTAAACAAAATATTCAGTGCCACTTTAATTTATACTTGTGTTTTAGGCTTTTGGACTTGTTTTTATTCAGATCACTTCTCTACCCATTTTCCAATTATTACTTCAGTTAATATCTCCAATTTAAGAAAGTGTCTTACAGAAATATGTAATGTTCTAATAGGATGTATTTTCCCATAACTTTTCTCTACAAGAAATATTAATCCAATTCATATATAATGACTTGCTCTCAGGTTTCCTCATTGTTGGTTCATATCAGATCAATTCATGTTATTTCTTTCAGTGTTTGGAAAAAATAAGCTTTCCGTCACTAAATTTAAACACATCTATGATAAACTGTC
The DNA here is from genome assembly GCF_016161935.1 of Mauremys reevesii. NCBI lineage: Eukaryota > Metazoa > Chordata > Testudines > Geoemydidae > Mauremys > Mauremys reevesii. Next base: position 41,420,857 of record NC_052627.1, on the reverse strand, counting down.
ACTACATGGTTACATTCACATTTGCTTTTCATCTTCAATCATGTGGTAGGATCCTCAGCTGGTAAATTGGTATAGCCCACGAAAATCAATGGAGCTATGCCAACTAAGGATCTGTTTTAGTACACTTATTTGTTACTCAATAAGCATAATTTGCTAAAAACAGTATTTTATGTAATAAGAACAAATGTGGTGCTGAAACTAATTTTTCTATCCACTCCACCACAAACAACAAATTTTACCATTCTACCCTGACCAAATGTCTGTCCATATAGCTTTGCAAAAATCCTCCACTACCTTTTTGTAGTGAATGATATTTTTCTTTTGCAAACTTTCACAAAGCTGCAAGCTGATCTGACTGGACAGAAAACAATGTTACAGACAGATGCTAATGTTCAGTGGATTGTTTGGTAGAATTACTTTTGCAATTAATAGACAGCACCCTTGCACAGAGTTCTCCTATGTGACACAGAAGCTCCAGTGACTCAAGAAAGAGACTAACAATGTTACCCACAATGTTCTCCAACGCCACAATTCTACCTAACCAAACTTCTTTTCCATGTGTTGTTGGCCTCTGAAACAATTTCTGTGCTACAGTGGAACCAGAAAATGGTGGCATTCTTGGTGACATAAGAACCTGACACAGTGACAGATAGAGATTGCAGATATGTTAGGCAGCACCAGAAGTCTTAAAGCTAAAATTTTAGTGAAATCCTCAGGTAGTTCATCTTACCTGACACCTTCTGTATGACTTCGTTGACTTCCTTCATGAACACTTTTTGTACAAACACTAAATGATTTAGAAGGTCAGTTGTGAGATTATGTTCAAAGGAACCAACCTGCCAGAAAATACGAAGATTATTTTTGTAAAATTTTAAAATATAGGTGTGATAGCTGTGGTCAATGCAATACTGTTTTAAGTATTGACTGCATCAGAATACAGCATAACAATGGCACAATCTTAGATACGTTGATGTAATTATTGTTAGTAAACAATGATTTTTTAATTGTGGCCACTGTATGTGGAACAGTTTTCTCTAGTATATTTTTTTGATGCTAAGCCAATGACAATAAATAAGAGGGAAAGTGCATTATGTCGACTACTGTAATGGGAGCATAGGCAGAATACCAGTATTAAATTATCAACAACAGAAAGTCGCAAACCTCATTCAGCTTTTTTTGTAACAGTAAAATGGTAGGTATAATTTTACCAGCTTTACAGAAGGCTTAACTAAGGCACAAGCAAGTTAAATGAATTGCTTAGTGTCGTATAGTAAATCGTTAACAGAACTGGGAACAGAAGCCACGTGTCCTGACTCCCAACGTCCTTTATTCTAAATGCTATAGAAGAAAACCACTGCTGATATGTGCAATACCTGATAAACCTATTAACTCAGAACTCTGATTATATGCTTTAAGAAATATTATTTCTACATTGTGAATTTTCTAAGAACTGTTATCATGCTTTGTATTCTTTAACTTTATTAAAAACAAGTTTGGTAAAAACCTTTAATATTAGGAAGTAAATTTAGTCAAATTTTAAATGGCAAAACCACTTTTACACAATTAGAGTAAGTTCAAACCAAGGCTCAATCTCTGCACTAGTAAGGTCTGTCTTGAAGCAGAAAGAAGCAAAGGTTAGATTGGGAAGTACAAAAAGACAGCAGCATGTTGGAGGTCTCTGAAAAGCATACAGATCATCAGAAGTCTCAACTATGAGGGCAAATATCAACCAAGGAGTTTTAGGGAGCATGCCAAACATGCACATATAAAAATACTGTATGAAACTTAATAGAAGTAACTTAAAGAAATTGGCAGTCTTCAATGCCTACCTCAGCCACGCAACGTAAATAGTTCCCTTGTAGATAATAGCCCTGTTTAGTTGGTAGCTCATCTATACTCCATATGTGATCTGAATAGGTGTCATGTTCCTCCATGACATATTTGCCTGACATAGTGACAGGAGGAAGATTAAGACTTGCTGAAGGAGGAATGGTAGACATATCAGTGGCAGAAACTTTTGATGTAAACCGCAATCTATGATTTGGAAGTTCAAATGTAAACCTTGTTTGAGCACCTGTAAAGAAAGAGAAAAGTGGGTATAATGTTGGCTCAGAAAGAATATTTCAAACTTGAAAAAATTAAGAAAATTAGTGGAACCAAATGAAAGCTCAAACTGGAGTTAAGATTGAGAGCACAGTAATGTAAGGGCTATAAACAATTAATTCTCAATTTCTTGGGTTTTTAACCTAATTAAACTTAAAAAACCCAAACATTTGAAATTATGTAAATGCATAGTTAAGGTAGTCAAACAATCCAACTCTGTATCTGTACTTGTAACTTGTGAATATAAACTTAAAACAACCTTATCCATTCATAACAATTTCAACTCATTAGGGACCACAAAACTCCATATACTACCACTCCCTAGGTATTTTTTAAAAACTCTTGGTGCTGTGGAGTGTCCAAATGGCAATACCTTGTAGTGGTAGTGATTTGGCTCCATTATGAATCTCAAGTACTTCCTATGGGCCAAGTGGATGGCTATGTGGAAGTGAATCTGAGGTGGTGTATGTATTTATTCAGTCTCCTCAGGCCAAGGAAAGGACAAAGGTCTTCTGTTTTCTTTGAGATAAGGAAATATGAGCAGAAGCCTCTTCTCTTTACTCCTGAGATATTCCCTCTAAGGTCACCGCGTTTTACAACAGGATCTTGTGAGAAAGGTGTCTGAAGAGCAACTGGGCAGGGGGTGGGGGTAACATATAGGGTAAAGTGTGGAAATGAATAAGGTAGCCATGGGCAAAATGTCCAATACACACTTATCTGTTGTGATGGTAGACCAAGAGTGTTGGAGAGGGGCAAGACAGTTCCTTAAAGTGCTGGCAGGCTTTTGATGGGAGCCACGTTAGAGCCAAATACTCCTATCACACCTGCTGACTATGACGGTGCAGGTGAACAAAGAACAATGGTGGCTATCTCCTGGAGCATCAAGGTTTTCTCCTTGGAGGATATTCAGGCTGTCTGCTCTGGGAGCAGAATGAGGTCTTCCTCCTCCTTTGTATGTAATTTACTCATCTGGGAAAGCCTCCCCCTTCTTGTTCAAAATCCTACAGAAAAACAGGAAGAAACTGACGGAGAGCATAAGAAGGCTAAATGGTGGCCAGAACAGCTCTACAAGCAGACATAGATGCGGACATGGCCAGGTAATCTGTAATGCAGAGTTGCAATGAGGTGGAGAAATATATCCTGAAGAAATTGAGCTTTTTTCAGGCTTGTTTTGTGGCCCAGACTTTTCTTGGACTGTCAACATGATCAGAGACCCAGCATTTGGGTGTGTGCACAAGTGTTCAAAGTGCTTTTGAAGCACCTGGTACCTCTCTTCCACTCACTTAGATGTGGGGGGGCGGCAGAATGGCAGAGGTCTGCCACAGACCTTTTACCAGTGGAAATATGTCTTTGTTGATCATGAAGACAAACATGACCATGGTTTGTTGACCTCAGTATATCAAAGAATTTAAGAGACCCCTCCTGGATTACTGTGGTTTCAACATTCAGGGATTTAGGACAGGAGGTCCTGGAAAGCCATAAAGTCATCAACCATAGGCACTGGGACAATTGCCACCGCTTCATCTGGCAACGATGATGATTCCTTAGATAGGAATTGATGTTGTTACTCTCCCTCCATTATTGCCTACTCCTGGATGCTGATGTCAGTCTCTGGGTGGCCAGCTATTGATGCTGTTGGGGAGCAGGATTTCCTCTTTTGTGTGTGGGAGGTGGATCTGCTGTGGAACATATGCAACAGTGGTTCCTAGTATGGCCAATATGGATAGAGCAGTGTGCCACAGAGGTACTGACTGGGTTGATGTTGTCTGATCCAGTGCCATTCACATATCCCCAGTGGTGGAGCTCAAAATGGATAGCCTCCTGAACCCTGCCTAGGATCACTCTCTGATGGTAAGTGAGAGTGATCTCTACCTGAGACAGTGAGAATAAGTAGGTCAAAGAAGGTGATGAGAGGTATGCTTCCTCAAACGGAGGGCCAAAGAGTGATGTAGGACTCAGTGCCAGCCACTGCTTTGGTGTGGAATGTGAGTCTTCCATCGAGGTGTAACTCTAAGCCTTGACAGGTTCAGCTACAGGTGCCAGTTGCCGTGCCCAGTACCAAGGTCAGCATCAGGCCTTCATCCTCATGTGCCACAGTGACTGACCAGGACTGGCCTCCTCCAATTTGGAAATCATAAAGAGTTTGGAGGCTGTGTCTTTGGAGATGGCATGTGGAGTTCACATAATGCTTAGAACTATGTTTGTACTCCATCCTGCCTCACCTCTTGTAGTCACTCTTCGGTGTCAGGGGACTAGGTGCCAGACCTGTTGGCGCTGAAGTTGGCAGTTCCAAGATAGTTGGCGTTGAGGCTGCTGGTACCATTCTTCAGTTCCTTTCTCTATCTGGCCTCAGATTTTGGTGGAAGTGTTGGCCAAAAATGATTTGACTCCAGTGTAGCTGTTTGCATCTCCTCAGAAGTCAAAAGCATGGACTTCTCTATCAACTGTAATTTGAGCCAAGTGTACCTGGGCTTGAGAATCTTCAAGGAGACAACTGGCACACAGAACACCTGTCCAGGATGTGGCTCTGTCCCAAGCAGAAAAATCATCAACTCTGTCCATTTATGAAGGGGATGAGGCAGTCACAGGATGGGCAGTGTTTCAAATCTGACTGCTTAGAATCCATCATGAGGGGTAGCAATAAGCACAACCCTGGGTAGACTGTGCAGGAGGCAGCTAATAAGGAAAAGGCTTGTAGTGCCAGCCAGTACAATAATATATAAATATTCATTGGGCCAAAAACAGGGAGGGAGAATGATTCTATAACATGGGCAGTAGGAGATGTGGATTCAAATATTCTCTCTGTCTGATTCAGAGAAAGATTATCAATCTTCATCTGTAAAATGGTCACCAGTAAAAATGTCTTTTCCAAACTTTAGATGTCCACAGTGTCATAGTTTGTGAACCTCTTAAAACCCAGGATATCTGTTTAAGAAAATGAATTTTGCTTTTGTATACAGTTCTAGAATCTAGCTGACTCATACAGAGTAGAAAACTGGAATTCAATAAAAAACCTGCACAAGTGTAACGGAACACAATACAGCTAGATATGAGTAACTCTCATATACATTAATAAAAGACTGTTTTAGCTAGTGTGATCTTAACTGACTTAAATGCAAACTGTATTGGACTCCACCTTAGTAAGTTACTTCTTTTGAAGCGCTTTCATTTAAAACCTGAGGAAGGACTGTCAAACTGCAATGCCCTCAGTGACACACAACAGGAATATTTTAGAAATTAAAAGAACTAGAGGTAAATAAATAGAACCACACAAAAAGGTGGTGGTTATGCCATGCTAATATGCACTAGCTATTACCATCAGCCAACATGAAATTATGAGGAGCGGCTTGGAGGGCAATGCGTACCACCTTGGTTTGCCCTTTTGCAACGGTCAGCCAATGCATCAGAATCTGTAGGACGAGTGCTCTCATTGGATAGTCCTGGTGCCTTCAACAGGTGTTTGGGCAGGCTGGCTGGGGTACAGGGCAGTTGGTGTTAAGATGGAAGGTAGAAGAGGGCACCTTCCTGCACCACAAATCATATCCTCCCTCTTCTGCTTAGTGGTTATTAGTGGAAGGTATGAGTACATCTGTGGTTTGTTTTGGTTTGTCTATTATGGACTGCAGCAATCATGTGGATGTGTGTCCAGGTACTGACAGCATTCATCACTGACGACATGGGGAATTTCATGGACAATTTTGCAGTCAGTTTATGTTGGCGCCGTTACCCCAGAACTTGACATTACTGCAGTCCAGCCATTGCTGGCTGAAAACCAAATACCACATCACTAGGAATAATTTTTAGGACTTTGAGAGGCCTGGCCAAATAGCTCCATATTTGCAGTTTTGCTAATACGAATTGGAGGATGGGTCAGAGATGTATCATGTAATGCAATGGTTCTCAAACTTTTTGTACTGGTAACCCCTTTCAAATAGCAAGCCTCTGAGTGCAACCCCCCTTATAAATTAAAAAACACTTTTTTATATATTTAACATTGTAATAAATGCTGGATGCAAAGCATTTGGGGTAGAGACTGACAGCTTGTGACCCCCCCCATGTAATAATCTTGCGATCCCCTGAGGGGTCCCAACCCCCAGTTTGAGAACCCCTGATGTAATGTACCATAAGAATGGAAGGAATGTTTGGACAGCTGACCTTGGTTTAAAGTGATCTTGCATATACGTTTTATTGTTATTATGACTAGAAATGTTTTGATAAGAGATGATAGAAGAACTGGTGGTCCACTAAGGGTTACTATGGTGACCTAGTAGAAGTCACTATGAGTTAAACGAAGTTGTACTTTGTTTAAGTTAGCTATAAAAGATTAAGCAAAACTATACATTTTGGAGCAGTGAGAGGAAGCTTTTCTTTGGGCTAGGAGCTGACCCCTAAATTCCTCATCAGCTGAACAGAAGGAGGGCCCCTGGAAGCCTGGCTGTTGATTACTCAAAACCGTCTCAGACTCTGGGTAACTATAATGTTTGGGATGCTCTGAACCTATAGCTATAGCATGTATGTTTGTGTGTGCCTGAGACCTAATAAAAGAGTAGTTTTAGGTAAAAGCACTCTGGTTATCAATCAATCATTTATCAGACAGAGGAGTTGTGTCCCCATTGATTTATTCCTGACACTCCCTGGAGAGAAACAGTTGAAAACCCTGAATAACACCACTAAAGATTTTTGCAGTTTGTTGGCATGGGTGCTCCAATGACTTATGTGGTCAGTTTGCAGTTAGTGTACAAAGCAGTGTTTTTGATGAATCAGCATGAATTCTGTTTGGTTTATTAATATGCTTTTTATTTCACAGAATCACAGCTTTGGCTAGCAGGTCCTGGCAGCAGGGGTTTCAAACATCACCAAGGCAGATACTGGCTGTGATTGGTTCTCCCAAAAAATCACAGAGCCTGGGTGGGTTTGGGACACCTCCACTCTTCCCTTAAGAATTGGGCATCAACACAATTTTCTCAGGAAAAGAGGTTGGATTTGTCAGCAAACCTGAGCCATCACTATGAGACTGGGGTTTCCTAGGCAGTAGTCTGTTCTACGTTACAAGCCATGATAGACCTTGGGGTAAAACAAACTAAGATAGAGTGTTGTTAAGACCTGGGACAGTGATGCTCAGGATATGCTCAACCTATAGGGAGAAGGCAGGTGAACTGATGTTCTTCCTGGTTTCACTGCTGCTAGGATAGGTTGCCTGAGAAATTATCCTGTTATGGAATTAATGACGTTGCAGCCACTTGGTCAAAAATTCCAGATCTTTGTATCTGTCCTCATTGGCCTCTGCCTTGTGCAATTATTCATTATAACAAAATCTGCTAGAATTAGCCTCTTATTTTATTTTAATACACTAAATAGTCATATCTACAGGATTGATTTTTTACTATATTCTGGTTCCTTATTAATATAAATTCTCTCACACTAATCTGTTCATGAAAATTCATAGTCACAAGGACAAACAAAGGATTAAAAAAGTATTATTACCATAACTGAATAGGAATCCATAATGACACATTTGATCTTTTCTAGTGAAATTAATGTTAAAAAGTGACCATCATCTTTTCAAAGTTTCATGGAGGACTGTTACCTGCACAGGCCCTGGCTTCCAGCTGTCCCTGTGTGAGCTCAACCCCCACTCAGTCCCAGGTCCCGTGCCCCTACTTCACCCCTTCCCGCAAGCTCCCACTCCTGCCCCCCAGGTCCCGCTCCTCCTCCGCCCGTTCCCTCAAATCCCCACTCTGCCCTGCCTCTTCCTGCCCCTACTCCGCCTCGTTCCGCCCCCTCCCCTGAGAGCACCCCATCCCCGCTCCTCCCTCTGCCTCCTGCACGCTGTGGAACAGTCGATCTGCTGCAGACAGGAGGTGCTGGGAGGGAGGGAGAGGAACTGATTGGCAAAGCATGGCAGGTGGGAGGGGGAGGGCTAGGGAGAGGAGCTTGGCTACCGGTGGGTGCTAAGCACCCACTAATATTTTTCCGTGGGTGCTCCAGCCCTGAAGAACCCACAGAGTCAGCGCCTATGGTTACCTGTCATTCCATGACTTCTCATTCTTCCCATCTTATATTCTGCTTTTAGAGATGGCAAGAGTGCTGCTCCAATAGCTATACCATCTATCATGGCACTGAATTTAAGAACTATGGGCTTCTTCTCTAAGCCTTCTGGCAGTTGTGGAAATTCATTGGTTTCAACTGGAGTCTGATTAACACTTGTTGGTGTCTTTTCAGAGGGCAATGGAGTTGCAACATCTTCTTTTGCAGGCTGTGGGCTATTTAGAAGAAGAGATACCAGAAACAACTATTAGATATCCTAATGTATTCATTATACAGTACTGGCCTGATTCTCCCACAGAGCAGCATTAGCCCGTAAGAGGATAGAAAATAAGACAGGTCCATACAGGATGGCAAATAAAGCAAAACTTACGCTGTTGATGGTTGCCTGATGAGGTCTGAAATCTGTTTGGAAAGCTGGTGAGAACTGCGCACCATCATGCTGTGTAGAGTGGCAGGGTGTTGAGGAATGTTGATGCTGATAGCTCCCACTTTCAACACTGCAGCATTATTTGTTTTCAATCCTCTTTGGGCACTATAAAGAGCCTGTGATTTGGCAATACTGCATTTGACTACAGTTCTAACAAACAACAAAATATGATTATTTGCATCCATTTCTCAAAATATTTTTTAAAAAATATATACGTTGATATAGCTTTTCAACAACAAATTAGCTGAATTATGAAGTATTAAGATGAACACACTTGTATTAGCAATTTATAAACTATATACATGCCTACTTAGTTTCTATTTATGTACACATAGATGCAGTACATGCTGTATAAGCAACTATACAGTTTATTATATTTAACAAAATTATACGGCATGCATAGCAAAATGTCTGTTCAATTATTATAAGAATGAAATAATATAATTTGCGATTACACAGAATAGACTGCATACACACACTATACACACAGTGAACACAATTGTGATTCTATATCACCTATTTCATCCTAATTTTTTCTCAAGAATTTTAAACAATCTTCTATAGTGACAGCTCCTCAGAGAGACTTTATTTTAACAACTACTTGACTACTGGACAGGATTCTGTCTCAATTTGTAGTTAATATGTAGCAAACTATTTGCTTTTTTGATGTAGGAATATTCAAGTTTAAGTGGCCCTAACTTCACAAATGTAAACTTCAAACTACACTAATTTCAAAGGTGTCATCATATAATACAGCTGTGACAGAAACACAATTGCACTATGTGTTTGTAATTCTAACAGTGTTTTTCATTTTCAATAACCATGCTATAAAGAATAACAAATCCATGACTATTTCTCATCTTTTTGGTCAGTTATTGGAATTTTACTCAGACAAGTTTTCAAGTACTATGGCTTACACCAGGGGTCAGCAACCTCTGGGACACGGCTCGCCAGGGTAAGCACCCTGGCAGGCCGAGCCAGTTTCTTTACCTGCCGCGTCAGCAGATTTGGCCGATCGCAGCTCCCACTGGCCGTGATTCACCATCCCAGGCCAATGGGGGCAGCAGGAAGCCGTGGCCAGCACATCCCTCAGCCTGCGCTGCTTCCCACAACCCCCATTAGCCTGGGACGGCAAACCGCGGCCAGTGGGAGCTGCGATTGGCCAAATCTGCCAATGCGGCAGGTAAACAAACTGGCCCGGCCCCACAGGGTGCTTACCCTGGCAAGCCGTGTCCCAGAGGTTGCCGACCCCTGGCTTACACTATTATGGTTTAATACATATGATAGGAATATAATTTAGAAGAGGCAATATATTAGCAACATAGTTTGCCAATTAGTATAGAACTAAATTTTCAACTTTCAGCTCAGATGATTTGAGCAGCAATTTCCTCTCAGGGGTATAACTAATATTCTTCACAGTATTAACATTATAATAATACAATTAAGAGGAAAAATGGCATTTAATTTTTGGGCAACCTGACTGCATAGTATTTATGTAATTATCTTCACAGGGTTAATGTTAAAGTAATTACAAGTTATTTCAAGTGTTATTCTCCAACACTATGCCCAAGGCCTAGCTAGCTCAAAGAACCCAAGAAGTGGGAGTACAACCAAGGCAGTGTTTTTTCTGCTCATAGCAGGAGAGAACTGTCACTCTAATTCAATCACAGGCCTTCCAAACATCTGTTCTAACACTACTTTAACAGATTAAGAATAGATATTGCTGGGAGTTGAAAGAAGTTCTTGTTCAGGATCCCATGGCTAGAAGGAAGGCAGAAGCTTTAAGGGAACCAGATTGTCATTGATTAAAATTCAGGATTAGAGAGAGTTGTTTAATTTTATTATAAAGTGCTCTCACAGAAATGTGGAAGACACACTTCCAAGGAGGAAAAGTCCCAATTTGTTCATTAATGTTTTCAGAACAGTATGAGGCAAACATGCTTTCCTTCAGAAGTGGGTAAGCGTGTTTTGTTCTAGCTTTTAAAAAAATTAATAAAATATAAAATACATATGGCCAATACAAAATAATACCACTATGTTTATGTTAGCGTTCCCATACATCTCATTCCAAGCAGAAATTAACAGGGGGCAGTGTTATGTTCCATACCTATGTCTTTCCCTCAACCACTCAACACTCCAGCACCAAAAGGCAACTAGCTGCGAGTCAGCCCAGAATACATTCCTTACATCAATGTTTCAAAAAAATTGACTCAACTAGCTGTTCAATCATCATCAGTGTAACTCTCAGCATGAAGGAACAATGAAGCAGTTTCCCCAACCTATGCCAAGACACCAACACAATCATCCACTACACAATTTGTTGAAAAAGTAAGTGTCATAGTCAGCACTAAAATATTCACTGTTTGATTCTATGATAAAAAAAATTCCCAGTTTAAAAACAACATTTGAATGCACACTCTGTCTTGGTGCTGAAACATGAGCAGTATTTCTAATACAATTTAAAGAAAAGCATTAAGCTATTGTACCAGAAAGTGTGTGTGGGGGGAGGGGGGGGACACAGAAACAAATATAGATCCAGTGTAATTAAACTAAATGATAGAAACCCACATTTCATTGGTTCCAGACTTGAGGCTCAAAACTCACAAATCTAGACTTCCTTTATATCTAACAACTAGGTTAACTGTGCTTCCTGGGCAAGTACTTAATTTTTCATTTAATTAAAGTATCTTACTATAAGTGTCTGCTCTAAGATGCTGCCAGCATGGAAAGCAGGTGTTCAGAACACTTAAAACACCATCCTACTCATTCTTAACATGCATTATACATCTAACAAAAAAAATGTATATAGCACTAGAGCTAGCTCAATATTATTCAAATGTTACTAAACAAACACTGAAGCTATTCACCAAATAATTCATTCAAGTAGTAGCTTTTGTGGTATTGGATCAGTTCTATAGATTGTCATTCTAAAAGAGAACAGCTGGAAAGTGATTTGGCAAACAGGAACGCATAGCTATATGGGAAAACCTGTGGAAGTAGGCTGAAGGGGAGAAAATTGCTGCAAGGTTCCATTCTGCAGTACTTCTTGAACCAGTTACACTGGGCTCAGGAAGAACTGGATGGGAGAAGGAGGAAGAGGGAAAAGATGGGAAGGGTTTCCCCACCATCAAACAGGCTACAGTGCCAGTCCCAAACCCCACAGAACTTGGGAGAGATTAGAAAGGAGAAATCAGCAGCAGGACAGCTGATATCTACATGGAGGCTCCGTGCCATATCTGTATCCCACAGCATTATCCCCACCCCTCACATCCTCAGACTTCTGCATATGGAGTTGCCTCAGAATCCACGCAAAGGTATGTGGGGTTGATCAGTGGTAAGAAGGGACTCCCCACCAAGTAGGTGTTTTGGAAAATACAGTTTCTGTATTTTCTGTATTTACATTTTTGCCCTGATGTCTGCAGAGTCAACAAGGGACAGGAACTTACAGGTTTGACCACTATCCTACTTCCCACCCCCAACCTTTTTTCTTGGTGTGAAGTCCCAGAGTTGTGGAAGACCTTATTTGGGTCTGAGAACAGGGGAAAGGGAGGAAGTGAACATGAAGACAACATAGTCCATTTCTATATGAGAGGGGGAGACCCCCGGGCACAGGGTCCCCTGTACATGTGGAAGTTAGGGAGTGGATCTGGAAGTGCTGTAAGTTTTAAATAGAACAGTAACTTTTAAAGATAACTAATGTGTGTACTTATAGTTTCAAATATTATTTAAATTATTAGATGCAAGAATAAAGTAAGTAAAGACAAAGAGCCCATAGTGAAGTCAAAAAGAGTTATGTGACTGCAGTCAGTCAGAGCAGGCCCACAGTGGGATAAGAATGGTCTAATTAACCTGTTCTCTTTACCTGGATCAGCACCATTTCATATCATTAGAACATATAGTAGCAGCGTAAAGAACAGCCAAAGAATTAGGCCTTAATAGTTATTAAAACCAGTCTAGTTCTTCAGCAACTATAGCACAGTGCACGCAATTGGGCAAAAGGGTAGACTGTTCAATGAACACCCATAAATTTTCTTAATATATAATTAGTGGACTACACTAACTAATTTAGAGTCTATTGTTTGCTAAGCTAGAATGTTATGAAGCAACAACTGGCTACACTCAAACACAGTAATAATGCAGCCTTTAACTACACAGCACAATGTTAATTGCAAGTCCATTAAACATAATAATATGACATACAGAAACTCTTGTTTGGCTGTACTTGTTGGAGATGTAGGAAAATCCTCCAGTCTACAGATGAAGATTGAAGAGAAAGCAAGAAAAACAAAAAGCAAATAAAGAATAAACATTCATGCAAAATTAGTTAAATACTCGTAACCCACAATATGACAAATTATCTAAAAATATATTAAAATTTAACAAGTTGACACTATGGTTTTTAGAAACTTTAGTAATTTTTCCCATTTTGTTGCATCCCTATTTGTGTGTGTGCAAGATCAGAGACACTGCATTGAACAGAAACATGAATTTCAGCCACCTTCTGAAGTATTACATGGCTGACAGTTTAGAGCTTTTATCCACACTTTTTAAATATGTATGTACATTTAGCAATTTGGCTATGGACAATATCAATAGTAGGGGGTTTTAGTACAGAAAACAATATTGCAATATTTAGTTAGAATTTATATAGTGTAGAAAACTGGACACGAATTATTTTAAAAACTGAGACATGAGTGACTTTTCACGAGACAGCCTCCTTAGCCATCTCATCATTATGCATATTTTAAAGGCCAAAGTAGCATACTGAGGGTTACCCAACTAACATTGAGAAACGGCATGAAAGTGATTTACATTATGAAGAATTTTAATTTTATTTGTAGTGCTCCGCAATTCAAAAATAAAGAGATTCAAATGGAAAGGAAGTAAGAAAAATAAACATGCACTTCTAACCTGAGTTTGTGAACATAGCAAAAGAGCAAACTACATGGATATTTAGCAAGTCATTCTAGGTGTTCATGCTTAAAAGGTGATATTTTAAAAATCTGTCAGTTGTATAGGGTAAAGAACAGACCTTATAGAAGTAAAGCAATTTAAAAGACCATGCAACATGAGAGGTCAAAAAGTTCATCCTTTATGAAACAAGAAGATCTCATATGGGAAGAAACAGCATTAAAGATTAAATACTCTGATTTAAGAACCTCTATGTATCATTGAGGGAAATCTCCAAACTTTAAAAAAGTAATTATTCTAAACATTATAGAAATAACCACAGATACACGTAATGTCTTTGAGTCATTGTGTGTACACAAAATTGCTCAAGAAAGCTATGATTTTGTGAAAAAAATATTTTTATTCAATGGATCTATTTCCTACCATTTTTCACAATACAACCATTCATTTATTTAGGCACTGATCCTGCAAACTCTTTTGCACATACCCTTTGCTAATGGGCGTAGACCTACTGAAGTCCACATGAGTATTCATATTTGTATAGTTAAGTACATGCCTATGTGTTTAACTGATTGGGGCCATAGTTATAGATGACTGTACATTCACCATAGCCCAAATACTGCTCATTGTACTCACATGAGTAGTCTCATTAACTCTGATGGAATTATTTATGTAATGCAAGCAGGATTTATTCCAAATACAAATGTTTGCACTGTATATTGTCTGGGCAAGAAAAATGGCTCTCACTATAAATGCTGTCATGAAACAAAAAAAATATGCTTTAGTTAAAAAACCACCTCTGTCTCTCAGGATGTGTGTGTGTAAAAATGAGTTTTAGGAGCCACACTTGAGACTCATTCCAACAATGAGCTCTACATGGCTGCCCATAGAGCTCTACTGACTTAAAGGGGACTGTGCATCAATTCAGACCTCATTATAAGATCAGGGCCCCGGCCTCCACAGTAAGTCCCATATATTTCTCTGTATGTACAGCTGATGCTCCATTTCTATACAAATGTGTTTTTGTTATTTTTAAATTGTTTTTGGCTTCACACTCACTGGATATTTGGTGTAATTCCCTCCAGCAGAACAATGTTAACACCACCTATATGAGCAGTGGCACAAGTCTCAGTCATCTTTTGGTGCAGAACATCTTTAAGAGAAGAGAGAAAATACTTTAGAAATACTGGAATATAGTAAAATATTTCCATATATGTCAATTACTTGCCAAAATACAGTACAAGCTAATGTAAATGTCACAATGTTTGATAATTCTATTAAATAGTCTCACATTTAAACACTAGCTGGTGAAGAAAAGTTGCAAAAATGTAAGCTACACTTTCATTTTTTTAAAGGATTTTCATTATATTTCAGTTTATTGAAGTTTTAAAGAAGTTTACATAAAATATTGCTTATGTAACATTTAGGTATTTTTACACCATAATTACATACATTTGTTATTGCCTTGCTAGAAGATGTTCACTAAGTCAAAGAAAAGCAAAAAGTTACTACACCACCTTTCATTTTTTCTTTTAGTGTGAAACTTCCATGAATCCTCTTCAGCTCCGATTCCATTGTTAGTCCACCAATATCTGCTTCAAGGTGTGTGCGATTCACCATGCCTATTCCAAAGACTATTAGAGTCACGTGCTGAGGTTCAGAAGTAACCAGACTGCGTTTCCTCTGTGTCTTGCTCAAGCTGCTATTGTCCTGTTCATTCTCAAACACAACTCTACATGCAGGTTCAGTAGGGCTCCGAACACCTGCACAAATATATACCAATTATTCAGTGAGAACTTGAGTAAATTATCTATTGTGTGAAACCTATCTAAATTTGTATCTGAAAATAGGAATCTTTCCTATATAAGGTGGCGATGTTCTGGCTAACCATTGGTATGTCACTCATATCAGTCCAGTAACATTGTCACAACTGAGCAAAAACCAAGACACTATTGATAAAATAATAAATATAACTACAGATGATTTCATTATTGTACTGCTAACAATTGCTGATCCCCTTGAACTAAATAATATTTGCTGAATGTTACAGCCTAGAATGAGGATTTAATACACACCATCATGACTATGTGGCCACATATCAGCTTTCATAATGAGCAGCAGCCATTGTGACTAGTTATTAGGCATAGCTCCCTCCACTTACAACGTGGCGTGAGAGATTTTAGACAGGTTAAAAAAAAAAAGGGAGAAATTTGCCCCTTCGAATGTTTCATCTTTAATTAGATTTCCTTAATATTTCTGGTTAATTTAATGGACAGAAAGTTCTAGTAATTTAGTTTTGGAGGAAAAGTTTCCCTTTAAACACTTTAGACATAACTTTAAAAGAAATGTAATAATGGAATTTACATATAGAGAATTATGGCTATTATCATTTGTCAATTAAATGGATGTCCCTCACGTCCTTCATATCTAGTGGAAGCACTGACATCAATATAACACTTTCCCCTGCTTTTAGGTTTTACATTTTAAATAATTTTTTTTTTTTTACAAAATACAATATAGAAGTCTATGACCTATAACTTGTAGTGCCAAACATTTCTGATGCTATATAATTCAATAATAAATGTTCATCAACAAAAAAGTAATTTAGACATAAGGCCAATACTCAATCCTTAATTCACTTTGTTGTGCCCAGTGTTCAAATATACAGCAGTATACATAGGAAGATCACCCAACTTCTAAAGCTTTGGGAGAAATGCTATCCCCAATGAAGTCAATAGTAGTTTGATATCAATGGAGCAAGTATTTCACCCTCTTTTCTTAAATTTAGACTTTTACAAAAGTTCTGAAGTTTTTCCTCTTTGAAGTGACTGAGGGCTTGTCTATACAGGGTGTCAGTATGCACCAACAGGTGTAAATTCTAGTTTGCACCAATGTGTCACACACTAATTGGCCTGTGTGGATCCTGCTGGTGTATACTAAAAGTTCTGTTGTGCATTAACTTAATCCTTTTTCACACAGTATGCGTGAAACATAAGACTATCTGAAATGGGACTCCACCCCACGCCCTGAGTAAAAGTGACCTCCTTAATACAAAGAAGGAACAGAAGTTGAGTAAGAGTTATACCTACTCACTTTAGTTTAAAAAAAAAAAAAAAAAAAAAAAGCACTTGCTTTCCGATAGATGTTTTAATTTTGCAAGGCTGATGAAGCTGGAGTCTACCCAGTTCTCACTTGATCAACAGAATTGTTAACTAAGTTTTAACTACAGAGACAAATTCTGCCCTCAGTTGCACAGTGCAACCCAAACGAAGACAACAAGTCTACACAAGAATACCAGAGAACAAAAATTGAAAACAATTGAGCTGAACAGGTACCTAATGGCAGAATTTGGTATCAGACTTGGAACAGAATGAAACTAGCTTGACTTTCTAATATCACATGGAGTTTGTAGAGTTGGCAAATCAGAAGTTTACTTGCAATCAGGAAACATTTTGTTTGGAAGTCAATAAGATGGCAACCTGAACTCAAGAATTCCATTTTACAGCCATTTTTCTGAGCAGAACTACACAAATACTGACAACTTTTAGTAAATCATTTAGGAGAGAATCTTCCCATTTGTAAAATCTATCACAGGGCTGGCCAACCTGAGCCTGAGAAGGAGCCAGAATTTACCAATGTACATTGCCAAAGAGCCACAGTAATATGTCAGCAGCCTCCCTATCAGTTTCCCCCCTACCCCACTCCCAGCACCTCCTGCCCCACCGGCACCCCCACTGGTTGGCCACCCCTGCTCTATCAGAATCCAGTACTACACAAAACTGTGTAAATTAAATTATTTTCAACCCTAAAACATCTCACCTGTTGGCCCAAAAGTTTCAGACGATTTTTCTAAAATCCCTGTTGGATCAGAGATAAGTGAATAAAAATTCAGCAGTTTATACATATTTTGCCAGCACTCTGCAGATGGCTCACTCTGTTCTGACACTGTAATTGAATCTGAATCATCCATATGAATGGTCATGTGATCAACTACATCCTTTGAACCCTTCCTGGATACTTTAGAAGTTCTTCTTTCTGATCTCCCAAGAGAATTCTTATTTCGAGATTCTTTTTTATTGTTCTCATTATTGGTTCTTTTGTTCTTTGCATTGTTTACTCTGCTGCCTCCATTGATGCTTCCTCGGGAGCTGCGGCTAAAGTCAGAAGAGCGAAAGTCTCTATGTTTGCGGGTTTTAAAGGTAGGTGTTGGAGAGGCCGACCCAGCAGTGTATCTGCTAAGTTTGATGTCCGTCTGTGTGGCTTTAATATCGTCTATCATTGTACTGAATTGATGAATAAGCCGAACCAGTGCCATATCTACGTGCTGGCTTATGGACTGGCAGGAAATTGTAAAATTACAGTGAAAAGTATTATAGTAACGCTTGTTCAGGTCATGAAAAGAAAGGGCACTGGTTGAATTTTGGGGTGTGCACATTGACTTCTCCATTACAACAGCACTAATGCTAAAAGTTTCCAACATCAATGCCGGTTTGAATTCAAGTGGGGGAAGATTGACGGCTCCTTGCCTAACAGAAAAAAAAGATAAAAGTTAAGGATTTTTTAAAAAAAGAAGGCCAGCATTAAATAGCTTTTATATAAAAAGTTCAATAAATTAGTAATATAACAACATTCAGTTCCTTCAGGAGATCACCTCTGCACTATCGTTTATTAATTTTTACTATAGAGTTTACCAATATTATACAATATATTGGCTACAGTAGAAACAATAGAAGCGAGAGTCATTTTGGGTCAATATTTTATTCTATGAAATGTGTAGTTTGATATGTAATTTGTCAATTTTACCATCCAGTTTTGTCTAAGACATTTTGCAAACAAAGAAGTAATATAGTTTTATTCAGTAAATGATAATTACATTACAGGGTTGGAACAGCCTAAACCAAATACTTTGGATGTAGCTTTTCCAAGTGAAAGTAAATTAAAACTTAATGAAAGTCTGTTTTCCCATTCTGTGAGGATGTGTTTCAGAAAGTCACACTGAACTTGAACGGTGAAAAAAGCAATTACTGTACTCTTACACATATATATAATTTAAAAATAAATATTTAATAATATACCTTCGTGCTCTCTTGCTTTTTCTCTCTTTTGTTGTATCTGAATCAACAATGTCTGCCCTGAGACAGTCCAAAGTCCCTGAGAATGAAAGATACTCTCCGAAATACATTCTATAGCACAGTGGCACTGCATCTTGAGACTGAATTCCTGTATGGCTCAGAAGAGGTTTGAAAACAACCTATAAAAATATAAGATCTCTGAATTAGCTCTGTTGCCTAGAGATTTCTTATACTTCTGTTTCCTTGCTTCAGAAATGAGTTTTAATTTTTTGTTGTTATTATTTATCATAAAACTAGAGTATTTGTGATAGGCCCACTATATAAATTGTAAAATAAAGATTTCCTTTTAAACTTAATTTAATTTGTATTGCTGTTAAAAAGTATAAATCCAAGATTTAGACAGAGAAGAAATGTAGTGAACCTATTTATCCCAAAAAGCCCAGTAAAACTCCTATGCAGCATGTTTACCTCAGCCACTGGTTGCTTTAAATTTAAAGCTGGATGAGGGGGTTCCATCCAACTGCAGCACCAGCTTTCTGACTGGACAAGGAAATAAGTCTGCAGAGGAAGACCCTCCACACAGAGGACCCAGATTCAGTTTATTAAAAATCCCCTAGCTCTTCAGATTTAAAGGGAAATGCCCTCTTTGTTCTCACTCATGAAAACATTAGGAGACTCTCACAAAGCTTTCTTGGGACTTCTGTCCCCACAAGGTTATACTGTTGAATACAATACAAGGTGGAACAATATAACCACTTTACATTTTACTTTGTTTTATCAAACATTTTTTCCTCCCAACAAACTCCAAAACTCATTAAATACCCACTTGTGCATCTGCAAGTTGAACAGCAGGAAATCCCTGGTTACCCTCTTCTACACCTGCAATGTCATCCTGACTGGTGCTATGCTGAGAATGTGTCCCATCCAAAGTGTTCTGGTCACTGGATAGAACTGTATTGAAGTCTGAAGCAGAGGGTATTGTAGGAAGATTGGGTGCAACACCTACAAAATAAATCCCTGTATGAACACTCCATAACACCACAACAAGTCATAACACTAAGTGACTCTACATTGTCTAGACAAAGAATAAAACTCATAAAAAGGATAGTTATGTAGAAACAAGTGGAATACTCAGAAGTCAAGTTGTAGCCTTGTTGATCCCAGGATTTTAAGAGAAACAAGGTGGGTGAGGTAATATCTTTTACTGGACCAACTTCTGTTGGTGGAGAGAGAAGCTTTTGAGCCACCTAAAGCTCTTCAGTCCTTCTTCTACTGACCTCAGAAGAGCTTTGTGGGGCTCGAAAGCTTCTCTCTCTCATTTCAGAAGTTAGTCCAATAAAAAGATATTACTTCATCCACTTTGTCTCATTACAAGTCAAGGTTTTTACTAGGCTACTAATATTAGAAAAGAGCTCTTCAAAGAGTGCTTTGAGTTACTTAAATACACTAAAATGTCATGTATCTACAGCTAACGTCAACAAGCTGATCCTTAGAGTATTTGTGGAAAATAACATACCATACTCTTATTAAATATCAAAAATACTGAAAGTTAGTTTGGTAAATTTGTGCAAAAATAAAAATAAATCCCACCCAGATCAAAATTGGGTGGGATTTGCTGGCCTAAAATGTAAAGCTTCCATGAATTAGTGAGCCTGAGGGACATGTTTGGAAAACGATCCTGTTACAACACAATTTATTATTACAGAAAACTCAACAAAAAGAATGGTTGCTTACCTTGATATAACTATTGGTTTTTGAGATATATTGTCCACATGAGTTCTATTTGTTGCATGCACACACTGCATGTACACATAATCAAATTCTTTTTAGGCAACAGTGCCCATTGCGGCCACACGTATGCTGAAGCTGTCCTTATGTCCCCTTCACTAGACAGCATAAAAGGTGGAAAGGGCCAAACATCCCTCAGTTCTTTTGCCAGCACAGAATCCCAGAGGAGTAGGACTCCATAGTGGCAGGTAAGGAGGGCAGGTTGTACAATCCATGTAGGCAACACATCTTGAAGAATCATAGTTACTGTACAGTAAGTAACCAATGTTTATTATTCAAATGTTTCCCCACTTGGATTCTATTCTTGATAACTAACAAGTTCTTGTCTGTTTGCTTGGAAACAGATGATAGCAATCCAGCTGAAACAGTGGCTGGGCCTACATAGACATGTGGCTGCTGAGACGGAAGCAGGTGGGAGACTAAGGGAGTCAGCCAGCTGAGTTTCCCAGCAAAGAAAGGCAGGGAGATAGGATATTTTCCCTTGATTTGAAACCAACTCTACAAGGAAGAATCCTCAATGGAAGGAAAACTGCACCTCGCCAGCAGCACTGCTAGCTCTTCTTCTGCCTGCACCTGTAAGGCCCTGATGGCTTCTACCCAGGTCCTGGTCTTGACTTGCTGGGAATGCAGACTGTGTGTTCCTTCTGAAGAAAGCCAGGCATGGGGAACCACCCGGTAAGAGAAGTATCTGTTGTTGGGGTCCCTCAAGAAACAAGAGAACTACAGGAGAGGGTGACTCATTTGCATCGTACCTGGGAGCACTAGGACTTCATCGACAGAACACACTTGGAAACATCTGGGATGGAGGATGATAACTGATTACAAATGACTTCAGCATCACCAGAGAAGAAAAAAGAACCACCTGCTTTAAAGGCAGGAGAAGGCTGTTGGCTACCCTGGGCATTAGACAAAATGCACCCTGGGCATTAGACAGTGCACCCTTCCCCACCCCACCCCAGAACCTCTGTCAATTCGAGGTCAAGAATCAGTATGCTGTACTGACTACGGGAGGAAAGGAGAAGACCCTGCCAATGCCTGAGGAGTAGGAGAAAACACCTGCTCCCAAAGCTGTGTGTCCCATGGCCACTAGTTCCCAAGAAGGGCACATAAAGTGGTGGTTGTAGGAAAGTCCCTTCTGAGAGAGATGGAGGCATACATTGTATTCTTGGCTCCATGTCTAGTTGGCAGCCAGTATCAAGCGGAGTGCCCCAAGGGTCAGTCCTTTTTTGTTCAATATCTTCATTAATGATCTGGAGGATGGCGTGGACTGCACCCTCAGCAAGTTTGCAGATAACATTAAACTGGGAGGAGTGGTAGATACGCTGGAGGGTAGGGATAGCATACAGAGGGACCTAGACAAATTAGAGGATTGGGCCAAAAGAAGTCTGATGAGGTTCAACAAGGACAAGTGCCGAGTCCTGCACTTAGGATGGAAGAATCCCATGCACTGCTACAGACTAGGCACCAAATGGCTGGGCAGCAATTCTGCAGAAAAGGACCTAGAGGTTACAGTGGATGAGAAGCTGAATATGAGTCAACAGTTTGCCCTTGTGGCCAAGAAGGCTAACGGCATTTTGGGCTGTATGAGTAGGGGCATTGCCAGCAGATGGAGGGACGTGATCATTCCCCTCTATTCGACATTGGTGGGGCCTCATCTGAAGTACTGTGTCCAGTTTTGGGCCCCACACTACAGGAAGGATGTGGAAAAATTGGAAAAAGTCCAGCGGAGAGCAACAAAAATTATTAGGGGGCTGGAGCACATGCCTTATGAGAAGAGGCTGAGGGAACTGGGATTGTTTAGTCTGCAGAAGAGAAGAATGAGGGGGGATTTGATAGCTGCTTTCAATTACCTGAAAGGGGGTTCCAAAGAGGATGGATCTAGACTGTTCTCAGTGTTATCAGATGACAGAACAAGGAGTAATGGTCTCAAGTTACAGTGGGGTAGGTTGGCTATTAGGAAAAACTTTTCCACTAGGAGGGTGGTGAAGCACTGGAATGGGTTACCTAGGGAGATGGTGGAATCCCCTTCCTTAGAGGTTTTTAAGGTCAGGCTTGACAGAGCCCTGGCTGGGATGATTTAGTTGGGGATTGGTCCTGCTTTGAGCAGGGAGTTGGACTAGATGACCTCCTGAGGTCCCTTCCAACCCTGATATTCAATGATTCTAAATAAACTCATGCCATTAAATACTATACAACTGTTTAACAACGATCTTTTAAAATCAAGTTCACAACAATCCTACTTTGTGGTTCTTTTCACAGAATAACAAGTTACAGATTTAACAGGTTACAGAATCAGAGTCACAGTGGGTGAACACCTTCACTCACATGTGAAATTAAGCACTCACAATGTGCTTGCAGGATCGGGGCACATATTTGTTCAACCATAATATAATTAAAAGGTAATAATTATATTCTGAGATTAACAAAGAGAGGCTAAAGGACAGTTAATAAATTAAAAAGGAGGAACCTTCAAATTAACAACAGAAAAACTGAAAATTAAAATATTCACATTTGAAGATTATGAACAAGGGAAGGATTACAAAAGGACTATGGAAAGACCAGTAAACTGCTGTAAATTATCTTGTTTAATGTGTTTTAGCACATTTTTAATCCTTCAATCCCATCTCTCCTTTCTTTTTCCTGCCTTCATTCCCCCTCATGTCCTCTCACTACCTTCCCTTCAGGTTAAAGCTCATCTTTCTCAAAACAGATGAAATATGTTTGGTTATATTTAGCTTCAAAACTGAACAGGGAGAAAGAGGATCTGTTTTTCCTGTGTAAACTAACATATACACAAAAGTAAGACCTTTATTGTGCAGACAAGAGCCTTGCTGACAAAAGAAGTCTGAAAAGAAAGTTCTGCAACACACTGTGACATTTGAAAAATTCCCATTAATTCCTTGGGAGCAGAACTGAGCCTGAAGAAAGCCTGAAAACCCTTGATTTCCTTTTTTTTTTTAAAGCTATCTTTCAGCAGTTCGACAACTCTGCCTTCTTTGCTTTAGGAGTTTTCTTGTTTTCATTCATTCATATTTTTGTTAGAGTTTGAGACTCTGAGGGAGTTTTTCAGAAGTGAGACTCTGAGGGAACCATGTCTGGATGACATGCAGCTTGAAAATGCTGAATAAAGAGCCAGTCTGGACAGAAGCCAGAATACAGAGATTTGCATATTATGTAAAGGCTGTTTTAGGACCTCCATCACTGTAATATTTAAGTGCTACAAATACACTAATGCATTTATGCTACCACCACTTCTCTGATATAAAGAAGTACTATTAACCCCATTTTACAGAGGAGGAACAATAGAAAATTAGCATATGGTAATTATGCAGATTTCTGCATTCTGACTGGCCAATGACAGCTACAAGAATCAGAGTGTCAAAATCTGCATACAGGAAAGATAGGAAGTAAACTGATCATGCAAATCAAATACCCTGCAACAGAATGCAAGGAATTGCATAACTCAGGGAAAACTGATAACTATGCAATATCTTTGAAGTCCAATCATAGTTAACAATACCTGTTGGAAGGCTATTGTGTCCAGATTTGGTGTTGGGAGACTCTTGCACTACACCTCCTCTGTTGCCAACAGCATTTGACATCCAGTTATAGAAACTCACAGATGATGGTTCAGACAACAAAGGATGTTCAGATAACATTTCTGTGGCCACGGTATTTCCTGTATTAATAAATCAGTTTTAAGAAAGTTTTAAAGACCACGATACCAAAATTACTGTGTAAAATTGGTACACAACATAGGTATATTGATAGTGGAAAACAGGTGAGATACCTTTACTGTTAACTTATTCCGATATATAGGAATTCCTCAAGGGATATTTCAGAAAGGTATTAAAAAAATAGTCAGACAGCACTCTTGCAAACTATTGGTGCTGGGGAAGTCCACTCCAACCCTAGGCTTCAGAGCCTGAGCTCCAGCCCGAGCTGCAACTTCAAAGTGCTATCCATACAGCTATTTTTAGAGCACTAACACAAGCCCCACTAACCCCAATATGTCAAACTGGGCTTGAAGGCTCACTTCAAAATCCTATGTACGTACACACACACACAGTAGTAAGAATACATAAAATGAAAGCTTTTTAAAAAAAAATTTAATTATTTGGTTGTCATCTTCTCCCCCAACCTTCCATATTTCAGATTAGGGGTGATCAAAGACAAGCAACATGAAAACCTTAAAAGAGCTTACTACTGTAAAGCACCTAGTACACCAAGGCCTCAATCCTGTTCAGAGCCTCCTACCATAAAAACAACAGGAACGGTAACAGGCAGAGAGTCAGGAAATACAAAGTTAACCTTCTCAGTACCAGGGCTCTGGAGCTGTGCTCCAGCTGCGCTCCAGTTCCAGGCAAAAACCTGCAGCTCCCCTGTCTGGAGCTGCTCCATGCTCTAGCATCGGGCTCCACTCCAAAGCCCTGCTCAGTACGGTATTGTTTTAATTTTTTTTATTTCTGCTTTTCCACTTAAACCGGAGATTTATAGTATAAGTTTTTATACTAATTTTCAAATTACAGGATGTGCAATGAGAATTAATGTTATGTACTTCCAGACTCTCACTTTAAAATTAACAACTTTAATGGTGCGTTTTTACATATTTATTTTGCTTTTTGGCTTTGCGCATTTTTTTTTTAAAGCGGAGCTAAAGGAAAGTGTTAGCATTTAAAATTGAGATCTTCATTTTGTGAGGTGCTCATGTAGGCAGATTTCTTCAAAATCACCGAGTTGCTAAACAGCATATGTGTTCAGCTCCCCTTCAGATCAGCCATTCCTGGAGACAGAGACGCTATGTAGACGCAGCAGAGAAAAGGAGGAGAGAACAAGGGCTAGTCTACACTACCGCAGTCCATCAGCACAGCTGCATCAATGCAGCTGAGCCGCTGTAGCGTGTCTGGTGAAGATGCACTATGCCAATGGGAGAACGCGCTCCCATCAGCATAATTACTCCACATCAATGAGAGGCTTTCCCACTGACATAGCATGGTGTAGACACCACTTTAAATCCATGTAATTTACGTGGCTCGGGGGTTGGCCTTTTCACACCTGTAAGTCAATATGTGGCTTAAGTGGTTGCGTAGACAAGCCCCAAGTGAGCAAAAAAGAAACAGAGCAGCTGACTGTCGGGGAGGGACATAAGGCAAGAAGGTGAGCAGCAGCCCTAGTGCTAGTCCAAGATACAATGGATGGAAGTTGAAGCTAGACAAATTCAGACAAGAAATAAAGCACAAATTTTAACAGTGAGGATAATTAACCATTGGAACAACTTACCAAGGGTTGTGGTGGATTCTCTATCAAACAATTTTTAAATTAATATTGGATTTTTTTCCCTAAAAGATATGCCTCGGTTCAAACAGGTGGTAAATCAGGGAAGGCCTATAGTCCATGTTATGCAAGAGGTCAGACTTGATAATCACTGTGGTCCCTTCTGTCTTTATAATCTAGTCCCTGATTAGGGACCTTCATATTGGACACACTTCTCAAGAGGAGTTATATACAAAGTTACTCAGTTCTGTTGTTTGAATGGTTGTATGGACGTGCGCGCACACACACACACACACACGCAAAATTTCACTTCAAAATTCTATTTTTTCATAACGTTATAAGAATGTAAATATATGCG
This sequence comes from Mauremys reevesii, assembly GCF_016161935.1. NCBI lineage: Eukaryota > Metazoa > Chordata > Testudines > Geoemydidae > Mauremys > Mauremys reevesii. The sequence goes on along the minus strand of NC_052627.1, from coordinate 41,394,876 downwards.
GGGGGGGGGCGGTGTTCAAATATAGCAGTCACCACTAGGCACTGCTTTAATAACCTTACTGCTTCTTTAGAAAGTCAGAAGGGAAAATATCCTAACACCTTTGGGAAAGCATTGCTTCTTTTTTGATCATTAGCCCTTCATAAGGTAAACTGAAAAATTCCACAGACATAGCATGTACAGTACCTGTTCTTGTTAAAGAACTACTTTTAACTGCTGTAGTACTTCTTTGAGGAGTCCCTTCAAGAAGATTATGCAAACTAGGAAAACTTCCAGTAAGGTAGCTGAGTAGGCTCTCCTTTCTTGGACTTTCCTTGACTGGCATTCCAGAACGGCCAACATGCACTGGTGAATCCGTGGCTGTGTCTCCACTAGTATAGCTCAAGGACTGGTAAGGATGTATACCCTTTCACACACAAAACACAAAACACTAAATGGCAAATAATCTATATACATATAACAAAATCAAAATAAGTAATTATTAAGTGCTATGAACACTTTATTAAGCCTGAACACAAGACCAGAATCCAGAAACTCAGGGATCATAATCTGGCTCTGATACTAACTCTTTTGGCAGAACTCTTGTGGAGGACTCTTACTACTGTTAACGTTGGAAGACAATACTAGCACTGAGGCTACAATCAGAGTACCATAACAAACAAAACCTTTTTACTATTATCCTCAGAACAAGAGAGTCAGTTTTAGCTAACACCATCACTGGAACCAAAATCAAGGAGGAACTCTCTCTAAGAATATCTAAATTATTTATGTACAGAAAACGTGATAGGGTTCTGCAGTATAATACCATCAATGACAGCAGACTTTATACATCATATTCCTAAATTGCACGTTTTAGCCAAAAATTTCCAATTTGTGCACACAACCACATATTTTATCCTAAATATTACTCATGTGCACCCATACATTTTGGAATTCACAATTTAATGGTCTGTTTTTGAAAGTGGGGACCTAGAGTTAACTGCTGGGGGGGGGGAACTACAGTGATTAAATAATGTAACTCTTTTCTAAAGTATAATGAACATGGCTCAATTGCATAGTATGCATTATATTGGTTAGTGTTTAATCCAGGTGAAAATTATTTTGGGGACACAAAATCAAACTTAAAATAGATTGCAAACAAAACACTTCTCTCCCCCCATATCCTCCAAGTTACAGTATAAACTTACCTTTATTTTCAGAGCAGAATCATTGTGAGTATGGGTCTTGGATAATTTCCTCATGATCTCAGCCCCAGTTACAGGCCCAGAAGAAACTCCAGCAGGTGGAGGACGGTTAGCTGTTCCTTCTAGGAGCATTGTGTGTTCACTGACTGTAGCTGAACAATGTAACAATTGTACAAATTAACTTCATGTTAAATAAGTCCAAGAGTACCTATTATGTACGCTTATTCCCAAACCATCATGTACACATCCATGCTTTTGCATTTTGGCACATGGATGGCAGAGAGACTGATCTAAGCAAAATCTAACAAAGAACAAAACCCCAAGCATGTGCCAGCTGGCATGTATACAAGAGTATAATGCAGTTGTCAAGCATGTTTTGAAATTATACTAAGATGGCTTTTAAAATTTTATGTCACGGTGTAGCGGGGTGGTCACCTCGCTTCGGCCCTGGAAGGGTACAAGCAGCCCTGGGGAGGGCTGCACTAGTAAAAGCAGCTCTGGAGAGGGCTGCAGGTCTGAAAGCTGGGCTGATTGGGAAAGCAGCCACAGCTGTAGCTGGCTTAATAAGGGTCCAACTGACCCTTATAAGAGGGCAGAGGGCCAGGAGCAAGCAGTCTCCCTCTAGCTGAGGAGAGAGATGGACCTAGCTGCCTAAGTGCTAAAGGGTACTGGAGTGAAGCAGGGCTGGGGAAAGGCTAGAGGAGCTGGGGAGCTCAGGGCCAGCAACTCCTCAGGCAGCAGGGCCTTGTACAAGGCCCCTGGAGGTACTGGGTTGCAGGGAAAGGCAGCAGGTCAATACCTCCCTTGCCTATCATGACTGGCTTATACAGACTACAGTTGGCCCCAGTGAAAGGGGGGGCTCAATGGTGACTGGCAGTTGCCCATAGGCTGAGGAAAGGTGGGGATAGAGGGTTGGGGGTTCCCCTGGGTGGGGAGACCCTGAGACTGTGGGGGTATTGCCAGGGGGCAGCACCCCAAAGACAAAGGGCACTGGGGTCCAGGAGGGACACAGGGGCCAGCGGCAACGAGACTCCGGACGGCAGAGGGCGCTCTGCGCTCCAAAGAGCGAATTCCCTGAGACAACCAGCAGGAGGCGCCACAAGGGTGAGTCCCGCAACTGTTACACATGGAAAATACCTATTAAAGACAGACACATAGCTACAACCATTCAAATGCATGACGTAAGTCTACAATGTCAGAGACAGCACATAATATAAGTTAAATGTGCATGAAGCAACTAATTAAGCTGGAGTATTTTATGTTATCAAATAAGGGTGAGCAAGGAAGAAAATCGGATGTCAATTTTTCAAGACAGGTGGCAACCCCAGTTCTAGTTAAAACAAAAGTTCACTGAGGTGAAGTGAGGACTGAACTCATACCACAGATTTAGAGAGTTTTAGCCTCAGATGCCACAGCATTAGGCTTTGTCTGCACTAGCACTTTTGTGTAAAACTTTTGTCAGTCAGGGGTGTGAAAAAACAGACCCCCGACCAACATAAATTTCACCAACAAAAGTGCTGGTGTGGACAACGCTATGTCGGCGGGAGTGGTTTAATTATGCTGGTAGGAGAACTCTCTCCCGCCAGCACAGAGCGGCTACACAGGAGACCTTACAGCGGCGCAACTGCAGCGGTACAGCTGTGCCGCTGTCAGGTCTGTAGTGCAGATATAACCTTAAAAGATAAACATAGTTATTATGCTATTTTACCACAAAAGTTGTCTAAAAGTATTATTTGTTCCCACGTCATTTGTATAGAGCATAACGGCAACACAAATATACCTGCATCAAACTCAAACTCTGCTCCATCAGCACTTGTGTCACTCTGAAGGCCACCTCCACTGTCTAATCCAACTCCATCCTCATGCTCATGGTGTGCAGTTGTCTGTGGTTTCAACGGCTGAGTTGGTCTGTGTAAACTAACTCCTTTGAAAGCTGGTGTCACCACAATGAATTTCATCCACTGCCTAGCAAGTGCAACTAGACCTTTCTTTAAAGTCACTAATGCAGGAAGGCCATCACTCTAAAAATACAGACATACACAATAGCATCTTAACATAAACTGAAAAAAAATCAGTGTTACAAAGCATTTTCTGATCATGCAGAACATGACCTCGAATAAAAGCTTCTGAAGAGTTTATATTTCTGCAGCTTCCATGTCCAAAATGGAAAATGGAAATGTTTAAAGAAAACTGAAACATGACATAGAAAGGACAATAAATTATTGGGGGGAGGTTAAATCCACATGTTAAATTTATGGTGTCTCCCAAAATTTATAAATAAAATAGCTAAACAACAGACTATAAACTATTAATCCATAATGTAGAAATGGTAGTCTAAAAAAATTCAAGCCCTATATAACAGTAACTAATAAGCACTTTAATGTTTTTATACAGTTATCTACATTAAGAAACCTGCAGTCTGTACTAGGTTTACATGCTAAACTGTAATAACCTCAATATTGTAAAATTATTATGTACACACTATTATTTACTTCTTTAAAGGATAACTCACCATGGTAGCATCCTCAATGATGGAATAATTTGCCTGATGAAGGTAGTGATGCAGTATATTACACAGCAAACAGGAAGGATTTTCTTGTAGGAAACGAGCCACTTTAGTCAGTCTGTTGTATTTGCTTCTCAAAGGGAAGTGCATACTTTTATTCTGAAATAAATATTTATATATGTATATATTTTCCCTACAGTAAATAGGTATAAAAATGCATGCATGTTATAAACCTCTGTGTGACCTAACAGCATCCTAAAGTAAGAGAGAAAGGAGCTCATTTGTATCTGGTACTGTTATTTGCAATGTTGTTGTAGCCATATTGGTCCCAGGAATATTAGAAACACAAGATGAATGAGGCAATATCTTTTATTGGCCCAACTTTTGTTGGTGAAAAAGACAAGCTTTCTAGCTACAAAGACCTGTTAAAGAGCTCTGTGTAGCTTGAAAGCTTGTCTCTTTCACCAACAAAAGCTGGTCCAATAAAAGACATTATCTCACCCATTTTGTCTCTCTGGTATTTGGTTGAGTTTCAGCTGGTCTGACCAGTTGAGTGTACTGCAACACACCAATGCCAAAACCTGTATTTTAAAAGTGTCATATAAAATATCAATAGAAAGCTAATGGTATACTGATCACTAATATTATTGTCTGGTATATATACACGGAGAGCAAATTCAAAATTACAAACCAATTGGAAATTATGTTCTTAAAGTGTGTCTGGCTAGGCAGGGCTAGGTTGGGATAACTTCAGACGAATGTATGTGGCTCTGCCTCCTTGATGGTTCCTCCAAGATACATTAAGAGACAATGAGAATGTTTTTACTTAAAAACCATCAAGCTAACAAGGGGAGGAGCTCTCCTCCCCGTACTGTATTCCTGAGTGGTTAATTGAGGAACAGATCCATTCATTTGCATCTTAGCAAACACAAGATGGTGAAGAAACCAACATGGAATTTCCACCAGAAGACTCCATGAATCCTTCCTCACAGCTTGAATGAACTTTACTCTGAGAGGTAATCTTCAGAATAATCCATTTCAAAGGTTCACTGGACTACAAAAGAGAGGGGCAAAGAACCCTAAGTTACCATTCACCTAAGATGATTAAGGAACTGAGCACTTTGGACTTTGTGGGAAATCCTGATGAGAAGGGTGGTCAGCCATCTTGCTGGAAGGTAGACTGGTAAGGAAACTACCTGGAACAAAGGCTGTAGCTTGTTGTGTTAAGTCTTAGCCCTTAGAAAGCATCTTTCCCTTTTATTTCTAAACACTATCATTTATACTTGAATTCACTTAAAATCCTATTTCCTTTCATTAATAAACTTGTTTTATTTTCAGTCTAAACCAACTCAGTACAGTATTTGAATCAAAGGAATTGCTAACTCCAGTTAAAGTGACAAGATGAGCATTTTGTCTCTTTAGAGGAGCAAACAAACTGTATTATTCCTTTGAATGGTTCAGGGGTGAATCTTGCAGAGCACACAGTTTGGGAAAAACTGTTGGGTTGGGGGGTCTTAGGGTCATCTTGCCAGGTGTACTCAAAGCTGGTATATATCAGAGTGTGGCTGGGGTGTAACAAGCTGCTAGAAACAGAGTTGCTTAGTCAGAGCTGCTTAGCACACAGACATTCACTGCACGCTTGTCTGCTGACTGTCAGTGTTCAGGCTGTTAGCCACAGCAGCAGAGCATTTAAGGCACTCAGGAGGGATAGCTCAGTGGCTTGAGCATTGGCTTGATAAACCCAGAGTTATGAGTTCAATCCTTGAGGGGGCCACTTAGGGATTTGTGGCAAAAATCAGTACTTGGTCCTACTGGTGAACTTGATGGGGGGCTGGACTTGATGACCTTTCGACATCCCTTCTGGTTCTAGGAGATAATAATAATTGGAGATATACCTATTTATTACAGGCAGACAGTGATACAACCTTATTGGTCTGTATTGCATCCCCGAATGTGACACTATGAGCCACAGGCTTTTACAGTCTGATGTCAAACTCTGATGATACCACACTGTTCTGGAAGTTTTAAAGAAAATCTACCTAGAAACAGAAAATATTTCTATGTCCATCTCCATTGACAGAGCAGGATATTTGCTATACTATATGGTGAAAAAAATACACTAAGAGACCACATTGCATTTTAGAACTTCTGATATGGATTATAGAAATTAATAATTCCTCCTAAGAACTAAACAAACTAATTATTTTCTAATAGTTTAATTCTAGAAGAAGCCACTCTAATACTATAAATTGTTTCCTGCAGTATAACATTTTTTATTCAAGTTTCAAGGATGTGATGACACTTAAGGTAAGGGGATAAGCAACTGTAACAAGCATTAACCTGCCAGGTCTTGCAATAGCAGACAAGGAACCCCTGAAAAACCTTCCCACCAATGAGACTGATTTAGTGAAACAGAAGAAAATAAAGTTTGCGGCATAAAATCAGGGTCATGTATACTCTACAACACAGTTAACCTAAATTCTGCATCAAGTCCCCCAATTTCTGCAGCTAAATTATGCTGAATTTGGCAGGAAAATGACATTTCTGCATAATCAAGTAAATTGAAAATAATTTTTGCTTAATTAATTATTAAATTAATAGCGTTGGTACAGTATGTGTTGTGATATTCATTTGGGTGTTTAACTCAAGTCAAATCTCAAATTTTGAATGTTTTTCAGCTGTATACTAAGCCAATATTTTCAATATTTACTCTGCCATAGAATTTTGTATGCTAATAATTAAACTTTACAGAAGTTGTCCAGTAAAAAATGAAGATTTTGACAGCTGGGCAAAGTCATATGGGGCTTTTGGCACCCAAGAAGTGATTTTACCTTTTTTAAAAATATGGAGGGTGATGGGTAGGAGGGAGCAAGGAAAAGGGAGTGAGAGCAATTTTATATGTTTAGTCCTGTGCTCCAGCAAGTAGTTCACTTCTCTCCATCCCACAACCCCAATCCAAAAAATCTTTGGGTATAGCCAACAAATACAGATCAATACACTACCTGGACACAACATAAATCATGTGCAAGATTTCACATTGTTTTCATTAGGTTTCTGTTTGTAGCCCACAGAGATGCACTGGATAGTTCACACATTCCCAAAGGCACTGTTGTAGACACCAAATCAATTAGTATGGGACCTAATTCTCCTCATTTCCCATTACTTTACAATGGTGTAACTCCACTGACAGCAACTGGAGACACTATTTATTAACACCAGTGTGAGAGGAGAATCAGGCCCATTTTGTTCACAATCACCAAGATTTCCTCCTCAGACATAACAGCTAGAAACTTTTCCCATGGAAGTTTAGGTTCTGCGTCCAAATCACAAGGGGTGAAATCTGTGGCCAGTTCAACAGGCATAGGATTTCAGTTACAAGTAAATCACTAAAGACGACAGACACCAAAGGAAGGTGTGTTGCTTGTGCTTATTAAGTCTGTTGACCTTATTTTTCAGTGAGTCACCAACCTCTAATGCCTCTGTCATTATGCAGCCCATGACAGCACAGATCCTTAGAGTTCCTTCAGTTTCTAATCTGTTTAATGAAGACTTCAGTTGATCAATGGGAACAAGCCACGCACCAACAGCAGGAGTTGCAGTGCTCAGTAGGTTCAGTTGCCTATTTGAAGAAAAATTAAATATTAAAAGACAGAATTCAAGTTAAGCAACAATTATCAGTAATGTTTCCTTATTCATTAGTTTGAGGGCAGAGGGATAGCTCAGTGGTTTGAGCATTGGCTTGCTAAACCCAGGGTTTGTGAGTTCAATCCTTGAAGAGGCCATTTAGAGAACTGGGGCAAAAATCTGTCTGTGGATTGGTCCTACTTTGGACTAGATGATCTCCTGAGGTCCCTTCCAACCCTGATATTCTATGATTCTATATTACATAACTAGATAGAGTTACAAGTGAAACAAAACAATCTTTATAGGCTTGAAAATGTTAAGCTATACAGAACAATATTATTCATATTTAAAACTGGTGCAAACATAAATATGTAGCTTTAAATGCCAGAAACACACTCACTAATACCCTTCTCTCATTCCTGCTACAGGCTCTCTTACTCTTCTCCCTCCTTCCTGGCATAGGGTAACGATTTTCAAATTGAAAAACAGGTCACAGGAATGGGAGTCATGCAAGGGTGTACAAGTAGTTTTGACAGATGGAAAGGGGAAAAGAAAATGATACACCTCTCTCCTCTCTCTCAAGCAATACCATCACTCCCCCCAAACAATTTCACTGCCTCAGATTTTTTATTTTTAATTAAAAAGTACACATTACAATAAAAGGTCAAGATGGGATAAAATTAGTATCTACCCTTAAACTGGTCAAAAACCTTTGCTGTATTTTATACCCAACACTATATGCAACTCCAACTTTAGTATTTCCAGCTTTTTCAGTGATTACCACTGCAAATATAATATTTTCCTGAATATTTTCAAAAGTGATTTAGGAACTCAAGTCCCACTTTCAATGACACCAAAGGCTTGTCTCTACAAACACAAAAATCTTACAGTAGCTAGTGCACGCCATCCACTCCACACACTAGCTCCCCTTGTGGACACACTTACTACGCATTAAGTGTGTCTTTGTTTGCTTTAACTTAATACACTTTGGAAGTATATTAAGCTACAGTGCACAAAGACACTCTGAGTGTGTAGTAAGAGTGTGCTCATGGCGGTGTTAATGCAGAATAGTTCACATGCTTTAACTTCACACCCTAGCTTATCCAACACTAGCTTCCTCGAGTAGTCAAGACTTAGGCTCTTAATTGCCTAAATTCCTTTAGAAAATGGAATTTTAAGCACTTCTGAAAATATTCCTCTTTCCTACACTTTCCCTATATCATGTTCACTATTTAGACATTTTTAATCCCTTTTAAAAAAGATAACCAGATATATCTCCATATAATGATGACAGTTATACAGGCAGTTGCATAGTACAGTGACACTGATTTGGTCTGATCTATCTATATCCTAAAGTTTTGTCATAATCCAATAATAGAAGCAGCAGCAATTACTAAGGAGGCTGCACACAGAATATACCAGATTTAATAATATACAGACCCGCTCCTTTTATTTCTTTTAAGTCTAAGGAAGTATACCTTGAAAATTTATGGGCAGGAGAGCGCACATTAGTGGGAGCTGCAAAACTAAACCAAATTTCTTTGATTGTCAGCTTCATGCTGCAGGAGTCAGGTGGGGGAGGCATTAGAGGAAGATCTTTTTTCAGATCATCAGATTCAACTCCTTCATCCTACACAAAAAGAGGTAAATTGTTTTCAGAGGGCAACATGTGCTTAACAGAAAAGCATATTATGTACCGTCTGTCAAAAAATAAAATTGCATATGACATTTAACTAGACAAAAGGAATAAAAACACACATGCCCCACACTATTTCCCAAGATCATAGACAACGCATCCTTCAGAAAACTGCAATTTTAACTATGTAAGCAGATAGTTTGAATTCAAAGTAAATACAGAAGTTGTTAAACTGCTTCTAAAAATAATTCTGCACTATCATTAGCAATTGCTAAATAAGAAATCAACCCTCAGACAAGTACCAATCTGAATAATTTAAAAGGGCATGCACCCACCTGTTCATCTGAAACTGAATTTCCATTTATGTCTGAAGAGGGACTTCTATCACAAGGAAGATTATCATCAGACACATCGGTATTATAACCACTACCAGTTGGAGAATCTGAAGAATTGTTGGATGCAAGCAATCCACCCCTCTCTGTGGCACTAGATTTACCCATGACTCCAAAAGTACTATATAAAACAGCTCCAGATTGTCTTCCACCTTTAAATACAAAATTAGAGTAATTTGTTTACAAAACTCTTGGTTTGTTCCATTTATTCTATTTTCAAAAACTTTCAAAAATAGGGAATTTTGTCAATTTTCCACTCCCAGGTCCCATGCAAAACATTTGTAACTCCTCTTATTTTCACAAATACTTTGCTGCATACTTTTGTTAATCCTTGTGTACATATATTTAGATACAAATAAATTTAATACCTGTTTTTGGAAAAGTTTATATCTCCTCAAAGCAATTTTGCATGCCCTCTATCTAACTGAAACATTAAACATACAATCTACTGAAGAGAACAATTCAGATGCAGAACACATTTAGACTATTTCTTTTATAAGAGTGAACTTCTCTCTGGAAAACAAGGCTCCAATCCTGCAAGCAGACCCCTACTGTGGGTCTGATTGTAGGATCATGGCCCAAAGGACTAGTCATATTACCAATTTCTATCTTTACAAACTCAATGTTATAGACAAAACTCCTTAAATATCATTAAGGCTGAAATAAAGCTAATATTTAACCTTTAAAAAGTTACTCTGCACCTAGTACATGTCATTCTGAGCTAATTATATAGGCAACTATACAAGCTTACCTATTAGAGAATCCATTGTTTAAAGTACGTATGTTCACATAAAATATAAACTATTTAATACCACCTACATTCAGTAACTTTTTAAATTAAAATTAAAAATGAAGATTAGAAACTTGGAACACCTAACAAAGCATTTCATTAATTAATTACAACAACAGTAAATAATATTGATCATGTAGTATTGCAATACTCTAGCTTTACCTTTTATTGTTAAATTTTCAATTCCACATTCAAACATTATCCAGCCCCACCTCTCTTGGCTGGGACCTATTCGAGTTACATCTGGAACAGCTTGCTGATCAGTTTCATCGATAAAAGTAAACTCATCCAACTCTTCCAAAGTAAAAAGAACTTTTGACTTCTCAAAAGGAATCGCTGTTATTGCGCCAGTCCCAATGTCTGTAAAAACAAGACTTCATCTTTTTTATACAGATGATGACAAAGAATTTATATGGATATAGCGCATTTTTATAGCGACGGTGCATTTTTCCTAAATTAAAGAGGGTTTGTTTGGATTTGGGGAGAGAAGGGGGAGGGTTGCATTTATCAATCTTTTTTTTAAATTATGCACAAAAAGGAAAGATTGAAAGAAGTGATCTTAACATTTGGAAGTGCTGCAAAAAACAACAAACAAAAAACCAAAACAAACAAAAACCTACTCATTAAGCATTGCTCATAACATTTTAAAATAGTGTTTCCCTTTCACCACATCTTCCATCACCTACATACAATCTGAAAGAGCCTGGAGAAGAAAGCAACATAACAAGGATCCCAAAATTAAATTAAAGCCCAAATATATTTCCAATCTTAATGATGTTAAGGTTCTGTTAAGCAAAAATACGATGCTATATAAAGAAAAGTTTGTGGCTGCTTTTCAAAAATTGACTTGTGACTGGTTACAGCCTCTGACATACTTTAGCCCTAAGGAAAAATCTTGTTACAGCACATTCCAAATGAATATCTTCATGATACCAAATGATAAATGAAATACAGTGATATTGATGTGATTCTCTTAGATAAGAGGGAAACTTTATGGCATATAAAAGAAGTGTTTTGTTTTTTTAAAGGCACTTGCTCGAGTCCACTATATTTTACGGGTATTTTCAAAATATATCTTCAGTACAAATTCAAAGTTTATTCAGTGGCTAGATTGTACGCCTCTGCCCATGTTGTAAGTGTGTAATGTGTATAATCACTAAGAAAACAAACCCAAAACAGACTATTTTAAATTTGTTATATTACTTTCTTTGAAGTCTGAGGTCTAAAATGAGTCAGACCCGTGGCTTGTACAAAAAAAAATTAGAGGAGTTATTCTAAGCATCATGTGACAGAACTGATGTATGCTGGCAAAACTCTGTCACCAAAGGGACGCTTGAAGTTAATCAAATAACAGTGAGAGGCATTTGTGAAACTTTGCCTCCCCTCTCCATTGAAAATGACAATGGAAAAAATATACTCACTAATGGGTATTGCATTTAAACAAAAGATAGGACCAGCTGACATTATTTGGAAAGCAGCTCAAATTGGTAATTTCAGTCAAAAGCTAGGAGTAGAAAAACTGAAATCTGACTCAACCTTAAATATACAATCACAGCTGATGCCTCAAAAAAAAAAAATTGTTTCCACACTTATGAATAAGCTAACCTGTTGTATCAAGGCCTCTAAGCTGTCCATGAACACGATGAATGTTCAGTTTGGCAGCAATTTCTTTTCCTTTTTCTGCTCCAGCATTTGATCTCAGTGAGCCAGAAGACTGGGGCTGCATTTTACTGGCATGGATGTACCGATCAAATGTTACTGAATTCCTCCCAGTATCTGCATTGTTTGAAGTCTCTTCAATCACACCTCTTTTAAGTGAAAAGGGAAAAATAAATACAAAAAACTCAAAGATAATTATTTACCGAGTTTCTTTTAGTTTTATGCCAATTTAAAATAAAGTAGGCACATCAGAACTAAGAATTCTTTGTTCACAAAAACTAATAAAAGTTGATTAGGAAAACTAACAAAGATTTAATTCTCCCCTCAATAGCATAAGTACAAATCCCTCCTGACATCACTAAGAGTTAAACCTGTGTAACTGAAGGATTAAGGCTTTAAAGATTCCAAAGTGCTCTTCCCCACATCATTTAAAAACTAATTTGCATTTAGAAATCCAGTGACAAGAAAAGGCTCAGCCAAAGCAATTTTTTCAGATTCTCCTGATCTGCAAGATATTAAGAGTTATGAATTATTAAATGTTTTGTTCTTACCTGTTCATACGAACTTGTGTAGCAATTCTATCAAAACACAAAGCTACTAGGGAAACATGAGTCACAGTTTTGCCAGAAGCAATGCCTGGGGTTTCTTCAACCGATGCTTGCAATAAACACAAGTTTACCTAAACACAAAATTCCCCCAAAGAATAAAGACAGTTTTTTTAAAAATGCCCCTTTAAAAAAAAAATAGGTTTCTTATCTGATATAATCTACACCATTTCTATTAAAAATGAAATCCAAGAGGGTGAAATAATCTAATATCTAAACCTTTTACACAAGTTCAGTCAGATACCATTGCACTGGTTAAAAACTTTAATTTTATACTTTATTTGCATAACTATTTTACTTTGATTGAGCAAGCTGACAAAAATGTATAATCCTCAACAAAATATGACAGTCATTTATCACAGCTAGAGGTAAGCTTTTCAAAAAGTCAAAAGAATACATAATAAGGCTAGCTTGAAACTCGTGTCATGTGAGACTACACATATACACAGAAAATTATTACCTTGGGTATGGTAACATTGGCCTGAAGACCTTTAATTTTCACATTATCTTGCTTAAGTGAAAGATTAGTTTGTGCCTGTCCTTGGTTTGTTGTTCCTGTAGCAGGGTTCTCTGTTTTTGTTCCTCTAACATCCTGTTTGGAAGATAACTTAAAAAAAATGTGGTACCAGTCAGTAATTTACACTAATTGAAACCTATTAAAATATTTTTTAAATGTAAAGTAATGGGATGGCTCAGAGGCATTGCAATGCAATAGACTCAGGTTTGATTCCAACCTATGGTGGTATGATTTCTGGATCATCCGAGTCTGAGTGTGCTACAAAGGGTTGTGCCGCTCAGCACATAAATTTCAACTGACTAAAGATCCAAAATGAACTCCAAAGAGTTCCTTTGATCTAAAAGATTAGTTGCTTTGATAGGGGACCCCTAGGAGAGGTCACAAAGTAAATTAAAAATATAAGGAATCATCAGCAAGGATAGAAAGAATCCCTAGTTGTGGAGGAGGAGAATTGTACAATTAGTTTCAAAAGACTGATAGGAAGCTAGGGACAATTGTGTAAGGTATCAGATGGCCTGCCTTTCTGCCATTCCCCTATCACAAAAAGATAGATGTACTTTTATGGCTTCATTTCAGCAGAACCCTACCTCACAATCACAACTTTCTAGAAGTATTCTAAAACATTAACAGTGATAAATTATGTATTGCCAGTATACATATTCCACTAAAAAAATCTGACAGTAGTGGGGAGTGGCACTCTTGATGTCTTTTAACCTCAGTACCAGAGAATTTAGGAGAGCCATTATCAGCCAAAATCCTATGATTTGAGTTCTTGTGAGAGCCCGAGGAGCCCTTTTGGGGTCTTGACTCAGTCTCCTCCCAAGAGCTGGAAGATGGCCCCAGGTAAGAAGAGTGATGCCTTTGCTCCCAATGTGCCTTCACAAGTTTTTGTCTCTTGAGGGACAGGAGGTGGCCAGAGGACCAGCCAGAGCATTGGGGGATGATGAGTTCTTTGTTCATTCAGCTCCAGATTAGATGCATGGATTTTTCCATGAGGTACTCCCTCAGGAGTAGGGTGACCAGATAGCAAGCGTGAAAAATTAAGATGGGGGAAGGGTGTAATAGATTGCCTATATAAGACAGAGCTCCTAATATCGGGACATCTGGTCACCTTACTCAGGAGTATCTCATGAGATTTCTGCATCCCAGAAAGACCTGCAGATGACCATCTGTCCATTAGGTGCCCTTTGCCTTAACATATCAGGCATCCCTAAGGGTCACAACAACAGGAAGGGCATTTTTTACATTTTAAAGTGGCAGAAAACAACAGAAATTCCCTGCTCAGGAAACAAGAAAAGTCAATACTAAAACCTTATCTATTTAAACAGCAGCAAACTAACACTATCAACTATCTACGTAGTAAACAAATAAAAAAGACCATGAGAGAGCTCCAGGTGACACCGGAGTGCCAACTCTTAGCCACGGGTTCTGAGAAGGAAGTAAGAGAGGGGTGAGGTGACTCCATCCTTTATGCCATTAATGGCAGCACAAGCACATGCAGTGTGCATGCACCTCCACAATGGTCAGTGCTAGCTAAAAATCTTTGACTCAAGTGCACTGGGCATGCAGACACCTGGAGTAGAATATATATGTACTCAATCACTTGAAGGAGAACATTTGGTTATAACAAATGTGCATGCATCCTTAACTATAGAAGAAGATAAAAATTTAATCTGAAATAAAGACATTATGTTATTTGTTGTGTTTCATCCCACCCAATCTAATAAAAATATACATGCTTCTGCTCCCCCAAAACATCCTGCAGTTTTGTAGTACCCTTACATTCTCTGAAAAGGTTGTTTTGCTGTTCTGTACAGCTTCTCTGAGGACCTTATAATGTAGATCATCCACAATTGCTGCTGGGTGTTGAGTGCTAGCACAATGTACCATTGCTTCTATATACCTATAAGAGAAAAAAAATCAGTTCACGAAAGAAAAATTAATTCCCAGCAA